>NC_092131.1:136442754-137042754 GCF_043159975.1 Macaca nemestrina | reverse complement strand
TTTGTTCTCCTAGCTCTCTTTCATCCACCAAGGGGGTATACTTTTCCAAGTCATAACAGGAATATTCTGTATATGGCAAAGGTTAACTGAGATTGTGACCAAACTGGTCAGTACTGAATAAGAATGAATGTAGACCATGAGCTCAAAACTGATTTGATCTCTCATGATTTTGTTCCTCACAAAAACAAAAGCACCTGTTCATGCTGGTGGGAAAAGGACCACAGTATTAGCCTCAATCTTGCCTAAGGAAACCCCTCTTCAGGGTGTGCTGTGGACTCCCTGTCTTCCCTGGCCCTTGTGCTGCTGGACAATAAAAACTGCCAGTTGTGGCTGGGTGCAGTGGCTCACGCCTATAATCCCAGCACTTTGGGAGGCTGAGGTGGGTGGATCACCTGAGGTCAGGAGTTTGAGACCAGCCTGGCCAACACGGTGCAGC
The DNA here is from genome assembly GCF_043159975.1 of Macaca nemestrina. Taxonomy (NCBI): domain Eukaryota; kingdom Metazoa; phylum Chordata; class Mammalia; order Primates; family Cercopithecidae; genus Macaca; species Macaca nemestrina. The sequence continues at coordinate 137,042,318 of NC_092131.1, read as the reverse complement.
CCCGTCTCTACTAAAAACACAAAATTAGCCGGGCTTGGTGGCGCATCCCTGTAATCCCAGCTAAGCAGGAAGCTGAGACAGAAGAATCACTTGAACCCGGGAGGCAGAGGTTGAGGTGAGCCGAGATCGCATCATTGCACTCCAGCCTGGGCAACCAGAGCGAAACTCCATCTCAAAAAAACAAACAAAACAACAACAACAACAACAACAAAAACAAATTAGCTGGGCGTGGTAATGGGCGCCTGTAATCCCAGCTACTTAGGAGGCTAAGGCAGGAGAGCTTGAACCTGGGTGACGGAGGTTGCAGTGAGCTGAGATCGCACCACTGCACTCCAGCCTGAGTGACAGAGTGAGACTCTGTCTCAAAAAACAAACAAAAAAACCTGCCAGTTGTTACTATGCCCCTATCGCTCAGGGCTTCAACAGAACCTGCCACTTTAAAGTCAACAAAATCACCTTTATCAATGTTTAAGTCACATAACCAGCATAACTAGTCAGAGGTTTCTGCTACTTTATTTCAATCTATAGTTGACGTGCATTATGGACAATCCGTGATTATAAATATTAGCCATGACAAAATATTAGAAGCGGAGAGTCTCTGGGTGATGCAACTGGCTTTTTAATGCACCTCTCCATCCCTCACCACAGAAGTACACAGCTATCCTTTTCTTAGATCTCTTCAGGGGAGAGCTATCCCTCTTTTCTTCATTGCATTATCTCTAAACCTTACAGGAGGAAAAGCTGCCTACCTGACATCTGTGACATCTCTTCTCACGCTCTTGGTATAAAAACTTTTGGAGGCCGGGCGCGGTGGCTCAAGCCTGTAATCCCAGCACTTTGGGAGGCCGAGACGGGCGGATCACTAGGTCAGGAGATCGAGACCATCCTGGCTAACACGGTGAAACTCCGTCTCTACTAAAAAATACAAAAAACTAGCCGGGCGAGGTGGCGGGCGCCTGTAGTCCCAGCTACTCAGGAGGCTGAGACAGGAGAATGGCCCCAACCCGGGAGGCGGAGCTTGCAGTGAGCTGAGATCCGGCCACTGCACTCCAGCCTGGGCGACGGAGCGAGACTCCGTCTCAAAAAAAAAAAAAAAAAAAAAAAACTTTTGGAATTTGGACACAGCTTATTAAGTTACTCCTCAGTGGCTGGGCGCAGTGGCTCACGCCTAGTAATTCCAGCACTTTGGGAGGCCAAGGCGGGCGGATCACGATGTCAGGAGATCGAGACCATCCTGACTAACACGGTGAAATCCCCTCTCTACTGAAAATACAAAAAATTAGCCGGGCGTGGTGGCGGGCGCCTGTAGTCCCAGTTACTTGGGAGGCTGAGGCAGGAGAATGGCGTGAACCCGGGAGACAGAGCTTGCAGTGAGCCGGGATCGGGCGACCGCACTCCAGCCTGGGTGACAGAGCGAGACTCCGACTCAAAAAAAAAAAAAAAAAAGTTACTCCTCAATTTGTTGAATCTTTGTGCCAAAAGGAGCTGAACCAGTGTAGGTGGAGACAAAGGAAGCAGCATAAATGTCTAACTTATAACTCCCCAGGAAAACGAGAAGAGGAAAAATGAGACACTCCGGTCCCGCTCTGTTCCTCATTCCCCGTTCACAAACCTCACGCCTGGCCCACACTCAGCAACAACAAAGACATCTGTCACTTTCAGGCCGAGGTGCTGTCTCCAAAATTACTGACCTCTGCTCAGAGTTCTTAAAAGTTTGCTGAGAAAAAAAAAATGTCCCTGGGCTGCAGTCGTGTAGCCCGAGGATGGGTTTACAGGAGGATGCCCCGGTTAAGCCCTCTGCCGCCCCCACCTCCCGCTGGAGACTCATACACAGCTCCCCGCCAGTCCCACCGGTGACAGCCACACAAAGGCAGGGTCGCAAGCACACCGACCACCCCACAGCCCACACTCGGCCCCAGACACACACTCACAAGGGCACGTGATCACGTGAGTGGTCACATGGACCGGCCCACTCAGAACATACTCACAAAGTCACACCAACCAAAGCAGCCACGCGCCATACACATACCTACAACCCCGCATACCACACACCCAGCCGCTTCCCAGCGCTTCGCCCACCCTCACCTGCCGTGGCCGCCCCCACGTCCCTTCCCCTCCTTCCAGAGGCCGCTCTTCGCTCCAGTACGAGCGCGGGCCGTGGAGGCGGCTGGGCCCCGGTCGGGGCGGGAGACCGAGCGCTCGGGACTCGCGGGCGCAGCAGGCCGTGCGGAGAGAGCAGGAGGCCGGCCTCTGAGGGGCGGGGCGCGTGGCCGAGCGAGCTCGGACCGGCGCGCTCCCCACTTCCGAACCGCCGCTCAGCGGGCGCGAGACTCCCGCTTCCGGGTTCTGAGGGGGCGGGGCCACGTCGCGAGGAAGGGGCGGTGCTGCGTGGCTCCGGCGGTCGCCACGGCGACGGGAGCGGGGGGCGGCTCCGTGGGATCCTCGGCGGCGGCGGGCGTTGGGAGAGGGCTGAATTACCTGTGGGTCAGCCCTAGTTCTCCTGTCTGACCTGCGGACCTAGGAGAAGGGGGCGCCTGGCCCCTTGGGACCTGCTTCTGCTTTCAGTTCGCGTTTACAGCTTTGGAGAGACACCTTTGGGTTCCAGGCTTTGGTGAACAGAACTTTGTATACTCTTTTCTTAGGAACATTTTTTTTCCTTTGGCACAACCGTAGACGCTCTCCATTAGTCTTCCACTCAAAGTCCCCACTTCCTTTTGACGTTCTGGGGATTTCTGGGAACGTACGCCCACCCATCTTCCTGTTCCTTCATCATTTTTCCCTTAAAATCAGAGAGAATATTAATACACTTATAATCATTGTTCTTAAGGTGTTGCAAACGTCAACGTCTTGAGGTGTTGCAGACGTCACGACTCTTTTTTTTTAGTAAAATATTTCTGAAATTATGATAAGGTGAATAACATGTAAATCTCCTTGTTTTGAATTTTTTTTAGGGATCCTGCAACAAGGTCCTGTTGAAAGTGCTTCTCTCTAATAGTTTTAGGGAAGCTTGTACCCTGTTTTAGGGCCTGTAGACTTTGCCCTTACCTAGGCAACTGTTTATGGGATTAAGGTCAGGGAAGATCCAACTAAATTGCATCCTACTTAATTATCACTTCTGTCCCCTGGCTCAGGAGCCTTGGGTTCCACTCTAGAACTTGGACAAATCCCAAAAGCATTTCCCAAGAGCACAGTGACATACTTACCTTTTTCTTCTTCTTTCTTTCTTTCTTTTTTTTTCTCTAAATCACTTCTTTCGGAGTTGCAAGTCAGTCGCAGGAAGTCATCTTTTATTGTAAGCACCACATAGATGTATAGAGCATGTTTCCATGGAGTATTTTAACTTGAGGGCCTTTTCTCCAATATTTGGAATTGTTCAATGGGTGGAATAACTTGCAAACTACTGGTTGTCTGTGAAACTGGTTATGGATATTCATTACATTAGTTGTCTATTTTCCCAGGTGGTCTCGAAGCTTCAATCTAGAGCAAAGGGAATAGAGTGATTCAACCAGTGAGTTAGCACATGATTAGTGCATAAACAATAGGTACTGAATGTATATTGATTGTAATCCCAGCACTTTGGGAAGCCAGGGTGGATGGATCACTTGAGCCCAGGAGTTCAAGACCAGCCTGAGCAACATGGGAGACCCTGTCTCTACAAAAAAATACAAAAATTAGCCGGGCATGGTGGCGCACGCCTATAGTCCCAGCTACTCAGGAGGCTGAGATGGGCGAATCTGTTAAGCTCAGAGGTTGAAGCCACTGCACCATACCCTAGGTGACAAAGTGAGAGACCTCGTCTACCCCCACCAAAAAAGTGTATTGAATGAATAAATGAGTGGAATAAATAAATCTATCCACATTTCCTCATTTATTCCTAAAACTGTACTCCTTAGAACCCACATCCCTAGCCCCCACTTAGTAACAGCTTTAATGAGACCTAATCTGTGGATATGCCTGTATGTTAAAAGTCATTGTTCTGTTAGTGTGGTAATAAACTTTAACTTGACAATTGATAATAAAAAAAAAAACACTATGTAGATACGTTTTTTTACATATCAACTTTTATCACAATGTAGACCAATCCAAAAACAATAAATGTTTTAATTGTTTCAGAAAGGGAACCCATGGTCATGTTTGTGTCCTCAGTTGTTCCATAACACATGGCAAGCACATTGTCCATTTCCTAATCCCAACAAAGAACGTTTAGTATCTGTGAATTCCAGTCGAATTGTAATGCACAAATGCAGGCAGCAAACTTTTGATTCAGGCAGGTCCCAGTGCAGGCTGACCTGGTGGACATAGCTGTAAGGATTTGCAGCTGTTGTGGCTGGGGTCTGCCAAATGGTTCCCACAGCACAATTCATCTGTGAGAATCTCACAGAAAAACTGGAATGTTCACAAAATATGCTGTGAACACCAAGCAAAGTAAACAGATGGCCAGCTGGCTCTCATAATTGCCCAAACCCAAGCTCTGTCCCTCTTAATTTATCTTTTCACAGGATAATATTTGTTTCAAAACACACAAAATAATCCCAGATCCAGAAATATCTCTATGCATGCGTATATATAACTGAATGCACTTTTTTTCTTTTTCTTTTTTTTTTTTTTTTTGAGACAAGAGTCTTGCTCTATCGCCAGGCTGGAGTGCAGTGGCACATCTCAGCTCACTGCAACCTCCACCTCCCAGGTTCAAGCAATTCTCCTGCCTCAACCTCCTGAGTAGCTGGGTCTACAGGTGCCTGCCACCACACCCAGCTAATTTTTGTATTTTTAGTAGAGACAGGGTTTCACCATGTTGACCAGGATGGTCTCGATCTCTTGACCTCATGATCTGCCCGCCTCAGCCTTCCAAAGTGCTGAGATTACAGGCGTGAGCCACTGCGCCCGGCCGTGAATGCACTTTTTTAAATGTTTGGAGATATATGTACAAAGCAGCAGAGTGATTACCTCTGAGGAAGGAACTGGGGATGGAGGGAGTGGTGAAGAACTTTGACTTTGGATTTAATAGTTGAGTTTATATTAAAATGTATTCATATATTATCTGTTTGATCAAAATAATCAAAAGCAGCCAGGCTCAGTGGCTCACACCTGTAATCCCAGCACTGAGGGAGGCCCAGGCGAGTGGATCTCTTGAGGTCAGGAGTTTGAGACCAGCCTGGCCAATATGGCGAAACCCCCATCTCTACTAAAAATATAAAAATTAGCCGAGTATGGTGGTGGTGGTGCACACCTGTAATCCCAGCTACTCAGGAGGCTGAGGCAGGAGAATCACTTGAACCCACCTGGGTGGCGGCGGTTGCAGTAAGCTGAGATCATGCCACTGCACTCCAGGCTGAGTGACAGAGTAAGACTCTGTCTCAAATAATAATAATAATAATAAACAACTATATTTCTGTAATTCCTCTGCTATAAATCCTTCAATAACTCCCCACTGCCTTCAAGCTAAAGTTCAAGGTATGCAGAGTAGAGCAGGTCTGGCTCTTGACTCAGCTCTCTGTGGGGCCAACGTGCTCTAGTCGTGCCAACTGCTTGAAGGGCCCCAAACACCTCCTGATGTCTCAGAAGGCCTCTAGGCTTTTGTATATGCGCTTCCTTCCACTTAGAATGCCTCCGTCCACTGCACCCATTAGACTGAAAACTTTTATTTTACCCCCAGGAACCACGGATGTGTAAAAAAGTGAAAGAGAAACAAAACACTTGGTTTTTCAGACTAATACTAATTCTTGGAATACCATCCCTTTAAAGCTTTACAGGGTACAGTCGACTGCAGTGTTATATACCAAATTATGCTGAGACCCAAGATTGAAAATGAATGCTGTTTCCTCATTGCCAGACCAAGTCTATGTAAAATGTATACTGCACTGGATTGGAGGAATCAGACACGAAGTGGGTATTCAGGAACTGGCTTGGAAAAATGCTGATGTGGCTATATTAGAGGTTACTACCTAAAGGCATTATCAAACAGAAGTTATATATAGTTATTTGTAATTAATAATGTATTAGTTGTCATCTCGGAGTTCAGAAACCTGAGTTTTATCCTTGAGCAAAACATTTCCTCTGCTAGGTCTGGTTTCCTTCTCTGTAAAATGAGGCCAAGGTTAAACTAAATTATCTGTAAGGTCTTTCCAATTCTAAGATTTTAGATTTTATAAATTTATAAGAGATATGTTAAAGAATCTTTACAGCCGGGCGCGGTGGCTCACGCCTGTAATCCCAGCACTTTGGGAGGTTGAGGCAGGTGGATCACCTGAGGTCGGGAGTTCAAGACCAGCCTGAGCAACATGGAGAAACCCCGTCTCTACTAAAAATACAAAATTAGCCGGGGTGGTGGCACATGCCTGTAATCCCAGCTACTCGAGAGGCTGAGACAGGAGAATCGCTTGAATCCGGGAGGCGGAGGTTGTGGTGAGCCAAGATCACATCATTGCACTCCAGCCTGGGCAAAAAGAGTGAAACTCCGTCTCAAAAAAAAAAAGAATCTTTACAGCAGCCTTTCCTCAAAGCTGCCCTTCTCTGATAATATTCCTCCTCCTTCTTGCTTCCAATCAAACTAAAAAAAAAACAAAAACGAAAAACAAAAACAGAAACAAAACAGCCTGCACACAAAAATGCTTATTTAATGGAAACAGTATTTTAATTTCTCAGAAAAGTTAATGTTTGTCCATTAACTTTTTAGAATAAAAGTTTCTAAGCAAAGGTACCACATTTTTTGTATTATCTGCCAACCTAGCATCTCAATGTTTCAACAATGTAAATAATTAATGTAAATAACAATGGATAATCTACCTTCTCGAAGAAGAGCAGCAATAAAAATTAGTGGAAAGCGAGAGCTGCACTTCTTTACTACAAAAAATAGCTTCTATCTGTAGTGTCTTAGAAAAGTTTATGAATCTTAGAGGTAAAAAAAGACAGTGATTAGCTGGACAGGGTGGTGCATACTTGTAGTCCCAGCTATTTGGGAGGTTGAGGCAGGAGGATACTTGAGCCCAGGAATTTGAGGCTATGTGCATGATGATTGTGCCTATGAATAGCTACTGCACTCCAGCCTGCGCAACGTAGTGAGATCCTGTCTCAAAAAAAAAAAAAAAAAAGACTGATGAAATAGTAACTAAAATAAAATATTTTTGAAATTGTCTAGCATAGTACGTGCATATAATGTGCATTCAATTGGCATGTGTTCCCATTTCTTTGTTTCTGAGCACCAAAGCCAAATACATTAAATTCCCTAATCAAGGATAAAAATATTTGCAAATAGACACACAGTGGTAGTAGATTGGTTAGGCACACCGACTGGAATCTAGGTTACCAGGGCATACATTCCAGCTCCACCACTGACTAACTATTTAAAATTCTGGAAAAATGAGGATCAATAACAGTACCTGCTTCACTGAGTTATTGTAAAGATAAAATGGGACAGTCCAGGTCAAGTCCTTACACACATGGCTAGCCCTTAAAAAATGTTAGCTAATAATAGTGATATTGAGAACCTACTGTGTTTCTTCAGACACTGTGCTAGATGACTTATTTCTTTTTTTCTTTTCCTGTTTTGTTTTGTTTTGTTTTGTTTTTGAGATGGAGTCTCACTCTGTCATCCAAGGTGGAGTGCAGTGGCTTGATCTCGGCTCACTGCAACCTCTGCCTCCCGGCTCCAAGCGATTCTCCTGCCTCAGCCTCCTAAGTGGCTGGGATTACAGGCATGCACCACCATGCCCAGCTAATTTTTGTATTTTTAGTAGAGATAGGGTTTTGCCATGTTGGCAGGCTAGTCTCGAACTCCTGACCTCAAGTGATCCTCCCGCCTAGACTTCCCAAAGTGCTGGGATTGTAGGTGTGAGCCACCACGGCTGGCCAAGTATATTATTTCTATTCTTCATGACAATACTTGCAAAGTAGGTACAATTTTAATTTCATGGATAGGGCAATGCATGGAGAGGCTCCGTAACCAGCCTAGGTTTACAATCAGTGACAGGGCTAGGCTCATGCTAGCTTTGTTGGCTCTAAGACTCTGCCCCTCAAAGTCATATATTTTCACCTTGAAATTGTTTGATAAATATAAAGAAAAAAAAAATGGTGGCCGGGCGCGGTGGCTCAAGCCTGTAATCCCAGCACTTTGGGAGGCCGAGACGGGTGGATCACAAGGTCAGGAGATCGAGACCATCCTGGATAACACTGTGAAACCCCGTCTCTACTAAGAAATACAAAAAACTAGCCGGGCGAGGTGGCAGGCACCTGTAGTCCCAGCTACTCGGGAGGCTGAGGCCGGAGAATGGCGTGAACCCGGGAGGCGGAGCTTGCAGTGAGCTGAGATCCGGCCACTGCACTCCAGCCTGGGCTACAGAGCGAGACTCCGTCTCAAAAAAAAAAAAAAAAAAAAAAGAAAAATGGTGAAAATAGGTTGAACTGACTTAAATACAAAGTATGAAGCAACAAACATCCTTTTGGTAGCTATTCTCGAGAACTAAATTTTATGCTCAGAAATGTTTCTTTTGTCCCCCAGACCAAATGAAGAGTCAAATCCTTCTTTAAAACAAAATCTCCTGTAGTCTTCGGGTTCTAATCCTAGTATTACCACTACCTAGCTGTTGCTAGGCCCCTGTTTCATCATCTCTAAAAAGAAATTTTGAGTTATATAGATCCTTCCCCTACTTGAAAATTCTTTTGCTCCTATTGGTCTAAAGACATTTCCAATAGTATAAAAGTTCCTGTAAAAACTGCAAATAGAGCTACCATATGATTCAGCAATCCCACTACTGGGCAGTCATCCAAAGAAAGGGAAATCAATATATCGAAGAGACATCTGCATGCTCATGTTTACTGCAGCAGTAGCCTCAATAGCCAGGATATAGTATCAACCTAAGTGTCTAACAACTGATGGATGGATAAAGAAAATGAGGTATATATACACAATGGAATACTAGTCAACCACAAAAAGAATGAAATCCTGCCATTCAAGACAATATGAATGGAACTATAGGACGTATTTCTCAGTGTCCTCCAGAGAAACAGAACCATCAAGATGTGTATGTAGAGAGAAAGATTTATTACAAGGAATTGGCTCACGTGATTATGGAGGCTAAATCCCCAAATCTGCAGTTGGCGAGCTGGAGAAATAAGTGAAATAAACCAGGAACAGAAAGTTAAACATTGTATGTTCTCATTCATATATGGAAGCGTAAATGAAGCTGATCTCATAGAAGTAAAAAGCAGTCATAGAGGTTATTAGAGGCCTGAAAGGGGAGGGGAAAGGAAGGGTTAGAGAGAGATTTATTAAAGGACGCAAAACTACAGCTAGATAAGAGGAACAAGTTCTAGTGTTGTATAGCACTGTAGGATGACCATAGTTAACAACAATGTGTATTTTCAACTAGCTACAAGAGAGGATATTGAATGTTTCCTGCACAAGAAATGATAAATGTTTGAGATGACGGATATCTAATTACATTGATCTGATCCCCTCACATTATTATATATATCAAAGCATCACAATGTACTCCATAAATACATACAATTATTATGTGTCAATAAGAAATCAAAATAAATAAAGGCATCTTGGCCGGGCGCGGTGGCTCAAGCCTGTAATCCCAGCACTTTGGGAGGCTGAGACGGGCAGATCACAAGGTCAGGAGATTGAGACCATCCTGGCTAACACGATGAAACCCCATCTCTAATAAAAAATACAAAAAAAAAAAAAAAAAAAATAGCCGGGCGAGGTGGCGGGCGCCTATAGTCCCAGCTACTCGGGAGGCTGAGGCAGGAGAATGGCATAAACCCGGGAGGCGAAGCTTGCAGTGAGCTGAGATCCGGCCACTGCACTCCAGCCTGGGTGACAGAGCGAGACTCCGTCTCAAAAAAATAAAAATAAAAATAAAAAAAAATAAAGGCATCTTCTTCTACAAGCTGTTGCTACTATTCAGAGGAGAAAATGTTGTAGGCCCAAAGAAGGGATTATAGTAGCATTTGACTGTGGTGATGTATCAGTCAGCGTTCTCCAGGGAAACAGAACCATCGGGGTGTATACATATATATAGAGAGATTTATTATATGGAATTGGCTCATGTGATTATGGAGTTTAAATCCCAAAATCTAGAGTTGGCAAGCTGGAGACCCAGGAGAGCTGATGGTATAGTTCCAGCCAAAAAGCCAGCAGGCTGGAGACCTATGAAGAACTGATTTTCAGTTCAAATCTAAAGGCAGGGTAAAAACCAATATCCCAGGTCAAAGGCAGTCAAGCTGGAGGAGTTCCCTCTTATTCAGCCTTTTTGTTCTATTCAGGCCTTCAACTGACCGGATGAGGCACATCCACATTAGGGGGGCCATCAGCTTTACTGAATCCATTGATTCAAATGTGTGGGGTTTTTTGTTTTGGTTTGTTTTTGAGAGAGGGTCTCAGTCTGTCATTCAGGCTGGAATGCAGTGGCACAATCTCACTGCATCTCAGCCTCGACCTCCCGGGCTCAAGCAATCCTCCTACCTCAGCCTCCCAAGTAGCTGGGACCACAGGCATGCGTCACCATGCTTAGCTAACTTTTGTATTTTTTGTAGACAGGGTTTTGCCATGTTGCTTAGGCTGGTCTTGAACTCTTAGACTCAAGTGAGCTAGCTACCTGCCTCAGCCTCTCAAAGTGCTGGGATTATAGGCATGAGCCACCATGCCTAATGTGATTCAAATGTTCATCTCATCCAGAAGCAGCTTCACAAATACACCCAGAATAATGTTAGACTAAATGTCTGGGCACCTGATGGCCCAGTCATTGACATAATATTAACTACAGATGACAACAATAGCTACCATTTATTGAAGGTCTACTATACGCCAGGCACTTCCCAGATGTATTTCTATTCTGCAAGGCAGGTATTACACATGTTTTTAAACTGAGAAATCAGTTTTAAAACTTTCAGCAACTTGTCCTGAGTCACTCAACTAGTAACTAGCAAGAAAATTTGGTTTTGAGTCTGACGCAAAGCATATGTTTTTCAGCAATGACAAGAACCAAAATAGGAGCATCTTGCATAAGGAGGCAATGTATTTGCAAATACATCCTTTCAACTAAAGCATAAAGTAGACTGTGTTCTACCTTCCTGGGAGGACTCTGGACTCTGGGCCAACACGTAGCTCAGATTAACATGCATCTCTTATGCTAGTTAAAACTATTACTGCTGTAGAAGAAAAATTATTTGATGAGTGTGGTAAAATGCAGAGCCCAGATGCAGAGATTCTGACTCAATGTTCGTATTAGAGCCCAGGAACCTAGTCCAGGTGATTCTGGTTCAGATGAGAAATGCTACTCAGTCACACTGAATTGTGGTTTCTACAGGGGCCTGAACAAAGAGCAAGTCATATGGCTTCCTGATGCCTGTCTGGGATGTGCATCATTTACTTTCTTGAAGAAATGGGCTGCCAACTTGAAGATGGCATTTCCATACCTGGTGTTTATCCTCCAGTTCCAGGGTGAGCTTGAGGCTCCCTGGATGGGGAACTGCACACTGTAGGATGGGCCTTGCACTCTTACCTCAAGATTTCAGATGCATGAAAGGTATTTCATACAGTCCTAGGTATACCAACTGTGCCAGTCATGATGACCAATTTCACAGCCCCTTATGCTGCTTTTTCTGCAGAGTGGAATCAATGGAATGAGGTGGGCCTCGACTCACAGTCTGGCTAAGGACTAGTTGTGGTCTGACACAAAAGGTTCTATCTGGCAAGGGCAATGGTAATTGGTTAGAGAGTCAGAGAGGCTCCACCCAGAATGTGGGGTGGCAGAGCTGAGGCCATTAACCAGTAGGTAGTAAGAGATCAAAACTGCCAGGTAGACATATGTCATCAGAGAAACTATGGGGAACGGGGGGCAGGGAGTGACAGTAACCAAAGGAAACCTCCGAGTTTCTCTCTCTCTCTCTCTCTCTTCTCTCTCTCTCTCTTCTTTTCTTTTCTTTTTTTGAGACAGACTTTTGCTCTTGTTGCCCAGGCTGGGATTACAGGCATGCACCACCACGCCCGGCTAATTTTTTATTTTTAGTAGAGACGGGGTTTCTCCATGTTGGTCAGGCTGGTCTCGAACTCCCGACCTCAGGTGATCTATCTGCCCGCCTCAGCCTCCTATGGAGGCTAAAGTGCTGGGATTACAGGTGTAAGCCACCGTGCCTGGCCTAAAATCCCCATTTCTTAAAAGTGTTTCAAGTCTGTTATTTGCAACCAAGAGCCTAACTTCACACATACAGATTATTGTTTTCATCAAATGTGAGGGTTTAAGGGATCTCCCTTGCGATTCCGTCAACTATTCAAGATTCCCCTTGTCGAGGTCGTTACCCTGTTTGAGGGGATGGAAGGGGCAGAATATTCCTTAGGTGTTGCAAGAGGAATCCAACCTTTCCTCAGTCACAACTCTTGACGGGAAGCTGTGCCCTCAGTCAGGTTTCCCCAGTACTGGTGGCAGTGTCTGAGTGGGCACTCCTTAGATCCCCTGCAGAAATCATGCTCGTGAGCTCCTAGAGGACACTGATTTCCGTTCTCTTCCAATTTCCTAACCTGAGCAGAGTGCCTGGAGGGGATTAAGTATTCAATACATATAATTGGAAAAACAAGGCACTTGCACAGTCTCTTGTTGATTCTCAAAACTATTTTGGTAGTGTTTTGTTTTCATCATCAGCCTAGTTTCACACTTGAAGAAATAAAGTTCAGTGATACTGACTTGTCAGAAATCAAAGAGCTCATCAGTGGTGGATCCAAAACTCTCCATAAGGTTATAATAGCCAATAACTCAAATTCCCTCACCCACAAAAATCTTTTCAATCATCTCCCCTTCATCCCAACCACTGATGTAATTCAGATCTTCACATTCCTTTTCTCTTTTATCCTCAACTTTTAAGTTCAGGGTACATGTGTAGGATGTGCAGGTTTGTTACACAGGCAAATGTGTGCCATGGTGGTTTGCTGCACAGATCATCCCATTATCTAGGTATTAAGCCCAGCATCCCTTATTATTCCTGATGCTCTCCCTCCCCCCAACCCCATCCCCACCCCCGAGGCCCCTGTGTGTTGTTCCCCCACCATGTGTCCATCTGTTCTCATTGTTCAGCACCCACTTATAAGTAAGAACATGCAGTGTTTGATTTTCTGTCCCTGGATTAGTTTGCTGAAGATAATGGCTTCCAGCTCCATCCATGTCCCTGAAGATCACATTTCTAACCTTCCAACAGATCTTCCTGCCCAGGTTTTACCCCCAACCTATCTTCCACACTACCACCAAATTAAATTTCCAGAATCTAACTCTGATCACACCACTCTCCAACAGTCTACTGCATATGAGACAAAGGCCCTAACTCTCAAAGCCCTCCATGATCAGGCCTCAACTTGCTTTTCCAGTCTCGTTTCTATCACCAGATTCCACCTTTATCAATTCTTTTCATCAAAACGCTGGGCTTTCCCCCGGTATTTAACATGCCATTTGTTTCTCTTCCATAATCCATTGTTAGCTTTTTACCAGCCAGCTCTATAACTAGCTCATACATACAAGGGAATGTATGACAAATTTATGGTTTAAAGAATAATAAAAGAACAATCATGCTCCCAGCTAAACATTACCAAAACCCCCTATAGTGTTCTTTTAAGTCTCTGTGCCTCTGCAGATGCTAGAATGTCCTTCCAGGCCTTAGTCTACATAGTAAACTCATCCTTTGGAAGCTGATTCCATTGACTTCCTCTGGGAAGCCTCCATGGACACTCCTGAGGGACACAATGCTTCTATTATGCCTCTGCTATGGCATTTATAACTATTATATTTGCTTACACATTTGTCTCCCTGGTAGGTTGAAGATGTCAAATATTTGATCTCTGAACCTCTGGTAACCAGTTTGAAGTTCTAGTGACACAGTAAGTTCTCAATAAATCAGATGACCACACAACCCAGTTTGCCTGGGAGAGTCCTGGTTTATGTCTGTTGCCCTGGAGTAATTATTGTAAGTGCTTCTTTCACTCATAAAAGCATCCTAACTTAGATGACCAAATCACCCTATCAATAAATGTTGTTGAATTAACAAATGACTTAATGAATAAAGACGTTCACTGTCAGAATCTAGGCAGGAAAAGTCGATGTGTGGATTCTGTGGTCACTGTACCTCCTTCTCCAGAAGTGCTTGACTCTCCTGGAGACAGAGGAGATAAATTGCACACACCAGATGCTCAATCACCTTTATTGCACAAGTAAGTTGAAAAATGTTAGCACGTTCCTACTTCAAGAAAACCTGGGTCGGGTATAGTGGCTCATGCTTGTAATCCCAGCACTTTGAGAGGCCAAGGCAGGAGTTCAAGACCAGCCTAGGCAACATAATGAGACCCCTATCTCTGCAAAAAAAAAATTTTTAATTAAAAAAGAAAATTAGCCAGCCATGCTGGCCCCACTTTGGGAGGCTGAGGTTGGAGGATCACTTAAGCCCAGGACATTGAGGATGCAGTAAGCAATGTTTTACGCCACTGGACTCCTGCCTGTGTGGGAGAACAAGACCCCATCTCTAAAAAGATAAAATAAAAATTAAAATCTGGATGTAAAACATTATAGTACAGATCACTGTGGCAGAGATTATTAAATATTACCTACATTTACTACTTGGTTAAACCTAGCTGGTAGTGAAATGTAAAGAGCTGGCTTTACTACTTACTGGAAATAAAAAATGCAGATTCAATACTCCTAAAATGTCAGTGGGGACATGATTTTAAAAAGATTAAACAGATGCACTGTTTTTAAAAAAACCTCTTCTCGGCCAGGCGTGGTGGCTCCCACCTGTAATCCCAGCACTTTGGGAGGCCGAGGTGGGCGGATCACAAGGTCAGAGATCAAGAACATCCTGGCTAACACAGTGAAACCCTGTCTCTACTAAAAATACAAAAAAAAAAAAAAAAAAAAAATTAGCTGGGCATGGTGGCGGGCACCTATAGTCCCAGCTACTCGGGAGGCGAGGCAGGTGAATGGCGTGAACCTGGGAGATGGAGCTTGCAGTGAGCCGAGATTGCGCCACTGCACTACAGCCTGGGCGACAGAATGAGAATCCATCTCAAAACAAAAAACAAAAAACCTCTTCTCGGTATGTATGTATGTGCATACACACACCAGTTAGGGTTGCCCTTGTTCTTAGGGAAAGATAATCTCCTTGAGTTTGGTATCATAAATACAAGTTTTATTTAAACTTTTTTTGTAATTCAAGTAGAAAAAGCTATTTAACTACTGTTACATAAAAAGTAGAAAGTGAGGCAATCCACCTTTTTGACAGTAATCTTCTCTTCTTCTAACAGTGCCATCTTCTTTGAAAAGTCCAGTTAATTCCAGGCCGGGCGCGGTGGCTCATGCTTATAATCCTAGCACTTGGGGAGGCTAAGGTGGGCAGATCACAAGGTCAGGAGTTTGAGACCAGCCTGACCGACAAGGTGAAACCCCATCTCTACTAAAAATACAAAAATTACAAAAATTAGCTGGATGTGGTGGTGTGTGCCTGTAATCCCAGCTACTCAGGAGGCTGAGGCAGCAGAATTGCTTGAACCTGGGAGGCGGAGGTTGTAGTGAGCTGAGATTGTGCTACTGCATTCCAGCCTGGGCAACAGAGTGAGACTCTGTCTCCAAAAAAAAAAAAGAAAGAAAGTCCAGATAATTCCTTGTAAATAAGGTTTTTAATAAATTACAAATACGTAATAGGTTTTTATCCATCTTCTTCCTAACTACTCAATGCATTGTTACATAGTAACAGTTTTGTTCTGCTTCTTCTTTGTTGGAAGTCTGAGAGTCTGAAATCTGCATTGGCTTGGTTGAGCTTGGGAATTTTTTTGGTACCAGGGGTGCAAATATCCATTGTAGAAGTCAGTAGCCGTTAATGTTTTCTTGAGCATCACTGATCGAACACCAATCCAACTATCCTAAAGGGCAAAATACAAATAGTGAATAGGCAGGGGTGGTAAAACTAAAAAACCAAGTAAATATTAGTTTCTACAATTTTTATCATGGAAACAACAAACCAACAAACCGTTACTAAATGCCTAGCTGCAAATAGCACTATACTAAGTAACATGTAGAATTCTTTGACTCTATTAGGTTGGTGCAAAAGTCATTGCGGTTTTTGCCACCGAAATTACAAGCTTATTACCAAGGAGCGATAACAAATGTATAGTCCTGTATAAATGTATTTAAATACAAAGGGAGCAGAATAAAAGGTATGTAACATGAAATACATATATAGGCCAGGCGTGGTAGCTCATGCCTGTAATCCCAGCACTTTGGGAGGCCAAGACAGGTGGATCACCTGAGGTCAGGAATTCGTGACCAGCCTGACCAACATGGCAAAACTCCGTCTCTACTAAAAATACAAAAATTAGCCAGGCGTGGTGGCAGGTGCCTATAATCCCAGGTACTTGGAAGACTGAGGCAGGAGAATCGCTTGAACCCAGGAGGTGGAGGTTGCAGTGAGCTGAGATCGCGCCACTACACTCCAGCCTGGGCAACTCCATCTCAAAAAAACAAAACAAAACAAAACAAACAAAAAAACCCCATATATATAGACCTGGAAAAGGACAGCAAGACATATGCATCCAACACTGTTCCAGAATAAGGTGACGAGAGACAAAGAGAGGTTGATGGAGTTTTGTATTCACAGTCTGTAGGTCAATCTATCACACATTTTAAACCTTTTTTTTTTTTTTTTTTTTTGTGACGGAGTTTTGCTCTTATTGCCTAGGCTAGAGGGCGGTGGCGTGATCTCGGCTCACTACAACCTCCGCCTCCTGGGTTCAAGCGATTCTCCTGCCTAAGCCTCCCAAGTAGCTGGGATTACAGGCATCTGTCACCACACCTGGTTAATTTTTGTATTTTTAGTAGAGATGGGATTTCTCCATGTTGGTCAGGCTGGTCTCGAACTCCTGACCTCAGGTCATCCACCCACCTCAGCCTCTCAAAGTACTGGATTTCTGGTGTGAGCCACCGTGGCCAGCTAAACCTCTTCTTAAGTATGAAATATCTCACATGAACACCATATGATGCAAAATACCTAGGAAATGGAAGGAATATAGAACACTTCTCAGAACACACCATGGTCTTATAAAACAATAATGATTCCAAAGTTATTTTAAATAGTTCAGAAATCTCCTCTTTACTACTGTTAAGTAGTAAAAGCAAGTAGGATCCCTGTCCTGTAGTAGTTCAGCCAAATATTTTAATATGACTATCTCTTATGTTACCAAGCACAAGAGCTGTTAATTAAATTGGGCTACTAAAAATACACGGGTTCTTTTAAGAAAGCCCTCAAGTTATTGAATCTTCTTTCTTTGATTGAGTAATAATAATGCCTTGGCAAAACTTCATCACTTTCAAAAAATTATGCTAGAGACTTCACTATTTCTTGAGAAAATTAAATGGTCTCTTGACCAAATCTGATGGACAGGTAGTTAAGTTCCAACTAAAAATAATAAATGATACAGACTATAAACACAGTAAAACAACTATGATAACTTGAAACTATGGAAAACATACCTTGCAATAAACCAACAGTATTTGTGACTGTTTGTGGTATATTACTGATCCTGGAATAAGAGCCTGTCTCGTTAATTTTGGGTCTGAAGAATGGAAAAAAGAAAAGATATATAAGAGAGAAAAGCAATTATGCAACTTCATAGTACTTCTTAAAAATCAAAAAAACATCTTGGGAGGCAGTACTGATACCGGAGAGAACACATTTGCTGATGATGCTGACTTTGTAAATCAAAACTTACAAGGAAGCCACAGTGCTCTCTGTATGTCAGAAACCCAAAGGAAAGCTGCCTATGAACATACAAAGCTGTAATTCCTTTACCCAGTGACCACCTAAAATGCTGAATCTGCAAGTTTTGTGTTAGCACTTTGGTGAAATAACTAGCTAACGGGGGAAATACACGGGATGTTTAGGATTTAATCTGGCCCTTTCATCCCTGCCCAAACAAATCCTAATTCCTAGGTTCCTGGGGAACGCCAACTACCTCTAAATTAAACCACCTTCCTCTGTGGCTCACATTCCTTCTGTCCACCATATTGGGAGGGTGCTGATGGGCCTTAGAATGGACCTGTGGCGTGATGTATGAATACACTCTGGCCTAGATTTTCACTGAGCTGCCCAGATATTTTCATTATAATATTCACCAGAATGAAACTAATCAAGTCATTCTGCACTCTCTGAAAACCTTAAGGCAGGAAATCACAGAGCTTAAAATGGGATGGGAACACTGCTCTGCCTACTCCCCAGGTTCTTGTAATGAATTTTTTTTTTTTTTTAATGGAGTTTCACTTGTTGCCCAGGTTGGAGTGCAATGGCACAGTCTTGGCTCACTGAAACCTCTGCCTCCCAGGTTCAAGTGACTCTCCTGCCTCAGCCTCCCAAGTAGCTGGGATTACAGGCATGCGCCACCATGCCCAGCTAAATTTTTGTGTTTAGTAGAGACGGGGCTTCACCATGTTGGTCAGGCTAGTCTTGAACTCTTGACCTCAGGTGATCCACCCGCCTTGGCCTCCCAAAGTGCTGGAATTATAGGTGTGAGCCACCGTACCTGGCCAGTTCTTGTAATGATTAAATGAGAAAATACATGAGAATGAGTGTTGCAAAGACAATAAGTGAATGAAAAGTATTATCATTACTGAACTGAAACAAACTAAAAGAATTCTTATTTTTAGTAATTGTGACATATGATAAAACAGACATATTTCCAGACAGACTACAGTGAAAACAGTTTCCACGTTAGCTATTCAAAAGTTAGTACCAGCAAGGACTGAACTGTTAACTTCTACCAAATCCAGAAGTTTAATGGTATTCCCCATCCAGAGCGTCTGCAATGGAATCTGCAAGTAAAATTAAAGAAGGTATGACAACGGAATACACTCAACTCCCAGACACTTTTCAACTACTATTTTGTGTTAATCTGGACTTTTCCTGCAATTAGAGGAATTGGGAACTCAGTCACTAAGTTTCATGGAACAGACCACAAACATGACTCTCTATCTCAGTGTTTCCAGGATTTATAAGATCTTAAATGTTACTTTTAAATCAATGTTTATATCTAATATACTAATATTTCCAATTAAAAAT
Organism: Macaca nemestrina; assembly: GCF_043159975.1. NCBI lineage: Eukaryota > Metazoa > Chordata > Mammalia > Primates > Cercopithecidae > Macaca > Macaca nemestrina. The sequence continues at coordinate 137,023,229 of NC_092131.1, read as the reverse complement.
GTATTATCCTTATAAAAAATGCAAGCATTACATCAATGTTAAAAGATTTTAGAAAATGATAGTATTCTGTATTTATTCCCATCTCTATTAACGACTATTAAGTTTGATGTGCATTTCCCTGTATTTTTTTCTACAAATATTATTATAAAAATGTAGAACACACTGATAGAGACAGGAGACAGTCAAATGCCACCCAGGTCATTATGCACAGGGGGCTTGCCTAAACATGTCCATGGTGAAAAATTCTGTCCCTTAACACATGTGCAGTAAAGGAAATAAATCAGCGTGGCGTGGCTCAGACTAAGAGCCCGCATGAGCACTGGAAGAATGGGGGTGGAACCACCAGGAATTTGTGCCTCATGTGGGGGAAGAGCCTGGCCTCTTCAGCTCCTGTGTGGTAGCCTGATATTCAATCTGTGGGGTGGAAGCCTGTTGGCAGGATCCCCTTTTTTCGCTGAGAGCTTTCTTTTAATAAATTCCTCTCTCCTCACCTTTCAGTGTGTCCACATGCCTAATTTTTCCTGGTTGTGAGACAAGAACCCAGATTTTAGCTGAGTTAAGGAGCAAAAAGTCCTGCATCAATACTGTTTTACAAGGACTTTTGTTATTTGACCATAAAGCATTGATGTTTCATCAGTACATACTTATTTATTTCATTCTCTCTGCTGCACAGTAACCTATTTTATGAATACATAATTTATGCAACAACTATCTTTATGAGAGATATTTCAGTTATTTTCAATTTATTGCTATTTATAACACTATAAACTAGGGTAATAGCCTTGTAGATATATCTTTGAGCACTTATACATTTCTGGATAATAGTTTTGGGGTTGTTTGTTTTTAAAGTGGAATGCCTGGGTTAAATAGCATCAACATTTTATTGCTAAACTGCCTGGATAAGTGAGAAAAAAATATGATAATCTCTCGCTGTTTATTATTAGTGAAGCTGAGGAGCTGTCCATGTATTTATGTGCACTTTTATTTCTCTGTAACCTGCCTATTTATGCCCTGGTTAAAACTGGGATGGTTATCTCATTAATTTCCTAAATATAGAAAATATTTAACTCTTATATGTATTGTGAATATTTTCCTCAGTTTGTTGACTTTTAATCTTGGGGACAGCCATTTTCTCCATGCATAAGTTTTTTATTTTCATATAGTCTTTTATCTCATGACTTTGATGGTTCATATCATACTTAAAAAGGCTTACTCCACACTTTAAGATTATTAAATATTGTCAAATTATTCAGTTGTGCTTTTTTCTAGTCCTTGTGATTTTATTTTTATATTTAAATCCTTGATCCATCTATATTTTGATTTTTTTATTAAGGTAAAAAACGCGTAAGAAAAATCTACTCAGTTAACAAATTGTAAATATACCATACGGTATTGTTAACTACATATGCATTGTTATAATATAGCAGTTACTATGATTTTATTTCATTTTTTATTTTTTTGAGACAGAGTCTTGCTCTGTCGCCCAGGCTGGAGTGCAGTGGCGCAATCTCAGCTCACTGCAAGCTCCGCCTCCTGGGTTTACACCATTCTCCTGCCTCAGCCTCCCGAGTAACTGGGACTACAGGCACCTGCCACCTCGCCCAGCTAGTTTTTTGTATTTTTTAGTAGAGACAGGGTTTCACCGTGTTAGCCAGGATGGTCTCGATCTTCTGACCTTGTGATCCGCCTGTCTCGGCCTCCCAAAGTGCTGGGATTACAGGCTTGAGCCACCGCGCCCGGCCTACTATGATTTTAAATGATAGGATTTGAGGGTTTCCCCCACCAATGGTTGGACAGTTATCCCAATGCTATTTACTAGATAATCCATCTTACCCCTCCCTCCCTTTATCATGTAACACATTTCCAACATACCTGAGATCCTAGAACCTGATTTAAATATACTAATAAAATTTAACACACACCAGGAAATAAGTTCTCTCAAATTTCTGATTTGAATGCATTTATTTCCAGACTGTAGTTCAATCCTCTATTTCATAGATGAAGAGAGTGAGGCTTAGAGAAATGCAGCTGTTTTCCCAAGGTTGGACCCAGCTAGTTAGTAGCAAAGCCAGGATTGGCTCCTGTTTTCTGATTCTCAGCACAGTGCTCTTTTTATGACATCCCTTAAAGAGGGTATTTAACTTTGAGAAGAGTTAGGTTGTTGTAATAATTTGAACATTAAATCAAATAAGTAAATGAATTTGAAGAACAGGTTCATAACCGTATCTATGTCATATCCTCTTCTATAACTTGCTGGCTCACTTCTCTTTTGCCTGCTTCAATAAAAGTTCTGAAACAATTTTCATATGTGCAATATTTTTCTTTTAAATAACTCAAAATATTTTTGAAACATGCTTACTGACTAAAAAAAGATTTCCATTTACTGAGAGTAATAAACATGCTAGGTACATACTCAGAATATAGTCTTGTTCTTGAGGAGGTAAAGCTCACCTTATCAACAGAGCATTGTAGAAAGGAAAGGGATGGTAAGAATATAATCATTTTGGTGTCTGCCATCATTACTGCCAAAATAGTATGTTTGCATGAATTTACATTCACCTAGTTTATTTCCTTTGATCTTGACAGTTGGGTACATGGTCATTAACCCCACTTTAGAGGTAAAAAAAGCAGAAGCTCAAAGACAAGGGCCTTCCTCTTGGTTAGTAAAGGGCAGCTCTAGGAACAAAACCCCACCTTCTGGCTCAGTCTTTTATAGCACAAAGCTTTTCTCCATGTGCAGTGAAGATAAACTGCAGAGAGTAAGAATCACCATGTAGTAAGTTACAGGTGCCAAGAGATTTCAAGCTACTGGCCTAAATTGCATCTCAGGAAGTTGTCTACTTGATGTCTCCATATGAATGTCTCCTAACTTAACATATGTCAAACTTAACATTGCCAAAACTATTGATTTCTCTTCCCAAATTTGTTCCTCCCCAGACATCCTCATCTCAATTAAATGGTTCCACTATTCACCCAGTTTCTCAAGCCAAAAATCGATAAATGATCCTTATTTATCTTGCCCTAATTTCCCAGATTCCACCAGCAAATCCCACTGACTCTATCTCCAAGCATAGTCTGGATGTCCACTCCTTTCTATCCACTATTATCATTGTTCCAAACTGCCATCATCTGTCATCTGGCTATAGTTGCAGCAGCTTCTTCTTCTCTTTTTTTTTTTTAGACAGGATCTTGCTCTGTGGCCCAGGCTGGAGTACAGTGGTGGAATCACAGCTCACTGCAGCCTCAACCTCTCAGGGTCAAGTGATCCTCCTACCTCAGCCACCCGAGTAGCTGGGACTATAGGTGCATCCCACGATACCCAGCTAATTTTTGTATATTGTGTAAGAGACAGGGTTTCACCACGTTGCCCAGACTGGTCTGGAACTCCAGGGCTCAAGCGATTCACTCTTTTTGGCCTCCCAAAGTGCTGGTATTACAGGTATAAGCCACCATGCCCAACCAGTTCCCTAACTGACCTTCACTCCACTCTCTAGCAGCAGCCAGGGCAAACTTTTAAGAATGTACATACCTAATCCTATTACTCCCCTGCCATGGTCCTCTGATGTCATCCCATTGCACATCAATCCTACCTACTCAATCTTGCTTCTCACCTCACCTTAGCTACTCTCCATCTTGCCAGCTATACTCTAGCCACACCAGCCTCATTTCTGTCCCTCAAACATGTCCAACTCTTTTCCATCTTGGGTTGTTTTTTTTTGACAGCTTTATTGAGATGTAATTCACATACCAGAAAACTCACCCTTTTGAAGCTTCCAAATCAGTGGTTTTTAGAGTCGTTCAACCAATGCCACTCGTTTTTTTCTTGCCTAATTTTTAGAACATTTTCATCACCCATCTTCCCCACAAAAAACACACACCTATTATCAGAAACCTCCCATTATCCTCTCTCCTCCAGCCTGTGGATTTGCCTGTTTTAGACATTTCATATAAATGGAATAATAAAATATGTAGTCTGTTGTGAAATAGTTTTTTCCCTTAGCATAGTGTTTTTCAGGTTCATCCATGTCATAGCATGTGATTATGGTTATGGCTGAGTATTAATAATATTCCGTTGTATGGCTATACCACATTTTATTTATGCATCCATCAGTTGGATATTTGGGTTGTTTTCACTTTTTGGCTATTCTGAATAATGCTGCTATGAAGATTCAGGTACACATTTTTGTGTGAGCATAATGTTTCCAATTCTCTTAAGTATAAACCTAGGAATGGAAATGCTGGGTCATAAGATAATTTTGTGTTTAACTTTTTGAGGAACTGTCAAATTGTTTTCTACACAAGTTGCACCATTTTTAGAGGTAAACACGGTACCACGAATGTATGAAGTTTCCAAATTTCTCTGCATCCTTGCCAACACTAGTTTTTGTCTGTTTTTTGAATTATAGCCATCCTAATGGTGTGAAGTGGTATCTCATTGTGGTTCTGATTTGCATATCCCTAAAGACTGATGAAGTTGATAATCTTTTATGTGCTTATTGGCCATTCATATTATGTATCTGCTTGAAAGAAATGTCTACTCAGGGCCCAAGGCAGTGGCTCATGCCTGTAATCCCAGCACTTAGGGAGGCCGAGGTGGATCACCTGAGGATAGGAGTTCGAGACCAGCCAGGCCAACATGGTGAAACCCCGTCTCTACTAAAAGTACAAAAACTAGCCGGGCGTGGTGGCGCATGCCTATAATCCCAGCTACTCGGGAGGCTGAGGCAGGAGAATCGCTTGAACCCAGGAGGCCGAAGTTGCAATGAGCCAAGGTCGCACCACTGCACTCCAGCCTGGGCAACAAGAGCACAATTCCATCTCGAAAATAAACAAAAAAGAAATGTCTACTCAGTCTTTTTGGCCATTTTTAATTGGGTTATTTGTCGTTTTACTGCAGAGTTGTTGTAAGAGTTCTTTACTCTAGATATTAGGTCCTTATCAGTTATATGATTTGCAAATATTCCCTCCCATTCTGTAAGCTGTCTTTTTTTTTTTTTTTTTTTTTGAGACAGGGTCTCACTTTGTCACCCAGGATGAAACACAGTGGTGCAATCACAGCTCACTGCAGCCTCAACCTCCCTGGCTCAAGTGCATCCTTCCATTTCAGCCTCCCAAGTAGCTAGGACCACAGGTGTGCACCATGATGCCCAGCTAATTTTTTACTTTTTGTAATGATGGGGACTTACTACATTGCCCAGTCTGGTCTCAAACTCTTGGGCTCAAGCAATCCTCCTGTGTCAGCCTCCCAAAGTGCTGGGATTATAGGTATGAGCCACTATGCTTGGCCTGTCTTTTTTACTTTGTTGATAGTGTCCTTTGAAGCACAACTCTTTTTAATTTTGATGAAGCCCAATTTCTCTATTTTTAGTCTGATTTCTTATGCTTCATGGCATCATATCTAAGAAACCACTGCCTAATTCAAGATCATGAATATTTACACCTATATTTTCTTCTAAGAGTTTTCTAGTTTTAGCTATTCATTTAGCTTCTTTAACTTTTACATATGATGTGACATAGGGTCCAAATTCATTCATTTGATTGTGGACATCCAGTTGTCCCAGCACCATTTATTGAGAATACTATTCTTTCTCCATTTGATTGTCTTGGCACTCTTGTCAAAAAAAAAAAAAAAAAAAAAAATCAATTGTCCATAAATGTATGGGTTTATTCCTAGACTTTAAAAAAAATTTGAGGCTGGGCGCAGTGGCTCAAGTCTGTAATCCCAGCACTTTGGGAAGCCGAGACGGGCGGATCACGAGGTCAGGAGATCGAGACCATCCTGGCTAACACGGTGAAATCCCGTCTCTACTAAAAAATACAAAAAAAAAACTAGCCGGCTGAGGTGGCTACTCGGGAGGCTGAGGCAGGAGAATGGCGTAAACCTGGGAGGCGGAGCTTGCAGTGAGCTGAGATCCGGCCACTGCACTCCAGCCCGGGCGACAGAGCAAGACTCTGTCTCAGAAAAAAAAAAAAAATTTGAGACAGAGTCTCACTCTGTCACCTAGGCTGGAGTGCAGTGGTGTGATCTCCACCTCCCAGGTTCAAGCGATTCTTGTGCCTCAGCCTCCTGAGTAGCTGGGACTACAAGCGTATGCCACCACATCTGGCTGGCTAATTTTTGTAAATATTTTTAGTAGAGATGAGGTTTCACCATGTTGGCCAAGCTGGTCTCAAACTCCTGACCTCAAGTGATCCACCTGCCTCAGCCTCCCAAAGTGCTGGGATTACAGGCATGAGCCATCATGCCTGGCCTATTTCTAGACCCTTAATTCGATTCCAATGAACTATAGACAGTACCATACTATCTTGGTTACGGCAGTTTTGCAGCAAGTTTTGAAACTGAGAACTATGAGTCCTCCAATTTTGTTAGTTTTGGTTATTCTGGGCCCCTTGCAATTCCGTATACATTTTAGGAGCAGCTTGTCAATTTGTACAAAGAAGCCAATTGGGATTTTTTTTAGGAATTGTGTTGAATCTATACATCAATTTGGGGAGTGGAGACATCTTAACAATACTAAGTTTATCCAATCAATGAATATGGGGGTCTTTCCATTTACTTGGGTCTTCTTTACTGTTTATTAGCTCTAAAAGTTTTTTGGGAAATTCTTCATGATTTTTTATATGCAAGATTATATCATCTACAAATAGAGGCAGATTTACTTCTTCTTTTCCAACCTTTCGTTTGGTTGCCTTTCGTTTCTTTTTTCTTGTCTAATTGCCCCAACAGAACAAAGTTAAATAGAAGACATTTAACTTTGAGAGAGCAGACATCTTTATCTTCTTTGTGATCTTAAGGGAAAGGCTTTGTCTTTCTTCTATTTTCTTTCTTTCTTTTTTTTTTTTCTTTAAGAGACAAAGTCTGGCTATATTGTCCAGGCTGGTCTCTAACTCCTGGCCTCAAGCAATCCTCCTGCTCAGCCTCCAAAATACCTGGGACTACAAGCATCCACCACTGTGCTTGGCTTCTTTTATTAAGTATGATGTTAGTTATAGGGTCTTCATAGATGTCCTTTATCAAGTTGAGGAAATGCTCTTCTATTTATTATTGAGGTTTTTTAAAAATGTGTTGGATTTTGTCAAATGCTTTTCTGCATCTATTGAGACAGTAATGTAGCTTTTGTCCTTTATTCTACTAATATGATATGTTACATTGACTGATTTTCATATGTTGAACCAATCTTGCATTCCTGGGATAAATCCCACTTGGGGCAGGGTGTGATGGCTCACACCTGTAATCCCAGCACTTTGGGAGGCTGAGGTGGGCGGATCACTCCAGTTCAGGAGTTTGAGACCAGCCTGGCCAACATGGTGAAACCCCATCTCTACTAAAAATACAAAAAAATGAGCTGAGCATGGTGCTGCATGCCTGTAGTCCCAGCTACTCAGGAGGCTGAGGCAGGATAATTGCTTGAGCCAAGAAGGCAGAGGTTGCAGTGAGTTCAAACTGCACAATTAACACTCCAGCCTAGGCGACAGGGCGAGATACCATCTCAAAAAAAAAAAAAATTCCACTTTGTCATCGTGTATAATCCTTTTTTATATGTTGCTGGATTCGGTTTGCTAACTCTGTGGAGGACTTGTGCATCTATATTCAGGGATATCAATCTGTAGTTTTCTTTTCTTGTGATTCTTTATTTGGGTTAGCCCACCTTGGGTTTTGTACTAGCTGTTCCTCTGCCTGGAATGCTCTTCTCTGATCTAGGCATGGCTGGCTCCTTATTGTCTTTCAGATCTCAGCTTAAGTGTCAGAGAGAGGCTTTCCCCATCACCAATCTAAAATAACCTCCAGTTATTCTATCACATGATCCTATTTTTATTTTCATCAAGGAATTCATCACACCATTTGATTTTTTTTTTTGAGACAGAGTTTTGCTCTTGTTGCCCAGGCTGGAGTGCAATGTGCGATCTCGGCTCACCATAACCTCCACCTCCTGGGTTCAAGCAATTCTCCTGCCTCAGCCTCCCAAGTAGCTGGGATTACAGGCATGTGCCACTTGGCCTGGCTAATTTTTTTGTATTTTTAGTACAGACAGGGTTTCTCCATGTTGGTCAGGCTGGTCTCGAACTCCTGACCTCAGGTGATCCGCCTGCCTTGGCCTGCCAAAGTGTTGAGATTACAGGTGTGAGCCACCGTGCCCGGTCTTTTTTTCTTTCCTTTTGAGACAGAGTCTTGCTCTGTTGCCCAGGCTGGAGTGCAGTGGCATGATCTCGGCTCACAGCACCCTCTGCCTCCTAGGTTCAAGCAATTCTCCTCCCTCAGCCTTCCTAGTAGCTGGGATTATAGGCACATGCCACTACACCCAGCTAATTATTTTGTGTGTTTTTAGTACAGACAGGGTTTCATCATGTTGGTCAGGCTGGTCTCAAACTCCTGACCTCAGATGATGCATCTGCCTCAGCCTCCCAAAGTGCTGGGATTACAGGCGTGAGCCACCATGCCTGGCCTGATTTTTTTTTTTTTGCTTATTTGTTGTCTGTCCTCCCACACCACCTGTATCTATAATACCTAGTACATTGCTTGACACATAATAGGCCTTCAATAAATATTTTGTTTAATGAATGAATGAATAATAGCAGCTATCATTTAATGAGTACCTATTGTGTGCCAGATACTGTACAAGATACTGTAAATACATTATACCAGCCCTGATATTCCAATGAACAAACTAAAGCTCGGAGGTTAAATAACTTTCCTGAGTCTACAAAGTTAGGAAGTAGCAGAGTCAAGATGGAACCCAGCTCTGTCTGGCCCTATAGTCCTTGTTTCCTGATGCCACTCTGTGGCAGCAGGAAAATGATAGGATTTGAAGTAAGACAGATCTCGTTCAAAACCTGACACTGACTTTCATTAACTAGCAACACGACATTGAGTAACACTTAATAACAATTCATCATCTACTTTAAGCCTCAATTTCTTCAACTTTAAAATGGGATGATAATAACTATAACATAAGTCTGTGATCCTCCTTATTGAAGAATTTAGCATGCTATAGATATCCAATGGTCGTTCCCCATTTTACCCAACATTAATAACAGAGATGGTCCATTAAAAACCACACACTTGGCCAGGCACAGTGGCTCATGCCTGTAACCCCAGCACTTTGGGAGGCTGAGGAGAGCAGATCACTTGAGTTCAGGAGTTCAAGACCAGCCTGGGCAACATGGCAAAACCCCGTCTCCACAAAAAAATACAAATTTAGCCAGGTGTGGGGGTGTGCGCCTGTGGTTGCAGCTACTCAGGGGCTGTCACAGGAGGCTCACTTGAGCCTGGGAGGCAGAGGTGGCAGTGAGCCAAGGTTTCGCCACTGTACTCCAGGCCTGGGTGACAGAGCCAGACCCTGTCTCAAAAAATAAAACAAAACACAAACACACACACACACACACACACACACACACACACACACACACGGTAAGCCCAGTGTTCTTATAACACAAGTAGCTATTGAAATGAAAGAAAAAAACCCCACAAATTTATCAATGAACTGAGAATTTAACTCAGACATTTGAACAAACTGTTATATTACTACACTTGGTGTACCATATGTAGAAATCAATGATTTAACAATCTGATTGTAAAACATTGGCCAAAGGCAGAAAGACATATTGGAAAAAACACAGGATTAGGAGTGAGAAGATTTAAGTTCATTATTTAGTGACTGGACATTCCTGTTAGTCATCTCATTTTCTTTCCCCTCACCTATGAAGTAGGATAGTAAAACCTGGTTATGTGAAACTGCAATATACATATATTTAAAAGTGCTTTGTGAATTCTAAGGTCTCTATAAACACTTTAAACAGTTGAAAGAATTTTTAAGAATAAATTTCATGTTTCCTAGGTTTTGTTCCTAAGATAAACCTTTTATTTGGGATACATTTGGGATTATTCCTAAATAAAAATATTTAGAAAGCAAATTACACACATAGAAAACCAACTAGGCAAAACTGCAACCTGACTTCCCAACTTACTATATTTCCAATGGCACGGTAAAGTCTGAATATTTGTTCTGAAGTTTGTTCCTCCCATTTTACACAACTGGTACCAGCAGAAATCTTAGGGGCTACAAGATAAAGCCAAGAGCAAAAATGAACATCAGGGTCAATGTCCATGAATTGATAGCTATTGATACTAAGTAAGAGATACCAGAGAATTCATTCTAATCTCTCGACTTTTCTATATGTTCAAAATTTTCCATATATCAAGTAAAAATAATACATAAATAATCACATAAATACTAAAAGAAAACATGGGTGAACTTCTTCACATCCTGGGAGTAGAAAATACCCTTCTAACTATGAAATGAGACTAAACTTTTTTTTTTGAGACAGGGTTTTGCTGTTACCCAGGCTGGAGTGCAGTGGCATGATCTCAGCTCACTGCAACCTCCACCTCCCAGGCTCAAGAGATTCTCTCTCAGCCTCTCGAGTAGCTGGGACTACAGGCATGCACTACCATGCCTGGCTAATTTTTTGTATTTTTAGTAGAGAAGGGGTTTCGCCATGTTTGCCAGGCTGGTCTTGAACTCCTAACCTTAAGTGATCCACCTGCCTCATCCTCCCAAAGTGCTAGGATTAGATGCGTGAGCTACCATGCCTAGCCAAAATAAACTTTTTTTTTTAATGAGACAAAAAGAAATGCCATAAGTTAAATCAAAAAACAAATGACAAACCGAATTTGCAAATTATCTCAGAGAGGACTAATCTCTCTATTATGAAATATAAGTACTCAAAAAACGGAAAAGAAAAAGACCAAAATGTTGATAGGAAAATGGGCAAAAGATATAACACTACCCAGAAAAAAGAAATGCAAATAGTTCTTAAATATATGAAAAGATCTTCAACATTACTGACAAGAATAAGGTACATTAAAACTACTCCACGTAGTTTTACTATACTATTACAAATAACTATGTGCATGTTATCTTCCTAATCTTACTAGTACTATTATTTGAAATAGCAAAAGATTGGAAATAACCCAAATGCCCACCAATCAGACATCTGTTGGGTAAATTATGATATATTTACATAACTGAGAACTATGCCATCATAAAAAAACAAAAAGGAGGCCAGGCATGCCTTTGGGAGGCCAAGGCAGGAGGATGGCTTGAGTCTAGGAGTTCAAGACCAACCTGAGCAAAACAGTTAGAACTTGTCTCTGCAACAAATTAAAAAATTAGCCAGGCATGGTGGAATGTACCTGCAGTCCCAGCTACTCGGGAGGCTGAGGTGGGAGGACTGCTTGAGACTGGGAGTTTGAGACTGCAGTAAGCCATGACCACACTTCTGCACTCCAGCCTAGGTAACAGAGACTCTATCTAAAAAAAAAGCAAGAAAGAAAGAGGAAAATCTCTTCTTACTAATAGGAAGTAGTCGCCAAGATACACTATTAAGTGAAAAAACAAAGGCATAGAAGAATATGTATTTTATGCCACCTTTTGGGAAGGAAAAATAAAAAATAACACTATGTATGTGTTTGCTTATTTTGGCAAAAGGAAACACTGGAAGACTAAATCAGAAGCTAATAAAAATGCTACCTATAGAGGGAGGAATACGGGTTAGATGAGATAGAGAGACTGAAGTAGGACTTCTATGAGTATACCTTTCTAAGCTGTTTTAACTTTTGAAGCATGTAAACATTTTATGCATTCAAAAAATAAAATTTAATCATAAAAGAAAATAAAGCAACCCTTAAAATAAAAAAGTAAAACAAAAAACAACTGAAACTTAACTATGTATGAAACTAGGTAACAAAACCACATGGAAAAAATAACCATTACCAGGAAGTTTTTTTTTTTTTTTTTTTTTTTTTTTTTTTGAGACGGAGTCTTGCGCTGTCACCCAGGCTGGAGTGCAGTGGCCGGATCTCGGCTCACTGCAAGCTCCGCCTCCCGGGTTCACGCCATTCTCCTGCCTCCACCTCCCGAGTAGCTGGGACTACAGGCGTCCGCCACCTCGGCCGGCTAGTTTTTTTGTATTTTTTTAGTAGAGACGGGGTTTCACCGTGTTAACCAGGATGGTCTCGATCTCCTGACCTCGTGATCCGCCCGTCTCGGCCTCCCAAAGTGCTGGGATTACAGGCTTGAGCCACCGCGCCCGGCCACCAGGAAGTTTTGAAGGCAGTAATCTGACTGTATATCCTTAGGATATATTCTAAGGCTCAAAAAGGAAAACTGCAAAGAAATCTTAAATCTTACTATTTTTACTGTTAGTAGTAATACTGGTATTGTAATGCTGAAACGATGTTATGAATAGCAAATAAATAGGTTAATATTTAAAAAAAGATAGTGTGAGAAAATATAAGGAAAACCCTTTAATGATAAATTTGAATCATAAACAATGTAAGCTTAAATATTTTTTAAAAATGTAATTTCTAGTTTTGTCCACTGATATCTTATCTTGCCACACACTGTTGTATCAGATGATCTCTAACTATTGACCCCACTAAAATGAACAAGAGCTCCCTGGAAATCACACTGGTAGATTTCAATGTGGGCCAGAGGACACATAGGGGAGCCTGGGACATTACTGTGGTGGAAGCAAGGACGCACTCCAGACTAGTGGGAAATGAAGAGTGTTAACAGAATGTAGGAGCCAAATTTAAGGGGCTCCCACTGGGCAATATGGGAAATTTGATCAATACAAAGAATTACAACTGTAAAACACAATCAGTGAAAATCTACGTGTCAAATGATACTAAAAAGAACACATCTGACACCAAAACTGAAGGCAATTAATGGCATCAACTTCTTATGCTAATTAAAGAAAGAATTAAGCCCCTGTCCCCATTTTAGGATTAACTAAAATTCATCTCCAATTAATGAGGAAAAACTCTTCTTTCCAGAACAATACCAGCTATTAAATGTAAAAGGAATTAGAAAATTGCCATTTTGTAATCCATAGTGAAATAATTCATTTGGGCAAGGAATATCAAACTGTACTAAAACCATCATGTGAAAGGTTGTTGGTGAACAGGATATCTGCACAGTGCCAGAGTATTACCCCACAGATTACCTGCTAATTGCAAAAGGGAAAACACATCTTAACACTGGAAAGATCTGGTGGTCACCATCTCAACCAAGTGATCAAACTTAGCTTCACTTGCTTTAGTAAAACCTGATACCTTGGCTTACTCAAGTGGTACCTTAAGACTGCAGGGGACAAAAGTAAGACTTCTCTAGGTATATTAACTTTTGAATCAGCTATATGTTTTATATATTCAAAAAATAACATTTAATCATAAAGAAAAATAAAAAGTAATCCCTAAAATTAAAAAACGGAAACAAATGTTTATACTCCTAACTCTACTAAAAAAAAAAAAAAGAAGAAAACAAACGTCACTGAAACACACTCTTTCCAAAAACTTTCAGCCTGAATCCAGCCAAAACTTTAGAACTAATTATAGGAAATATAAGTGATAGGGAAAAAGTTAAACAACACTGGAAGAAAACAAACAAATCAAATAACTGGCCTGGTCTCTTCAAAAAGTCAATGACATACAGCGAGGAAAAAAAGAGGAATCTTTTTTAGAGACTAAAGAGACATAACAACTAATTACAACTAAATCCTAGTTTGAAAAATAAAACAACTATAAAATAAATTTTTAGACAATTAGGAACACTTAAAGATGAATTGAACATTGGATGCTATTACGAAATTGTTCATTTTTCTTAGGAAAAGCACACTACTTAGAAATGAAAGATCATGATTCATACTTCCAAATGAATAAGCAAAATTTAAAATACACATACTAAATACATAGAAAGAAAGAAAATATGGACAAACATTAATAATTGTTGACTCTGGGGTAAACTGGTGTTTATTATACCAGTCTTTCTATTTAATATTTTCAAAATCAAAAATTTGGGAAAAAATGCTCAATCCTTCATGAGGCTATATGCTAAGAGGGAGAAAGAATGCTTTCTACCATTCTGTGGAAAAGCACATAAAAGTGGGCACTCAATCAAAATTAAGGGAAAAGTACAGCTAAGAAGTCAGAATGTTCAGATACTATCATGACAAGCAGAACCTTTAGAAAGATGTGAGAGTCTGCAGCCCCCACTCACCATAAGTCGCCCCCTCTGTTGGCTGCTGCCTTCCATTGCTCAGACTTTCAGGCAAATTTTTCAAAACTGAAATGAGCTACAAAAAAAAAAGAGAATGAACATAAGAATGAACATAAGAACAAAATGAACATAAGAACAAAAGCAGAAACACATTACAATTCAGTACCATGAAATAACCTGTAACTTTCTTTTTTTTCTTTTTCTGTTTTTCAATTTAAAAATTTTTTTTCTTTACTATTGGCTCTTCAAGGCTGAACCTATAACTTTAAAAGATCTATGTGGCAGGGCAAGGTAGTACATTGGCTTAAGCTGTGAGGATAGGTGTCTACTTGGGGAAACTTCAGTAGAGATTCTGCTGTCTGTAGATACAGGTCATTGATTCACTTCTAGAGAATGCTGTGGAAGCTTTGGCATCGGGAGAGCCCATGCTTGGCTATACACACTCTCACCCCATGGGTAAAAAGGCAGTGAAATCTCATAAGAGAATGTACTATGGAGTCACCTAGCTCTGGGTTCAAGTCCTAGTTCCACCACCTACCAGCTGTCTCATTGTGGAAAAGTTATTTAGCTTGTCTCTGGCCTTCGATGTCATCATCTGTGAAACAATCAACAGCAACAACTACCTCAAAGTTGGGAGGGTAAAAAAAAAGTCCACAGAGTATCTAGAACAGTCGTAGTACACAAGCCAATGTTCAATAAATGGCAGTCACTATCATTAAGATCATTTGTGAGGTAAGTGCCTAGAATAGGAAACACCATCTATACAGGTGGGGAAAAAAAAAATATTCCTCTGTATAAAATTAACCCGTTCATATGGAAAACATAAATTTAGTCATTAAACATTTACCCTGACGCTACTCATGCAGTCTCAATGAGCTATATATACAAAGCCACAGAGAGAAGAAAGATCATCTACAGGTAGAACGGTCAGCAGAATTCTAGCATAAATGACTGAAGCCAGGCAAAGAAATGGAAGGAAAGTTAAGAGTCGCTTAGGAAGTTGCTGTTAGTTCATTCTGACGGGGATGCAAGGTATACATATGAAAGTGCGAAGACTGAAATTGGGAAGAATAGTCTAAGGCCACACTATGACATGTAGTAGGCCATATAAGATCACCTGTCTCACTCGAAAGCCTTTATTTAGTACTTACTCCTCGTAAAATTCTCAAAGATTTACATAAGATCACAAATGCCAGGCTAAGTTTTAGGACGCCAAAGACAGAAACTACCCTTTTTTGTTTTCAAGAAAATTAGAAGTCACAAAATTGTTCTTCTTTTCATAACCACTTAGGAAACCCACTAAATGAGTAAAAAGCAGTAGAATTTTACCATGTTGGCACCCAGTCGTGACAACACTGCTTCCAATTCCTTTGCAGTGCTCTTGGGTGGCACAGGAATAGTTTCTTGTTTAAGAATTGGACCTACATCAAACCTAGCAAAAAATCAAAAGTAAATAACAATGATTACTATTTCCTGAATCAATGTTTGTCTACACACAAAAAGACACAAGCTGGGCACAGCGGTCTGCATGCCTACTGTCCCAGTTGCTCAGGAGGCTGAGGCAGCAGAATTGCTTGATCCCTGGAGTTTGAGACCAGCCTGGGCAACACAGCTAGCCCTTATCTCTTAAAAAATAAATAAATAAATAAAGATAGTTTATACTATTAAACTATTAACTATTAATTTGGCTGTTAGCCATTAGCAAGGAAGATACGTCAGTTTGAAAGATGGGAAAACAGCCGGGCGCGGTGGCTCAAGCCTGTAATCCCAGCACTTTGGGAGGCCGAGACGGGTGGATCACAAGGTCAGGAGATCGAGACCATCCTGGATAACACGGTGAAACCCCGTCTCTACTAAAAAATACAAAAAACTAGCCGGGCGAGGTGGCGGGCGCCTGTAGTCCCAGCTACTCTGGAGGCTGAGGCAGGAGAATGGCGTGAACCCGGGAGGCGGAGCTTGCAGTGAGCTGAGATCCGGCCACTGCACTCCAGCCTGGGCGACAGAGCGAGACTCTGTCTCAAAAAAAAAAAAAAAAAAAAAAAAAAGAAAGATGGGAAAACAAAATATGGCCTGTATTTAGAGTCTAAATTTTTTTCCTAAAGCAAAGAAAGGATACAGTTGCATATCAGGAATTTAATTACAATTACAGAAAAATTATACCATCAGTAATAGCATGAAAAAAATCTCTGTATATGAAAAGCATAAGGCAAAGAATTTATTTTCCATGGAAGTACAGTTAGGATATTCATAATTATTTCTTTCTATAGTCCCTTCCTCAAAGGATAAGAATTTTGCCTAGATTATCACCATGGGTGATTATAAGTAGGGCCAGGCGCGGTGGCTCATGCCTGTAATCACGGCACTTTGAGAGACCGAAGTGGGCGGATCACGAGTTCAAGAGATCGAGACCATCCTGGCCAACATGCTGAAACCCTATCTCTACTAAAAATACAAAAAATTAGCTGGGTGTGGTGGCGTGTGCCTGTAGTCCTAGCTACTCGGGAGGCTGCAGCAGGAGAATCGCTTGAACCTGGGAAGCGGAGGTTGCAGTGAGCTGAGATCACTGCACTACATTCCAGCCTGGGTGACAGAGTGAGACTTCACTTCAAGAAAAAAAAAAAGTAAATGCAAGTATATTTGCACTCCCACAAGTCTGACATTTTACATCAAGCTCTGTAAACACTGGCCATGGGTTTTCATGAGAAATATGCTTTATTTAAATTTTTTTGCTTTGTGTTTTTGTTAATTCTATTTCTAACCTAGGAGCTTTAATAATATGTTTATTGTGAAAAATTGCAAACATTCACAAAAACAGAGTGAACAGTCTAATGAATCATCATATACACATCATTCAGATTTTTTTTTTTTTGAGACAGGTTTTTGCTCCATCGCCCAGGCTGGAATGCAATGGCGCGATCTTGCCTCACTGCAGCCTCAACCTCCTAGGCTGAAGAGATCCTCTCACCTCAGCCTCCTGAGTAGCTGGGACTACAGGTGTGTACCACCACACCTGGCTAATTTTTTTATTTTTTATATGTTGCCCAGGGTGGTCTCGAACTCCCGGACTCAAATGATCTTCCCACCTCGGCCTCCTAAAGTGTTAGGATTACAGGCATGAGCCACCATGCCTGGCTCAGATTTTAGAACTACCAAAGTTTTGCCACTGTTGTCTCATCTACTCCCTCTCTTGTTTTCTGAAGTAAGTTAAAGCAAATCCCAGATACCATGTTGTTCTTGTGAGCTTGTGAATTATGCTTTTCTAAGGGGAAATTAGGTGGTAACAGGCAGAGACTGAATAAACTCCTCAAGTAATTCTAAATAATTGTTCCTAAAAAATTGTTCTAAATTGTTTCTAAATTGTTCTGTAGGTATGACAGGACAAAATGAATGTTTTAGGACAATTATATTGCATATTGATATACAATATATTCTCATTTCAGGTTCCAAAAATTTTTTGGCCATAGTTTAGAAACCAAGGCCAGCAAAACCAAGATTCAAAACAATTAACATACAAAAATCCATCTCTCATTTATATAATATCTTTTATAGAAATCCAAGTATGAATAATATAACTGATTTCAATTAACAAATTAAAATTTTCATATGAACTTTAAAGAGACCCTACATAAATACCAAAAGACATATAGTTGATGTTAGAATCCAGGAGAAAACAGAAAGGATATAAAAGCAAACAGAAGCACTCTGGAGTCACAGAAATTAGTGAGCACCACCCATTCATCCATTGCCCCCCAAACAGGCTGACATCAACATTTAAAATCACAAAAATCTCAAGAAAGAAAAATACATGCTACCTTTTAGGTCTAATTTGCATAATTGTTACTCCAGTAACTGTGTCTCCATGAAGCACTGTATGGATTACAGGGGCTGGGCCACGCCATCTCGGGAGGCAACTGGGATGGACATTCAATATGCCACTGAGTTAGAAGATGCAGAAATTAGTATGTCAGTGGGCTTTACCACTTTGTTACCAGTACCTAAGCTATTATGCTACTTTTCATTATGAAACTTTCCCAGAAATTTGGAAAAACTGACCGTTAAATCTAAGTCTTGTATCACCTGAAACGAAAAAAGTTAGATGTTAATTCTCTTATCGTAAGAAACCAATGAAATTTAATTAAAAACAGAACCAGGACAACTATTCGCTGTCTAAAGATGTTCTGGCTGGGTGCAGTGGTTCATGCCTGTAATCCCTGCACTTTGGGAGGCCAAAGCGGGCAGATCACCTGAGATCGGGAGTTTGAGACCAGCCTGACCAACATGGAGAAACCCTGTCTCTACTAAAAACACAAAATTAGCCAGGTGTGGTGGCACATGCTTGCAATCCCAGCTACTCAGAAGGCTGAGGCAGGAGAATCGCTTGAACTCGGGAGGCGGAGGTTGTGGTGAGCCGAGATCACGCCATTGCATTCCAGCATGGGCAACAACAGCGAAACTCTGTCTCAAACAAACAACAAAAAAGATGTTCTACAACAGCCCATGATGTCTGGGAGTTTTTAAATAAAATTTTAAAATGCATTTATGACTACAAGAGAACCACTCAAACCCAATTATGCATCTCACGAACAATTCTAATTTTATAGTTTAGTCACATAACTATCTTCACTTCGCTTGGTTTACATACAGACTGCCTAAAATAAGCTTTTTCTTTTTTTTCTTTATTTAAAAATTTTTTTTGAGACAGGGTCTCACTCTGTTGCCCAGGCTGGATGGCTCACTGCAGCCTCAACCTCCCAAGCTCAAGAGATCCTCCCACCTCAACCTCCTAAGTTGCTGAGACTACAAGTGCATCCACCATATCCAGATACTTTTTTATTTTTTGTAGAGATAGGGTCTTAGGATGTTGCCCAGGGTGATCTCCAACTCCTAGCTTCCAGTGACCTGCCTCGGCCTTCCAAAGTGCTGGGATCACAGGTGTGAGCCACCACGCCCAGCCTAAAATAAGCTTCCCACCAAATGATCCATTCACCTTTGCTGTTTATCCCAATATACCTATCATCCACTCATGTGCAATTTAAATACTTTATTAATCTGTCATTAGTTTAATGATGACTCCATCAGCATGATTCTGTGCACTTGGGAGCATGTACATATGAGAAAGTCTTATATTCTAAGTCTCACTGTTCAGCCCAGTCCAACAAACATTCACTGAGCACACTTATGTGTGGGCACTGTTCTAAGTGTTAGGCATACAAGCAGCAGTGAACCAGATAGAAAAAAAAAAGCCTGCCCTCAGGGAGTTTATGTACAAAGAGTGGGAGATAAGCAAGAAAAAACAAATTATGTAAAAGGTTTTGCCAGATGATGCTGAGGGCTACGGAGAAAATAAAGCAAAGAGGAATATGAGGGGGACAGATTACAATTTTAGTAGTGGTCAGAGAAAGCTTTCACTTGAACAAGAACATGAAGAAGGAAATAACTATGCATATATATGGGAGAAAAGCATTCCAGGCAGAGGGGACACTAAGTACAAAGATGTCTAAGAAGGTAAATGCTCGGCAAGTTCAAGGCACAGCTGGGAGGCCAGTTAGGCCTGGCCTAACTTTTATTCTGAGTAAGACAGAAAACTACCAGAGGATTTTGAGCAGAGTGACATGATCTGACTTATGCTTTAAAAGGATCACTTTGAGGCAGGGTACAGTGGCTCATGCCTGTAATCCCAAAACTTTGGTAGGCCAAGGCAGGAAAATTACATGCAGCCAGGAGTTTGAGACCAGCTTGGGCCACGTAGCAAGACCCCTGTCTCTAAAAAAAAAAAAAAAAAAAAAAAGAGCTGGGTGTGGTGGCACATTCCTATAGTCCTAGCTACTCAGAAGGCTGAGGCAGGAAGATCCCTTGAGTCTGGGGCTGCAGTGAGCTATGACAGCAACACCGTACTCCAGCCTGGGTGACAGCAAGACTCTGTCTCTAAAAACAATAAAATAGAAAGAAATAAATAAACAAATACAGGATCATTTTGGCTGCTGGACTGGTAAAAGACTGAGAGGGCCAAGGACAGAAGAAGGGCCCAGTTAGGAGGCTTCTGTAGTAATGTAGGCGAGAGTGGCAGCAGTGGAAGTGAGATACAGATAGATTCTACACAGATTTTGAAGGCAGAGCCAATAGGATTTACTGATGGATTGGATATGGGGGTGTAACAAATCAAGCATGACTCCAGGATTTTGGTGCAAGCAGCTAGAAGGATGGAGTAGCCATTTACTGAGATACAGATTTTAGGAGATGCTTTGGGTATCTTGAATGTAAAGCGGCTATCAGACATCCAAGCAGAGCTGTGGAGGCAGTAGGTATTAGGGGACTAGAGTTTGGGGACAGAGCTGAGCTAGAGGGACCAATTTGGGTGTTTTCAGCATATATATGGAATTTAAACGAAGGTGGATGAAAGCTTACAGAGGGTGATAAGGAATTAAATACATTTTGACAACTCATGCCACAAATAAAATGTTCTTTAGTACTTGAAAAGAAAATATCAGGCCGAGTCATGTGTCAGCCAAATGCAGCTGTACCCAGGCAAGTTGAGCAAAGGCTTCAGTGAGCCCCCGCATGGCTGAAGATGACCTGGGGAGGCACACCAGCTGCTGGGAGAAGAGCATAAGGCTCAAGACGGAAAATCATAAATCCAATACTATCAAGGAAAACTTAACAATTTTTGATGTCATAACCAGAAAAATTAACCAGCTTCCACAAGCAGAACGGAATCTACCTGAACAGGGATCAGCATATGTTGGATTTAATGCTGCCCTCTGTGGCCTCATAGCAAATAGTCTTTTTCAATGCGTCTTGAACATGGCACAGGCTCTTATAGCTGCTGACTTACCAATGGCAGTGATCCCTTTTCTTACAACAAACACAGCTTACAAAAGTTTTGTAAATTTTCCTTCGAATACAGGTGATTTGAATTGTGAAACCTGTACCATAACAGAGAATGGATTGGTTGGTCTTGCTTTTGGTGGTCTATACCCTGTTTTCTTGTCTATACCTGTGACTGGAGGCCTAGCAGCCTGGTATGAATCAACTCTGTTACCAGAGAAAGGAAACATCTTAAGTTACTGGATTCAAGTGTCTAAGCCTGTCTTTAGAAAGATGTTATTTCTTATTGTGTTCCAGACTGTGTTTGCAGCATACCTTGGGTTTAAACAATATAAACTACTTATAAAGGCCCTTCAGTTATCTGAACCTGGCAGAGAAATTCATTGACTTTAAGCAAACATGTACACAAAAATAAAATGGTAAAAATTTAAAAAAAAAATTACAGAAAGCATAACTGGAGTTCAAATTATCACATTTTAGATACAAGGCCCATTTATAAAGACCAAGGTTTCTATACTGTATTTCCTTACAAATAAAACTTACTAGGGAAATTTAAGAATAAGAGCCTCACTCAAAAGTCGGCCAAACGAAGCCACTACTCCAACATCATATTCTCCAGATCCCACGTCCGGCCACTCGTATATTGGAAGCTGAGACTGCACAGCATATTGCTTCACTGGCAGTCCTCTTGGTGATAGGGAAGGTATTGTGACCACCTCCAGTTTGTCGATTAACTCTTCCTCTTGGTTTTCCCTAAGTCAGATTGGAAGAAAAGTATGAGTGTTAAGGCAATGACTCAAAGCTAAAACGACTTCACATATCGCTAAGAATGTGTATGATTAAACTCATGAAGCATTTAGGGCTAAATGATTAAAACTAATGTGAGAGACTGAGTTTTCATTTTTTCTTTTTTGAGATGGAGTCTCACTCTCTCACCCAGGCTGCAGTGCAGTGGAGTGATCTCAGCTCACTGTAACCTCTGCCCCCGTGGTTCAAGTGATTCTCCTGATTCAGTCTCCCAAGTAGCTGGGATTACAGGCATGCACCACCACACCCAGCTAATTTTTGTGTTTTTTAGCGGAGGTGGGGTTTCCCCAGGTTGGCCAGGCTGGTCTCAAACTCCTGACCTCAAGTCATCCGTCTGCCTCCACCTCCCAAAGTGCTGGGATTACACGCGTGAACCACCATGCCCGGCCTCAGTTTTCATTTTTTATTTAATTTTCATTACTTAAAATGTAAAGAGCGACACATGGCTAGTGGCTACTGTTTGAACAGTATCATTCTAGGGATTTCCTGTGCATACAGAAACATATATAGTATGGATACTTTACACAATTGGGATGTTACATACTGCTTTGCATTTTTTTCCTCTTAACAATGCTATTTATGCCATGATGTGAGTCTTCTTGAAAAATGGGTTACATATACATATACTTGTATTTGCACTGAACATTTCTAGAAGGAACTGAAAACAGTGGCTGTCTCTGGATAAAGGAACTGGGAACTACTAAAGAGAGGCGGAAGGAAGTAACTTTTCACTGTATATCCTTTGAATCCATGGAACTTTTTTTTTTTTTTTTTTTTACCATAACCATGATATCATCACACTACTTTTTAAAAAACAAAAATACATAACATGGGCATCATTCCACGGCAGTACATGTAGCACTACCTCATACTTTTTACCTACTGCATAGTATTCTAGTACCCGGGGGGTATATTTATTAAACAGGTATTGTATGCACATGTTGAGGAGTTATGAGGAGTATGTCCTGGGGCACTATAAAGCAAGCACAGGAATAATGCAGCTGCCAAGTGAAGCATCATCAGAAGTATGAGGATAGGCCAGGAATGATGGCTCATGCCTGTAATCTCAGCACTTCGGGAAGCCAAGGTGGGAGGATCGCTCGATCCCAGGAGTTTGAGATAAGCCTGGACAACATGGTGAAAACCCGCCTCTACAAAAAATTTAAACATCAGGCATGGTGGTGCGCGCCCGTAGTCCCAGCTACTCTGGAAGCTGAGGTGGGAGGACTGCTTGATCCTTGAGGTCGACGCTGCAGTGGGCTATGAGCTGGCCACTGCACTCCAGCCTGGGCGACAGCGCGAGACCCCGCCTCAAAAACAAACAAAAACAAAAGTGTTGGTATAAATGTATAAATGCAGTGAGAGACGCATGTGACAACAGCACATGGAGGATGTGCAAAGGGAACACAGGGTTTCCTGCCAGGTGTGTGCACAGTGGGGTGTGTAGAGGGAGGAAAACCACACAGGGGATTGACGAAGGATTCAATACATGAGGGGCTGCAGTGACGTATTTCTAGGGAAGAGGAGATAGGGATGACAAAAAAAGTGGAAGGGGGACTGCGTCAGGAAAAAACAGAATGGGAGATAAAAAACATTAATTGGGAAAAAGAGAGAAGTAAATATGGTCTTGCCACCACATACCATGGACTCTCAGGACTGGTTGGATTTCAAATAATTTTCTTTCCCAGTAAACAAGACTTGTTAAATATTATGAATACTAAATGTATACCTAACAGTTCTGATTTATAAATTTATCCTTTTGAAAACAGGAAGCTTGTGGACTATGTCCTTGTATACAAGGAGCACAGGGGGAGCAAAAGAGCAAGACATGGGTGTGCCTAAGGAAGGTGGCAGGAGGAGGAAATGCAAAGCAGGGAGAACTTTGAAGTGGGACCGGGTTTTAGTCCGAACCACCTCGGCTGATGACCTTCGGCAATCGCATCACCTCTCTGAGCCACGGATTCCCCACACGCAAAACAGGCAGGGAGGCCGTGGGACTGGCCCGGGGGATGCAGGCAGAGCGCCCAGCCCCGGCTAGGCACAGCGTGGGTGGCGGGGCGTCTGGAGAACCCACAGAAGCGGCGGGGAGTGGGGGTCGCAGACCGCAGGGACTGGGCGCCCAAAGGCTGACCGGCGGGAATGGCGCACCTTCCGGGCGCCGGGAGACGCCAAGATCTGGGCCCACACCGCTATGGCGCCCCTGCTTTCCGCGACCAGAAGTCCAAAACCCTCGGGGCCGGCCGCCCGGGCGCGGCCTGGGGGCCTTCAGCGGCCGGGTTCCCGGATCCCTGGCCCGGGTACCTGGCGGCGTGCAGCGCCCGCAGCGCCTCGCGGGCGAACTGGTCCGTGCCGAAGAAAAGCACCCGCCAGGGAGGCTTCTCGCGGACTCTGGAGTCCTCCCAGCCGAGCCGGGCCAGCGCTCGCCACTGGGGACTCGGCCTCCCACGCCCAGCGCCATGAGCCAGCGGAGGACCCCAACAGCGCCGTACCAACACCCTCATCGCCTAGGCTGCCGGCGGCCCGCTCTGCGCAGGCGCGTCGGGGCGGGGACAAGGGTGCAGCCTGGGGCAGGCGGGGCTTGCCTGCTTGGAGGCGGGGTCTGGTTGGAATTGGTGAACGAATTTGCCCGCTACAGCGGCCCTAGATTTTTGTTCTGTTTATTTGCACTATGTAGCCAATCCTCCCGATTAAGTCTTTCTTTTCTTTTTAAAATCATTTATTTATTTATTTATTTTTAAAATTTTTTTTCTTTCAGAAAGGGTCTTGCTCTGTCGCCCAGGATGGAGTGCTGTGGCGCGATCACGGCTCACGGCAACCTCACTGCTCCTGGGCTCAAGGGATCCTCCCACCTCACCTTCCGGAGTAGCTGAGGTACAGGCACACATCACCATGGTCAGCTGATTTTTTGTAGAGACAGTATCTCACCATGTTGCACAGGTCTCAAGCAATCCTCCTGCCTCGGCCTCCCCAAGTGCTGAGATTACAGGCGTAAGCCACTGAGCCGGCCCAGGATAAGTCTTTTGGTAACAAATCGTACGTGTTTCAGACAATGAAACCTCATGTATGTAGTGCATGTCATTTTCTCAACCATTATAACCAATATTTGCTGAGTACGTTTTTGCTAAGCATTTTATATTCATTATTCTGGTTAATCATCAGGTCAACCTTAGGAGGTAAATACTATTACAACCACGTTACTGAACAGAATCTGAGGCTCTGTGAAAGTAAGGACTTATCAGTGTATGAGGTTCACACAGCTAGTAAATGACAGAGCAGAGGTGGGACTTTTGTAATTCCAAGGCTTGTGATCCTAGCCGTTTGGCCTTCACAGCGATCCTATGTATTAAGCAAGTCAATTACCCACATTTTGCACCTGAGGAAATTGAGGCTTAGTTACTTGCCTGCAATTACCTTCCTGAATCGAAGGTTCCATCTTTACTCCTCCCCTGTGGGTTCCTTTGCACACAGAAGGATACCATAGAGGTGATTCCTAGGGAAAATGGACAGGGAACCTTATCCCCTGAAGACCTCTGAGGACTGTTAGTGCTTAGATTCTGTATCCCCAAAGCGTCCTTGAGTAGAATCAGACATCCATGAAACAGCATCTGAGCACAGACCTCAACCGAATTTTGTTCTAATCTAATTCTCCCCCCCTCTTTTTTTTTTTTTTTGCGACAGAGTCTCACTCTGTTGTCCAGGCTGGAGTGCAGTAGCACGTGATCTTGGCTCACTGCAACCTCCGCTTCCCAGGTTCAAGTGATTGTCCCACCTCAGTTTCCCAAGTAGCTGGGACATGCGCCACTATGCCTAGCTAATTTTTGTATTTTTAGTAGATATGGGATTCACTATGTTGACCAGGCTGGTCTTGAACTCCTGACCTCAGGTGATCTGCCCGCCTTGGCCTCGCAAAGTGCTGGGATTACAGGCATGAGCCACTGCGCCTGGCCATCTCACCACCTTTTCCCATCACACAGTCTTAAACCCAGTGACCCTGGACCAGTCCTTTTTCCTAATTTATGAGCTCTGCACATCCCTGCTCCTGCGCCTTTGCTCACGCTCTCCTTCCTAGACTGCCCTCCCACATCATTCCTCTCTAAATTGTATGCATTCTTCAATGCCAAGTTCAGACATTCATCCTGAAGCTTTGAGCTCTTGCCTCTTTAGATTTATTCTTTCTCCATGTGCCCTGTTTTTTGTTGTTGTTGTTGTTGTTCTTGTCTTTGTTTTTGTTTTTGAGACAGAGTCTTGCTCTGTCGCCCAGGCTGGAGTGCAGTGGTGTGATCTCAGCTCACTGCAACCTCTACCTCCTGGGTTCAAGTGATTCTCCTGCCTCAGCCTCCTGAGTAGCTGTGATTACAGGCACCTGCCACCACGTCTGGCTAATTTTTTGTATTTTTACTAGAGACAGGGTTTTGCCATGTTGGGCAGGCTGTCTCGAACTCCTGACCTCGGGTGATCCGCCTGCCTCGGCCTCCCAAAGTGCTGGGATTACAGGCATGAGCCACCACACTCAGCCCATGTATCCCCTTAATACTCTGTAGGGACCCCCATTTCTCACATAGTTTGGTATTATTGAGGAAGATTTTCTAATGTATGCATAGACATTGAGAAATTCACATGTGTTTTGAATAGAAAAGAGAAGCAAAGAGGAAGATATTCCAGTAATTTTGCTTATCTGATCACATATGAGAAGGAGAGTGAGATGGAACCCCAAACCTCTATTCCCTTGATCAAGTTCTGTTCCAGTATCCTCTCTTAGGTAAGCAGAATGTGATTCTAATATTCAAAGACTGGTCTTTTCCCATACAGCATGACCTAGAAATACAATGCAAATAGTCATCTGGTTTTCACCTTAGAATTTGGCTGCTGCAGGCCGGGCGCGGTGGCTCACGCCTGTAATCCCAGCACTTTGGGAGGCTGAGGTGGGCAGATCATGAGATCAGGAGATTGAGGCCATCCTGGCTAACGCAGTGAAACATCATCTCTACTAAAAGTACAAAAAATTTGCCAGGCGTGGTGGCGGGTGCCTGTAGTCTCAGCTACTCAGGAGACTGAGGCAGGAGACTGGCGTGAACCCAGGAGGCGGAGCTTGCAGTGAGCCGAGATCATGCTACTGCACTCCAACCTGGGCAACAGAGCAAGACTCTATCTAAAAAAAAAAGAGAGAATTTGGATGCTGCCTAAAGTGTAAACCTTGGTACACTTTAGGAGGAGGAGGCAACAAGCATTTCCACTTCCTGTTCCCATCATCTCACCCCACCCCATGACTATATGGGTATTATATCTGCAGGGCGAGGATAACTACCACAGAACAGAACTCCGGTTGGTAAGGTGTCCAACGCCTAAGTCCACAAGAACCCCTGCTTGTGGCCTAGGAGGCAATGCCACATTTGACCAGGGGAAGGACTGCTACACATAGGTGTCAGCCCAGTGCCAGAGGCAGGAACTGACCTCTGGGCACAGCCCAGTGAAGCCTTTTGAGATGCAGTTCCTAACGAGCCACTCCAGGTACAGCCATCACCTGCCTGTGGTTGCATCAGATGCCAGATGCCGGCAAGGAGGTGCTGCCCACCAGTCTGTCCCGTCACAGAGCATAGCGGATAGTTCATTTGCTCCAGTGCCTCTGACGGAATCTGCCCTCTGTGTTGTTACTGCCCTGTGTGGTCCAGTAGATGTCACTCCCTAACCTGTCCAGTCTCTCTGTAAATCAGGGCTGGGGATGAAAGGCCACACGCAGCAGCATGGGTCCACAGGACTCTCTCCTTGAGGAGAGAGACTGGAGAGGTTAAGGGACATCTAAGGGGTGTCGGGAACCCCAGGAAGAGAAGCCAGATATAGCACAGGTAGGAGAAGTAGCCTAACAATATGGACATTTCCTCGTTGCTGCTGAGGGGCATCCTAGAAAACCAAAATAATATTTCAAAGTACACTTAAAGAGACCAAATCTTAAAAACTTTAGTCCTAACCCCTTACCCCCAGCAAAAATGCTAGACGGTGTTAACAAAGCTGTATGTTGTTAACAGGAGGAAAGACTAGTAAAATAGCTACAGCTGTGGCCAGTTCTTGTTCTTGGACACCTGTGTTTTTATCCAAAAACACTTTTTGATGCTGTTCTCTGAAATCAGGTTCCACATATGCAGCGATAAAACAGAAGTCCTTTTTTAAACAAAATCACCTTTGCTACTTCCTAGACAGCCACTAGATAGCGCTATAGCCTTGCTTCCTCACCCTTTACCCTCAAGGTGGGACTCAAAGAAGGGCGATTGCATGCAATTGATGAGTTTCATAGTTTCTAATCAGCTGCTCACTAGCAAGCTTCCTTTATCTACCAACTTCAGAATATGAGAAAGAGAGGATGAAGCTACCCCAAGGAAGTTTTGTATAGATTGTTATTATGAATATATATCATGTATCCTGTGTGGGATGGTAGCATATTTCTGTTCATATGTAAGGGCTATCAATAAATACACTTCTAAGAAAATTTTTCCTAGAAGTGTAATAATTTGGTTGGTTGGAGGTGCCTGTGGTATCCTCTTTACATTTTACAATAAAGATTATCATTCCCTGGAGATCTGCCAAAACCTTCTGGTCTATAATACATCCCTCTGTTGGAGATAATGATCATCTCAGTCTTTATGTAAGAGTTATAGAAAGGCTCATTTGCTTATATCCTGCTTTTGTGTGGGAATCCTACTTGCCTCCAATCCGATTTAGCTGACTCTGTAATAAATTAAACCAGAGCTACCCAGTCTTATCATTAACAGGTGGTTTCTGCTCTCTCCTCACAGTTGGCCTAAAGACCCCTGTATATAATAAGTCAGAGATCTTGGCTTCTGGAAAAAATATCAAAATAAAACTTTATAGCCTCAGGGGTAGGGGCTGAAGGGGCTGTACCAGGCACTCTTTTTTTTTTTTTTTTTTCTTTGAGAGAGTCTTGCTCTGTCACCCAGGGTAAAGTGCCAGGACATGATTTCGGTTCACTGCAGCTTCGACCTCCCAGGCTCAGGTGATCCCCCAGCCCCAGCCTTCCAACTACAGGCACGCGCCACCATGCCCAGCTAATTTTTTTTTGTAGAGACAGGGTTTTGCCATGTTGCCCAGGCTGGTCTCGAGCTCCTGGGCTCAAGCAATCCTCCTGCTTTGGCCTCCCAAAATGCTGGGATTACAGGCTGCACCACAGCGCCTGGCCAAAATGCACATCCTCTTTACAGCGGAAATTCCCTACTGCAGATAGCTTTGCTTGAACTACAATGTGAATGCTGGGGCTTCTTGTGTTGACTGTATGGTCACCACGGTTGCCGCATCCCAAGGACATGGTCACTTCCTTGACTACCTATCTTGCCTCAAGTTGAACATTTGAATTGTTCCTCCTTGTTGGCTATTATGAATAATGCTACTGTGAACATTCATGTGCAAGCTTTTGTGTGGAAATATGTTTCCAGGCTGGGCATGGTGGCTCATACCTGTAATCCCAGAACTTTGGGAGGCCAAGGCAGGTGGATCACTTGAGGTCAGGAGTTCAAGACCAGCCTGGCCTACATGGTGAAACCCCATCTCTACTAAAACACAAAAATTAATTGGGAGTGGTGGTGCATAACTGTGGTCCCAGCTACTCGGGAGGCTGAGGCAGGAAAATGGCTAGAACCCGGGAGGCAGAGGTTGCAGGGAGCCAAGATCAAGCCATGCACTCCAGCCTGGGCAACCAAGTGAGACTCTGTCTCAAAAAAAAAAAAGAAAAAAAAAAAGAAAAAGGAAAAAAAAAAATATGTTTCCAATTCTCTTGGGTATATACCTAAAAGTGAAATTGCTGAGCCCCACTCTATGTTTTAATTCTTAGAAGTGACAAGCTGTTTTCCAAAGTGGCCACACCATTTTACATTCCCACCAGCAGTGAGTGACAGTGTATCATCATATAACTACCAATACTGCAGGGAGTAAACTCAGGAGTTCAGGCCTCTTTGTGTAAACTGACTTTGCTGCTGCACATGGATGCCTGGCACATTGTACCAGAGCACTTACATCTCAGGATTTCCAGGATGCCTTTGTCTAGAAGCAGGTAATTGTGCAAATGTGGACTGCTGACCCAAGACCCACCTATGGAGAATTCATTATATAGGACTGAATGAAACTAATGATGAAACTCAGATTGCGTTTTGAAATGTTGTCAGTATTTTTTTTTATGTTCTATATTCTGCTAGGCATATGAAAAACATCTCTTTAGTCCTTTGTGTTCCATCTCTAACCCTCAATGTAACAGGCTTTAAATGTTCAAACTGAAAGGAACTCTCAACACACATAAAGGAATTACCCTAAATCTCCCTGACTATTAGCTTTGCGAGTCCTACCCTTGGTTGCTATATTATTTGAGAGGACCCTCAAAATTAATGAAATGAATAATATTGTATACTTTAGATCATCTAGTTTTCAGAAATGAGGGACCAAATGCCTCAGAATACCTACCCACCTTGCCAAATCCCCTTAGAATCCAGGATGTATTAAATATTCTGTCTAGGCGGTCAAGACTGTAGAAAATCTTTTTTTTTTTTTTTTTTTTTTTTTTTGAGACGGAGTTTCAACTCTGTCATCCAGGCTGGAGTGCAGTGGCACAATCTTATCTCACTGCAACTTCCGCCTCCTGGGTTCAAGCAAGCGATTCTCCTACTTCAGCCTCCCGGGTAACTGGAATTACAGGCACCCGCTACCACGCCCGGCTAATTTTTGTATTTTTAGTAGAGACGGGGTTTCTCAATGTTGGTCAGGCTGGTCTCAAACTCCTGACCTCAGGTGATCCACCCACCTTGGCCTCCCAAAGTGCTGGGATTACAGGCGTGAGCCACTGCGCCTGGCCAGAAAATCTTAAATGGAAAATTTAATCCAAATGGATAAATTAATATGCAGGTAAATTTAAGGATGATGCCTCCAAAGAATGCAATTTGTTGTAAAATGGGTTACGCTTAGCAAAACAAAATTTTCCTTAAAAAAATTTTTTTTCCTTTCTCTAACTATAGTATGCCTGCAAATAATCAAGCCAGGCATGGTGGCTCACACCTATAATCCCAACACTTTGGGAGCCCAAGACAGAAGATAACTGGAGGCCAGCAGTTTGAAAGCAGCGTGGGCAAGACCCTGTCTCTACAAAATTTTTAAAATTAGCCAAGTGTGGTGGTGCATACCTGTGGTCCTAGCTACTCAGGAGGCTGAGGTGG
This sequence comes from Macaca nemestrina, assembly GCF_043159975.1. NCBI lineage: Eukaryota > Metazoa > Chordata > Mammalia > Primates > Cercopithecidae > Macaca > Macaca nemestrina. The sequence goes on along the minus strand of NC_092131.1, from coordinate 136,992,331 downwards.
GAGAATCACTTGAGCCCAGGAGATTGAGGCTGCAGTGAGCCATGTTCACGCCACTCCAGCCTAGGCAACAGAGTCAGAACCTGTCTTAAAAAAAAAAACAAAAAACAAAAAACAAAGAGTGCTTACTTGCCTGTGAATGGGAGGGACAAAACTGATACAAATTAACACACAATTCTTACTTACCAAGTTGTTTGACATTCCTCAAACACATTATTGAACAATATGTCTGCAAAATGAAACTATTCACAGTGCTGTGTCTGAGAATGATTAAATTTTAAGCACCTCCTATAGCTAAAAGAAAGGCTGATAGACTTTGATTTTATTCTACTCTTGGACTCTGGTTTAGTAGGGGACTGAAGAAAATGTTTGGTTATACTATAACCAGGAGCAAGAGGTCAAAGACATAGAAATAATTAAAGGATTATGAATAAGGGTCAACAACATAGATAGTCTCAAATGCTATCGGTAAGATGAAAGGGATTGGGGTGGTGGCTGCAGAAGGTCTTTTCTTGGAGAAAGTACATATTGTACTTGGTTTTACTGTTTCACACCAGGTTTTGCCAAACTTCCTATACTTTGCAAATATTCTTGAAATGCTTCCAGCAAAACTTGTGTCTGAAGAAAATACTTTGATCATGGAGATCCTTTTACTTCGGTATACAGATGACTTCCCTTTGAACACCTGTCACTCCTCTCAACCATCCTATTACAGATGAAGGCCTCAAGTCAGTGCTTCACTGGAAATAATTTTGGACTTACTTTCCTTACCTTTTCCAAAAATGTCCCTCACTAACTCCACTATTTGTTTTTTTTCTCCCTCTTCTGGGTTTAACATAAAAATTAGCCCCTAGAAGAAATATGTGGTTCCATTGGTATCATCATTTAACCACTCCTCTGATCCTCAATATTTGTATTTTTGTTTCAAAAAAAAATTTTTTTTTGTTTTTGTTTTTGAGACAGAGTCTTGCTCTGTCACCCAGGCTGGAGTGCAGTGGTATGATCTCGGCTCACTGCAACCTCCACCTCCCGGGTTCAAGTGATTCTCCCGCCTCAGCCTCCCAAGTAGCTGGAATTACAGGCACCCACCATCATGCCCAGCTAATTTCTTTTGTATTTTTGTAGAGACGGGGTTTCACCATGTTGGCCAGGCTGGTCTTGAACTCCTGACCTCAGGTGATCTGCCCGCCTTGGCTTCCCAAAGTGCTGGGATTACAGGCGTGAGCCTCCGCGCCCGGACAACAACAACAACAAAAACAAAAACAAAAACAAAATTTTTTTTTTGAGACGGCATCTCACTCGGTCGCCCAGGCTGGAGTACAGTGGTGGATCATGCCTCACTGCAGCCTCAACCTCCTGGGCTCAAGCGATCCTCCTGCCTTAGCCTCCCAAATAGCTGGGACCACAGATGTATGCCACCATGCCTAGTTAATATTTTTTTAGAGATTGGGTCTCACTTTGTTGCCCAGGCTGGTCTCAGACTCTGGGCTCAAGTGATCCTCCTGCCTCAGCCTCCCAAAGCGCTGGGATTACAGGCAGAAGCCACCATGCCCACTCCTTTTTTTTCTTTCTGCTATTTTAAACAAGGTTGCAGTGAACATTCTTGAACATACATCTCTGCTGCCATGTGTCATCATTTCCTTACATCACTGCTTTCAGATTTCATTTTATTTTCCATGAAGTTTACTGAGAAGATAACGTGCTGCCGTTGGGGACTTGGAAGAACTATTGTTCAAACTGAATTGTTAAACTGGCTTCTACATGTAAATGATGCTTTTGAAAATGAGGGTGAGAACAAACAGCTAGCCAAAGGCCTGTCTACCCCTCCTGGCGCCAGCTGATGACAGATGGCCCACCCCAAGGAGCAGAACAGCCTGCCCTGGAAATGCAGAGCAGTTTCCACCACTTTGAAACCTTTGCTGGCTGTCAGCCTAGCAGTCGTCACATCTTCAGCATGGGGAGACAGGAGGCTGAGACTCAGGAAGATACTTAGCCTTAGGCCCTGAAGGTCAGGGCAAGACTCTGCCTCCTGGAACTTAACCCTGAGCTGAGGTTAAAGGGTCCTCTGCAATCCAGCTGAGGGTCAGGTTTCTGGACAGCTGAGCGGGTATTCCCTACCCTCTTGCATCCATCACAATTTAGGGAAAAAGTTCTCTTTCATACTGGTGTTTTACCTTATTTAGCAGAAAAACCAACCGGTTGACCCCAGGTGGAAATCTCCCATGTTTAAAGGGCCTGCACTTTGTCATTACACAATTGGCTCCTTCTGATAATAGTTTCTAAAATCCTTTGCTTTTTCACTCCTTGTAGAACCTTAATGCCTTTTGATAAAAACTTGAGGTCCCAGTGACTAGCTCAAGATCACACAGCTGGTCAGTAGCAAAGATGGACAGGACTAGAAGTTAGTTCGGCTGCCATGTTATTTAGTTATCCAATAAACCGTTTTTAAACATGCAGAATGTATGTATTAGTTACAGTACAGGGTAAATTTCTGTAACAGGGAGATCCCCAAACTTTTCCCGTACATAACACTTTCAGAAGCGGATAGGTGGTCCAGGGCAGGTAGGTTGCTCAGCTACCTGAGGTCATTCAAGAGCTCAGATTCCTTCTTTTTTTTTTTTTTTTGAGACGGAGTCTCGCTCCGTCGCCCAGGCTGGAGTGCAGTGGCCGGATCTCAGCTCATGGCAAGCTCCGCCTACCGGGCTCACGTCATTCTCCTGCCTCAGCCTCCGGAGTAGCTGGGACTACAGGCGCCCGCCACCTCGCCTGGCTAGTTTTTGTATTTTTTAGGAGAGACGGGGTTTCACCGTGTTAGCCAGGTTGGTCTCGATTTCCTGACCTCGTGATCTGCCCGTCTCGGCCTCCCAAAGTGCTGGAATTACAGGCTTGAGCCACCGCGCCCGGCCTCAGATTCCTTCTATCTTGCTGTCTGGGTTGGTAAACTTTTTTTTTTGTTTTTTGAGAAGGGGTCTCATTCTATTGCCCAGGCTGGAGTACAGTGGTGTGATCTTGGCTCACTGCAACCTCCACCTACCAGGTTCAAGTGATCCTCCTGCCTCAGCTTCCCGAGTAGCTGGGACTACAGGCATGCACCAACAGCCTGGCTAATTTTGTATTTTCAGTAGAGACAGAGTTTCACCATGTTGCCCAGGCTGGTCTTGAACTCCTGAACTGATATGATCTACCTGCCTCGGCCTACCAAAGTGCTGGGATTACAGGCGTAAGTCACTGTGCCCCGCCGGCAAATTTTTTTTTTGTTTGGTAAATGAGGATCAAATGGCAAATATTTTAGGTTTTGTGGGCCAATCATCACAACTGCTCAGTTCTGCTAATGTAATGCCAAAGCAATGCTAGACAATATGTAAACAAATGAGCATAGCGTGTCCCAGTAAGATTTTTTATTTTTTTTTTTACAAAACCATTCTGCAGGTCAGATTTAGCCCATAGGCCAGGCGCGGTGGCTCACACCTGTAATTCCAGCACTTTGGGAGGCCAAGGTGGGCGGATCACGAGGTCAAGAGATCGAGAACATTCTGGCCAACATGGTGAAACCCCATCTCTACTAAAAATACAAAAATTAGCTGGGCATGGTGGTGCATGCCTGTAGTCCCAACCACTTGGGAGGCTGAGGAAGAAGACTTGCTTGAACCTAGGAGGTGGAGGTTGCGGTGAGCCAAGATCTCCCCACTGCACTCCAGCCTGGCGACAGAGCGAGATTCTATCTCAAAAAAAAAAAAAAAAAAAAAAAGATTTGGCCCATAGGTTAACAACCCCTGTCCTGAGATGTCCTTTCCACCATCATATCTGTGTTCCAGAAAGAGGAAGGAGGAAGTGGAGGGGTTGAATTTTCTCATAAAAATATGATCCACAAGTAGAAATAGTGCAGCATAGTCACACAATAGAATACTACACTACAACAGGAATGAAGGAACCACAACTATACACAACACGGATGAATCTCACAAGTATAATATTGAGCAAAAGAAGCTGACACAAAATATTGCATATTGATTAATTACATTTATATAAAGTATAAAAACAGACAAAATTAATCTTTGGTATTAAAAGTCAGGTTGCCTCTGTAAGGGATAGTGACAAGAGAAGACTTCTGAGATCTGGAAATGTTCTATTTCTTTTTCTTTTTTTCTTTTATTTGTTTTTTTTTTTTTTTTTTTTTTTTGAGACGGAGTCTCGCTATGTCACCCAGGGTGGAGTGCAGTGGCCGGATCTCAGCTCACTGCAAGCTCCGCCTCCCGGGTTTTTACGCCATTCTCCTGCCTCAGCCTCCCGAGTAGCCGGGACTACAGGCGCCCACCACCTCGCCCGGCTAGTTTTTTGTATTTTTTAGTAGAGACGGGGTTTCACCGTGTTAGCCAGGATGGTCTCGAACTCCTGACCTCGTGATCCGCCCGTCTTGGCCTCCCAAAGTGCTGGGATTACAGGCTTGAGCCACCGCGCCCAGCCTCTTTTTTTCTTTTAGAGACAGGGTCTTACTCTGTTGCTTAGGCTGGAGTACAGTGTGCAATGGTGCAATTGTTCTATTTGTTGATCTGGATGGCATATGTTCCCATGCATGACTGTGTCCACAAGTGAAAATTCACTAAGCTTAACATTTGTGTACTTTCCTGTATATATACTCCAATAAAAAAAAAAATTTGTATAAATTTTAAAAAAAAGTGATTCTGAAGTTGCAATGACTTCTCAGCTCTATTTCGGCCAAAACTTAGTCAAAGGACCACTTATGGCTGCAAGGAATCTGGGAAATGTAGGTTCATTAATTTTTTTTGATTTATTTATTTTTTCTTTTTATTTATTTTTTAATTAATTGATTTTTATTTATTTATTTATTTAAGATGGAGTCTTGCTCTGTCACCCAGGCTGGAGTACAATGGCATGATCTCAGCTCACTGCAACCTCCACCTCCCAGGTTCAAGCGATTCTCCTGCCTCAGTCTCCTGAGTAGCTGGGATTAGAGGTGCACACCACCATGCCTGGCTAATTTGTATTTTTAGGAGAGATGGGGTATCACCAGGCTGGTCTTGAACTCCTGACCTCATGATCCGCCCACCTCGGCCTCCCAAAGTGCTGGGATTACAGGCATGAGCCACCACGCCCGGCCTGGGAAATGCAGTTTCTAGTTGGGTGGCCATATGCCTTTAAAATTTAGAGGATTGTCTTATTAAAAGAAGGGAAGAATGTAATCTGAGGGGAAATTAGCAGGCTGTGCTACAGTCCACACAGCAGTCACAGGCCCATCAAATCCTGCTGGGCATGACCTGTGAAGACCTCCACCCTGGCAGTAGAGTAAGTTCTCTGATTAGCCCACCTGGCTGCCCTTGCTACTGTTTTCTGGGAATAATTCCCTTGACCTTAGTTCTCTGTATTATCTGAGTTTACTCTGATAGGTTATTTGATTACTATGGAGCATGGTCACACTTTTTGTCCTTTTTCCCTTTTGCTTTTTTTTCTGCTTGGAACTTGGATATAATGGCAGGAGCTGCATCAGCTATCTTGGGGCCATGAGGGAATCTTAGAAACCTCAGCCCTAATTTCCTTGGTCTTTTGACATTAATAACAGGTTACTTCTGACATTCTTCTATGAGAAAATAAACTCATGGTTTAAACCACTGACATTGGGTCTTTGTTTCCCAGAGCCAAACACAATTCTCAACTGATATGGAAGGCCTCCCTAAGAAGATGACATTTAAGCTGAGGCTCGAAGGGCCAGCAGGTGGCAGATACCAGAATAGCAGAGGAAAGCCAAAAGCCCTTTCCACTCCACTCCACTGCTGACTGTCTATCATCTTCTAGGCAGGAAGATAAGGGACTAGAGAAGTCAGGAGAGATTTCAAGGTAGGATTTATTGGCCAGGAATGATATTGATGCTGTGAGGAAAGGAGGGCTTGGTGATGTACTCTCATCTCCATGTGTACGTTTCCTTCATGGCACTTGTCACACAAAGGTTGTGATGACATGAGGAACACCCATCTGCCTGTTCTGCTAGACTGGAGTCTCCATGAGGGCAGGGACAATGCTTTCAACTGTTTATCACTGGCATAATGCCTGGCACATGGCAACCATGGAACAAGTTATTGGATAGGCCATAGTAGAAAGAGCTAGGGTAAGAGGAGGGAGAGAAAAGGCACAGAAGCAGAAGAGTGGAGAACCTGGGATTGTGCAGGCTCCTTATTAAGGGGACACTATCCCATTAGAGTACCACAACACTCCTCCGAGGCAGACAAGGGGGATTGTGGTCAAATGGTTGCTTCAGGCACCCACATGGCGTGGGCTGTCCAGCTCACACTGGCTATCCAACAGTCTCTCCTGGCTCTCCTGGCTACCCAACAAGCATGAGCTCTGGGTTGGCTATCTGTCGTACTCCCCTCCTTAGCCATAACAATTGATCCAAGAGATGGGTACATGACTTAGCCTGGACAATTAGAGTCATTTCCCAGGAATTTTTAAACAAGAGCTAAGAAAAGTAACTACTTCCCCTGCAGCTGTAAGAGTATGAGCCTGGGTTTCCTATCATCTGGTCAAACTTCCTGGAGGTGGCCAGCCTGGGGTGATGAGCCTGACACCCAGAGAAAAGCAGGGAAAGAGCCACAGAAACAAAACACCAAGGATTTTCAAATCCCTGGTTCCCATATGCCTCAGGTCAGCTCCACCCTGCCCTTCCTAGTTTATGAGCCAATAAATTCCTTTTGTGTTTAAGAGTGTTCGTGTTGAGTTTCTCTCTTGAAATCTATCAACTACCTTTCTCTCCAAAATGCACCCTGAATCTGACCATTTCTCATCGTCTCCACTGCCACCAGCCTGGTCCAAACTACTAATATGTTTTGCCTGGATGAATATAACAGACTCCCAATGGTCTCCCTGTTCCTCTCTTGCTCTCTTACAATCCATTTTCCACCCAGAGAGCCAAGTGATCTTAGACAAATATCAATTAGATCACGTCACTTCCCTGCCTAAAACCTCCAGCAGCTTCTCATCACTTTTAGGGTAAAATATAACTCCTTACCCTGTTTTACAAGGCCCTGCATGATCCGCTCCTGTCTATCCTCTGACTTTATTCCATGCCACTTCCCCCTCATCACTATGATTCAGCTATATTGGCCACCTTTTTGTCGCAGACACATTAAGCTCATTATTTCTTCAGTGTCTTTGTACCTGCTTTCTTTTTTTTTTTTTTTTTGAGATGAAGTCTCACTCTGTCACCCAGGCTGGAGTGCAGTGGTGTGATCTCAGCTTACTGCAACCTCCGCCTCCCGGGTTCAGGAAGTTCTCCTGTCTCAGCCTCCTGAGTAGCTGGGACTACAGGCGCCTGCCACCACACCTGTCTAATTTTTTTGTTTTTAGTAGAGACGGGGTTTCACCTTGTTGGTCAGGCTGATCCTGAACTCCTGACCTCAGGTGATACACCCGCCTTGGCCTCCCAAAGTGCTGGGATTACAGGCATGAGCCACCATGCCCGGCCTTTGTACTTGCTTTTTCAGGTCTTTGCATGGTTAACCCCTCATTATTCAGTTTTTAGTATAGATTCACAGAGGGCCAGGTGCGGTGGCTCAAGCCTGTAATCCCAGCACTTTGGGAGGCTGAGACGGGTGGATCACGAGGTCAGGAGATGGAGACCATCCTGGCTAACACGGTGAAACCCCGTCTCTACTAAAAAATACAAACAACTAGCCAGGCGAAGTGGCGGGCGCCTGTAGCTGAGGCAGGAGAATGGCGTAAACCCAGGAGGTGGAGCTTGCAGTGAGCTGAGATCCGGCCACTGCACTCCAGCCTGGGTGACAGAGCGAGACTCCGTCTCAAAAAAAAAAAAAAAGATGTTCACAGAAATGATCACTGCTATAATTATCTTTTAATTATGTTTTTGCTTACTTTATGTTGGCTGTCTGTCTCCCCTGGAGTTTGAGCTCCAAGAGAGCGGGGCTCTCACCCGTCTTATTTACCATGTATCTACACAGTAGATACTCAAGTAACATTTATTCAATGAATAAATGAATGCATTAAAAAATGAGGAGGGGCTGAAGTTCCAGGCAGCCCCTAGATTCCCTGTTGGGTCTTCTTTCCTCTGCCCCATGCACACACAGTATACACTGTTGACTAATGTTCAACTCATAGAGGAGTTTGGGCTTGACATGTGACCTCACTCAGCCTCTGTTTCATTTGTGAAGTAAGAAATAAGAGTGGGCGGCTGGGCATGGTGGCTCACGCCTGTAATCCCAGCACTTTGGGAGTCCAAGGTGGGCAGATCACGAGGTCAGGAGATCGAGACCATCTTGGCTAACACGGTGAAACCCCATCTCTACTAAAAATACAAAAAATTAACCGGGCGTGATGGCACGTACCTGTAGTCCCAGCTACTTGGGAGGCTGAGGCAGGAGAATTGCTTGAACCGGGGAGGCAGAGGTTGCAGTGAGCCAAGATTGCACCACTGCACTCCAGCCTGGGTGACAGAGCCAGACTCCATCTCAAAAAAAAAAAAAAAAAGACATAGGAGTGGGCTTATGTGAAATAAGCCCACTCCTCACTAAACCAACAATGATTGCTTAAGATGCACGGAGCCAGTTGATGGAAAAGTCCATAGACTATCAGAGTTGAATGACTCTGCCCTGGTGGGAGGAGCACCTCATTCCTGCTTCCCCACCAAATTGCTTGCCTTGGCCTGCTTCCCACTCTCTGGGTCACTGGTGCTCACACAGCCTTTCCCAACCCCCACCTCCAAAGGTCATATTTTACAGCTCCTTGTGAGGAATTCACATGATGCCATGACCTTCACTATGAGAAAGCACAGGCTGTAAAAGGCCAGCCTGGCTCCCTGCTCCGTGGTTAAGTATTGATGATGATATTGGGCAATAGAGACCCGGAGTGGGCACACCACATATCCCCCTGCAGTGATGGAACCCACAGACCACAGGTCCTCTGCAGTTCATTCTCCTGCCTGTCCAGAGGATCCGGATGTTTTCTCTTTACTAGAGGCCAACACATAACAAAGAAAGCACTGGACTCCTGGTGCTTTCGGATTGTGAAAGTCAGGTGGAGTCTGTTTGCACTCTCAGTCTACTCATTCAAGAGGTCAGTCACCCCGGAGTGATAGAGAAAGCTCCAGGCCTGGGTGTGTGCTAAGGCCAGAGCTACCAGATGGGTTCAGCTGCTGCAGGCTCTCCAGGCACTGTCCCCTAAGTGACAGCTGTTACTGTCTGGGAGAGCTCAAGTGCAAAGACTATCCTGTTCTCCCATAAAGAGAAGAAAGAGGAAGATACAGAAATTGGTGCTGCTCCCAACAGCAGATCAAGGCAGTCCTCAGGAACTCAGGATCCAGGGTGAGTGTCCTCATCTTGCCTTGGGGATGGGTGGCCCAGGTCTTTGGCAGAAGTCACAGTCCAATAACATGGTTAAGCCCTGTTTAAAATGCAGGGATCTCCCCGAGGGGCTTAAGGAGACAAGACAACTAAATGCAGTATGACATCCTAAATGGGATCCTGGAACAAGAAAAGAACATTAAAGGCAAAACTAATAAAATGCAAATAAGGCATAAAGTTTAGTTTAATCATGCAAATGACAATATGATACTCACTCTAGAAGCAAACTGGATACGTGCTTTGATAGAAATATGTCTTTGGCCAGGCGCAGTGGCTCACGCCTGTAATCCCAGCATTTTTGGAGGCCAAGGCAGATCGATCACCTGAGGTCAGGAGTTCGAGATCACCCCGGCCAACATGGTGAAACCCCATCTCTACTAAAAATACAAAATTGGCCAGATGTGGTGGCTCATGCCTGTAATCCCAGCACTTTGGGAGGCTGAGGAGGATGGATCACCTCAGGTCAGAAGTTCAAGCCCAGCCTGGCCAATGTGGTGAAACCCCATCTCTACTAATAATACAAAAATTAGCTGGTTGTGGTGGCGGGCACCTATAATCTCAGCTACTCGGGAAGCTGAGGCATGAGAATCACTTGAACCCGGGAGGTGGAGGTTGCAGTGAGCTGAGATGGTGCCATTGTACTCCAGCCTGGGCAACAAGAGTGAAACTCTGTCTCAAAAAAGAGAAAGAAATATGTTATTTGTTTCTGCAGCATCTGACAAAGCCAGAGAGGGTTGACTCTGGGTTCTAGATTTGTATCCAGTTTGTCATTTTAGTTTTTTGTTCGTCAGTATGTGTTTATTGTAACAATATTGAACATATTTTAAACATACTTTGGCCAGGTTTGGTGGCTCATGTCTGTAATCCCAGCATTTTGGGAGGACAAGGGGGGCAGGTCGCTTGAACTCAGAAGTTCAAGGCCGGCCTGGGCAACATGATGAAACCCTGTCTCTACAAAAAATACAAAAATTAGCTGGGCGTGGTGGCACATGCCTGTTGTACCAGCTGCTCAGGAGGCTGAGTGGGGAGGGTCACTTGTGCTCGGGAGATGGAGGTTGCAGTGAGCCGAGATGGTGCCATTGCACTCCAGCCTGGGTGACAGAGCCAGACTCTGTCTCAAAAAGCAAAAAACAAAAAAAACCACTCCACTGTGGACAGTAGCTTATCTGCATCTTTGCACACTGATCTGATTAGTTCCATTAATTAAATATCCAAAATTGGAACAGTTGTCTCAAAAGGTACAATAAATACCTACATTTAAAAATGCATACAAGGCCGGGCGCGGTGGCTCAAGCCTGTAATCCCAGCACTTTGGGAGGCCGAGACGGGCGGATCATGAGGTCAGGAGATCGAGACCATCCTGGCTAACACGGTGAAACCCCGTCTCTACTAAAAAATACAAAAAACTAGCCAGGCGAGGTGGCGGGCGCCTGTAGTCCCAGCTACTCGGGAGGCTGAGGCAGGAGAATGGCATAAACCCGGGAGGCGGAGCTTGCAGTGAACTGAGATCCGGCCACTGCACTCCAGCCCGGGCGACAGAGCCAGACTCCGTCTCAAAAAAAAAAAAAAAAAAAAAAAAAAAATGCATACAAAGTCTGGACGCAGTGGCTCACACCTGTAATCCCAGCACTTTGGGAGGCCAAGGCGGGCAGATCACCTGACGTCCGGAGTTCGAGACCAACCTGGCAAACATGGTGAAATCCCGTCTCTACTAATAATACAAAAATTAGCTGGGTGTGGTGGCACATGCCTGTAATCCCAGCTACTCAGGAGACTGAGGCAGGAGAATTTCTTGAACCTGGGAGGCGGTGGTTGCAGTGAGCCAAGGTCACACCATTGCACTCCAGCCTGGGCAACAAAAACAAAACTCCATCTCAAAAAAAAAAAAAAAAAAAAAGCATACAAATAGACAAAATATACATATAAATACATTAAAATGGAATTACATGTATTGTTCTCATGAAGGTAGTATATACCCATAAGAAACCACACAATACTGAAGTGGTCATTTTGCATGTCCCATGTGTCTAAATCTCATCCCACACCCTAGAGGAAGGTTGTTTTCGGTTTCTCAACTTCAACACTTTTCTCTGTGAGTTCAGGGGGTTTGCATATGGGACAGGGGCCTGTGGCTGATGCTACTAATCAATCCAGGCACTCTTACATCTGAGACTTGATGGACTGTCACAATCCTTCTTGGACAGTGCTCTGGACAGTCAGTTGGAGCTAGAACACAAGATCACATCTGTTGGCCATTCCTGTAACTTTGTCTTTCCATGATTTTAGATGGGTAGGTAGGCAGATAGATAGATAGATGGATGATAGATAGATAGATAGATAGATAGATAGATAGATAGATAGATAGATAGAATCTCCCTCAAATGAGTAAGTAGGCAGTGTGCATGTGAGTCCTTGAAAGTCTAAGAAAAGGCCAGGCACGGTGGCTCGGGCCTGTATTCCTAGCACTTTGGGCGGCTGAGGCGAGTGGATCACCTGATGTCACGAGTTCAAGACCAGCCTGGGGAACAGGGTGAAACCCCATCATTACTAAAAATACAAAAAATAGCCGGGTGTGGTGGCAGGCACCTGTAGTCCCACTACTTGGGAGGTGGAGGCACAAACAAGAACCGCTTGAACCCAGAAGGCATAGGTTGCAGTGAGCTGAGATCATGTCACTGCACTCTAGCCTGGGCAACAGAGCGAGACTCTGTCTCAAAAAAAAAAAAAGTCTAAGAAAGGTCTTTTTTTCTCCCTGACTTCCATCTCCATCTTGACATATGAATGATCATTCACATATGAAAAGCTTAAGTCAGTATTGTATTTGTGTCAAAATATTTTCCCTTATAATTTGTAGATATGCCTTTTTAGTTTTCTCAGAGCGTTTAGTGCTGGAGGAAACTCTGATGCAAAGCTAGTCCTTTTGTTGATACTCCGATTTTCTGTCTGGCTGTTTGCCATCCAGTTGTTTTTGAATGCCCCTGGCTGAGTGTCCAAAGGCTATTTGGGTCTGAGATTTTTGAGCTCCTAAGGCAGTGACAGAGTGTGAGGGGGCCTGAGAATGCTTCGATCCTCCCTGTACACTTTTTTTCTTGGTGTCCTATGGCATGTTTTATAATTGATCTGTTCAAAACCCTTCTCTTGTTTTATTTTAGCTACGTTTATCTCCATTCCTGCTCCCTTCCTCCTCCTCCCCAAGAGACAGTTTAATGTGTTTAATGTGTGTCCTTTTAAAAAATGTGTTATTGGGCCAGGTGCAGTGGCTCACTCCTGTAATCCCAGTACTTTGGGAGGCCAAGGCAGGCGGATCACCTGAGGTCAAGAGTTCAGGACCAGCCTGGCCAACATGGTGAAACCCCATCTCTACTAAAAATACAAAAATTAGCTGGGCGGTAGTGACACGCACCTGTAATTCCAACTACTTAGGAGACTGAGACAGGAGAATCGCTTGAACCCAGGAAGCAGAGGTTGCAGTGGGCAGAGATCGTGCCACTGCACTCCAGCCTGGGCGACAGAGTGAGACTTCATCTCAAAAAAAAAAGCAAATAAGCAAAATAACTTAGTAATTTTAATATTGGCCCGAATATTATATGTTGTCAAAATTAATTTCACCTATTTCTTTTTGTTTTTTAAAGTATGGATGCTAGAACATTTTATGTTATGTGGTAATAGTACAGGTAGTACAAGAAGATGTCAAAATGTCCGACTGTTTTGAGACTGACTGAGGTTCAGTTTATTATTAATAGTTGGGACGGAAATAGGCCTACACGAAGTAAGGGATTTATCCAGAGAGCATGGGTTCCGGTTCTTCCCTTGCAAACAACAGAAACCAATTCTGCTGATAACTTATCCAAAAAACAAAAAACAAAAAACAAAAGAAGCTCTCGGGATCGGGGCAGGGGGTGCCCTCTCAGCATCAGGAGCCCGCAGCTGTTTGCCTCTGGCACTTTTCCCTTTTCTCCTCTCTGTGCCGTAGGCGTGCCAATTCCCAGGAGAGAGACGTGATAGGCCCAGCCTTTGACACGTGGGGGAAACACAGGCCTGTGATTGGCTACCGCATGACACTCAAGGGACAATTGCTACGGCAACGCGTGGGCGCGCTGTGGGCTTGTAGAAGCCAGGTGGGGACGCTGGACAGGCGAAGACCCGAGATGTCCTTTGCAAGGGTCCCAGAGCCCGTCAGTGGCTCAGTCATTCTCACTCCCAGATCAGTGCTCCTCCACACATGCGATGGCTTTTAATAAAGATTTCAGTCACCCCACTTCTACAGTCTCTGCCCTTCCAGGCTCCACGTGCTCCTGGGTTCGTTCGGGTCGTTTTGGTCCCATAACTTTGGGCCAGAGGAGATCTGGATTTGGGCACGGAGGGAGATCAAACTCGGGTAGGATATCCAGTCATGCTCTCTGCTTTGTTTCCAGGGGTCTTCAGGGCTCCTCTGCCCAGGGGCCAGAACCGAGGAGGCAAGGAGGGCTGCTGGGGCTAAGGGGCCTAAGGACCTCGTTGCCAGCGGTACACACCACCAGGAGCAGGGGCATGGAGCACAGTGAGGGGGCTCCCGGAGAGCCAGCTGGTACTGTGGTGCCCCAGGAGCTGCTGGAAGAGATGCTTTGGTTTTTTCGTGTGGAAGATGGTAAGTGGTGAGAGATTGACGGCAGGGGTCGCGGTGTGCCCCTCAACACAGAGCAGAGTTTAGCTGAAGGCCCTGACACTGTCGCCCCCTCCAGGTCAGGGGGCACATTTCCTCCAAGACTCAGTCTGGGGTGTCTCAGTACCCAGAGGGGTCTTGCTGGACCGCCCCTTCCTTTTCTCAGGGTGTGGTCGCTTATTTACGCAGCCCTCCAATCATCACCACATTTATTAAGCTCCTACTCTATACCAGACAGTGTTCTCAGCACTGGGGCGACAATAGTGAATAAAATACGATAAAAACCTCTGCCTTCATGGAGCGTACATTCTAGTGGGGATTAAAAATAAACAAGTAAAATGCATAGTGCATTGGTGATGAGTAATAAAAAGAAAAATTAAACAGAGAAAGAGAATAGGAAGTATGTAGCAAGGGCAGTAATGTGGTCAAGGAAGGCCTCACTAAAAAGGTAACATTTTTATCATCAGGAAGGTGACTTGCAGGAAACTAAGGAGTTAGCTATGCAGATTATTCGGGGGAGGAACATTCCTGGAGGGAGGACAGCAAATGCAAAAGCTCTGAGGCTGGACCCTCCTTCATTTTGGTACAGCATGGACAAATCTTGAGTATCCACATTCAGTTTAGTTACTTTATGTATTCTCTGTGGGCAGCTGCCATTCCTTCCACCCTTCTCCCTGCCTTCTTTCTTTCCTTTTTTTTTTTTTTGTTTCTTTCTTTTTTTTTTTTTGTCTTTTTTTTTTTTTTTTTGAGGCAGGGTCACTCTGTTGCCCAGGCTGGAGTGCAGTGGCGCAATCTTGGCTCACTGCAAGCTCTGCCTCCTGTATTCAACTGATTCTCAGCCTCCCAAGTAGCTGAGATTACAGGGGTACACCACCACACCCAGCTAATTTTTGTATTTTTAGTAGAGACAGGGTTTCACCATGTTGGCCAGGCTGGTCTTGAACTCCCGACCTCAGGTGATCCACCTGACTCAGCTTCCCAAAGTGCTGGGATTATAGGCGTGAGCCACTGCGCCCAGCCTTCTTTCTTTGCCTTGTGCCAGCCCCTGGCAAAACTCAAGACTGTAAAGTTTATCTTGGCCCACCTGTCCCCTGCCCTCCGCAGGCCTCTGCCCTTCACCCCTGTGGCCCCACTGTTATTTAACGGCAGTACTGTCTCCTCCATTAGATTAGGGCTTCTCCAGAGTAGAGACTGTGTCTTCCACCCTCCCACCTGTTACACTGGGAGTGCCCCAGGGCAAGGGGCTCATCTTGGATTAGGGTCTCCACACAAAGGACAGTTGATACTGTAAGCTGGGTCTGAGCCCAGGGCCCAGCTGTCAGTGGGCTTGAGAGGTGCCTGGCCACTCCTCAGGGCTCTGTCCTGTGTGTCCCTCCCTAGCATCTCCCTGGAATCACTCCATCCTTGCCCTGGCGGCTGTGGTGGTCATGATAAGCATGTTCCTCCTGGGAAGGAGCATCCAGGCAAGCAGGTGAGGAGCTGGTCCTGGGGGGATGGGGTGGTCTCTGAGGGGTAGAGGCCCTGCCTTCCCAGAGGGAAATCTAGAGAGGGGTCACTTAGGGATCATGGCTGTCCACCCTTTGGGACAGCAAAATTCAGCCTTCAGTGTCCTTTGAGAACCCAAAGCTGCTAAAAACAAAACAAAACAAAAAACAGCAACAGTCCCTGATTACCACCCCCGGCCCTGGACAGGACGCAGGCATGACCTGGAGGAGTGTAGCCATTCAGAAGGGGAGCTTGCCCCTCTCACCCTGTCAGGACACATGCACCTCAGCAAGGTCAACTCAGAGATGAGTGGCTGTCCACAGGTACAGCAGACCTGTTCCCCCTACGACCCAGGCAGAATCTCTGGGCTGACAGCTTACCCCCACTGGGTCCCTCCACTATGGCCAGGAAGTCTAGGGATACCTTGAATAAAACCAATCTGGAGAGAGGACAGACTCGTGAGAGTTATTAGAAGGTTAAGGAAGTGGGTAGTGGGAGCCAATGAAGGTGGTTGGGGGAGGGGAGTGATGTGTACACGATGGGGTTTTAGAAACATGACTGGTGTTGTGCCTAGGATGGTTTAGAGAAGGAAACACCCAGAAGCAGAGAGATTAGTTAGAAATTTCCTGCAGTAGTGTGAGGGATGAGGTGTGTGGTAACAAGGACCTGTGCTAAGTAGGATAACAGTCCAAGGTTAGAGACAGTGTGGTTAGGTGAAATGAACACAGGACTCAAGAGTCAGGAGGCTTAAGTGCACACCCTAACTATGTGCATCCTTAGCTTTTTTTTTTTTTTTTTTTGAGACAGTCTCTCTTTTGCCTAGGATGGAGTGCAATGGTGCAATCTCAGCTCACTGCAACCTCTGCCTCCCAGGTTCAAGCGATTCTCCTGCTTCAGTGTCCCAAGTAGCTGCAATTACAGGCACAACCACACCCAGATAATTTTTGTATTTTTAGTAGAGACAGAATTTTGCCATGTTGGCCAGACTGGTCTCAAACACCTGGCCTCAAGTGATCCACCCGCCTCAGCCTCCCAAAGTGCTGGGATTACAGGCATGAGCCACTGCACCTGGCCTCCGTGAACTACATTTCCTCACTTGGAAGGTGGCGGCGGGGGGGGTGGCAATGATACTTGAGCTCACAGGTGACAGTAAGGACTCCCTGAAATGACACACACGCAAGCGTAAGTCATTTCTCTGTTGAGGGAATATCCAACTATTGCCGCTTCTCCCCCAACTGCATACAGAATTTTCCCTTCAGATTCTTTAAGCCATTTGGGAGACGAGTCCTGCCCCAACCACTCAGCCCCCCTGATTAACACTGTTCCCTGTCCCTCCAGAAAACAAAAGATGCAACCACCAGAAAAAGAAAATCCAGAAGTCCTGCATTTGGATGAGGCCAGAACCAAGGATCACAACAGCCTAAACAACCTAAGAGAGACTTTGCTCTCAGAAAAGCCAAACTCAGCCCAGGTGGAACTCGAGTTACAAGAGAGAGATGTGCTGTCAGTTTTCCTTCCAGACATACCAGAAACTGAGAGCTAGTGAGGGTTCAGAGAAGTCCCACCCTAAGCCAGGCACATGATCTGGGCTCAGCTCAGTGGCCTGAAACCTCTCAGGTTTTACAGTCTTTCCCAAGCAGCCCACTTTTTTCTTTTTCTTTTCTCTTTCTTTCTTTTTCTTTCTTTCTCTCTCTCTCTTTCTTTCCTTCCTTCCTTCCTTTCTTTTTTAGCAGATACAATGAATGAACTGCAAGCAAACTAAAATTCTGTTATTAAAAAAAATCTTTTATTAAAATGCTCCTGGAAGTGAGCAGGTGGTATTGCATAGTTTGTTCACATGGCAGTGGTACACACACACATACACACACAAGTGGCCTGGAGCAAAAGTGCAAAATCCGTAGCTGGCCTGTGGGT
The DNA here is from genome assembly GCF_043159975.1 of Macaca nemestrina. NCBI lineage: Eukaryota > Metazoa > Chordata > Mammalia > Primates > Cercopithecidae > Macaca > Macaca nemestrina. Next base: position 136,974,925 of record NC_092131.1, on the reverse strand, counting down.
CGGGAAGCCTGGCTAGGACTCCAAGCATGTGGTCTTGAGTAGTTCACAGCCCCGCTCTGACCTCAGCTCCTCTATTTACAGAATGAGACTGAAGACTGGGTCAGAGATACTGTTTGCAATACAACAGCAGTCCTGAGACTGCTGAGAGGGGAAGAAGCAGGCTTCCAGGCCCAGAACCCCCTTCCCAGTCCTTCCACCCACCAGGGCCCTCCCCTCTCCTTTCCCTGCTTGTCTGCTAAGAGTCTGTACAAGACTTCCCTTGGACCTGGCGTGTGGTAAACAAAACACAGACAACTACCACGCTGCCTGCCTTGGAGAGCCTTTTCTTGCCAATGGTGGGATCTGAAAGGAGTGTCCTGATCCCATGTCTGAGCCATGGTGTCCTGGTATAAGCTGCGGTGACACCACCAAATAACATATGCAAAAATTTGCTTTATTAACCCAAAATGCTTTAGGTTCTAAAGTGGGCTTTGAACACTCAGACTCATTGCTGAGGGTCCTGGGTCCTGCCAAACCAGACGACAAACGGGTATACTGTGTTTCCACCTGCAAGGGGGCAGGCCCTGTAGCCCCTGGATGGGTCTGATGCTGCTGTGGGCTCCCTGGAGCCCTGGGTAACTCACTGGAGTGACAACTTTCTTCTGCAGCCTGGATCATTAAACTTGACGGAGCTGGTCCTGAGGTTCTTTGGACAGAGTCCTTAACAGTGGGAAGACACATGGGGAATCTGTCTGCTGGTGAAAGAACTCTGGGGCTCCTTACATTGGACAACCCACAGCCCCCTCCCTTTTATCCTCATTGAGACATCAAGTGTTGGAAACACCCCTTCCTGGGGCTTCTTTGCCCCGCCCAGGCTGTCCATTGGATTATTTTAACTAGATTTCCTTGAATAAACTGTGGGGTTTGTAGCCTGGGCCTTCTGTGAAGTCAGCAGATGACAGGAGGGCCAGGCTCTGGCCTCTGAAACGGCAGCCGCCCTGCCTTTCCCGTCCACCAGGTGGCGCAAGGACCGCAGGGCTGTCACTCTGCAGGTTCTTAGGCCTGACATTGACAGAGCTATCCACCTAGACCGTCCACCAAGGGCCACAGCTGGCCCAACTGTAGCTGGAGCAGGAAGGGCTGACGGCAGCAGGATGGACACTGCAATTTCTTCCTACTTAAGGCTGAACCCAGGTCTCTGGGTTGTCACAGTGGCTGTTTCCCTCCAGGGCCACAGATGCGGTGGTTACCATGAAGACCAAGGCGTGGAGGGAACAGAAGCAGCATCCCTGCCTGCCACTGCAGCTCGCACAGTGAACTGAGTGTAGGGACACTGCTTGGTGCTGGAGGTGGGGTCTGCTGTCCATCAGAGGGAAAAGCCGGTGGTGAGAAGCCAGCCCCTGCCCCGCTGCAGTCCTGTCCACCCACCAAGCCTGGGGTTCCTGGGGAAGGGTCCTCAGAAGATCTTGAAGCCCTTCAGGAGGGTCAGGGTAGGCGCCTTGCGCTTGCTCTGGGCCCGGGATGACTTCACGGTGACCAGCTTGGCCTGGGCCACGGTGGGCATCTCCTTCAGGCTGACAGTGGAGAGTGTGTTGAAGGTGCAGCTGGCCAGCCCGTGCCGGGCGGTGAGTGGGGCCTGGTGGGGCAGGGCCCTCTCCTCGGAGATGAAGAGGGGCCGGGTCAGGGGGCTCTTCTCCAGCTCCCGCCGTGCCTCTCGCACTGCCTCATGGAAGACGTGCTGCACGTGCTCAAAGTCCAGACAGGCAGAGACCTCGAAAAACAGGCACCCAAACCTGCCTGCCAAAGCCACACCCTCTGCCTTGGTGACTTGCCTGGTGAGGAAGCAGGGTGAGGCAGGGAGTTAGGAGCAGGCTGTGCCAAATCAGGCAGACCAGCTCCTACACCCGGCGCCCCATGGACTAGCTGGGTGGCCTGGGGTCATCTTCACCTCTCTGAGTCTCAGTGTTCTCATAGGTACAATGGATTACTGACCTCTGCCCCTCAGGGTTGTTCGGATTACGAAAGACAATTTGTTTCAAGTGCTTAGCACAGTACCTGGCACAGAGTCAGTGCTCAATAAATGGTAGCTGATGTCACCCAAGCGAGAATTTTGGGGTGAGGATGAGGGTAAGAAGCTACTCCAAATCCCCTATGCTAAACTCTGCCTGTGACTGGAGGAAGCAGGCCATTCCCAGCCCCATCTCTTCTCTACCCCAACATGGGTCCCTGGGGCAGGAAACGGGCCACCCCCAGTTCTGGCTTGTGGGATCAGCTCTAGAGAGAAGCAGTCGTTTGGATTGAAGGGTTAGACCACAGAGGTGACTCCAGAAGCCTGTGGTTGGCAGAGTTCTCAAGGCTCCTGGGGTGTTCTGTCTGCCTCTCCAGGACAGAGGCAGGAGAGGGCAGGGGTGACAACATTTCATGGTGAGGAGGGCAAAAGGAGAGAGGGGGCAACACCTATTCTGGCTTGGTCCTACACCACCTCCCGTGAAGGGACGATAGAATATCCGAAACTTGGGAAGGTCGTGGAGGTTTCTGACCTGAAAGCCATGGGAATCGAGGTGGGAGGAAAAAGAAGACTGGCTCTTGCGTAGGTCGGATGTCTAGAAGAGGGGAGAGACGGGGGGGTCCCTGCGGTCTTGGGGGCGAGATTCCACTGGCTGCATCTTCCTGCCCTACTGCTGAGCTGTCCCACTGCTCACTGCCGAGGATAATGGCACAGTCACTAGATGAGAGGAGGCACTCGTGGGCCATGGCAGGAAAAGTTTCTGAGCCCAAGGCTGATCTGGCAGGAGCACGGGCTGAGAGTGGGCTAGCTGCCCCGGGTGCCACTCCATGGTGGGGGGAGTCTCAGAGAGAGTGAGTGACTGGGACAAAACGAGTCAGAGGCATGGAATCTATTCCCCACCCAGGGCTGGTTTCTGCCAGTAAGCTCACTGCTGCCTGAGGAACCGTTTTGGAAAGAACACTTGCCATTATGTGCTTTTATGATGAGCTTGAATTTGCAACTTTGTCATTGTGGGGGCTTGAATAATGAATTTTCACAAACACAAACCCCGTGTGTGTGTGCGTGTGTGTGAGTGGGTGACAGAGGCACAGAACATTGTTCTTTTTCTTATTTTGTTGCATCCTAGTGAAAATTTTATCAGCGGCTTGGGAAGCACCAACCTAACCCAGATTTTACCCTTCAAACCGTGAGACAGTCATGGGAGACAATGACCAATGCTCAGCTAAAAGTTAGACTTCTTGTGCTTCCCAGAATCTCAATCTACTAAACTCGGGACTTGATCGAAGAATGAAATAGGAATACATTGTCCTAAGTTGTTTTTAGGGAACGGGTGGGATCAGCTTCATTTGAGCATGTATTCTTTGTTATTTGCTCCCAAACCATTTTAGACAATCTCTTTGGCAAAGATTGGAGTCAAAAGAGTGATTCGTAGTTTTTTTCCCTGTATTGAAACTGGCCGACTCACAATCCAGTTTTCTGACTCCTAAGAGGGTCTGCGATTCCTCAAAGACTACCTTCAGCAGCTTTCAGGTCACATGACTTCCCTCATTCACGGAGACACAATTTGCCTGGGTCTGAGGGCTTGGCCACCTTTTTGAAGGCCTCTCACCGTAGTCCCCCTTCACGGCCCCACACCTCTCTTTTTCCCACTGCCCATCTGACCCGTTCTAAACAAAGGGTCCCCTCCTTGTTAACACCAGTCAATGTGCCCTCGGGGCCTAGGGAAGCAGGACAGACCGCCCGTTAACAAGGAGGGATGAGTGGCTGGTGGAAGGGGCTATCCCTTGCAGGTAGACTGGCCACAGATGACAAAGGTCAGTGCTGGAGAAGTTCAGTGGCATTACTCATTAAGTTCAGGCATCACAGTGTCAAATGCCTCAGGGCCAGGCAGGCAACTTGAATGTGTGGAGAGGGTGGAGGTAAACCATGGGGAGCGGCGAGGCCTGGGGTCGGCTGGAGAGAGCGTGCCCCACCTCAAAGCATTCCAGTTCTAGGTCTTTTAAGACACTATGCCAGCCAAGCAAAATATGGCTGCAGTATTTTCAGTAATGCGTCCTCTGGCCCAGTCTCTGACCTCTGATTTGAGTCCAACACTTTTTAAGAGAACCTGCTGTCAGCCCAGTCAACTGTGGGAGTGAGTGTGGGAGGCTGGGTCTGGGTGAGGGGAGGGCCGGTTGGACCAGAGCAGACACCTGACCAAGGAGCCAATCAGAGCCTCTCTCCTTAGAATTGGAATCGGGCACTAGATCAGTCAGCTGCTGGGAGTGGGGCCGGGAAGGTCAGGATAGACTCAGGCAAGAAGGGTGAATCCAAGAGAATCCACAGAGACCCAAGAGGGAGGAAGGAGTGGCTGCTCTTCTGACTTTCAGGGTGTAGCCCCTGTGTGACCCAGAAACCTTTCCCTTTAAGTCCTTGGCTGCCTGGAAGACCAACATCTACAATACCTTTATAACATAATCCCTTCGGCCGGGCACGGTGGCTCACGCCTGTAATCCCAGCACTTTGGGAGGCCGAGGCAGGTGGATCACGAGTTCAGGAGTTCAAGACCAGCCTGGCCAACAAGGTGAAACCCCGTCTGTACTAAAAACACAAAAATTAGCCAGGCATGGTGGCAGGCACCTGTAATCCCACCTACTGGGGAGGCTGAGGCAGGAGAATCACTTGAACCCAGGAGGTGGAGGTTGCAGTGAGCTGAGATGGTGCCATTGCACTCCAGCCTGGGTGACAGAGTGAGACTCCGTCTCAGAAAACAAACAGACAAACATATAATCCCTTCTACCTCAATTCAAGGGGATGACTGTTCTTAGCAGCCCACTCATCCCTGAAGATGCCACCTGCCCTTACAAGCGAAGAAAGCGAGCTCTGGAGACAAGGGCCAAGCAGGCCGTGCTCACCTGTACTGAGCCATGTCCAGCTTGTTGCCTAACAGCAGGGCAGGGACGCTGCGCTGTGTCTCCTTCGCGTGCAAGGCAAGCAGCTCCAGGTAGCTGCCGCTGCTATCGAAGCTCTGGCGGCTGTCGACGCTATACACCACCAGGAAGGCATGGGCCCAGTTCAGGTAGCGCTCGCAGTTCCTAGGGGTGTCCTGGGGTGAAGGAGAGAAGCCCCACCAGAGGAGGGGCAGAGAGGTTGGGGTAAAGGCCTTCACCTTAGCCGTCCAATCCCACCTCCCCACTCCCCAGGCTTTGTATATTGTTTCCCAGCAGAGCCCTTTCAAAGGGGCACTTGAGTGTGGATTTGGCTTGGTGTGAAAGGAGACATTGTCTCATGAACCTCCCTCCCACCACCCAGCCAGAGACTTGAAGACCTTGGCTCCTTGGGCCCAGAGCCAAAGACTCTGGCATGGTCCCTACAGAGACCTGGCTGTCCCTGGGCACCGCTGGTTCTGGGTTGGGTTCATGCTGCCCCTTTGGCTTCTGAGAGTAACTGGCATCCAGCCTTGGCAGGGGGTGATGAGGACATGGGTGGAGACTTGTGTGTGGGAGAGACCTGGGCTAAGGGGCTCTCACCAGGAGCATCTGTGTAAACAGGTGTGTACCTGCCTCCTCGTGTGCACAGGCACAGAGCCCCATAGCACAAGATCTCAGAGCAGATGCCAGCAACCATCATGTCTCTCCAGGCCCCGTCCCATCCTTCTCATTTGGCAAAGAAAGGATTCAGACCCACAGAAATCAAGTGCCTTATTCAGGGTTACACAGCAAACTTGAGCTTAAAAGGCATCTAAATGTACATCTGAGGCCTCGCACTCTGGGCCAGGACTTCTCAGGAGGCTACAGTGACTCGCAGCAGTGCATAGGTAATGGAGGTAATGTTACCAGGTCTGCAGTGTCCATGACCCTCAGGTGGACAGGCTGGTGGTCCACGGTCTCCTCGGAGCTGTAGGTGTCCTCTACAACACAGATGGTTAGCCAGGTCAGACACAGTGCCTTGGGTGTAAGTTTGAGCTTCCCTCTGTGCTAGACCCATGTGGCCTTGGGGTACCTTGGGAGCTGCTCTGGGGCTGGGACCACTGGAAAGTCCTTGGTTCTCACAATCATGGAGGCTACAGGCAGACCCTCCCACCAAGGACATGCTGCTCCACCTGCAGGACTCAGCATCAGTGGTTACTCACAGACCATGGCTCGGGGGCGGGACTGTGTTCTGGACCTACACACAAAACCAGCAGGATAGAGTCAAGTGTGTGACCCCTAGACCCTGTTAGCAGCACAGGCTGGCTCAGGAGCAGCACTGCTAGCCCCTCTATCCCAGAACCCCAGTCTTTCCCACCTTCTTCCCTTCCGACCACCCTCCTGCCCGCAGTGGGAGAAAAGACAAGGGAAAAGAGAAGTACATGATACGATGGAAGGACGGCAGTCAGACCCCCTTTAGAAGTTCCAAGAAGGTTTTACAAACAATCCTTGTCAACATGACAGCAGGGGAGTCAGTCTAGTGTAGTCAGAAGTTTGCAGTTGGAGAATGTGGTATTAAACCCAATGTCAGCTACTTTTTAGCTTTGTGACTTGGCCAAATCACTTCAGCTCTCTGAGGCTGTTTCCTCATTTTAAAACAGGAACACTATGATAACATTGCTAACAGTTTCCAAGCATTTCCTCTGTCCCAGGCGCTGTGCTAAGTGCTTGACATTAGCTCATTTAACAGTCCCATCTCCCAGGGCTCTGTAAGAACTCAATGGGCCCCCCTGGGCATGGGGCCTGGCTTACCACACATGCCTGGTGAGGACAGCGGGAACCATAGTTCTCCAAAGTTAATAGGGCAGGATCACATTCCCAGGTGATTTTTTTTTTTTTTTTTTTGCTTTTGAAATACTTTAGACTGACATAGAAGTTGTAAAATAGTACAGAGTTCCTGTGTACTCTTCACCCAGCTTCCCCCAGTGTCATCACCTTACATAACCACAGCCCAATGATCAAAAAGAAACTTACATTGATACCATACTATGAACCAAACTAGTGACCTTATTTGAATTTCTCGAGTTGTTACTATATATATATATACATACACACATATATATATACACACATATAGTTCTCATGATCTCAAATCTGAGAAGGCAGCAAGTGGCCAGGCATGCAGAGGAGCTCGCGGCCATGTTGGCAGTCATTCTCCCCAACCCCAATCTGTGCCTGTGTCATTGGCCCACATGTGTGAGTGTACTTGGTTATTACCTTTCCCTAGGTGTCCCCTGCCCCTAGTGGCCCTAAAGAAGACCCCTTTTGGCAGAATTGGGATGGTCTCTGCCCTCCTGGCAGCACCCACTGTGAGAGGGCACACTCCCAACCCTGGCTGAATTTATAGTCAAACACGTCTCTCTGAGGGCTACTGGCAGCCAAGCCGGTCTGGACACTCTCCAGGTCCACTAGCATCCAGCATGAATCACAGACAGCTTCTTGTCCCCAGCCTGCTTTGGGGACTTGGATAAATAGCTGCTCTTATGCAAAGACAAAAAAAATCTAATGGAAACTATGTTCCAAATGTTTAACTATATTTAGTCCAAGAAGAGCTGCCCCTAGTTGCTTACATCTCTTTCAGATCTGTCTTTATTTTCCACTCAAAGATGTCAGATGCACCCCTTTTAGGGGTTCCCCCCAATGGGTGCAGTGTCCTGCCCAGCCCAGTGAAAGGCGCTAGCCCAACCTTGGTCTCCTGCCGACAGCAGGACAGCCTTTCAAGGTTGCTGTTAGCTCCATTGTAGAGAGATGACAAGGTGAGGCCCAGAGAAGGGATCTCGCCCAAGGCCACACAGCACCTAATCAGCAGTAGGAACTTGAACTCAGGGCTTCTAGGCTGGGCTGTGTTCACATTGGGACTCCCTCACCCCGTGACTGCTCAGTGAATCAGCCTGCCCTCCAGCTCTGTCTGGGCAGAGTACGAGGAAAGATCAGAATCGCCCAGTCCGGCAGGGATGCGGATCATGGCTGTATGAGCTGGAAGAGGCCTTGGCACTCATACTGTCCAGCCTCCCTTTACAGAAGAGGTGATGGGCCTCAGGGGCTGGGGCAGGAGTGAGGGGCTCCTTTCCCAGTCACAGTAATGTCCAGACTTCCCATCACCAAGTCCCTGCCTCAGAGTACTCTGGTGTCCTTAAATATAAGAGCTTCCTAACACCTGGTTCTAATTAATAGTCTATGGACTTTTGTGCTGAGAGAAGAGTCATTTCCCAAAGTTTTGAATTTGTCAATGTTTTCTTCTCATTCACAGTAATAATTTTTTAAATGGCACCACAGAAGCTCACATCAGAGTGTATATAGGGTGCTGCCTCAGAAATGGTGCCTATATCCTTGCTGGAGGAGGAGGAGGGCAAGAAGAGTAAGAAGCTGACATTCTCCCCTGGCTGAGCCAGATGAGGCATGCTCAGCCCTTCTGGGAGAGGAGAATATTCTCCTGGAGACCCCTGCCCACTCCTGTGGGGCTCAGTACAGGCAAAGCCCTTCCACAGACACTGAATCTCTCAGCTCCTACCAGCTCTAGGAGACATACCCCAGAACACAGTGCAACTCTTACACAGTCAGAGCACAGGCTATTGGTCCCATCTTCCAGATGGGGAAACTGCATCTCAGAGGGCCCTGGGCCACACAGACCTCTGACTCCAGGCCCTCTATGACATGAGGCTGCTCCTGGAGGAGAGCAACTGGAGCCATGCCTGGTCTTCCTTTGTGCCTGAGGGTCTCCATAATCTTAAGGCAAATCACTGGACCCTCTCTTCCTCCATGTCTTCACCTATAAAATGAGGATCATGATAGGAGCTCTTCTTTAAAGGGTAATCCTAAAACCAAAATTTACCCCCACAGTTAAACGCTCATCTACACTGAGGCTAGTACTGTGCTACCTGCTGGAAACGGGAATGAATCTCCATCCTCCAGGCTCACCAAATGAGCTCAGGCTCTCAGAAGACCTAGGAAGGGCATAGAGAGTGGTTTTACCAGCATTACTGATGGCTAGCTCTCCGGTGGTGGAGACCTTTATCCACAGAAGGAAAGGTTCTCGTCTCAGTCTCTGCTGCTGCTGCTGCTACTGGAAACAACAATGGGACAGTGGCCGGAATGTTCAGGCCCTTCTCAGCAGAACCTTCGAGGAGTGACACAGGCCTCCCAGAGAGTCTGAGGGGAGAATGTCTGGTTGGCTCTCTGACTCGTGGGCTGTCAGTGCAGTGTGAGAGACCACAGGCCGAGAGGACTGACCATTGTGAGGCTGCCCACTTCCCAGACAGTCTGCCCACGCATTCCACTACCAGGTCAGAACTCCAAAATTACTCAATCAGGAGGCTCAAACCACCACTGTAATAGGCTCATCCGGTGGGACTCTGTAACAGTATGGATTGGAAGGCAGGGAGGAAGAGAGACTGGAGGTGAGTTGCCAGGAAAAATACAAGATGCCCAGTTAAATCTGAATTTCAAACAAAAAGGAATAATTTTTGGTATAAGCATGACCCATGCAATATTTGAATTAGGCCGAATATGTCTTTTGAGGCCCTGTCCTTGGGAATCCCCCTTGTCCTTTCCCAGACACCATGTCTGCTTGTGTGCCTTTCCTTCCTGTCTTCCCACCTCACCTCTGTCCTCAGTTTCTCCACGCCATCTCTATTCCACGCTCTGGCCTCTCCCAACACTTCACCGGCCAGCACACCATTGCGTCCTGTGTCCTCCTCTCTCTGGAGCTGACCTCTGCTAACCAAAGGGCCTCCTCTGGGTGACCTTGGCCCAGAGTCCTCAGCCCCTTGGGCCTGTTTCCTCCACTGTAGCACTGAAGGGCTGTGCCAAGGCCTTGGCACAGGGATCAAGCAGAGCTTCGAGGAACAAATCCCTTAGGGACTGTCACCATGTCACCTGCCCTGCATCCCTGACTTACCCACAGGAACCCCTTTGCTCTCTCTGTTTGACACGCTGGGGTTCTGTTTAAACTTTGGAAGAAGGGATTCTGCTACCTAAGGAAAAGCTTTTTTAAACCAGGAGACTAAACAGCCATGATGTCTCTGCCTGCTCCAACACTGTGATTTGGTTCCAGTGTTGGAGCAGGCATTCCAGCCTGCTTTCCAGCCTGAACTAAGGGGCTGGGCACCACTAGGGTAAGGAGCTCTCCCCTCCAGGTGCGGCAGGAGCACCATATCAGGGGCCTGCTGCAGGCAGCGCAGGGAGTTTCCACTTGTGTCACAGAGCCTTGGGCTTCTTTGGAGGGCTTTCAGGGGTCCCATGAATGCTTTATTTGATTTTTACAAATGGGGAAAATAATCCAAGGCTACAACACCCATTTTCAAAAGGCTAAGATCATCCAGACACCTTATGGCTCTCAGTGAACAGTTTACAATGGACAAATGTTATACACGTGAGCTTTAAGCAACATTTATACTAATAAAATCCTGCTTTGATTTGTTTTAGGAGGGAATCTAAGCCATTGTGTACAGGAAGCCATTTGAGGAAGGAAAAGCAAAAATGCATTGAGTGCCTACTGTGGGTCAAGTACTATGCTGGATCTTTTACATGTGTTATTTCTTTAATCCTCACAGCAATTCTCTGAGATAAGTATTGTTCAATGCCCATTTTACAGATGAGGAAACAGTAGCTCAGAGAGGTTAGCTGACTGGCTCAAGTTTGCCAATAAGGAGCAGAGCCTGGTAGGATTCAAACCCAGTTCTGACTGACACGGAAACATTCCTTTTTCCAATATACCATGACGCAGTGATAAAAACAAGAGTTGTTTTCTCATATAGTTAAAAAACTGGTTCAGAAGCCAGCACCACTAGAGAATTCCTCAAATGTTTCCCCAGCTTTTCTGGAAGAGAACACTGACCATCTTGAAGAATAATACGTATTTGTTTCTGAGGTTTTTTTGTTTTTGTTTTTGTTTAGATGGAGTCTTGCTCTGTCACCCAGGCTGGAGTGCAGTGGCGCGATCTCGGCTCACTGCAACCTCCAACTCCCGGGTTCAAGCAGTTCTCCTGCCTCAGCCTCCCTAGAAGCTGGGATTACAGGCACACACCACTACACCTGGCTAATTTTTGTATTTTTAGTAGAGACGGGGTTTCACCATGTTGTCCAGGCTGGTCATTAACTCCTGACCTCAGGTGATCCACCCGCCTCAGCCTCCCAAAGTGCTGAGATTACAGGCATTAGCCACCACGCCCGGCCTAAGAATAATATCTGTTTGGATGTGGATGTCCTGCTATGTTTATTTTTATTTTTTTCAGTTTCATCATACTTCATATTTTAGGGTAAATCAGCCTTTCTTAGTTCTGTGAATTAGGCCAACCCCCCAATTGTCTTGGGTGGGCTGTGGAAGGGGTATTTCTGACACCTAAAACACTTTCCCCCATGGGCTGGGTCATCCTGGCGGCTTCTCCCTTCTGTCCCCAGACATGCAGTCCTGGTCAGTGCCCACCCACGGGGTAGGTCCCAGGGGAGCACTCCAGGTGGGGCGCAGGCAGCAGAGGGTACAGGGAGGAGTAGTTTCTTACCCAAGTTGGGGTCATATTCACTGATAAACCTCTTGGTCAGAAACTTCACGGTCAGGGCTGCAAGAAGCAGAAAGAGGTTGGCTCCATCTCTGCTGCCATGTCTAGCTGCTGGCCCCTCGTTTTAGGGAGGCCTTATCTAACCTCTGTGATCCCTGACTCACATGAAACTCAGCTCTCCCAGACAATGAAGCTAGGGAACTGAGGAATTGGTTTGAGAGGCTCAGAAGGAAACCAGAAATATGGGGAACCAAGTACCTCTAATTGCACCGGGAATTTTTCTTAATGGGAAGGAAAGCAATGAGTGGCGAGCCTAAGGGGTGTTTGTGAAGGTATGAACTTAGGGGTCAGGACCCATGCAACCATTACCCTAGAGTCAGCCTGGTGAAACCTCAACTGAAGGGAGGTGTCGCCCACCCCGGACAAGTCATAGAGATTCTGAAATATGGGGCTATTTATTCCAGGCTTTGGCTACAAGCCAAAAACACAGGACGAGCAGAGTTGATCACAGTGGTTGATCCTTGGGAAGGGTATAAATCCCCAAGTGCCTGGGCTTTCCAGGTAAGGTCCAGGTGAGTTCTGTGTCCCGAAGAAACACACTCTGGTCCTGGTCTCCCACATCGCAAGTCTTGGCTCTCTCTGGGGCCTCTACACTCATCACGGGTATCTCGGCAGAATGTAAAACTCAAGAATTAAGCTCTCTGGTTCAGAGTGTAGCCACATAAAGCAAGGACCGGCCAACTACTATGCTGGACCCTCAAAAAGTAATGTTCACTACTGCTTGTTTGGAAAGAGAGAAAAGAAAAGAAAAAGAAAAACAAAAAGAAAAGAAAAGAAAAGAAAAGAGAAAGAGAGAAGAAAGAAAGAAACAAAGAAAGAAAAAGAGAAAGGAAGAAAGAAAAAAAAACAAAAAAAGAGGAAGGGAGGGAGGGGAGGAAAGGAGGAGGGAGGGAGGAAAAAGAGAAAGAGAAAAAGGAAGGAACAAAAGAGAAAGAAGTAAAGAGAAAGAAAGAAAAGTAATGTGATGCTTATAATTCCAGTGCTTTGGGAGGCCAAGACTGGGGTATTGAGACCAGCCTGGGCAATATAGTGAGACCATATCTCTAAAAAAAAATAGAAAAATTAACCAGGCATGGTGGTGTGCCTGTAGTCCTAGCTACTCAGGAGGCTGAGGGGGAAGATCGCTTGAGCTCAGGAGTTTGAGGCTGTAGTGAGTCGTGATCGCACCACTGGACTCCAGCCTGAATGACAGAGATACTGTCTTTAAAAAAAAAAAAAAGTGATATTGTGAATAAAATCCTTAAAATTCTTTCCTAGGATTCATAACAGTGTCAGTTTGCAAACTAATACTCAGGGAATACATATTTTAAAATTTAAATTCTTTCTTTTATGTAGTCACTGGCTAAACGGTACCAGTTACAGAGCTACGGATAACAATCTGATTTTCAAAGGGCAAATCTTTCAGAGGAAGAGGGTAATCCCTTCTGTAGGAAAACCACACTCGGAGTCCCCTCTCCGAAGGGAGTGGGGCTGGCTTCAGAATCAGAGTAGGCCCCCAGCGAGTCTCACAGAACACTGGGGAGGAAAGCCACAGCCAGCTGAGCTTGGGTTGGCCATCAGTAATGGCTAAAACTGGAAAAACAGTCAGTGGAGAACCCCCTCTGCCCTCCCTCCTTCAGCCGGCCAGGAGTGGCATAGTTCAGTGTTGACACAAATTATCTCAATGGAAGCCCAAGATCTTGGCTCATCAAGGACAATCCCAGGCACCTGGAACCATAACCCAATGTGTTTCCAGAAAGTTGAGAGGGGTCTGGTTTGAAACAAACACATTTGATAAGAATGCACAACTTGTCCCAGAATCCCAGGGAATGGGGATGGGAGTTGGGGAGTGGACCTTCCCTGAAAAATCTCAACAGCTAGTGATTTCACCAGCTCCTTTCCACGGGGAGGGGGTGTGAAGGGGGAGGGGTTGGACGGGAAGTCTTTCCCAAAGCCTAATCAGGGAGTAGCAAGGCTGCAACTAAGCTCAAAGAGGCGCCTTGGACGGAGGGGACGGAGGGGGCGGAGGGGGAGGAGGGGGCGGGGGGGGCTTTCAGTGCCCAACAGGTCCCTTTAGAGTCAGTCGCCAAGACTGACTGCTGGCCCCAGGGGAGGTCATAGGGTTAGGGGTTGGAAGGTTGGTGGCAGGGCAGACCGATCCATAAAGGACTCCGAGACACAGAGTAAGAGAGAGGGGAGAGAGAGCAGGGTCACTGACACGGAGGACAGAGACAGTGGGAAGACACAAAGGGAAGAGGCAGGCAGGGAACAGAAGACAGAGATGGAGGAGCGGAGCACAAAGCCGAGAGAAGAGAAAGCCTGGCAACAGGGAAACTGAGGCAAAGAAAATCACGGTGTCTTGTGCGACCCTCCTGGGTGAAGGAAGCTCCCCAGGCCAGTGGAAGAACCTGCCCCCAAGAGCAGAGCGCACTGTCCCCCCTACCCACGCCCAGTTCCGCACCTGGCGGCTCAGGTTCCCCCGCACCACTCACCAGACTTGCCAGCCCCGCGGCGCCCCAGGATGGCCAGGTTGACCTCGAGGGGCGTGCTCTGAGGCCCGCTGCCCGCGCGGGGTTTTCCAAACACCGAGGACATGGCGACGCCCTGGACAGTCACGCAGGTCTGCGGCCGGTGGGCCCCGTGCAGTACGCCCGCCCGTAGGGGCCCAGGGGAGCAGGACGAAGGCTTCCCTGGCGCGCGCGGCCCCGGACCCGTCGGCGTCCGCGCCCTCAGCCCCACGTCCAGCGGGCTGCCACCCCGCGGGAAGGAGGGGCCGGTGGAGCCTGACGGGCGGGGCCACCCCAAGCGCCACCAAACTCCTTGTAAGGTCTGCGGAGCCCCCCGCGGGGCGCGCTCACCCGGCTCCTGGAGCCGAGGGAGCTCCGGCCGGCCGCGCCCCCACCGCGGGACTGGGCCTCGAGGACCTGGCCTGTCACCCTCCTGAGTGCCCCCGGACCCGGCCGGGAAGGAGCAGAGAGAGGGAGCCTCAGGGTTAGGGGGAGAGAGGGAAAGGATGTTTGCACTCTTCCCTGAACCTCCCACTCAATCTCTTTTCACCAGCAAGAAAATCCACCCCTCCCTTTGTTCTACCAAGCCAGCCCCGCCTCCTCCTCCAGGAAGCTTCCCGGGTTCAATTCCAAGCCTTGCCCTTTCTTTAGCTCAGCCTTGGCACTCTATATTCCCAATCACATTATTCTGCCCTTTCCTGTGAAGACTCCAGAGGCCTCACTGCAGAACCCATTCAGAATCCAGGCTTCTGGGAGAGGCGGCGGGGCGGAGAGAACCCCTTACTAACATTTCAGGGCCAGTATGGGTTCAGCTTCAAGAAACCTAATCCATTCTGAATTACTGTCTCTCCCTAATGGGAGCTAATGAGTTGCATGTGTTTGTGGCCTGTTGTGTAAATGGGGTGTTTGTTCTAAAACCTGGCACCGCCTCTTGCCTACAGCAATTCTGGGATTGGTGGTGAGCCTGGCATGGGTCACCTGGTCATTCCCCTTGGGACTCAGGTTAAATCTGGTCATACCAAAGACAGGGCAAATGGCCCACACCACGAACCTGTACACTTAGGATCTAGTGCTAGCTCCTTCCCTAGAGTGATCTTGGGCAAGTCACCTTGCTTCTTTGGGCTTTGGTGTCCCCATCTATAAACACTAAAGGAAGGGGAAAATGAGGCAAAATAGAGAGTGACAGAATCAGCCCTGGGCTCCAGGCCTGCATACATTCTAGAACCCTGTGAGGCATCTCTTCTGGAGTACACACCAGGTTAGAGTGGGGAAAGGCACGGGGGCCTCAGAGACCTCTCACGGCAGCCCTTCTCCTTCCCCTTCCCCCAGATGGTTAACTCATCTACCCACCCACCCACAGAAGAACCATGGAAAACCAGGTGTGCAGGCAGGGCCCAGGGTCAGAGCTGGACGGTAATAACGACTCTTCAATGAAGAACAATTATTTTCCTGGCCAGGACATGAATATTGACTCAGCCTAGTTGTGTTTTGGGGAAATCATGGTAAACCAGCTGTGTTATTAAGGTATCGGGTGGAATTTGTTTAGGTTACACTGTCAGGCCAGAATTAGTCACACAGCTAATGGCAAGGGTTTTCCTTTGAGTTGTAGGAGTTGAGAAAGTGGGATCCAAGTTCCAGTCACATCCCTGGGCTGGCCCCATCCTGTGAAGACAGACTGGTTCCAGATGGGGCCTGTGGGGATAGAATCAATCTCAATGGAAGACTGCTGGAGACAGGGCTAGCTGTGGTCCTGCACGGGCCCAACTGCATGTAAACCTAAGCTCTGCTACTTCCCAGCTTGTGTGATGCTGGGATGTTACTTGGCCTCTATCCGGTCTCAGTTTCCTCATCTTTAAAACTTGACCAACCAGGAGATGGGAGCTGCAAGATTCTAGCTCAGTCTGAGGGTGAACTCTGTAACCATCTGACTGTCCATAGTTAGAAGGGAGTGTCTCTGGTGGAACTGAACCCCTCTCCCCTGACACTGGCAGCAACCAAGGGGGTGACCACTGCAAGGAAGTGTCGTAGAGGAGACTCCTTTGTGACTTGCATGATGCAGTAAGATGACCCTTATTTCTCTTCCAGTTCAGAGATTATTTAGGCTGGTGGCCAGCTGGTTACTGGGGCCCTCAGCTGTTACAGCTCATTGCTCAAAGTCTGCCCCTCCTCTGAGGCTTAGGAGGAAAACAGTGCCCACCTCATGGCTGTGACCCATCCCTTTCTCCATCCCCAGTTTCCTCAGCTAGGGGCTGCTACTGTCAGACCCTGGAATAAGCTACTTTGCCCTTCCGGGCCTCAGTTCCTCATCTTTAAAATAGGGACAAGCCTGGGCAACATGGTGAAACCCTGTCTCTACAAAAACATATAAAAAATTAGCTGGGCATGTTGGTGTGCACCCATAGTCCCAGCTACATCAGAGGCCAAAGTGGGAAGATAGCTTTAGCCCAGGAGGCGGAGGCTGCAGTAAGCTGTATTTGTGCCACCGCACTCCTGCCTGGGTGAGAGAGTGAGACCTTGTCTCAAAATACAATAAAGCAGGGACAATATCAAGAAGTATATTAGATAACATGTGTCCTATCCAGAGCTTGGCCCATGTCCCAAGAAAGTAGAGGTTAGTTCCGTCTACTCCTCTGGATATAAATAGCACACATTTCTCATCCACCTACAAAGAAGTCACAACCATTTAGTGACCAGAAATTTGTACACTTCAGATCAAGAGAGAGGTTATTCTGCTAGGGCAAGTAACCCAACTCTCCTTACCCTCTACCACCAACCCCCATCAAGGTTCTCATAGGAGGCCCCCGGGCACTCAAAGTCTATAGGATGTGGCACCAAGCCCAGCAGTGGGCATACAGCAGGTGCTCAATAGATATCTCTTTAGTGAACGACTGGAGCAAATATAGGTCTAGACACGTAGGGCCTGTGAGGTTTTTCTGATGGCAGGACCTACCCTTGCCACCCAACCCCCAGGAGCCCTTTCATGTAAAGCTAAGCTTTTGGTCCCCTTTTGTGATGTGGTTGCCTCTTCTGGAGGCACAACATGACAACCACTTTTGTGGTTGTTGAATGATAAATTCAGATGTCAAAGCTGAACAGAACCTTAGATGGCAGATTCAAATTCCACTTTACAGATGAAGCACTGTAGCCTGAAGAGTTTGGGTAGCTTTTGTAAGTCAGTGGTGGCACCGGCATCAGAGCCCAGGCAGGAATCCTGACTCCCAGTCCAGTGCTCTTCCTCCTCCAGGTCCAGGCAGTACAAGCCACTCACTACTCTGTGCGGAAACACCTATGTGCATGAGTGGCAAGGGCCAGGGCATTCCCATCAGACTCCAGAGAGTGGGGGTGTCTCCCAGGGTAAGGGTTATATCTTTTCTATCAGACCGGAGACTTCCACAGGTTAGCGCCCCAGAGAATCTACTTAACAGACGCCTACTGTGTGCCAATCACTGTGAATACAGGGATGAACAACACTGGGTCTGCGCTCTAGAAAGGCTCAGAGTCTGAGGCAGGTTCCTTTCTCCTTTCTTTGCCCCCATCCCCAACCTCACACAGTGTGGGGGATGCAGAGTGGAGAGGGAGGTTGGTGTGGGGTCGAGCAGGGCCTGGGAACTCTGTGGGCTGCCCACAGCCGGGATAGTTCCTTGTCCTCTCCAAATCCCAGAGGGACACTCAGTGTCCAGGAGGAGGAAACTCTCCCCAGCTGCAGGCAACACCCCACTGGGGCCTTGGGGGCGGGACCAAAGGGCTGATCCTCAGCCCAGCCTCAGGAAAACATGACCCCCCACCTTGGATGACCCTCTCCCCACTGCCTGGCTGCTGGAGGTGGAAACTGGGTGTGTGCCCGAGCCCCAGCCCACTCAAGGCAGGGCTAGACTTGGAAAACATCAAGCCAAGAGCAAACTTCAGCCAGGAGGGGTTTGCGTTCCCTCCTCCTCCTGCTCTCAGGAGAGGGCCAGGCAATGGTTCCATCTGGTTGTGTCTGCCAGTTACTAGGTGTCTGGAACAGGCCATTTGGGAGGGAACTGTGGTCCCAGGACTATGCAGCAGCCCCAGCCCCCTGGGAGTCAGCCCTTCTCCAGTCCTGTCCCCAGCAGAAGGCAACTGTTTCCTTGCCCTGGGGCAAGGCTAGTGCAGGTGAGGAGTGGCAGCTGGGGTCAGTGGGCACGGTTTGATTCAGGCCTACATCCCCATTCACAACCAAGGAAAAGCCCAGCTCATTTCTAAGCCTTTCTTTCCTCATCTGTGAAACGGGAACAGTCAGACACCCTTTCCCTACCACTAAGGCCACCAGCAAGGACACTGTCAAGACCCAGCACTGAGAGCCCACTGGTCCCCAAGATTGGGACTGTCATGCCTGCTGCCTGGACATCCCAGGCCATTCAGCCAATATCTGGCCTCGGGGAAAGAGAGAAGCTGGCAGAGGGCCTGGGATAGTATTCGTGGGGACTCCTGCCCACCCATCCTCCCATCTCCTCCTCCTCTTCCTGTCTGGTCCCTGGGGTAGAGAGTCAGAGATATTTCTGGCTGCCTCCTCCAGGCCTCTGGCTTCCCAGGCTCACACAAGTGGTCCCCACATCCCATCACTGCTTTGATGGAGTGAACTGGATGAGAGTTCCCTAGCAGGGGAGGCACATTCGTGTTGGTTCTGCAGATTCATACGTGAGGATCTATGCATATATATCCTAAGGGGGGGAGAGAAGTTCCCCTGCCTCTTCCCACCTTCTACTTGATCATTGCAAGCCCCTTATCCTCCCTAAGAAGGCCTGCAGGTAAGGATGGGACAGCTGCACATCTGAATGGCAGATACCATTTTACATATGTTTGGGCCTCAGTTTCCTCACCTTAGAATAAGGTAGCAGGAGGAGATAATTATTAAGCTCCATTCCATCCCAAGCTCCATTTTGGGACCCATAGTTTTAGCTGGTCACTCAGAAAAGTTCTGTGTAGTGGGAAAAGTGCCATGGAGTGGGCAGCAGGAGGCCTGGGGCTGTCTGCCTCAAGCTACAAGACCCTGAGCACACCTCCCTCCACTGTAAGTGAAAGGATTGAACCATATGAGCCTGAGGTGCCTTCCAACTATGCCCTCCTGACACAAGGCAACTGCCCAGCATTTGTAGCACAGAGAGGTACCACAGCACAGTGGTATGGCCCAGCACTTTGGGAGGCCGAGGTAAGTGGATCACTTGAGGTCAAGAGTTCAAGACCAGCTTGGCCAACAAGGTGAAACCCTGTCTCTACTAAAAATACAAAAATTAACCAGGCGCGGTAGTGCATGCCTGTAATCCCATCTACTCTGGAGGCTGAGGCAGGAGAATCGTTTGAACGCAAGAGGCAGATCACACGAGCCTGGGTGACACAGTGAGACTCCATCTAAAAAAAAAAAAACCCCAAACCAATGAACCAAACAAAAAAAACCCACCACCAACAAAAATACAGTGGTATAGCCATACCCTCTAGCGGTCCCCAACCTTTTTGGCGCCAGGGATTGGTTTCATAAAAGATAGTTTTTCCACAGACGGCGGAGGGGAGATGGTTTCAGAATGATTCAAGCATATTACATTTATTGTGCACTTTATTTCTATTATTATTATATAATGAAATACTTACACAACTTGCCATAATGTAGAATCAATGGGTGCTCTGAGCTTGTTCTCCTGCAACTAAACAGTCCCATCTGGAGGTGATGGGAGACAGTGACAGATCATCAGGCATTAGATTCTCATATGGAGCAGGCAACCTAGATCCCTCCCACATGCAGTTCACAATAGGATTCACCCTCCAATGAGAATCGAATGCTGCTGCCACTGATCTGACAGGAGGCAGTGCTCAGGCAGTAAAGAGGATGGGGAGCAGCTGTAAATACAGATGATGCTTCACTTCTCACCTCCAGCTGCACAGCCTGGTTCCTAAGGTCCGTGGCCCCAGGGTTGGGGACCCCTGCTTTAGAATCAGGCTGGCTGCATTCCAGGCCTAGGTGTGCCACTCTCTGGCTATGTGACTAAACCTCTCGGCACTTCAGTCTCTTCATATATGAAATAAGGCCATTAATTTCTAATTCATAGTGTTGCTATAAGCAATAAATGGATAATATCCATGGGGGGAGAAATAATAGTATCTACTCCTAGGATTGTTGCAAGGAGTTAATATAAAGTGCTTACAATAGTGCCTGACACATAATGCAATTAAAGTGTTAGCTATTATTTTAGGAAGCCCTTCTTCCCATCCACAGGCCTATGATCCCCTAGGCAGCCCCAACTCCTTTTCCCAGGATCTGGAGCATCGCAGCAAGTGTGGAATTCCCATTCCCATCCTAACTCAGGGGCTTTATGGGATGCTCATCTGCAAAGCAGGGTTGCTACCTTTTCCATTTTTCAGAGAAGAAAATTGAGACTCAAAAAGAGATTGGACTGGCTCAGAGTCAGGGTCAGAAGCCCAAGCCAAATTAAAACCCTGGTCCTGGACCCCAGTCTGGCCCAACGTATTTGCTCCATTTATGCCTTGTTCTCCAACTTGCCTGTCCCACTCCTCTGAGCTTAAGCGGTGAGATGGGTATTCATTCCGTCTCAGCGACTTCCTAGCTGAATGACCCCGGACAAGCTACCTAAACTCTCTCACCCTCAACCGGGATATTTCAGATGTTGTCCCAAGACTATGAAATAGGTGTTATTATTGGCCCCATTTAATTTTTTAATTTTTTTTTTGAGGTAGAGCCTCACTCTGTTGCCCAGGCTGGAGTGCAATAACACGAGCTCAGCTCACTGCAACTTCAGCCGCCCGAGTTCAAGCTATTCTCGTGCCTCAGCCCAAGTAGCTGGTATTACAGGCACGTGTCACCACGCCCGGCTAATTTTTTTTTTTCGTATTTTTAATAGAGACGGGGTTTCTCCATGTTGGCCAGGCTGGTCTTGAACTCCTGACCTCAGGTGATCCACCCTTCAAGGCCTCCCCAAGTGCTAGGATTACAGGCGTGAGCCACCGTTTCTGGCCTACTGGCCCCATTTGTAACGTGAGGAACAGTTAGGACACTCGCACGAGGGCACACAGCTGGAAAGATGCAGGTGAAATGGGTATCTCCCTAGCAGCCCTCAGTGCGCCGGCATGCTGCAGGTGCACGGCATATGGTCACTATTATTACCATTTCTTCTAAGGAAATGAATGACCACACAGGTCTCCAGATGCCCTCCGGGCCCGCAGCCATACAGCCTGCGGGCCACCACATCACATGAGCCGTACTATCTTTAGCCAGGGAGAGATATTTATAGCCCCCAGGGAAGTTTTTGCTCCGAGGGAGCCCCACAGTCTGTGGTGGGCGAACCCAAGGCCCCAGTGGCGGCCTCCGCCCGGCCGGCTCGCCATGCCACGGGGCCCGGAAACCCCTGTGCAGGTATGGGTGGGCGGCCAGCTCTTCCAAGCCGACCGCGCCCTGCTCGTTGAGCACTGCGGCTTCTTCCGCGGCCTCTTCCGCTCCGGCATGCGGGAAGCGCGCGCGGCAGAGGTGCGCCTGGGCGTTCTGAGCGCGGGCGGTTTCCGCGTCACGCTGCAGGTGCTGCGCGGCGAGCGGCCGGCGCTGGCAGCGGAGGACGAGCTGCTGCAGGCCGTGGAGTGCGCCGCCTTCCTGCAGGCGCCGGCGCTAGCGCGCTTTCTCGAGCACAACCTCACGTCGGACAACTGCGCATTGCTGTGCGACGCGGCTGCCGCCTTCGGCCTGCGCGACGTATTCCACAGTGCAGCGCTCTTCATCCGCGACGGCGAGTGCGAGCTGGCAGCTGAGCTGGCGCTGCCCGAGGCCCGCTCCTACGTGGCGGCCCTGCGGCCCAGTAGCTACGTGGCCGTGAGCACGCACACACCCGCGCCCGGTTTCCTGGAGGATGCGTCGCGCACGCTGTGCTACCTGGACGAGGAAGAGGACGCGTGGCGCACGTTGACCGCGCTGCCCCTGGAGGCCAGCACGTTGCTGGCCGGGGTGGCCACGCTGGACAACAAGCTTTACATCGTGGGCGGCGTGCGCGGCGCCAGCAAGGAGGTGGTAGAGCTGGGCTTCTGCTACGACCCTGACGGCGGCACGTGGCGCGAGTTCCCCAGCCCGCACCAGCCGCGCTATGACACAGCGCTGGCCGGCTTCGACGGCCGCCTCTACGCCATCGGCGGCGAGCTCCAGAGGACGCCCGTCAGCTCCGTGGAGCGCTACGACCCGGCTGCGGGCTGTTGGAGCTTTGTGGCCGACCTGCCGCAGCCGGCCGCCGGCGTGCCCTGCGCCCAGGCGTGTGGCCGCCTCTTCGTGTGCCTGTGGCGGCCGGCCGACACCACCGCCGTCGTGGAGTACGCGGCGCGGACCGACGCGTGGCTGCCGGTGGCCGACCTGCGGCGTCCGCAGAGCTATGGCCACTGCATGGTGGCCCACCGCGACAGCCTCTATGTGGTGCGCAACGGACCTTCCGACGACTTCCTGCACTGCGCCATCGACTGTCTCAACCTGGCCACGGGCCAGTGGACGGCGCTGCCCGGCCAGTTCGTCAACAGCAAGGGAGCGCTCTTCACGGCCGTGGTGCGCGGCGACACCGTCTATACGGTCAACCGTATGTTCACACTGCTCTACGCCATCGAGGGCGGCACCTGGCGGCTGCTCAGGGAGAAAGCCGGCTTCCCACGGCCCGGCTCCTTGCAGACCTTTCTCCTAAGGCTGCCTGCTGGCGCCCCTGGGCCTGTGGCTTCGACAACGCCAGAACTGTGACCTCTGGGCCGGCTTTAGGAGGGAGGAGACGCCGCGACTCCTCCCTGAGTTATGGCTGAGTGTGTGAAGCCGGCCTTAGAAGTAGCTGGTAACTTCCCTCCTTCTACTGAGACACCCAGGTCTGGTGCCTTCTGGTGGTGTGGACATGTTCAAGCAGCTCAGAGAGCAGCGATGATGCCATCAAATCACTTGGGCTCTGCTGAGAGCTGGTGGGTCACAGTGTCAGTGAAAAGCGTAGGGGGAGTTGGGATTTGAATAATCCAGGCTTGTATGTAATGGGCTAGTGATTGAACATGGCTGGGAGTGACTTAAGTGATGTTAATCAAACTGCCTGTAGTAGGCAAGAATTAGGCACCTACTGTATGCCCAATACAATGTTATGCCTAATGAGAGCTGTAGTTGCCACACAGGGATCCAGGAAGCTTAGAGGATAACCCAGAAAAAAATCTTAACAGTTATAGGACAACAAAAAGGTTTACACACACTTGTCTTGATCCACAGAGTTGAAGGCAACATGCAAAAAAATTTAAAACCACCTACAGTATAATAAAGTGCTGAAGAAATCAGGGCAAAGGGAAAATAGGAAGAGGAAAAATATATAACTCCAGAAAAGAGGAGAGTGTGCAAACTCTATGGAGGAGGTGAGCAGGATACCATTAGCTGCTGAAAGAGGAGGCTCAGACCGTAGAGGCTGAGAGCTCAGAAGAGAAGCAGGGTTGGGGAAGGCTGGAGCAGATCTGGAAGGTCTCTGCAAGTCCAACCATACCGGCAGAGCAGCAGTAGTTGGGGCATCTGGAGAGGTGGTGAGACTGGGCCAACTTGTAGCAGATAGTGACTGAGCTGAGCCTGGAGTAAGACCTGTGGGGGTGAGAGAATTTTTCACATTCCCTTTTGGGACCGTTAGGGGAGCACCCAGGTATAAGCCCTTGCCCACCCTGTTTTTGCCATCACCACAGGGGCAGTGGACTGTTAACCCACGTGACTTCAGGTGTGAGCCAAATCCTGCCTCATCTTCCTCAGTTGTAGCCCCTCCTCCACATTCTACAGGTTTGTTCTCTTCTGTCCTATTCTGGCCTTCGCGATTCCCCTCACCGGAATGCCTTGTCTCCTTCTCTCTCCCTGTCAGTGCTCTACCATCCTATGTGCAGCATTGGCTGACCCAGCTCTTCGTTTTCCTGACCTGGGCTGCCTGCATTGCTCATTGGACCCCTGGCTGTAACATCATTGTGGTGTGCACACCCACGTGTGCGGATTGTAAGGGCAGAGATCATGTTCAGTGAGCTGGGGGACTTCCCTGTCCATGATTAAAATGATGATGCCTTGAAAGAACCCAGGCTACAGAGGCCACCAGTTAGCAACCTAGTGCTGACCTCTGTTGTTGGATGAGGACTCTCGTTCCTTCACCAAAATCCCCAGCTTCGGCTTTTGGGCAGATGCCTGTCCCAGCCCTCTCCAGCCTCTCCATGGCCTTGGGAAGACTTCTCTGGGTGGTCCTGATTGGTCTCCATCCCCCAGGACCTGAGGCCCATGGGGAATCTTGGCCTCATCAGAAGTGGAGAATGCAGTGTCGGCATGGCACCTCTGGGGCATGGAGGCTTGCTCCAGGGCTGCCCCTAGCTACCTCTTCTCTTGGCCTATGTCCCAAGCCTGGAGAATGCCGCCCTCAGAAGCCTGGGACATTCCAGCCCTGGAGTAGCCTAGTCTGATAAGTCTCAACAATAAACCCTGACTTTTTCTTCTTGTGAATGATGTGCAAGGTACTTTCACATCTGTCTTCCCCCTCCAGACCTACCTTGGGCCTGGGAGTTGGGTACCCTCTTCTTGTGGCAAAAACTGACCCACTGGCCCAAAGCCACACAGCATAGCAACAAGAGTTCCTCACTTGTAGTTCTATCAAAGTGTAATTCCTTCCTTCCTTCCTTCCTTCCTTCCTTCCTTCCTTCCTTCCTTCCTTCCTTCCTTCCTTCCTTCCTTCCTTCCTTCTTTCCCTCCCTCCCTCCCTCCCTCCCTCCCTCCCTCCTTCCTTCCTTCCTTCCTTCCTTCCTTCCTTCCTTCCTTCCTTTTTTTTTGAGACAGGGTCTTGCTTTGTCCCTGAGGCTGGAGTACAGTGGTAAAATCATGGCTTACTGCAGCCTTGACCTCCTGGGCTCAGGTGATCCTCCCTACCTTAGCCTCCCGAGTAACTGGGACTACAGGTGCACACCACCACACCTAGCTAATTTTTATAACATTTTTTGTAGAGGTGGAGTCTCACTGTGTTGCCCAGGCTGCCTTGAACTCCTGGGCTCAAGCAATCCTCCTGCTTCGCCTCCGAAAGTTCTGGGATTACAGGCATGAGCCTCTGTACCTGGCCTCAAAGTGTAATTTTTATCACACATCAAAGATTTATTTAACTCACCTATAAGCGAACCAAAAAGAATGGCAAAGCTGATTGAAAGAGCGTTTGAGAGACAGATTTGTGTATTTAGTTGGAAGAGACATACTAAAATAAGTTTGCTAAGTTAGAGACAAAACTGGTATATGCCTTACAGGACAAAAGCATGATTTTTTTTGGTTCTCTACTGAACAAAAATCCTTTGCATCTTTACATACATGCATGTACATATTTGTGCATATGCCTACAAGTTAGCATGTGACTTCACAAAGTCTGGGCTCTAATCTATAGTAAATTGTAAGGCAAAGATACATTCCCCTTGAAAATTAAATAACTCTTGTCTGTTCAACCCTGTCCCAAAGTGACACTGAAAGGAAATAATCCTCCTTTTGCCTTACTTCCAAGTTACAGATAACTTTTCCTAACAGTACAGAGCATTTTCCTCCTTGCTCGTGCCTCCTGACCAGTGCTGAACACCTGAGACTTGCCACATCGTGATCCATCAGCTCATAGTCTCTCTCATCCCACAGCGTTGTCTGCACTTGAGGCTGTTCAGCCCCGGCCTGCTGGCTCCTGGCATTTGGTTGTTCCTTCATCCAGGGCCGCCCTTTCTGAGATGCCTTTTGTGCATAATAACAACACTGTTCACAGAGAGCTTTCCCACAGTTGACTTGCTTGAGCTTTTAAGAATTTTAAATGGTAGATAGTTTGGCAACACCCCTACTCCAGCAGCTTAATGGAGGGGAAAAAGCTCAAGGGTCGTGTGATTAGAAGAGGCTTGTTAGGAAGTGGCAGAACCTGGCTGTGAACCCAGGGCCATAGGCTTGTCTTATGTGCTGCATGACTGCTTGGCCGACATCCTGAGATGGACACGGTGTTTCCAACGGTCTCCTTAACGCTCCCTCCCTTTTGCCTTTCTCTATGTATCCCCACCTCTTTTGGGGGTTCGTTTGTTCCCTTGGACTCAGCCCTTTCTCCTCCCTCTTCCATAGGAAAGTTAACTAGTTCTCTTCCCTTAGGATAGACCTGGAAGACCAGTAGCCCCGTTCAGCCCGGGTAATGACTGGTTTAGGCCCTGGGGGATATTTGCACGTTCACCGATACTCCCTCATCTCAGGAAGTGTGGGGAGCTTTTGTAAACCAGTTTTTGTAACCTTCTCTGCCTAAGGGTTCTCACAAGTAAGGCTTTGCTCCACCCACAGTCAGCATGTCAACTGCCCACCGCCCTCAGCAGGAATGGTGACTGTGCCTGGGGTGCTGGTGAGGAAACCAGCAGAAAGCCAGAATGGCTCACCCAGAGTCACACAGGCAGTCACGTGGAAGAGGAGGGACCTGAACTCAGGACTTGGGATTCTCAGCCTCTCATTCCTCAGCACCTCGGCTTGACTGCTGCATGCAGGTGTGGGGGCACAAACCAGGTGCAGCTGGGCAAATTACAGAAACACTTAGGAGTTCCTGAGCTCAGAGGGCTGGGTTTGAAATCTCTCGGTCCCAGCCCAGAGGTTTACTCTGAGAAGTCCGTCCTTTCTGAGAGGCCTACACTCACTCAGCTTAAAGCTGCAGGGATCATTTTCCTGAACCTAGTGGCAGCCCTACAGCCCGACTCTCTGGAGCTCTCTCCAGTCTTCCACAAACGTTCTCCTTGCCCCTGACTCCAGATGTCCTGCACCCCAAGCCTTCCTCTGCCTGAAATCATCTTATCTGGTTTATATAGCCCGCCCGGCAGAGGCAGAGAAGCTGCCCCACCCCTGTCCTCCACCCAGGACCCGCTTCCTTGCTGGCTTCCCTTCAGTGTGCTCACAGGGCAGCCAGAGCCATCCTAGTTCAACAAAACGCTGGTCAGAGCATGGTGCTCCCTCTCTGAAAGGCAAAGTCCTTTCAGATTCTCCCACCCTGTTTCCTCCCTGACTTCATCTCCCACTCCTCTCTGGCCTCATCGCTCTTCAGACACACCAGGCACACTCCCAGCTCAGGGCCTGTGGCCGGTGTCTGCCTGCACACTGCCTCACTTAGCCCCACTCTGCTTCCTGCAGGTCTTGGCTCAGATGTCACTTCGATCCTGCGGGCTTTCCTAACCTCCCTATTTAAAATCTACCTCCCCCTTCTCTGTGTGTTCTCCCTTTTCCTGTTTTATTTTTCTCCATAGCATTTAGCATCATCTTCCATGCTATCTTTTCACTTGTTTGCTGTTGGCTTCCTGCTACTAAAATTTGACTCCACTAAGGTGGAGGTGTTTTTCTGTTTTGTTCACTGCTGTCTCATCAGGACCCAGAACAATGACTAGAACATAGTAGGCAGCTTAAGAGATGATTTATATAGTAGGGACTTAAGAAATGTTTGTTGAATGAATGAATGGTACTCGACGGATGTTTGTTGAGAGAATGAATTGATCAATTGATCAGTCAGTCAAGGAAACTCCATGGGAGACAGAGAAAGGCTTTCAGATTTCAGAGGACAGGGGTATCATTTCTGGCAGGGCTGTGGCAGGTGGCCAGGGAAGACTTTTCTGTGGAGGTGATGAGTTGTCAGATTCACAGTCCACCTTGGGAAGAGTGGGATCTGAGAAAAGCAGCAGCTCACGGGTCACTTCTCTTCTTTCAAGGGAAGGGAGGAAGCTGGGATTGGAAATGCTAATCATCCCGTGAAGAATGGCTCCTCTTGGCGGCGGAATACACACAGGGCTGCTCTGTTTATTTTCCTTTGGCCCCAAGGAGCTGGGCCTCTTTTTCATCCTAATTACTTTGCTTCAAGTTGCTGTCACATCCCAGGAACGGCAGCAAATTAACTGTGCTGGTGGGAGACACAGTTGTTGGAAGACAGGCTGCCCCCAACAGGCCAGTAATGGACGTGGGATACAGGACCCCCTGGAGGAGGTCTTGTCCCAGCAGCATCCTCTGCAGCTCTCATGATTCTGCCCCAGCTGGACTGGGGAAGCATGAAAAGAGGGAGCCCTTCTCTCTGGCATCCGAGTAACTAACAAAGGGAAAATGGGCCTTTTGTTGGGCTGCAGGGTCTTGGAGCAGGGTATAAGCCTCTAGTTCCACCCCTCTCTTCACAGGGAAGGAAAGTGAGGTCACGGGCTAGGGGCAAGCAACTTTCCTGGAGACACAGCAATGCAAGTGGACCACCCAACCTAAAGCCTGCTTCTCTGGAATCCTCCTCCCATCCTCACATGTTATTTCCTGTGCTGCCTTCCAGGGCATTCATGAAAGAACTTCCCTATGGTGACCCATCCTCAGGCTGCCCTCCCTGATTCCAGGCTTCCATCCTTATTTTTTCTAGGAAAGTTCCTCTACACACACACCGCATTCAGCACTCAGATTCAGCAGATAGAGACAAAAGAGTTAATCTCTAATGGTATTTGGGCACCTGGGCCCTTCAAATCACACACTCATGCGTAAACACACACACACACACACACACACACACACACACTTTGCCAACTCTACAGGAAATCAGAAACCATTGGCCCAACTTGCTTCCCTTTGCAGGTAACATATTTTCATTCTAACAGGAGTCTTACAAAAATATGCCTAACCACAAAGTCCCGATTAGCAAAGGGAATTTCAGGTGCTTAGGGAAGGAGCTAACACTGGGTTGCAGTGGAAACGAGGGACTGAGGACTTTGTAGGTGCCACTCTGCAGAGGGACAGTGCTGCCTGCCTGCCAGCTGATTTTGCAGTCAAACCCTGGCTCTGACAGGGACTTCTGTTTGACCATGGGTAAATTCCTTAAAGTTGCTGAAATGAAAGAGTGAAGGTGTCTCAACTCTAACCAGAGATGATAATTCCAGGAGGGTTGTCCTGAGGGTGAAATAAGAGCTTCTAGACCAGCAGATGCAGTCCTCACCTTCCAAGTTCTTTCTCCTGGTTCCTCTTCACACTTTCCCCTCCACCCATTATTGACACCCTTACTGTGGAGAAGGCGCAGTTTTGGTGAATGGACCGTGTTCCAGCAGTCTGTGCTTATCGCTCATGATGCAGCAGAATGGCACCCAGGGGACCTGGGTCCATATTCCAGCTCTACGTGCCAGCTCTGTGATGTTGGGCAAATGGAGATGATGATGAGAGACTGTTGCAGAGTCTCTGTACAGATGATGTGAAGTACCTGTAATGGGGCCAGAGAAGTAGGCTGGAGTCTGTGTGAAGAGCCTTGAATGCCAGGCTAGAGAACTTGGGCTTTATTCTGTAGGAAGTGGGGAGCCACAGCAAGTTTTTGAGGCAGTGAGTGTGACTGAAAGACCTGCTTTTTGTATTCAGATAGCAAGCCCCTCATTCAGCCCTGGGCTGACGGCTCCTTGTCCCTTGAGATCAGCTTGTCCCTCCAGATCCGCTCCTTTCTCCTGCTCCACACCCTGGCAGGTGGTCCTATTTGGGTGACATCACTGGGCTCCCTTGACTGGCTCCCAATACAGAGCAGCAGCAGAAGGTGGGAAGTGGGGAGGGGTGTGGAGTCAGGGAACTTAGTTCCTGGCTCCCTCCCTGCGGGGTGATCTTGCACTGACCTTTTTCCTTCACTGACTCAAGTCCCTGCCGCTGACGGGTGGTCCTTTCCTTACAGCCCTCTGTCTCCAGGTTGAGGTGGCTGCTCTCTTCCCTCCTGCCCAGGCGGGAGTGGTGAAGCCCCAAGCTCACTAGCCTTGTACTATCCCTTAGGGGCCCTCCACCCTTTGTGAACAGCCTCTTTCCTCAACCCTCCTCTAGTGACCTGATTTGAGTGTGCCATCTCTTTCCTGCCAAGACCCTGCTGGACATGGGCCCTGTCCCCTCTGACCCTCAGCTCTCTGGGCCGTGTCACCAAGTGGCTTGGCTGGGGCACATTATACTGGAAAATGCCCATCTCAGTGCCTCTGCCTGATCACACGGTTATGGGAACCAGAGGAATGTCCTACAGGCAGAGGCGGTCACTTGAATTTTGAGGGGAAAAAATTGACCTTTAGGAGCTCTCTGAGGAGTGGCTGGGAATGGAAACCGAACCAGATGGCATGAGCTCCAGAGTGCACAGCTTCTGTCACCCCCTCCCAAGTGAGGGGCCAGGCAGGCCTGCAGCCCCGGCCTCCACCACCCTGGCTGGACCAGATTATTACCAGATTTATCCAAGGGGTTCTGCAAGGTACATAGAGGGAGCCCTGGGGATCCTTGCTTCAGGCCCACCCTTGCCACCTGTTTGCTGGGTGATGTGGGGCTGGTTGCATCACCTTTCTGAGCCCCAGTTTGTATCTGTGGTTGAGATGTGTCTGGTGCATACATTTGCTGTGGGGTCAGGTGGGGGAACGTGTGTACAGGCTCACTGTGAAAGGAGCCAGTGTAGTGGCAGGGAAGCTCCAGTTGTGGCTCAGACTTCCTGGATTCGAATCCAGTTCTAATACTTCCTGACTGGGTGATCTTAAGCAGTTGCTTACCCTCTCTGAGCCTCAGGTGGGCATCTGTCAGTGAGGACAGCAGAACCTAAACTGAAAGGGATGTTGGGAGAGTAAATGAGAGAGCACAGACAGGGTGGAGAGCAGGGCCTGGCTGTCAGTGTCAGTGAGGCAGAAACCTCCCCGCCCTCAGGTGTGGGCAGCGGAGTATCTTGGCAATAGCGGGCAGTCTGGCTTCAGATGGAGAAGGCAGTTCATGACTGCTTGGTGTACTTGGGAGCCCCAAAGAGTTTTGGCCTGGAAAAGATCTCTCATCGTCCCTCCTGATTAGGGCATTTTCTCCAGAATATGACCCTAGGGACAAAGGCTGGTGCCCCCTCTGGTGGAGGGAGGACAGTGCTGGGTGGAGGGGCGAGTGTGTGAGTCCTCTCACCTGGCCTGTGCAGGCGGCCTCCCCAGCCCTGGGTCTGACTGAAGATCCAGATGCTGAGAAGGTGGCATCCCTGTGACCCATGGGCCCCAGCCCTGTAACTGAGGTCCCTGCACTCCTGGGGAGCTAAAGACACTTCTCTTAGGTTCAGTCTCCTACCTTGAACCCCCAAAACAGCTCTGGACTGCCTCTAGGCGGTCTCATGGGCCACCTGCCCCCACCAGGCCTGGGGTTGGTGTGACAAAACAAAGCTCCTCATCACAGGGACAGGGTGGTGGCAGCTTTGCCCAGCAGCACCCACTGCTCTTCTCAGAGCTCAGTCTGCTCCACTGCCGCGTGTGGCCACTGCTCCTGGCCTGCTCAAGAACAGCAGCCCACGCTTGTTTCTGCTTGCCTTACTGCCATGCAAAAGGTACCATGTGGTCTCCAAAGGAGCACAGCACAGGGGCGTGTGAACCAGCTGGAACCTCACTCCGCTCCGTGGGCACCGGGGGGCCTGTGCAGATCAACACCAGGACCCTCCCAGCAACTACTGGGATCCCTTCTTCAGTCCCAGCCCTGCAGTCCTTCCAGGCTCTGAGGTCTGGTCGCCGAGGAACGGCGGTGGCTGCCTTGGTTCCTGGAAATCACCTCACTAGTAGTCATCCCGAGTACTAGAGCTTCCTTGAATCCCTTTTGGTGGGTCTTTCAGCTGGAGTTCGGTGACAACCCTTGGGAAGGCACCTCCCTTTCAGCATGGGCCATTCCTTGGGTGACTGTCCGGGCTGCCCTCTCCCCTTACTCTTCTTCTTCTTCTTTGAACTTTGCGCACCTGCTCTAACCAGAAGCTGTGCCAGGCACAGAGGCAGAGAGACAAGCCAGGTTCAGCCCCAGCCCCCAGGGCCTCACAGTAGAGCGAAGGAGGCAGCCAGCCCCTGCAGCAGTTAGGACCACCAGGTGAGTTCCCTGATGGAGATAGCGTCCTTCCT
The DNA here is from genome assembly GCF_043159975.1 of Macaca nemestrina. Taxonomy (NCBI): domain Eukaryota; kingdom Metazoa; phylum Chordata; class Mammalia; order Primates; family Cercopithecidae; genus Macaca; species Macaca nemestrina. The sequence continues at coordinate 136,943,085 of NC_092131.1, read as the reverse complement.
GGTGGCAGCTTCACCCCAAGGTTCTCTCATCCAGCTTAACACACCTTCCTCTATGTTCGCAGGGAGACAGGACACACTCTCTGCCCCACTTGACTGCCACTACCTTTACTCATGTTCTCTTGCACCCAGCAGGGTGCTTTGGTTGTCAGCCAGGGAAACCTTTGGCTAAGTTCAGGAGAACAGTATCTTACTGGAAGGACTTTGGTAGCTCAGCACTCCCTGGGAAGGCCAGCGCACCTGGCTGGAAATGGACAGTCCACAGCGTCAGAAGCTGCTCACAGTCCCACTGAGGCTGCCCCACAACGTGTGTACTCAAGACTCCAGCGCTCCAGCCCGCTGTCGGACCGGACAGAGGACCAAAGGGCACTCTAACAACACAAGATGGTCCACAGCTGGGGGAGGGTCAACTCCCCCAACTCAGTGGGTGTCACTTAAGGGGAAATGGCCCGCGCGGGGCCTGCTGGAGTTCTTGGAATGGTTCAGCTACTGCGGTATTTGGGATACGTGGCTAAGTCATGCCCTGGGGCTGTCAGTCCTGGGTCCCTGGCTCCCAAGCACCCTGGCATTCATCCTTCTGCCCTCATCTGGCACCCAGTTAATGTCTCTGCTCAACCTGGAAACATTTTCTTAACGACAAAAAAATAAAATCATAGGTTAAAAATCTCGAGCAGTAAAACAGCAGATGACGTTGTGTGGGCAGCTGCCCAGAGGACACAGAACGCACGTCTCCTGAGCGGGTGGCCTTATAAGGACAGGTTCAGGAGTAGAATGGGCAGGAGGGAGGGCCACCCACCAGGAGAGTAGGAGGCTGGAGTAGGGGTGGGTGCCCCACCACTGGGCTGAGTGTGAAGCCAGTAGGATGCCTGGCCAGGACCTGACTCCACAGAGGGACTTGGCTGTGCGCGAGCTCCAGAGGCCCTTGTGGGGCCAAAGCATGCCTGTCCCTCTGCCTTCACTGTGTCACTGACCTCTCAGCCAGCTGCCACGCAAACCTGGCAGCCTCGCCCTGGGAACCCCCTCCCTCCAGGGCAGAGGCCATTTCCCATCCTTCATCCCGCCTTCCCCCACTTCTGGGCCCAGCAGGCCTAGCACCAGCTGGCATGGTGTGCAGTAAAGATTTGTGGGGTGACAGAATTAGGAAATGAAGGGTTCTCTGGTGGGAGTTTTGGCTCATCACCTGGGCTGTAGCACCTGGAACTCAGGGCAGCGTCTTCTCTCCTCAGAGGGCCCCATGTGGGGCTGAGGAGGTGGGTAGGGCTAGGCAGTTTTTGCCCTGCCCAGGATCACCTTTGTGCCCAGTGTGAAGACACACATACCATCAACTTCCTCCTGATAGTGTGGAAGAGTTTCACTCCCCGAGGTCAAAGTGTGTGTGTGACAGAGAGTGTGTTTCTGGGAGACTCCTGATTGTCTCTGCACTTTTCTGACCCCAGCATCGCTAGGATTAAAGACCTGGCCCTTGGGATCTGAGGGTGAGCAGAGGAGCCCCCCAGGAGGTCCCATACTGAGAGAAGGACTCTGGAAGCCTCCCCAAACCCTCATTAGGAAAGATCCTTCCCTGAGCTTCCTAAAGCCCCACGTTCCTCTCAGGGTGAGTCCTGCGTAGAGACAGAATGGTCATTTGAGGAGAACTGTGAGGGTCACGCCTTCCCTTTAACAGCTTGCACTGTACCTAAAACCCTATCATTTATGAGCCGTTATCCTGAAATAAGCATTGCCTCGTCCCCTAAGTTCTCAGAAGGCAAAGAGTGTTCCCTGCAGAGGTCAACAAAGGAATTCTTTACTCTCTAGATAAGACAGGAGGACAGGGCAGCTAGAGGCAGCCTGGGCAGCATGGGGGACGGAGAGTGGAAGGAAGGGGCTGAGAGGGCAGGAGGGTCCCAGAAGAGGGAAGCGGCTCCTGACTTCAGTTGATCCTTGGAGGCCAACAGTGACCTGCGAGTGTGTTCCCTCCCTGCAGAATGAAAGGGTCAGGGCCGAGAGGAGGTGCTGGCAGCCCGTCAGCTGGTGCTGCTCCCATGCCAGAAGAATGTCATCAGCTGCGGAAGGTTGACTTGAGATGAAGCAAGAGAGCAGAGGTGAGAGAGGATCAGCGGCAGCTGTGTGTGCTGGAGCCTGCCTGGGGGCCCAGCCTTGCATAATACAAATACAAGATACAAGGAAACCCCCTGATACAAGTACCTGAAATGCCACCATTACACATGTATTATTTTGGGTTAAGCAGTGCCTCTCTGTGGTAGGCCGAATAATGGCCCCCCAAAGACATCCACGTCCTCATTCCTAGAACCTGTGAATCTGTTACCTGGACTTTGCAGGTGTGATTAAGGATTTTTTTTTTTTTTTTTTTTTTTTTTGAGGTGGAGTCTCACTGTTGCCCAGGCTTGAGTGCAGTGCTACGATCTCAGCTCACTGCAACCTCCACAATTCTCCTGCCTCAGCCTCCCAAGTAGTTGGGATTACAGGCATGCGCCACAATGCCTGGCTAATCTTTGTATTTTTAGTAGAGGCTGGGTTTCACCATATTGGCCAGGCTGGTCTCGAACTCCTGACCTCAAGTGATCCACCCATCTCGGCCTCCCAAAGTGCTGGGATTACAGATATGAGCCACCACACCTGGCTGTGATTAAGGATCTTGAGGTGGGAGATTGTCCTGGATTATATGGGTGGGCCCAATGGAATCATGAGGGTCCTTCTAAGAAGGAGGCAGAAAGTCAACCAGATAGAGGGCACTGTGCACATTTCCCCAGGAAGGGAACACGTAAAGGCCTTGAGATCTCAGGCCGAATGGGTTAGGAGATAGGCCTCCTGTCAGAGTCAAAAGGCCACCTTCAGCCTGCTCCACTGGGCCTCTGCGGGGAACATGGTGGGGACCCAGAAGAGGAGACAAAGCATAAGCGGACAGGAGGGAGAGCAAGAACCGGGCAGAATTAGCTTCATTCTGCTTACATGGGCCGGGCCTTGGTTTGCTCCTGGAACCTGGACCCTGCCATCCTCCTGACCTCCTCTCTAAGGATCCTCTTGTCCAGACTGTGCTTGAGTGTGTCATCTGCTGCTGTTTCAAGGAGCCACCAAGGCAGCCACCTGATCCTTAGTATTAACTGAAGAGATTGTCCTTCTCCCAGGTGGCACTCCCAGAATCCTCTGCTCCAGCCAGGCACCTTCTTTAACCCTGCTGACCTGAGAGGCAGAGAGTGGTTCTCCCAGGGTTTCTGAGTTTGACGATAAATGCTGGAGATTTGTTAACCATAACAGTGATGAGGAGGATGATCATAGTAAAGGTAATGATGATGGAATGAGGCTGGGTGTAAATATGTATAAATAAGTAGCTACTAGATACCATGGCACAATCTTCCTGCACACTATCCTGCTCAATCATCACAATTGGGAAGTTTCAGTATCTATATTTTATGGATAAGACAATGAGGCAGAGAGGCTGTGTGATGTTCAAAAGCTCACACAGCTGGTTAGTGCTAAGGCTGTAGTTTCAGCCCACATCTGACTTCAGAGTTCGTGCCCCTAACTACCACACTATTGTGCCTCCTAAAAAATATTTTAAATGAACAATTTGCTCACTGATGTCTCTCCTTTTTTTTGGACACAGAATCTCACTATGGAGTGCAGTGGCACTGTGGTAGCTCACTGTAACCTCAAACTCACGGGCTCAAGCAACCTTCCTGCCTCTAATGTCTGACTTTTTTTTTTTTTTTTTTTTTTTTGAGACAGAGTCTCGCTCTGTTGCCAGGCTGGAGTGCAGTGGCTCAATCTTGGCTCACTGCAACCTCTGCCTCCTGGCTCCAAGCGATTCTCCTGCCTCTGCCTCCCAAGTAGCTGGGACTACAGGTGTACGCCACCAAACCTAGCTGAGTTTTGTATTTTTAGTAGAGATGGGGTTTCACCATGTTGGCCAGGCTTGTCTCGAACTCCTGACCTCAGGTGATTCACCTGCCTCGGCCTCCCAAATATTTTTTTTTTTTCTAGACAGGGTCTCACTCTGTTGCCCAGGCTGGAGTGCGGTGGGATGATCTTGGCTCACTGCACCCTTCGCCTCCCAGGTTCAAGCTATTCTCCCATCTCAGCCTCCCGAGTAGCTGGGATTATAGGCGTGCACCACTACACCTGGCAAATTTTTGTATTTTTAGTAGAGACGGGGTTTTGTCATGTTGGCCAAGCTGGTCTCAAACTCCTGCTCTCAAGTGATCTGCCTGCCTCGGCCTCCCAAAGTGCTGGGATTACATGGGTGAGTCACCGCACCTGGCCAGATGTCACATTTTTAATCAAGCAACAGTTTGCTAGGGATGGACAGATTTGGGGCATGTGGGAGAAGGATAGGAATAATGGATGGGCCTGTTAACTGGTCGCCTCTAATCAAGGGGACTTAGTAAAGTGGTGGACCAAGACCAGGTTACCTTAATCAGAACATTAGCTTTGGACCTAACATTGCATCTTAGAAATTGAACTTTACTGTCTCTTTCTTTTTTTTTTTTTTTTTTTTGAGACAGAGTCTCGCTTAGTCGCCCAGGCTGGAGTGCAGTGGCGCGATCTCGGCTCACTGCAAGCTCCGCCTCCCGGGTTCACGCCATTCTCCCGCCTCAGCCTCCCGAGTAGCTGGGACTACAGGCGCCCGCCGCCTCGCCCGGCTAATTTTTTGCATTTTTAGTAGAGACGGGGTTTCACAGTGTTAGCCAGGATGGTCTCGATCTCCTGACCTTGTGATCCGCCCGCCTGGGCCTCCCAAAGTGCTGGGATTACAGGCGTGAGCCACCGCGCCCGGCCTACTGTCTCTTTCAAGTGTAGTTTTACTTTTGGCAACAGACAGATGTATGTCCAACTTCACAACATCCTGCCCATTTTCTCTAATAGTTTTGTGCTGCCTGCAAGTTATTCAAGGCAAGTTTTAAGGCCAAAGAATATTTTTATTGTGATTTCAAGTTGGCAGGCATTGAGACTTAGTGGAAAGCACCGAGGGGCTATTGGGCCTCCGGAGACCTGGTTCTAGTTCCAAGCTTCTTGTGTGTAGGCCTGCAGAAGTGCCATTACACATTCAGATGAGGTATCTGGGGTTGAAGCCCTGAGAAACGTGGAAGTTGTTCATTTTTTTTTTACAGGCCTCAGTTCCAGGTCCAGCCCTGTTTGCAGGGTGGAGGGGCTGAGATGTTTTGATTCTGGGGTAATCGTTGCAAGTCTTTGCGCAGGGCCTGCTGGGGAGGGCAGAGGCACCAGCGTCTTGGCCCCTGGCCTCTGCTTGTTTGAGTTATGGGCTGCTCCAGCAACTGGTCTCTTCAATCCTTGGCGACTTCTGAAGGATAGGCTTTGGGTGACTGGAGACAACTCTGGTCACAGCCTCCCCACCCCACAAATGAGGAAAGACTGGCATAGGATCACAAATTGTCAGAGCAGAAGGGGACCCAGACTGGCTGAAAGTCACACACACTGGCCATAGGCCTGTTATGTAGTAAAGAATCCCCAGAGGGCCGGGCGCGGTGGCTCAAGCCTGTAATCCCAGCACTTTGGGAGGCCGAGACGGGCGGATCACGAGGTCAGGAGATCGAGACCATCCTGGCTAATACGGTGAAACCCCGTCTCTACTAAATATACAAAAAACTAGCCGGGCGAGGTGGCGGGCGCCTGTAGTCCCAACTACTCGGGAGGCTGAGGCAGGAGAATGGCGTAAACCCGGGAGGCAGAGCTTGCAGTGAGCTGAGATCCGGCCACTGCACTCCAGCCTGGGCGACAAAGCGAGACTCCGTCTCAAAAAAAAAAAAAAAAAAAAAAAAAAAGAATCCCCAGAGATCTTCTTACATAAAACAAAACAGATTCCTGGGTGCTGCCAAGCTAGGCTTCCTGAATCAGAATATACGGGGGTGGGGCCTGGGACTGTTGAATAAACACCCGAAGGATTCTTATGGATAGCTGCCAGGCCTGGAAACTTTTGACCTGGTCAAATCTCTCTCCTTTTCCTAGGGAAACTGAGGCCCAACGAAGCCTTGACCTAGACATCAGTAGACCTAAAATCAGAAATGAGGTCTTCTGACCTACAGTTTGATGTTCTTTCCACACCAAGACCAGGCGCCTACAGGACTCAAAAGAACTGCCCATTATTTATTGGTTTTAATTTTCTTAAAATCAAGGTTACTAATGCACACAGTGTAAAGAGTCAAATCAGGTGGTTTCACAGGCATGCATGAAGAACATAGCTCCCCGTCCGGCTGTCCCATCTGCCCCTCTGCAGAGGCAACCATTTCAACTCTTTCAGCAGATTCTGCTGCTGTTAACTGTCACCCTTGGCATTATTTGTGTTTTTACAATAAGCATGCATCACTTTGTTACTCTTGCTTGGTTTTAATAATACAGTTAGGATGGGTCGCCGGGTCTGGCACTGGGCCTGGACGCCCAGGCATCGTGGAGTGCCTCCGTGGTCACTGGGCACAGGCCACCAGCTCCTCCAGGGCTTGCTCTCGGCGGTTGCCATGGACCAGCAGCACCTCCTTGATCCGGTCCTGCTGGAAGCCCATGTCGCTGAACTGCTCCCAGAGGCGCAGGAACTCCCCTGCCTGAGGAAGAGGAGACAGGGAGTATGCTGGGGACTCTGCTGGGCCTGGCCTCAGCCGAGGGGAGCCTCAGCTTAAAAGCTGTGGTTTTCCTAGTCCCAAAAAGCTGTGGCTCCCCCCAGACCACTTGAGCCTGATCCTGGGCCGTAGCTGCCACTTTCCTGAATCTCTAGGGTGATGTAGGCTCCGACCTCCCTTCCTCTGCCAAGAAAACAAGGCCCTAGCCTGGCCACGGGCTCTGTCTTGACTCTCCTCCCACTCACTGTCAACTTTCTGCTGGGGCAGGAGGGGGCAGACTGCACACCGGCACCCGGAGCACAAACAGCCCAAGGTCCCTGCCCATGCCCTGAACACTGCGGAGGTCTCACAGCGCAGCCTGCACCTTCCTTCCCCTCCGACCCCAGGGCTTGAAACTTCTCCACCTCTGCTCCCTCTCTCCTTCTTGGGGCCTCACTCAACTCTCTGTCCCCTTCAGCCTCTGTGAAGAGCTGCTCTGCCATGGGGCACTTAGAAGTGACTACTGAGGCCGGGTGCGGTGGCTCACTCCTGTAATCCCAGCACTTTGGGAGGCCGAGGCGGGTGGATCACTTGAGGTCAGGGGTTTGAGACCAGCCTGGTCAACATGGTGAAACTCCGTCTCTACTGAAAATACCAAAAAAAATTAGCCGGGTGTGGTGGCAGGCACCTGTAATCCCAGCTACTCGTAAGGCTGAGGCAGGAGAATTGCTTGAACCTGGGAGGCAGGGCCAAGATCGCGCCATTGCACTCCAGCCTGGGCGACAGAGTGAGACTCAGTCTCAGAAATCAAGATGTGACTATTGGGCCTACAGCTGCATGCACTTGGGATAGGTGGCACACTCCCCAAGCAGAGAGGTCATGCATCTTTATGTGCCCATGGCTCCTATCTGGATGTCTGACAAAGAGTGGGCATTCAGTTATAGAGGCTGCGTTGATTCAGTCTAACAAAGCAAAGCCCCTGCTGCTCTCTGCCTCCTGTCCCCCTCCGACCTCTTCCTGATCTCCCTCTGTGCCTCTCTCCTTTGTCCTTGCTGTAGCACCCTGGGCCATCTCCTCCCCAGAGCTGAGGAGTCAGGCAATCTCCCGACGGACCCACAGGCTGGCTCTGAAGACTGGTGTGCCCCTGCACCCAGGCTCCTGGGTACACCCCCATCCCTTCCATCGCCTGGGGTCCTGGCAGGAAGCCCTGCTGACCTGGCTCTCGGAGAACTGGAACATCTCCATGGCCTCGTCCACCAGGCCTTCCTCATATCCCTGACGTAACAGGCGGTCACAGGCACTGAGGTAGCTGAGAAACTGGGCCGGAAGAGGGCAGAGAGGGACGGAGGGTAAGAGGAGCAGCAGAGGCAGCAGCCGGGGCAGAGGCACTCCAAGGGCCTGAGCTGAGGGCCAGGCGACAGGGCAAGCCACCACATGCAGTGTGGCCCCAGAGATCCCGTGAGCCCACAGAAGAGGGATAGAGCCTTCCTCTGAGTGCCTGGGGACAGGCAGACAGTGGGTCTTCACCAACTATCCCAAGTGGGAGCTGGACTCCAGGAAAAGGGCCGTCAGGGTGGGCTAGGGTGTTCATAGAACCTAGGTGGGGAGCAGGACAGGCTTCAAACAGGCATCCCACCTACTACCCAACGCAATTCAACATTCGTGCACCACCCATCCCTGCCCAGGAGCACCCATTCGTGTGAAGGTGCCTCCTCATCCATCCACACTTGTGCACCCCTACTCTACCCCCAGATGCATCTCTCTCATCCCGGACTCCTGAGCCACTACTATGCAACTCCTGCACCAGTGCTGGAGAAGGGGTGCGGGGGAGGCACAGAGGAGGATTCCACAGGTTAGAAAAACTGTTCAGGTCACCCCACAGTTACATCATCAGGGGCTCAGGATAAAATGCTGCTCCTTACCAGGCAGGGCTCAAAGGCCTGTTCCCTGTCTATGGCCTTGGCCCCTCCCTCACCCTCCAGGACTCTGCAGATGCAGCTCCCTCAGCCAAGGCCGGCCTCCTTCCCTGTCCCTGGGAAGCTTCCTGCCCCCTCTGTCTTCCTCGGTGCTGTCCCTCGTGCCCCCATAGCACCCTGTGCTTCCCTATTACAGCACATATAACTTTGTAATTGCTTCACTCAATCTTTCTCATCCACTAACTTTTTGCTCCATGAGGGAGGGGCTGTGTCAGTCTCATTCACCACAGTGTCCCCAGCATCCAGCATGGTGGCAGAAGGAGCTCAATAAATGTATGCTGTGTTTATAAAACGAATGAAGACCTGCCTTCAAGGAACTCACAGCTTAGTGGGGGAGATAAACCAGATACAGGACTACATCAGTGCCAGGCAAATCAAAGCAGGATTTATAGCGTGTAGGTGCCAAATGAAGGCTCCAGACCACAGGAATTATGAGAATATGTGGAGAAGGGAGAGTGGGGTTTCTGCAGACCTTCAGAGCTGGGATGAAAGTGCAGATCATCTAGACTAACAGTTTTCAAATTGTTTTTAGCTCCTGAAGTGTTTATCTTAGCACAAGGAGGCTTCAGCAATAACAGGCTAAGATCAGAGCTGCTCTGGGAGAACAAGGGCCAGGGGCATGGGGGCCCGGAGTCCAGTGCTCCTGCCCAAGGTACTGCCCAATACAGCCAGACCTGCTCTGAGCACATTTTGAAAACCACACACCCGTGCCCTCCTTTCACAGTTGAGGAAACTGAGGTTCAGGCAAGGCAGGTGCCTTGCCCAGGGTCCCAGGACTAGGCCCCCGATTATGTAACCTGTCACTTAATGCCTTGTCCATCAGAGGGATCAGCTGCTAGAGGAGGGGCTTTGAGCTGTCTTGGTGGAGGACAGGGTTTCCAAAGGTGAAACCTTCACTTTCAGAAGGAGGGCAGGCAAGGATGGATGGTGGACGCTGCCTCCACCTTTTGGCTCATCCACAGCAATGGTTCTCAATCTCAGTGCTTATTGCAACCGCCTCGGGAACTTGAAATATTACTGATGTCTGGGCCTCACCTTCAGAGGTTACGATATAATTGGTCTGGGGTGTAGCCTGAGCATTGGCATTTTTTCCTATAGCTCTCCAGGTGATTCTAATGTGCACCCAAGACTAAGCGTCACTGAATGGGGACAGCTGACCTTGATCTATACCATGCCACCGTGAATATCAGACCCATCTGCACATTTTTTTAAATTAAAGGCCCCTGGGCTCCCCCCAGATCCACTGACTGGGACCCCGCAGGATAAGCCCTGAGAGTCTACATTTGCAAAGGTTCTGCTGCTTGGTTAGCTTTTGGGCCTGCAGGACTGTAGAAGCTATCAGGCTTGCCTCAGGCCCCCAGGTGGGTGAGATGTCACCTTCAGGCCACAGGATGGGGCCCCCGGAAGTCACTGGTTCCAAACACGTATTCCCCCTCCACCCTGTGAACTGGGAAACTGAGGCTAAAAGAGGTGGCCTGGCCTGTGGACCCTCACACGTGGCACCCAGGCCTGTCCTGCAGGGAGGCAGTGAGGGCACATCAAGCCTTGTGGAAGGAAAGGAGTGCTGCACAATTTCTTTTTTATCTTCTCTCCCTGACTCTTCTAGCTGCTCTGTCTCTTATCACCTGACGCCTTTCCTCCTGGGCCATCTGTCATTTTTCTTGGCCAAAAAGGATTTACTGCAATATGCGGCTTTCAGCGGGAGAAGGAATCTGAACCCAAAGGACTTGTTCAGTTACCAGGACTTCACAGAACAGACAGAAATACTAACTTGGTGGGGGAGGATAGATGAAGTCATCCAAAGGCCCCTCAGACCCACCCCTTGGGGTCTGGCTCCTGACTGCTGTCTGGGGAAGGCCACCCAGAGATCCAGGGGGCCAGGCAGGTGGTCAGTCTATATCTGGAAACACAATGTTCCCAGTGCAGTGAAATTCTTCCAGCTCACCCACTGGGAGGCCAGGGCTCCAGGCTGGCTCTGACTCATCCTCAGACCCCCAGAGAGATGGCCTGAGACCTCAGCCTTGTCACAGGGCCTGAAGGGACTGGGGAGGCATATCAGAGCCCCACTGTGCACCTGGCCTCACAGCCCTCCTGGCCAGCTTTTTGGCCAAGACCCTGGCTTTTCAGTATCAGCTGAAGGTAGGGGTGACTTTAGATCTGCTCTTAAATCTCAGATGAGCCTATAGTGCTGTCCTAGGAGGTTCTCACACAGAAAATGAGATAAAAGGCATTGTGCAACCAAGATGCAGAGTCAGACCAGCCGGCCTCACCCCAGTGCTGCCATTGACTGACCGCATGAACTTCCCTGGCCTCAGTTTCCTCATCTGCAAAGTGGTCATAACGTAATAGCAACCTTGCAGAATTGAGAAAACCTAACTGAATACCCTCAGAGAGAGAGATTCATGCAAAGAAAATGTTCAATAAATGTTAGCACCCCTCCCTGCCATTTTAGCCACATGGAGGTCACTATGTTGGAAATTCCCCTCCAGGACAGGGCATGAACTGATGAACCCAGAGTAGAGTAGAAGCAGGAGTGGGTGGGCAAGGGGACCAGGTGCATTTCCCCAGCCCCACCCCAGCTCCTGTTTGAAAGTCACTTTCCTTCTGCCATTCCCTCTTGCAGGAGCAGATAGCTCTGGACCGCAGGGACCCAGCATTCCATACTCATCAGTGATGACGGAGGTGTCCAAGCCTTTTGATGGCGGGGCAGGAATGGGAGAAAAATGAAAAGTGCCAACTACCCTGGGAACAGCCATCCAACCATGAAGCGTCCCGATGTTTAGAAAACAGCACAGTAAGGGATGTTGCTTTCAGTTGGGGACGTGGGGGTGTAGGCAATGGCATTCAGTGTCACCTCCTGACCCTACTTACAATCCTTCCATGCCTCCTTTTGGCTATTGGGTCATTTATCAAATTCTCAGGCCAGCCTTCAAGACCCCTAAATCTACCCCCAATTCTCTTTGTCTCATCTCCTACCAGCCTGCCTCATGCACCCTCTCCTCCAACAAGACTGGTCAGATCAGAGCCTCCCAAACACTTCCCTCCCACCTCCACTCCTTTATTCACACTGTCCTTCCCTCCTGGAATATCACCCCTTCTCCTTCCTTCAGAGTCAGATCTTATCCATCCTTGAAGTCCCACTCAATGCTTGGTATCTCCATGAAGCCTTTCTTGATCACTAGAACTTCCTTGTGGTAGATTGAGAATGACCATAAAATTTTTTGTAGCCTCTCCCACCAAGAGATGGAGTCTGTTTTTCCTTTGTTTAAGTTTGGAGTGGTCAGTGATGTGCTTTGACCAATAGAATGAGGCAGAAGTGACTATGTACAATTTCAGCCTAGGCCTCAAGAGGCCTTACTCTTGGAACCAAGTAGGGTGGCTTGCTGGAGATATGTGGCCCAACTGACAAGTATCACCACCCACTGTACAGTGAATGAGGCCATCTTAGATCATTCAGCCCCAAGTAAGTCACCGAACTGTAGCCACATGAGACTTCAGGTAAGATGAGCAGAAGAACCCCCTAGCTGAGTCCATCTTAAAACTGCCAATCCAGAGAATCATGAGCAAATAAATGGTTGTTTCGAGTCACTAAGTTTTGGGGTAGTTTGTTACACAAAAATAGATGACAGAAACACCCCTATAACACTCATACCACTTCTTCTCCCAGGTATCTTGTGACTAGCACCTCTTTTTAAGCACTTTGGGGGCCCTCACTCCTCTGCAGGTGTTCTTATATTCTTGGCTTATATTAGGGGTCAAGACCTGCTTCCAAATATTAGCGTGGCTCAGAGTGCTGTCCTTGGAGTGTCATCATGAGTCTCCGCCATACTTCCAATAGAGTGAATTCTATTAGAAGAATAGAACGTGGGTGAGTAGAACCTGGGCGTGGTAGACTCTGTGATGTTCCATCCACATACCCTTTCACTGCAGGACTTACTGCCCCAGATGCTGGGAGAGCTGGGAGAGCTGGGAGAGCTGGGAGACACTCTTCAGTTGTCTGCCCCTTCAGGGATTACCTTAACAACAGAGATCCACTTACCTCAGTCATCCCCTTCCCACATGCAATGACTGATTGAGGCAGGGGTATAAAGGCCTGACCATCTCAGGACAACCTTGAGGGGCCGTAGATGCTCCAGATCTTTGGGGTTGGCTGATGCTGTTGTTGGGCCTATGCCACAGCTCAAAAGGTGAAAACCATGTGGCCACTCACCTGGCTCCAGCATCACAGCCCATCAGCTCTGGGCCCCCCAACTCACCTGGCTCAGGCTCTGCCTCCCTGTCTTCTGCAGAGCTATGATGGCCCTTCGCAGGGGATATCCCAGGGCGACCACTGGCCCAATGAGGTCTTGCTCCTCCTGGCTCAGGGCGGATAGCAGGTCAGCCGCAGTATCAGGGTGTGACTTGTAGGGGTTGAGAGGCTGGGGTGCCCCCCCAGGAGGTGGCAGACAAGTGTACGGGCTGAGGGACTGAAATATAGACAGATTGGAATGTCAGTTACCACAGGAAGTGACACCCAGTTGGGCTGGACATTTTAAAAAATGCCTTTATGTACCACCTTCTGTACAGAGTGTAGGGCCTAATATTATGGAGGGCTTAGAGTCCTGCAGACCCCAGCTCTCTAATGCTTACTCAGTATACTCATATGAAAAATGAGGGCAATCCCTAAGCTACTTCATGGGACTATTACGAGGCTTAAATAAGACAATGTGAGGGGCTGGGCGTGGTGACTCATGGCTCTAATCCCAACACTTTGGGAGGCCAAGGCAGGTGGATCACCTGAGGTAAGGATTTCGAGACCAGCCCAACCAACATGGTGAAACCCTGTCTCTACTAAAAAATACAAAATTAGCTGGGCATGGTGGTACATGCCTATAATCCCAGCTACTTGATTGGGGCAGAAGGCAGGAGAATTGAACCCAGGAGGCAGAGGTTGCAGTGAGTAGAGATCGCACCATTGCACTCCAGCCTGGGCAATAAGAGTGGAATTCTGTCTCAAAAAAAAAAAAAAAAAAAAAAAGTCAGGAAAGTGACTAGTGAAAGAAATGTGAGGTCTATTCTACTATCCCATTTTACAGACATTGAAATCAAGGTTCAGAAACATCAATGACCTGATTAAGCAACACACGCTTGGCACCTCAACCCTACTCAGGTTTTTTGCCCCACACCTTGTTGAGGGAGGAGCAGGGGTAGGTCTTCCCAACCAGGCCCTCCTTCTTGAGTTCCTTCTTGAGTTTGGTTGGGCTGGGGTTTGGCAGGGCATGGAGCAGGGGAGGAACTGGGCACACCAGCCCTTCGGTTGTGGTGTTGGAGAAACTGAAACAGACCTTGGATTAAGGAGGGTGACTTGAAGGCATTTCAATTGGTTTGGCCGGCATCATCCCAACCCTTCTCCCATGAGGAGGTACCTCTCTGCCAGCCCTGAACGTTTCATCCTGTCCCCTCCTCCCAAGGAAAACCCAGCCGCCGCCTGGCTCCTAGGGTGGAGTGTATATGTAACACACATGAATTCTCCACCCATCCACATCTTCTCAGGGCTCTCCCTGCCACGACCTCACCCTAGGATCTACCCTTTATTTCCTCCAGAGTGGAGAACATCAAAGTTTAGGAGCTGAGTCTACTTTTGTGTCCTTGAAAAAGATTCTTTGCCACTCTGTGCCTCATTTCCATCATCTACAGAATACTGTCCCACCCCCACAGGGTTGTGGTGAGAATTAAATTCATCTTGGCCAGGGAAGAGCCATCCTGGCATCAGCATCTGGTCTTGGATGTGGGCATGGCTCATCGCGAATACAGGGCCTCTTCTCTACTATGTATGCTCTAAACAACCGGGTGAAGGGTTGTTGGCTCACTGTGCAGGTAGAGAAGGGGTGGTTCAGTGACTTGCCTAAGGTCACACGCCGGTGCATGTAAGAAACCAGACCTCAGGTCTCTGTCTTTCAGATTGAATTCTACCTTGGTCTTATTCTGCAGCATCTCCTGGCCTTACTGGGGGGCTGCTGGGGGGCAGAAAGCTGTGCCCCGCTGCCACCTTCTGCTGCCAATCCTGACCCACCCCATGTTTGGTGGAGTCTGATACTTATATCATTTGGAAGCGACCTCAGAGAAAAAGAACACACAATTATGAACACAAAATTGGGCACAAGGCCTTGGAAGAGACAAAGGGAGGAGCCTGAGGCTTAAGCTTCTGTGGTTTCACTGTAGGGTCACTTCTCCCTGCTCTTCAGGGTTCACTTCCTCCGTCCTGAAACCTTCTCAGCCTGTAGCAGCCCTGACTCTCCCTCAACACCTGATTCCGCTGTACAGTGCAGGGCCTGGTCCCACACCCTCTTAGCCAACTCTCCATGTTCTGTGGTTTTGACACTCCCAAACCCAGTGTCTGGCAGGAAGTAACTGTGCATTGAATATTCCTTGATTGAGCCTCCAGCTTCCCCAGCCTACAGCAAACCTCACCCAGTGGGAAGCCCTAGATTTGCGTTGTGTTCATCAATTCAACAGACATCCACTGGGCGCCCCCTATGGGTCAAGTCGGCAGCTGCGTGCTCTGGAAACAAAAATCAATGCGATCCAGTCCCTGCCCTAAAAGAGCTCAACTTCTGTTGGAAGAGACAGACAGTTTCTGCATAATTAAACCCACTATGACCTGCGCCCTAAAAAAGCAAGGCAGGCACAGTGGGAAACGCGGGGAATGGGGACTTCTGAACAGGGACTACTCTAGGCAAAGGGCCGCAGGAGGACAACACTGGACAGGCCCAGGTGGGAGCAGGACACAGGAGCGCGCGGGGTAGGGGACCGAGGCTGCGGGCCTGGGCTGCTGAGCGGCGGCATTGGAGGGACCGGCAGAATCCTTACCGCGACCGTGGGCTTGTGGCTCCGTAGCTGGGGGATGGCGCCGGCCGTGGAGGGCCGCGGGGGCGACGCGGGGGCTGCGGGGGACTGGGGCGCGGACCCCGGGGGTGACGCGGACCTGGGGGACGGCGCGGGGCTGGGGCACAGGCTCAGCGCGCGGCGGCCGCGGAAGCCGTGCAGGAGGGCGCGGGGCCGGGCGGCCAGCTTCCCCTCGGAGAGTCGCCGCCTTGCCCCCGCCAGCTCCGACCGTACGCCGCGCAGCACGTCCAGTGAGCACAGGCGACGGCCGGGGCCGGGGCTGGCCGGAGAACCCGGTTGGAGGCTGCGTGGGCCCCGCTCTTCCTCGCTGCCAGAAGAGGCTTCTGCCTCGTCCTCACCCTCCTCCTCCGGCCTTTCCTGGTGTCCGGCCTCCTGGTCTCTGATTGTGGCAGGCGCCAGCTCATATTCGGGGCTGACTAGCAGGAGCCAGGCTGGAGGGGCCGACGCTGTCCCCGGGTCACCGCACTGGTACGGGCTGGGTCCCTGGCCGGCGGCCTCCACCCAGAAGAGTGCCCTCCTCTCCAGGCTGAAGTCGTGCTGTGGAAAGAAGGCGACGTAAAGCCCGGGGCAAACCAGGACCCCGGGGTCACAACACTAACCCCTGGCCTGGGGGACCCTGTTCAGCCAGAGACTCTCTAGGCCTGGACAGGGTCAGATTCTGAGCCCCGGGCTTCCATCACAGCCCACTCTACCCTGGGTTTTATAGCTAACACTGTGGTCAATGGATACCAGTAACAGTTTAATGGCAAACTGGCATAAATGACAAAGTGATGAATTCGTTAATAGAATGAAATGTAATTAAATCCAACATCTAAATCCCTTTGCCATTCAGTATGTAGTTGAGCAAAAACTACTTAAAAATTTTCTCCAATAAAACTTATTCTTAGCAAAGAAGCTTTCACCTGAGCCCAGCACAGTAGGCCCTGTCTCAAAAAACAAAAGCAGGCCGGGCGCGGTGGCTCACGCCTGTAATCCCAGCACTTTGGGAGGCCGAGGCGGGCGGATCACAAGGTCAGGAGATCGAGACCACGGTGAAACCCCGTCTCTACTAAAAATACAAAAAAAATGAGCCGGGCGCAGTGGCGGGCGCCTGTAGTCCCAGCTACTCGGGAGGCTGGGGCAGGAAAATGGCGTGAACCCAGGAGGCGGAGCTTGCAGTGAGCCAGGATCGCGCCACTGCACTCCAGCTTGGGCGACAGAGCAAGACTCCGTCTCCAAAAAAAAAAAAAAAAAAAAAGCAGGTCGGGCACAGTGGCTCATGCTTGTAATTGCAGCTCTTAGAGTGGCCAAGGTGGGAGGATCACTTGAGCCCGGGAGTTCAAGACCAGCCCGGGCAACATGGTGTGAAATCTCATCTCTACAAAGAAATATAAAAAATTAGCCAAGTATGGTGGCATATGCCTATAGTCCTAGTTACTTGGGAGGCTGAGGTGGGAGGATCGCTTGAGCCCTAGAAGAGGAGGTTGCACTGAGCTGAGATTGCACCACTGCACTCCATCCAGCCTGGGCAACAGAGGGAAACTCTGAAAAAAACAAAAACAGCTCTTTCCCTAAGCAGCCTGAGGTAATCTGTGAAAATGGTTCACTATTCATTTGACCCGGAGAACCCCACAAAATCGTGCAAATCAAGAGGTTCAAATTTTCATGGTCACTTTAAGAACACTTGTGCAACTGCCCAGGCCATCAAGGGTATGCATATGCGAAAAGCCATTAAGTATCTGAAAGATGTCACTTTACAGAAATAGTGTGTACCATTCTGACGTTACAATGGTGGAGTTGGTAGGTGTGCCCAGGCCAAGCAGTGGGGCTGGATACAAGGTCGGTGGCCCAAAAAGAGTGCTGAATTTGTTTTTGAGATGGAGTCTCATTCTGTCACCAGGCTGGAGTGCAGTGGCACGATCTCAGGTCACTGCAACCTCCACCTCCTGGGTTCAAGCGATTCTCATGCCTCCACCTCCCGAGTAGCTGGGATTACAGGCACACATTGCCACACCCAGCTAATTTTTTGTATTTTTAGTAGAGATGGGGTTTCACCATGTTGGTCAGGGCTAGCTGTCCTTTAAATTCAAGGAACAAGGCCCCATGGACTCAGCCTTAGACCCACAGACCTAGAAGACAAAAACACAGAGACACACTTACCATAGAACCCAGCAGAAGCTCCCCGCAGGGCGGGACGCTGAGTTCTGGCCCAGGAAGAGGCTCTGTGCCTATCACAAAGCCCTTGGGCAACTTGAAGGGAACACCATCGAGGGCATTCATTCTGTCAGAGGAGTGTGGAGATGGCTGGCAGGACTGGGGCGGGCTGCTTGATGGTAGGGAGAGAGAGTCGTGTCCTGAGGACCAAGCTCAGGCCTCAAATGGCCTCACTGCTCTCCTGTGTGGTCACTTAGCTGAGCCCCCAACAGCTGGAAGGGAAAAGGTGAGGGGGCCAGTGTTTCATAAAGGAAGGAAATGAATAAAAACAAGAGCATTCACACAGACAGGAATTCACTATTTCATATTTCAGTCATGCTCTAGACCATTGTTTTCCAAAACATGGTCCACAAAACTAGTTCTAATGCATTTCATCAAAATAATTGTCACCCAAATGTTTAAGAAACAAACAGTATTAATTTACATAGACTCTTCCAGGGAAGAAGAAAATAAGGAATACTTTCTAACTTATTCTGATTTTAGCATAACTTTTTTTTTTTTTTTTCTTTTTCTGGGACGAAGTCTCGCTCTGTCACCCAGGCTAGAGTGCAGTAGCCTGATCTTACCTCACAGGAACCTCCAGCTCCTGGTTTCAAGTGATTCTCCTGGCTCAGCCTCCCAAGTAGCTGGAATTACAGGCACCCACCACCACGCCCAGCTAATTTTTGTATTTTTAGTAGAGACGGGGTTTTACCATGTTGGCCAGGCTGGTCTCAAACTCCCAGCCTCAGGTGATTCGGCCGCCTCGGCCTCCCAAAGTGCTGGGATTACAGGCATGAGCCACTACACCCAGCCGATTTTTAGCATAACCTTAATACCAAATTTGATTAAAAAAAAAAAAAATAGAAACCAATCTCTCATGAATACAGATGCAAAAAAATCTTTTTTTTTTTTTTTTTTGAGACAGAGTCTCACTCTGTTGCCCAGGCGGGAGTGCAGTGGCCGGATCTCAGCTCACTGCAAGCTCCGCCTCCCGGGTTCCCGCCATTCTCCTGCCTCAGCCTCTAGAGTAGCTGGGACTACAGGCGCCCGCCGCCTCGCCTGGCTAGTTTTTTGTATTTTTTAATAGAGACGGGGTTTCACCGGGTTAGCCAGGATGGTCTCGATCTCCTGACCTCGTGATCCGCCTGTCTCGGCCTCCCAAAGTGCTGGGATTACAGGCTTGAGCCACTGCGCCCGGCCACAAAAAAATCTTTAAAATAATTATGGGTAGAAGAATATAACACTGCCAAGTTAAGTTTATTTCAGGAAAGACAGATTGACTTAACATTCCCAAATCAATAAATGGGAATAAAGACAAATATCAATAGAATAAAGATGAAAAATTATATAATTATATAGCTCCATAGATGCAGGAAAAAACATGACAAAATCAATACCCATACCCTTTCAGCAACTTAGGAATAGAAGGGAATTTTATTAACTAATAAAGAATATCTCTAAAACATCACACAGTGGCCAAGATCATGCCACTGCACTCCAGCCTGACAATGGAGCAAGATGCTGTTAAAAACACACACACACACACAATTACATCTCTATGTATAAATAGTAAATCATGTAAATGGACTCTTCTAAAATTTTTATTAGAAATGGAACATTTTAGGCCAGGTGCAGTGGCTCACACCTGTAATCCCAAATCCCAGCACTTTGGGAGGCTGAGGTGGGAGGATCACCTGAGGTCAGGAGTTGGAGACCAGCCTAGCCAACATGGTGAAACCCCGTCTCTATTAAAAATACAAAAGTTAGCTGGGCGTGGTGGTGGGTGCCTGTAATCCCAGCTACTTGGGAGGCTGAGAAAAGAGAATCACTTGAATCCAGGAGGCAGAGGTTGCAGTGAGCCAAGATCACGCCATTGCACTCCAGCCTGGGCAACAAGAGGGAAACGCTGTCTCAAAAAAAAAAAAAAGGAAAATGTAAAAAGTTACCATTTACATTAGCATCAGTTCTCTAGGACTAAATCTAACACAAGATGTATGAGACCTCTACACACAAAACTGTAAAACACTTGGTTAAATTGAGGAACATATCATGTTCAAGGATTGTAAAACTGAATCTTGTAAAGATAGCAATTCTCCTCCAATTAATTTATTCATCCCATGTATCAAAATTCCATCACTTTTTTTTTTGGTAGAAATTGGCAAGCTAATTCTAAAATCAAATGAAATGCAAAGGACCAGGAAAAGCCAAGAGACTTTTGGAGAAGCAACACAGTGGAAGACTTTTACTATCAGATAGCAAGACCTTCAAGTTACGGGAATTAAGAGAGTGACTTAAAGACTTGCAAAGAGACCAACAGGACAAAAAAGTCCAGAAACAGATCCACACATGAATCTTTGACTTATGACAAAATTGGCTCTGTAGAACAGTTGGAAAGGGAAAGTCTTTTAAAGAAATGGTTCTGGATTAATTTGATATCCATCTGGGGGAAAACAAAAACAAAAACAATATTGACCTCTACTTCATGTCATACCTAAAAATCAATTCCAGGTAGACTGTAGATTTAAATGTAAAAGGTAAAATAATGAAGCTCAAAGACAAATATGAGACTACATTCATGGCCTTGCAATAGTCAAACATTTCTTAAGTTACAAAAGGGCTAACAGGCCAGGCACGTTGGCTCATGCCTATAATCCCAGCACTTTGAGAGGCCCAGACAGGAGGATCAGTTGAGGCCAGGAGACTGAGACAAGCGTGGGCAACAAAGCAAGACCCCCGTCTCTACAAAAATTATAAAAGTAGCCAGGTATGGTGGCACACATCTGTAGCCCCAGCTACTCAGGAGGCTGAAGTAGGAGGATTGCTTAAGCCTAGGAGGACAAGGCTGCAGTAAGATGAGTGAGCTGTGAGCCCAGGTTGCGCTCCAGCCTGGGCAACAAATGAGACCCTGTCTCAAAAAAAAAAAAAAAAAAATTAAAAAACCACCACAACAAAAACTCCAAAAGAGACGAACCATGAAGGAAAATTCTCATAAACATTAAAGTTAAGAACCGCTGGGTGCAGTGGCTCACACCCGTAATCCCAGTACTTTGGGAGGCCGAGGCAGGCAGATTGCTTGAGGTCGGGAGTTCAAGACCAGCCTGGCCAACGTGGGAAAACCCTGTCTCTACTAAAAATACAAAAATTAGCCAGGCGTGGTGGCACACGTCTGTAGTCCCAGCTACTAGGGAGGCTGAGTCAGGAGAATCGCTTGAACCTGGGAGATGGAGGTTGCAGTGAGCCAAGATCGCACCACTGTACTCCAGTCTAGGTGACAGAGCGAGACTCTGTCCTAAAAAAAAAAAAAAGTTAAGAACTTCCATTTGGCCGGGCGCGGTGGCTCACACCTATAATCCCAGCACTTTGGGAGGCCGAGGCGGGCGGATCACAAGGTCAGGAGATTGAGACCATCCTGGCTAACACGGGGAAACCCTGTCTCTACTAAAAATACAAAAAATTAGCCGGTCGTAGTGGTGGGTGCCTGTAGTCTCAGCTACTCGGGAGGCTGAGGCAGGAGAATGGTGTGAACCCAGGAGGTGGAGCTTGCAGTGAGCCGAGATCATGCCACTGCACTCCAGCCTAGGCAACACAGCGAGACTCCATCTCAAAAAAAAAAAAAAAAAAAAAAAGAACTTCCATTCATCAGATTACACCATTAAGAGAGTTAAAACAAAAACAAAAACAAATCACAGAGTGGGAGAAGATATTTGCAACACAAGATTTTTGCAACACAAGATTTGCAACACATTGATATCCAGTATATACAAAGAACTTCTATAAACAATAAGAAATGGGCAAGAGATTTTTAATAGGCACTTTACAAAAGAGGATATCCAAATAGCCAATATGATAAGTTGTTCAACTTCATTAGTCATCAGAGGAATGCAAAATAAAACAATGAGATACCACTACACAAACACACAACCATTAATTTAAAGTTAAAATTAAAAAGTTTCACAATATCAGGTGTTGATGAGGATGTGGAACATCTATAACTCTCATTCACTGTTGGTCAGAAAGTCACTTAGTATTAGTCAACAGTATCTACTAAACCTGAAAGCCAAGAATTAAGAACTCATTCACACATCACTTCTTGGCCTTTTGGGTAAGATCAAGGCTAGTATCTATCCTTCGTTTAGCAATACTTACAACAGGCAGGAATTTAATTTTTGATGTATTTTAAACTACATTAAATATTGAATCTGTTGCCTTTAAAAAGGAACAAACTCGGCCCAGTGTGGTGGCTCATGCCTGTAATCCCAGCCCTTTGGGAGGATGAGGCGACGGATCACAAGGTCAAGAGGATCGAGACCATCCTGGCCAACATGGTGAAACCCCGTCTCTACTAAAAACACAAAAATTAGCTGGGCATGGTGGCGTGCACCTGTAGTCCCAGCTACTCCCTCGGGAGGCTGAGGCAGGAGAATCGCTTGAACCCAGGAGGCAGAGGTTGCAGTGAGCTGGGATTGTGCCACTGCACTCCAGCCTGGTAACAGATTGAGACTCTCCAAAAAAAAAAAAAGAGCAAACTTGGCTGGACGTGTGGCTCATACCTGTAATCCCAGCACTTTGGGAGGCTGAGGTGGATGGATCAGGAGGTCAAGAACTCAAGACCATCCTGGCCAACATGATGAAACCCCGTTTCTACTAAAAATACAAAAAAAAATTTAGCTGGGCGTGGTGGCACACGCCTGTAGTCCCAGCTACTCAGGAGGCTGCGGCAGGAGAATCGCTTGAACCCAGGAGGTAGAGGTTGAGGTGAGCCAAGATGGCACCACTGCACTCCAGCCTGGGCGACAGAGTGAGACTGTAAAAAAAAAAACAACAAAAAACCAAACTCATTCACACAGAATTTAAGCTCACGACTGCCTATAATATACACTTGAATCTAGACTCCTTGACCGCAGTCTGCCTTTTTGCAAACAATCAGGGATTATCAGGGAGTCTGCAGTAGAGAGTGCCTCTGGCTCAACACCATCTGTCATCCTTCCCAGGATGACGCAAAAGCTCTGCCCTGCTAGGGGTCACTACAGTCATCCCCTTCCCATGAGAGCATCATGTGGAGAGTTAGGGCGGGTAATCTGACTGCAGGGAGGTCAAATGAAGGCAAGTGGGCAAATCCCTTAATTCCCTCATCTCCTGCCCCATCTGTCAACTCTTGTCAGTGTCTTGCTATATATAAGACTCAAAAGGTTTCTCCACTCCATGCCTAGAGCTGGTCTCCCTGCACAGCAGGAGGTGGCTCTCTATGCTGCCTTAGTGATACAGAATCAGGCAAGTCCCACTGTAACCAGTAAATTATCTGCCCCATCAGTCAGTTCTTACAGGGGACCTCTGAGGTACAAGTAGGTTATAGGAGACACAGGAAAGTTCAGCAAGTTTTGGCATTCTCAGATTTATTATTCACATTTTCAGGTATCATATGAATTTTGAGCTATCTCCGGGGAAGGGGCACAGTTCTATTGAGACTGTCTGTCCACTTAGCAGGTATAAGGCACCCTTCTCTCCATCTTCTGCCCAGCATCTGCATCCTAATAGGTATTTTCTACTCAGCCCTACACTTGCTTCTAGGATACTTTAAGAGTTTGAGGATTTGGGGAACACATCTTTTTTTTTTTTTTTTTTTTGAGGCGGAGTCTTGCTCTGTCACCCAGGTTGGAGTACAGTGGCGAGATCCTGCTCACTGCAAGCTCCGCCTCCCGCGTTCATGCCATTCTTCTGCCTCAGCCTCCTGAGTAGCTGGGACTACAGGCGCCCACTACCACGCCTGGTTAATTTTTTGTATTTTTAGTAGAGACGGGGTTTCATCGTGTTCACCAGGATGGTCTCCATTTCCTGACCTCGTGATCTGCCCACCTCGGCCTCCCAAAGTGCTAGGATTACAGGCGTGAGCCACCGTGCCTGGTCCCCCTTTTTTTTTTTTTTTTTTTTTTACTGTGACTCATGGTATACTTTTATTTCCTAGCATACATATATGTAAACTGAATAATGACTCTTACCCTTACTATATGACACATATTTTCTATTATTTCAACTAAATGTGTCACAGAACGCTTTTGAAGAAAAATCCTAATTCATAATCTCAGAACCATGTCTTTCAAAGCACTCAGCATATTTTTTATGATTATTGGGTTAGTATCTACCTTCCTGATTGCCTGTATTTTGTATGAGGTTAGGAAGTATTTGGTATTTTGGTTAGCTTTAATAGGCACTTAAACATTTGGAATGAAATATATAAATTGGTTGATAAGTACTTTTCCTTGTAGCACTTATCACAATTGTCTCTAATGACTCTGTTATAATCATTAAGCTTCTTCACTCTAAACTCCAGGAGGTCAGGAATCCTGTCTGTTCACCCCTTCTTACATCCCTAGCACCTAACCACAGTAACTGGAAAATGGTAAATAAAAAATCATTTCCCAAAGAACATAATTTAAATCCTGGTATCCAGACTGTGGCCAGCATGAATTAACAAAGCTGAGGAAAGTGTCCACTGTTCTACACAGTTATGCACTCTAACACCACTTGCCTCAGAGACCTTAATCTTTGCTTTGGAGGCTATGAAAAACCAAATTTATTCCAAAAGGCAAATGAACTCTGCCATGGAAACATACTCATGTGTGGCCCAGAAACGGCAAGCCAGGAACTACTCTGTGGATTCACAAAAAGGTAAACGACTCATCATCCGGAAATAGCTTATAGGTTCTAAACATTAAAAAAAATGTGGGACAAATAGGTGGCAAAAAACAAATTTAGTTGATAATGTCTCATTTAATCACTATTCCATAAATCACTACTATTTCAGAGCGTTCACATTCCTTTCATATATTGCATATTATACTTATTTAAATGGAATAAGATATACTTTGTACTTACCTTGTAAAATCCAGGAGAGCTTCCCTGCAGACAAAGCATGTGTAAGTGAATAGCTACAACAGATGGTATAAGCCTAAGCTTCTTGTTACAAATGTCACATGGGCATAGGAGCATGAATGGTTTTAGGGTGATTAAGTTGGTTGGCTTGTAGAAGCAAATTCTTTGACATCATAAACTCAGCCACTTGGGCTAAATACCCTTAGTATTTAAGAACTAATCTCTTTCTCTCATAGCTTTCTAATCTTCTCTGTATTTACCGAATTAAAAACAAATGCTTTTGTACAGTTTTTCTTTTAAAAAGTATTCCAGTTAGTAATTGAAGAATAACAGAATTAAACTACCACTATTTTTGACTCCCCTCCCCATCAATGAATGAATCTAGCTCTTATCAGTGGCCACTAACATCACAAAAAAAGCCAAGACATTAGTGCCTCCTGACTGGAAGTACACATCATGTCTGTGAAGTATTCCTGCCAGAAAATTCCAATCTAAATGTGATCAAGCCTCTAGATCAGCACTATCCAATTGAAACATGTGATCCACATATGTAATTGCACATCTCAACTCAAATAGATCATTTCAAGTGCTCAATAGCTGAATGTGGCTACTATATTGGACAGTACAGCTCTGTTTAACTACTAAATTACAGTATATACGAGAACAGAGGGACACAGCATCACAAGGTTGCAAACAAGTGTATGGATTCTATTTAGATCCTAATTTGAACAAAATGTAAAACACATTTATGAGAGGGCAACTTGAACAATGTCTGGATGTTTGTGATATTAAGGAGTTATTTATTTAGATGTGATAATGGTCCTGTGGTTAGATTTTTTTTTAAATCGCTTAAAGCTACATAATGAAATATTTACGGATGACGTAACTTGATGCCTGAGATTGGCTCCAAAATGATCCAGGGTGAGTGGAGGATGCACAGATGAAACAAGATTGGCCATGAGCTGATAATGACTTGAAGCTGGATGATGGGTACATGGAAAAAAATCATTGTACTATTCTCTTTTTTAATGTATTTGAAATTTTCCCAAGTAAAAAAAAAAAAAAAAAAAAGACTGTGGGATAAGATTACAGTAACACTGCTCATATTCTTGGAAGTACAGTTCATTAAAGACACTACCATGAGTCTCTCTAAACCTGAAACAACCAGTGACTGCTGCCACCACCACTACACAGGTAATAAACCAGGAAAATCTTACAAATAAATACCAAACAACTTTTTTTAAAAAATTTTGTTTTGAGACAGAGTCTCGCTCTGTTGCCCAGGCTGGAGTACAATGGTGTGATCTCGGCTCACTGCAACCTCCGCCTCCTGGCTTCAAGTGGTTTTCCTGCCTCAGCCTCCCAAGTAGCTGGGATTACAGGCGCCTGCCATCATACCTGGCTAATTTTTGTATTTTTAGTAGAGATGGGATTTCACCATGTTGGCCAGGCAGGTCTTCAACTCCCGACCTCAGGTGATCCACCTGCCTCGGCCTCCCAAAGTGCTGGGATTACAGGTGTGAGTCACCACACCCGGCCTGCTCACTCTATTAAAAACTTCCAAGGGCCAAAAGGAAAAGGGACTTTTTTTTTCTCCATCTGTGGCTAAATGCCACCTTCTTGGGTTCTGCTGCCTGAGTTTTCCTGAGTCCCTGTAGCACATTCCCTGTCCTCACAGCAGATGTCTTAGTGGCAAGGCTGTCCAGACACCAAACACATTGTACAATTCACCTTATTTCTACTCTTCCTGCATCTCATCAGAGAGCAAATGGTGGAGATATCTAACAAAAAGGCACACAGGATTGTGGAGTTCTACGAGGGTAATCATATCAGATTTTAGGATTTATAAACGTAGACATAAATTTTGGAGACATGTGGCTCTCATTCCCTATCTGTTAAGTCTATATAATGTATAAATTAATGCAAATTAAACAACAGAAAAGGGACAAAGGCATTAGTATCTCGCACCCAAAAGCTTCCAACTACAGTACACTAACATTATTTCCAAAATTGACGGTATCTTTACCAATCCAGACGTGGATTTTACAGATAAAGTTTGACGTTTAAGATTCACATTCCTGTAACAAATGCCTGCTTAATAAATTTGAATTTTTGAATGAAAACACGTTTCATCAATGTGAAAGTGTGTGCTAAGTGATTTGGAAGGCAACAAATTGGCAGCAAAGGCACAAACTAAAAAATAAAATGATTTTTATTTAGTTTTTTGGAAATATAACAAAATAATTAGCAAAAACTAAATCAAAACAGAACCAAAAAAATGACACGTTATATGAGTGATCATCTCCAAGCACAACAGCATTTATTAATGAATATAAAAAATATATTTTATTATTTGTATTTGCTTTTCCCCCAGATTTGACTACATGGCTAGTTTTAGAAGCTTGAGTTCCTAAGATAATTCCACAGCTACACTGGCTCCTACAATGTGACTGGGTGAGGTTAAGGAAATATCCTTGGGGATTCTGAACAACTAGACCCTTAGAAACTTAAAAATAACAGGTGCTTTCATTAGGATCCTTCTAACATGGAAAAAATACAGCCATTGTCCATTAAAACACAATCCAATTTGGGTATTCTTCAGGTTTTCTAAGTACCCCACCTGAAATAATAAGACTAGGTCACCATATTTTCTGGCAACCCAGCCTACAGTCACTGCCATCTTCCTAATTAGCAGCCTCCCAAGCTGCACCAAAACTGGGATTAACAAAACTGAAGATAACATGTTTTTGACCTTTCTTCCTAGAAGTAACATGTTTTTGACCTTTCTTCCTAGAAGTCAAAGGGCTCTTCAGGTAGGAAAGTCAGGAGGTTTTGCATCAAGCTTGCCATCACACTCACTATTAGTGGAAGGGCTGTGAAATCTACCCATTGCACACCTGTATTCAGTGTTTGAGTGTACTTACCCTTCAACACACAAGGAAGTTAGAGTAAATTAGTCACTCTGGACCAAGCCCCTCAAAACAGAGGCAAATTTGGTGAACCCAGGTCATTCACTGCCTGTGGTAAAAACCTCAGTTCACCTAAGTCCTTTCTTGAAGAACCACATTAATCTGATTTAAGAGGCACCTCTGGCCAGCATAGAGCACAGAAGGAAAGCGTAACTTCAGGGTAGGGGAATGCCACATGGAATTCAGAAGTTGCAGTTTAGTCTACAGCAAAAGATGGCACCATCGCTAATATTTAGAGCTGGAAAGAGCGTTGGCTGGACCACACTCCTGGAGCATCCTTACTAATGCAGCTTAACAGCAGTTGCCCAGATGTCGTTGCTGGGGAGCGGGGGAAGGACCCATCCTTGGGGAACGAAGTTGCCTTTGGGATGATCGGATGGCACCAGGTACTGATCCCAATCATGCCTTAATAAGAACATTATAGAACAACTATTTATTTCTGTTTTATTTCAAATAAGATGTTCAGCAACTACATATTCTAAGACTTAGCTTTCAAATGACTGATATACTAACCTATTATAGAACATGATTTCTAGGAATCAAGAAAATGACTACATTTCTTAAATGTACACATAAAAGGAGAAAAAACTCTGAAGAACTTATAGCCTTATGGATAACCTAATAATAAAGTCAATCCTCATTATTTACAGATTCTGTATTTGCATATGTGCCTACTAACTAAAATTTATTTGCAGCCCCCAAATCATCACTTGTAGCTCTTTCATGGATACTCGTAGACACACAGAGTGGCAAAAAAATCTGAGTTATGAAAATGAACTGTTCCCAGCTGAGATCAAAGAAGGCAATACTTAGTCTGCCTTCTTGTTTTCAGCGCATACTATTAATATAAATGGGTTATTTTCTCTATTTAGTGCCACATTTTCCATATTTTTGCGCTTTTTACTGACGACTTTACTGTTTAAAATGGCCCTAAGTGTAGTGTTTCTAACAGCAAGAAGGCTGTGATGTGCTTTGTGGAGAAAGTGTGTTAGGTAAGCTTCATTTAGGCATGAGGTAGAGTACTATTAGTCGTGAGTTCAATGTTAGTAAATCAACAACATATATTAAATAAGGTGTCTTTAACACAAACACACATACAACAAGGTATTCATCAGCTGACAAAAACATTGTGACCAGAGGCTCCCAGGAATCTACCTAACCCTGTGTTTCCGTTAGGAGTGATGTTCAGTATTCTGAAATCAGTGTTTGCAGTGACTTTAGAGAATATAGCTGTCATGAAAAATGAGAATCAACTGTACTTACGTTTAAAAGCTAAAACTTGTATATTAGCAAAAAATAAACTTTTCCTAGAACATAAACTTGATATGCTAAAGAGCATTCTTTCATGAGAATCACAAACAGCTGAGGTTTTAGAAGGGACATCTGAGATCACTTAGTTCAGTGATTTTCAAATCACACTTTGAAAACCCCTAGGCCCCAAGCAAATGTTTATGGGAGTCTAGAAACAACAAAGTGCTTCTAGGCAACAACAGATTTATACTGCCTCGGGAACCCATTCATTCCATTTATCTTACATAGTGTTTCCTCAAAGACTGCATTTTGGAAGAGTGCTTCTGCTCAAGTTTGAAGTCCACAGTCTAGTCCACTGTCTTCATTTTATAGGTGAGGAAAGGGAGACCCAGAGAGCTGAAAACTCTGCCTAGCTCCTTAAGAACTGCAGATTCAGATGTGCCTCCTTGTTCCCAAGTTTCTGGGCTTTGACCTGTAAGAGCTCAGAAGTCAGCATGGGTCTTAAACCGTCTCCACAGGCAAGTACATAGTGGAGGGTTTCTTTTTCCTGGGTCTGGTTAGCACCCGAAGATAATTTGGAAAAGGAAACCAATGCTTTAAATCAATGTAACAGCTATAATATCTATAACATGAGATAATACAGCAAGTCACAACCTGAGTTTGTTTCTTCACCTATAAAAATAGGGACATCAACTTCTCAAGGATTAATGAGGACTAAACAACATGTATGCAGCATCCTTGAATATGGAAACATTATAAACCCATAATTTTTTTTAAGTTCCCTATGGAACTTAAAAAAAAGACAGTAATAAACCTAAACAATGTAAGCACTTCTTCAAGTGCTTCTTGCTACCTAAGGGAAAGACAACATGGAGAGCCTGCCCCTCTGACCTGATCTGGATGAGCGCTGGTAGGGAGTGCTCAGCTTGGAGGTAATATTGTCGGAAAGGCTCCAAGAGGTGAGCAAGTGGGAACTCGTCTGAAAGAGAAAAGCACAATACCATGTTATCATGCTTGATATCCACAATGTATTTCTCAAGGCAAGGTGACTGAGCCTATGATTATGACAGAATGAGCAAATGTGTTTATCTGTATCCATGAGTTCTATGACATAGAACTGCAAATCTGGAAGGTGTCATTTGCTGCCTACTACCTCTTAGCTTGAGTTCACCCATGATAAGAAGAGCTGTCAATCTAGTATTTTCATTTTCTCCACTGGTTATAGAGCAACATACCTGGATCCCCAAACAACTTGGACTCAATTTCACGTTTCTGAAGTAAAATTTTCTCTTTTTCTTTTCTTTGTTTCTTTTCTAATTCTCTTTTCCTCTCTTCCTCTTGTTCTCCTTCCAGCATAACTCTGAGGGCTCTCTCTTCAGCTTCATATAGTTCAGAGCGCTTTTTAATGAGTTTTCTCAGTCGCTGAAGATGGTGCTCAAAAGTCTCATCTGCTGAGGCTGGAGGACAAACCCCTGGGCAGAAAGAACAAATTGGCATTTTATTTATTTATTTATTGAGACCAGGCCTCACTCTATCACCTAGGCTGGAGTACAAGTGGTGTGATCATAGCTCACTGCAACTTCAAACTCCTGGGCTCAAGCAATCCTCCCACCTTGGCTTCCCAAGTAGCTACAACTACAGGTGTGCACCACCATGCATGGCTTTTTCTTTTTTCTTTTTTTTTTTTTTGAGACACGGTCTCACTCTGTTGCCCAGGCTGGAGTGCAGTAGCATGATCACGACTCACTGCAGCCTCGACCTCCTGGGACCAAGAGATCTTCCCACCTCAGCCTCCCAAGTAGCTGGGACTACAGGCATGTGCCACCACATCTAGCCAATTTATTTTTATCTTTGTAGAGACAGGGTCTCCCTATGTTTCTCAAGCTGGTCTTAAACTCCTGGTCAAGCAATCCTCCTGCCTTGGCCTCCCACAGTGCTGGGATTACAGGCATGAGCCACTGGTGCCTGGCCCTACCTACTAATTTGTAAAGTTTTTGTATGAGGTCTCACAAGGTCAGGAGATCGAGACCATCCTGGCTAACACGATGAAACCCTGTCTCTACTAAAAATACAAAAAATTAGCCGGGCATGGTGGCGGGTACCTGTAGTCCCAGCTACTCGGGAGGCTGAGGCAGGAGAATGGTGTGAACGCAGAAGGAGGTGGAGCTTGCAGTGAGCAGAGATTGCACCACTGCACTCCAACCTGGGTGACAGAATGAGACTTTATCTCCCAAAAAAAAAAAAAAAAAAAAAGTTTTGTATGAGGTCTTGCTATGTTGCCCAGGCTAATCTCCAACTCCTGGCCGCAAGCAATCTACCAGCTTGGCTTCCCAAAGTGAGCCACTGCATCCAGCCCAAATGGCCTTTTACACACTTTTTCTTATCACAAAATCTGTGCTATAATGAGCAGGTTCAAAGTCCTACCTACAGTATGTATCGATTAAAATTTGGAAATCCAATCTTTAAGGCTCAATTTGATGTTTTTGAGTATTCAATTACTCTGACCCTACCCTGACTTTCTCAACTCCTCCCTCTGGATCACACCACTTAATCTCTGATTTTATTTCTTTTCCTTTTTTTTTTTTGAGACTGAGTTTCACTCTTGTTGCCCAGACTGGAGTGCAATGGCGCATCTCAGCTCACCGCAACCTCCGCCTCCTGGGTTCAAACAATTCTCCTGCCTTAGCCTCCCGAGTAGCTGGGATTACAGGCATGTGCCACCACACCTAGTTAATTTTTGTATTTTTAGTAGAGACAGGGTTTCTCCATGTTGGTCAGGCTGGTCTCAAACTCCCGACCTCAGGTGATCCGGCCGCCTCGGCCTCCCAAAGTGCTAGGATTAAAGGCATGAGCCACCATACCTGGCCTCCACTTTGTTTATTTCTGATAGTCTTAATCCTCCACTTGAAACAGTGAGCTCACTAAAGGGAGGAACTTGTCTTAACTTCATTGTTTGTGAAATTCCCTCAGCATCACTCTGAGTGTGAATTTTGGGAGTGCACACTTTGATAAGGAGGAAGATACACTTAACCATCCACACTGACCTTGCAGTCTGCTGCTGACAGTAGGCTGACCAACTGTTTTGGTTTGCCCGCATGTAGCACTGGAAGCCCCATGTCCCAGTAAAACTGGGATGGTTATTATCCTGATTTAACTATGAGATCAGCTAACAGTATAGCCAACGTATCTAAAGCCACAGCTGGGAAAATAGTCTGGTTATTAGGTGATATCAAAGAATTATTGCTAATTTTTTTGGTGTGACAATGGTATAGATGATGATGAGTATGTATTCTATTTTTGTACATGTGAGAAATTTTTCATAAAGTTTCATAAGAAAAAAAGATTTTAACTTAATGAATACTTGAGTGGACTGCAATTCTGTACTCACTACCATAATTTCCCTACAATACAAAAGCTGCTAGGTGAATCAATGTAGGGTGATGTGGGTGTGATCTATCCTGTCAGTCCTTGAAGATTTTAAAGGAAAATACATTACCCATGCATTTTAGCAATACCAGATACAGGGCCAGGTGTGGTGGCTCATACCTGTAAACCTAGCACTTTGGGAGACTGAGGCAAGCGGATTGCCTGAGGTCAGGAGTTCGAGACCAGCCTGACCAACATGGTGAAACCCCATATCCACTAAAAATACAAAAAAATTAGCCAGGCATGGTGGTGTATGCCTGTAGTTCCAGCTACTCAGGAGGCTAAGCCAGAAGTATCGCCTGAAACCAGGAGGTGGAGGCTGCAGTGAGCCAAGAACATGCCACTGCACTCTGGCCTGGGTGATAGAGCGAGACTCTTATCTCCAAAAAAAAAAAAAAAAAGAATACCAGATACAAGAAAGAAAAAAAAATACCCTAATCCCATTACCATAATCAACCATTTTATACTTTCCCATGTTCTCTTCAGGTCTTTTTGTCCATGTATTAGCAACTTCATATAGTTCTACGTTATATATATGTAATTTCCACTTCTCCCTGTTGATTCTGTACATTCTTCTCCAATCTTCGTAATTATTTAATGGCTGTATCCTATTTCATCAAATCAATGCACTAGAATATACTTATCAAGTTCCCTACTCCTGGACACCTAAAAGTTATTCCAAATGTCCTGTTCCATAGTGATACAATGCATATTCTTGGGCATGTTACTTTTTTCCTTTCTATGGATTTCTCTTTTTTTTTTTTTTTAATTTTTTTATTATTATTATACTTTAAGTTGTAGGGTACATGTGCATAACGTGCAGGTTTGTTACATATGTATACTTGTGCCATGTTGGTGTGCTGCACCCATCAACTTGTCATTTTCCTTTCTATGGATTTCTCTAAGAAAAATCCTTGGCCGGGCATGGTGGCTCATGCCTGTAATCCCAACACTTTGGGAGGCAGAGCCGGGTGGATCACGAGGTCAGGAGTTTGAGACGAGCCTGGCCAACATGGTGAAACCCTGTCTCTACTAAAAATACAAAAATTAGCCAGGCGTGGTGGCGGGTGCCTGTAATCCCAGCTATTCAGGAGGCTGAGACAGGAGAATTGCTTGAAACCAGGAGTCAGAGGTTGCAGTGAGCCAAGATCATGCCACGGCATTCCAGCCTGGGCAACAAGAGCAAAACTCCATCTCAAAAAAAAAAAAAAAGAAAAGAAAAATTCTCAAGAGTGGAAATGTTTGTGAATACTTACTTTCAAGACTAACAAAATGTGTTCTAAACTGCTTCCTAAAAAAGCTACACATTTGTTCAGTTACCTAACAATTGACACAGAGAAGATAATTGAGACTTCTTCAACGAATGAATGATTTTCAACAAGGTTTTTTTGTTTGTTTTGTTTTGAGACGGAGTCTCGCTCTGTCACCAGACCGGAGTGCAGTGGCGTGATCTCGCCTCACGGCAACCTCTGACTCCTGGGTTCAAGTGATTCTGCCTCAGCCTCCCAAGTAGCTGGGATTACAGGCATGTGCCACCATGCCCAACTAATTTTTGTATTTTTAGTAGACACAGGGTTTCACCATGTTGGCCAGGATAGTCTCGATCTCTTGACCTCATGATCCTCCCGCCTCGGCCTCCCAAAGTGCTGGGATTACAGGCAAGAGCCACCATGCCTGGCCCTTCAACAGGGTTTTAACAATTTATGCTGCAACTTGTGTTATACAATAGTGCCAGCTTTGAGCACTAAATCTTCAGTTTGGGCTGATAAATGGCATAAAATAATGGTTTCTCAAGGTCAGTAGTTCTGTTTCTTGTAAAGTTGTAATTTGGAGGTAGCATTCTTTCCTCCTTCAACCACTACAGCTAAGTGGTTGTGGAACTCACTCTCAAGGCTAACATTTCTCTAGATGATTTTCTCCTAACTGCTTTGCTTCAACAGGTTTCCATTCACTCATTCTCAACTACAGAAACACAACTCAAATTTATCTTCTAAGTTGCCAGGCGAATGTTTTTCAAGTATACACAAAATTCTTATACGCTGACAAATTTAAACTGTCACTCTGTTTTGCAATAATCTAATGGTTTTGTTTCATTTCTTTACCTTTACAGGTAGTAAATACTTTAGATTCTGTAAGCCACACAGTCTCTGTTGCAACTACTAAAATCTGTGTATGGCCAAATACACAGATACTCCATCATCCTATATTAGCCTAAAGACCTCATGAAGAGATGTGGGCTGCTAAGCCCGGGCCACTAACTCACATCTCTCTCGGCCCCTCATTGATCACTCCCTGGTCAACGTCACATGTTCCCTCAGAAACGGCACTCCTGGGCAGGGAGTGGTGGCTCACACCTGTAATCCCAGCACTTTGGGAGGCCAAGGTGGGTGGATTACCTGAGGTCAGGAGTTCAAGACCAGCCTGACCAACACGGTGAAACCCCATCTCTACTAAAAAAAATACAAAAATTAGCTGGGTGTGGTGGCACATGCCTGTAATCTCAGCTACTCCGGAGGCTGAGGCAGGAGAATTGCTTGAACCCGGGGGGTGGAGGTTGCAGTGAGCCGAGATTCCACCACTGCACTCCAACCGGGGCAACAAGAGTGAAACTCCGTCTCAAAAAAAAAAAAAAAAAAAGAAAGAAAGAAAGAAAAAGAAAAAGGAATAGTGCTCCTCACACAGTCTTCCTCCTGGAACCTTCTAGGTTCCCTCCACTTCTACCACTCACTGCCCTCCTAGTCCTGCAGCTCCTAGACACGAATGCCTTTGCCTCTATTCCCCTTTAGTCACATGCTTGCAGTCTTGTTCAGTCTTTGGACCTTGGCATTATCAGAAAAAACTTTTTGCTTCTTCAGTCTTAAACTTGATTATTCTCTTCTCCCACTACAACTTTCTCCCTTATAGTACTTTTAGTTCCTTCTCCCCAGAGACCCATTTGGCAGCTTCATCAAAACCTCCAGACCTGATGTATCAGATTCTATCCTTCTGCTACTCCTTTGCCACAAAACTCATGGTCATCCCACAAAGCAAAACCCCAACAACCCCATGCTCTGTGCTCACCCGCCAGCTACAGTACTACTGGAAGAGGTCATTTGATTGTGTGATCCATTGCCAATATATGTCAGCTGGACCCACAGCACCCCCTGCAACCATCTTCCACAAGTCTCTGGTTAGCTGTCACCCATTCTTCACAGCAGTTATTTCAAACCTTCAATGCTCTCCTAAAGCCCCACTTCTCTACTGGCGCTCAGCAAACCATTTACCCAGAGAAAAGCCAGCAGGCAGGAAATCCCTCAAATCTGTCCCTGCTTGCACTCATCTGCATCACTACCCATCTTCATCTCCTTCATTTTCATGCTTGTGTAAGATGGTTCCTTCTTCACTTAAGTTAATCCCTCCACCTGGGATGTGAATCATCCTACCTTCCATAGAGCCTTGAGCCATCAACTATTCTTCCTGCTTCTCTCTGACCCTTCCCCTTCTACTTACTCCTCTCAGTAGTTTTTAAAATGCTTAAGTTTTCCCCATGACCCGAAGACACACAACACCCCTCACCATCACCACTACCACACATATGCCAGATACTGATCTTGCTCTTTCCTTTTCTTCACAGGCTATATTTTAATAAGTTTAATTCTCTGTTTGCTTTTCTTGTATCATATTCATTCTCTAACCTATTGTAGTCTGGCTTCTACCCCCATCACTCCACTGAAATGCCCCTAGCATAGGTCACGAATGACCAGTTGGATACTAATTCCCATGGATGTTTCTTATTTCTTGATAATAAAAACAATAATAATATGAAACACGTATATAGCATTTACTATGTGCCAGGACTGTTTTAAGTACCTTACACATATTTATTAATTTAATCCTCACAACACCCCATGGGTAGGTAATATCATTACTCCCTTTTTGCAGATGAGGAAACCAAGGTTCAGAGAAGTTCAAGTAACCTGCCAAGTGTATTAGTCCATTCTCACGCTGCCAATAAAGATATACTTGAAACTGGGTAATTTATAAAAGAGGTTTAATTCACTCACAGTTCCACATGGCTGGGGAGGCTTCACAACCATGGCAGAAGGTGAAGGAGGAGCAAAGTCGTATCTTACATGGTGACAGGCAAAGAGGGCGTGTGCAAGGGAACTCTCCTTTATAAATCCATCAGATCTCATGAGACTTATGATCACAAGAACAGCATGTGACCTGTCCCCATGATTCAATTACCTAACACCAGGTCCCTCCCACAACATGTGGGAATTATGGGAGCTACAATTCAAGATGAGATTTGGGTGGGGACACAGCCGAACCATATCACCAAGACTACACAATCTCTCTAAGCACTTGCCACTTTCCAGAAGGAAGCAGGGAGCCTATCTTTTCCTCCCATCTCTCTGACCTCTCTTAGTCTCTTTTTTGCTCTCCTCATCTTCTACCTTGATTTTGACATTTCTTATGATTTTGTCTTTTTGGCCCTCATCTCATGCTGTACAATCTCCTTAAGGTCATTTTGACTCATGGCTACATGCTAATGAACTCTTATCCAGGATGTACCACACACACCTCAAACTCAACAGGTCCCCAACTAAACTTGTCAACCCCAAACCTGTTCCTCCTGTTTTCCTTCTTCATTAGAATGGTATCGGTCAGGCACAGTGGCTCACACCTGTAATCTACAACTTTGGGAGGCCAAGTGGGAGAACTGCTTGAGCCCAGGAGTTCGAGACCAGCTTGGGCAACATGGCGAAACCCTATCTCTACAAAAAATTTAAAAATTAGCCAGGTGTGGTGGTGTGCACCTGTAGTCCCTACTACTCAGGAGGCTGAGGAGGGAGGATTGCTTGTGCCTGGGAGTATAAGGCTGTAGTGAATTACGATTGCATCACTGCACTTCAGCCTAGGTGACAGTGCAAGACCCCGTCTTTTTTTTTTTTTTTTTTTTTTGAGACGGAGTCTCGCTCTGTCACCCAAGCTGGAGTGCAGTGGCGCGATCTCGGCTCACTGCAAGCTCCGCCTCCCGGGTTCACGCCATTCTCCTGCCTCAGCCTCCCGAGTAGCTGGGACTACAGGCGCCCACAACCGCGCCCGGCTAATTTTTTGTATTTTTAGTAGAGACGGGGTTTCACCGTGGTCTCGATCTCCTGACCTTGTGATCCGCCCGCCTCGGCCTCCCAAAGTGCTGGGATTACAGGCGTGAGCCACCGCGCCCGGCGACCCTGTCTTTTAAAAAAAAAAAAAGGAAAAAAAAAAGCTATCTTCACTTATTCAGTAGGTGAGGCTAGAACCTGGAAGTCATTTCTTTTCCCTTTAGTTCCTATACTCTGAGTTCCCTAAGTTATTTATTTATACGTACATGGGTATATACACGTATACCTTTATTCATTATCTCTCAATTCTTTGACTTGAGAATTATTCACTAATAATTGTGAATTATTGGAATTATTCACTATCTCTCAATTCTCCTACACTGACGTCGCTCAGCTTATGCTTCCATACTATCCGTGCCGAATAGCCTTACCAGTCTCTCTGCCCTTCTCTCTCTCTCCTGGAGGCTCCAAAACTTTCTCTGCTCTACTGGCACTGATCTTTGCCATCATTTCACTTAAAAACTTTCAGTGGTTCCCCACAGCTTTAAGTGTGAATGAGAACTCTAGCATGGCCCATAAGACAATTTACAACGTGGTCCTGCTTAAACATCCAGTCTCATCATTTAGCACTTAGTTGGAGGTGCACACATCTTGAAGAGAGAAGTTAGCTGCTCATTTTCAGTACGCATGCAACCAGCTGCTGCTTACCAAATCATTTTACACTCAAGTCAGTTAAAGCCACAAAGTCTGTTTGTTTCTATAGATCATGATTTTCCTAAAATGTCCTCCTGCTTTTGGACCAAACTGAGGAAGATTAATATTGGGAAATGCTGGTAAATTACTTGGCAGAAGTTTACTGAGCACTCACCTCATAGAGGATGGGAGGTGAGGGAATATTAAATAGCTCTCAGGTTTTGCTTTCTGGTGAAAAAGAGAGATGAGTAGACAAAGCAGATGCTAACTTCCCTCTGATTTACAAGCGCCCTGAGAGTACCACAATGGAGACATCTGTTTCCAAACAATGGAGGTCTGGATGTGAATTAGCCACTCTAAAGGCTGGTATGCAGAAGCCAATCACTTAGCTGGCAAATGAGCCTGAGTGAATACAAAATGGTCATATTCCAACACAACTTTCTTAAGGGTCTAAAAGAATCCCAGTTTTCATTTATATTTTAAACAACACAGGGGAAATCATTTGTTAGAGTGGCATTTGCTAATTTGTACACTCTCAAATACCTCTGGTGAATACCAAAGGCCTACAATCTACTAAATAAATCAGCATGTGGTCCAAAGCAGGTGCAAGTGAGAAGCAACCGGAGGTTACTTCAGTCCAGATCAGGGAAGGATGAAGGATGCTGCACGTGTATTTGGTTTTGAATAGTGAGATCCTAAAATGGCGAAGATGGGACTGAGGGCCCTCCAGATGAACAGAATGACAACAGCTAAGATCCAGACAGGCAAATGGAAAGCACAACTGGGTAACTTCTAGAAAGCCAGCACGATTGGAACAAATTTCTGTGGAGAAGCTTGAACTGCCTGGCTATAGTGTCTGGTGCTTCCTCCAGAGGCAAGAAGAGACCAGTTACATGCAGGGAAGGTGGGGAAATCCACACAGTCTGCAATCCCTGCCCTGTCCAATCATTCATACCTCTTCAACTAGAAATAATTCAGATTTAAAATCTATCTGAAGAAGCATGCCAAGTTTTCAACACTTTCTGGAGCACCCAGTAAGGGTGAAAAGCTTTCACTTTGGCACAAGGCAAAGTTGACTAGCCATGACAAGCCCACTAGGAAGAGTGTGGCCAGAAATGCCCGGGGTAGGAATGATAAGTCAACAGGAAGACAGTGCAGTGGGTTCCCACACTTGCCTCTCTTTTCAACCTGGGCTACCAAAGGCTAAACATCTTCTGAGGCTTCCTCCTTCAGAAGTTCCCAGCTACCCTACAAGGTGAAAATCATGAAGTTTCAAGTATTTTTCCCTCAATAATATTTGGGGTGGGAGGCACTAAAGAAGGGGAAGGGAACAAGGAAAAAAATGCAAAGTCACAGTTACCTTTCCTTGCTGCAGCCTCTTTCCTCAATTTCCTCAATTTCTCCAAAGCCCGAAGAATGTCCACCATTCTTTTGGTATCTGCTTGTTTTTTCCTCACTTCAGATAGTACGCCATCAGCGGCTGCTTTGAGTTCCTGCTCCTGGAGGAGAAACAAAGCCCATGAGACCTCATATTAGGAACAAACTTAGAGCAGAGAATAGCTGCCCAGTGGTTAGATTTTAAAGGATCAGACAGTTTCCAGGTTAAGAGAGACTCTACTGAATCTACATCCCAATTTCCTAGGCCTTGCACAACTCCTCTCTAGCTAAGAGGTTATCCCCCTCCACTGACGGTACAACCTTCATCTTAAAGAGGAACCTCTCCTCTCTGTATCTTCCACATAGCACTGGTTTTGTTTCTTCCTCAGTGTTTCTCAAAGTGCAGTGCAGGGAGCAGGTGTCCAACTTACCTTGTTAAGCTTAGACTCTTGTTAAAAATGCAGACTCCCTAGACTTGAAGATTCAGATTCCCAGGGAGGATAAGGAATGTGGCTGGAAAGGCTGAGACCTCTACAAAGGTCTCTTAGTGACAACCTATGTTTGTGCTCCACTGCTCTGAAGTCCTAGGAATCTCTTCCACGTGACAGCTTTTCAAATATCAAAGATTGCTATCCTACTCTTGACTTAGTTCACACACAGACTAAACAACCCCAGTTCCTCAAGCCACTCCTCATTAAGACTCTGTCTCCAACATCCTCATCATGGAAGCTGGGCATAATAACTTGTGTCCCTAGCTATTCCTACTCAGGAGGCTAAGGCGAGAGGATCACTTTGAGACCAGGAGTTCAAAGCTACAGGCTATGACAAACCTACTGCACTCCAGCCTGGGCAACAGAGTGAAACTTTGTATTTTTTTTGAGACAGGGTCTCATTCTGTTGCCCAGGCTGGAGTGCAATAGTGTCATTACAGCATCACCATGCCCAGTTAATTGTTGTTTTTTGTAGAGATGAGGTTTCTCCATTTTGCCCAGGCTGGTTTGGAACTCCTGGGCTCAAGTAATCTGCCTGCCTCAGCCTCCCAAAATGCTAGGATTATAGGCGTGAGCCACCGCACCCGCCCCCAACCTTTTTTTTTTTTTTTTTTTTGAGATGGAGTCTGTCTGTCGTCCAGGTTGGAGTGTAATGGCGCGATCTCGGCTCACTGCAACCTCTGCCTCCTGGGTTCAAGCGATTCCCTGCCTCAGCCTCCCAAGTAGCTAGGATTACAGGCACCCGCCACCATACCTGGCTAATTTTTTGTATTTTTAGTATAGACAGGGTTTCACCATGTTGGCCAGGCTCGTCTCCAACTCCTGACCTCAGGTGATCCATCCACCTTGGCCTCCCAAAGTGCTGGGATTACAGGCGTGAGCCACCGTGCCCGGCCCTAACCCTGTCTCTTTAAAAAAATAAAATAAATAAAATAAAAAATCCCCACTGTGGGTGATGGAGAGAATCCTCCTGACTAAAGTGCTCTCCCCCATCTGTCAAATAAGTGCCTGTAATTCCACCACTACAGCCAACACCAAGCTGTTTCACTTCTCTGTTTGGATTACTCTGTTTCCCTGGAACTGCATCTATTACCTTCACCTGGTTGATTTTTCCTTTAAGACTCAGCTTATAGCCAGGAGTGGTGGGTGTGCGCCTGTAATCCCAGCTACTCAGGAGGCTGAGGCAGGATAATCACTTGAACCTGGGAGGCGGAGATTGCAGTAAGCCGAGACCACACTACTGCACTCCAGTCCGGGCAACAGTGCGAGACTCTGTCTCAAAAAAAAAAAGAGGCCGGGCGCGGTGGCTCAAGCCTGTAATCCCAGGACTTTGGGAGGCCGAGACGGGCGGATCACGAGGTCAGGAGATCGAGACCATCCTGGCTAACACAGTGAAACCCCGTCTCTACTAAAAAATACAAAAAACTAGCCGGGCGAGGTGGTGGGCGCCTGTTGTCCCAGCTACTCGGGAGGCTGAGGCAGGAGAATCACTTGAACCCGGGAGGCGGAGCTTGCAGTGAGCTGAGATCCAGCCACTGCACTCCAGCCTGGGTGACAGAGTGAGACTCCGTCTCAAAAAAAAAAAAAAAAAAAAAGACTCAGCTTAGTGTCATTACATCATTTGGGAAGCATTCCCTCAGTAAATTAGATGTCCTTTCTTGGGCTTTTACAGCACCTACAGTTGAATTCCTAACACACGCCACGCTATACTGACATGATCTCCCACAGATCTCTAAGCCAGGGGTCAACGAACCCCAGGTCAAGGATGGAAACCAGTCCATGGCCTGTTAGGAACCAGATCACACAGCAAAAGATGAGGCAGGTGAGCAAGTGAAGTTTCATCTCTATTTACAGCCACTTCCCCATTGCTTGTATTACCGCCTGAGCTCCGCCTCCTGTCAGATCAGCAACGGGAGCATTAGATGCTCATAGCAGCACAAAAAAGTGAACTGCGCATGGGAGGGATCTAGCTTGTGGGCTCCTTATGGAGAATCTAAAGCCTGATGATCTGTCACTGTCTCCTATCACTCCCAGATGTGACTGTCTAGTCACAGGAAACAAGCTCAGGGCTCCCACTGTTTCTACATTATGGTGAGTTGTATAATTATTTCATTATGTATTACAATGTAATAATAATAGAAATAATGAGGAGGAGGGAAGGGAAACCCAGAGGCACTCAAAGGTAATGAAAATGCCTTAGACTGCCGGGTGTAGTGGCTCATGCCTATAATCCCAGCACTCTGGGAGGCAGAGGCAGGTGGATCACCTGAGGTCAGGAGTTCAAGACCAGTCTGACCAACATGGAGAAACCCTGTCTCTACTAAAAATATACAATTAGCTGGGGTGTAGTGGCGCATGCCTGTAAGTCTAGCTACTCAGGAGGCTGAAGCAGGAGAATCGCTTGAACACGGGAGGTGGAGGTTGTGGTTAGCCTAGATTGTGCCATTGCACTCCAGCCTGGGCAACAAGAGCAAAACTCCGTCTCAAAAAAATAAAAAAAGAAAAAATTTAAAAAAAGAAAATGCCTTAGAGAACTATCTGAACAATTTTCAGTTTTACCCTGGCCCTAAAGAGGCTGAGATCAACACGCTTTGGAATTAGACAACTTGGGATCAAATATGGGAAACTGCCACAAACTGGTTGTGTGACCGTTGGCAAGTTAACCTCTCTATGCCTCAACTTCCTAACCTGTAAAATTAGCATAATACTTCCTACTTCTCAAGGCTGTTATAAAGATTCAAGATCTGGTATATGTAACGACCTTAGCACAGCTCCTAGTATATATAGTAAATGCTCCGAAACACTATTGCTGAACCTGGGGAATACATGGTTTGAAACTTGTAAACAAAGGAATCCTCGGGGAATCACTATTGCCCCATCAGCTAATTAGAGTATATATATATATTCCTTGAGGTAGGGTCCCAAAGCTCTCTTTTTATTTATTTTTTTTTGAGACAGTCTTGCTCTGTCGCCCAGGCTGGAGTGCAGTGGTGTGATCTCAGCTTACTGCAATCTCCACCTCCCGAGTTCAAGCGATTCGCCTGTCTCGGCCTCCCGAGTAGCTGGGATTTCAGGCACCCGCCACCAGGCATGGCTAATTTTTATATTTTTAGTAGAAACGGGGTTTCACCATCTTGGCCAGGCTGGCCTTGAACTCCTGACCTCGTGATCCACCCGCCTCAGCCTCCCAAAGTGCTGGGATTACAGGCGTGGGCCACCGCACCCGGCCTATATTTTGTATTCTTAAAATCACCTAGGGCAGCACAAGACACAAGGAACTAGACACTTACTGGTTTTGAAAGTAAGTGGACAATGTTGGAGCAGGATAGAGGAGACCCGTCATTCGTGCAATGCCACTGTGTAATCCTATACTTTGTGTTTACAGGACTTTACAGTGCACCTGAACTTTTGTGTACATCATTAACACAAAATTAACATGGTGGTATGAGGTGGGAAGGTTAGCTGTCGCTTCATTTTGCGCCTAAGGACAGAGCCTTAGCCCTGGGAAATGGAAGTTTAAAGCCTCCTGGTGCTCCAGGTTCCAACCACCACCACTCCCACCCCCATGCGCGGCCGCTGCTCTCACCCGCTTCTTCTCCTCCACCTCCTGCACACACTTCACCCTCCAGCGGTCAATCTCCTGCTCGCGTTCCACTGCCCGCGCGGCCTCTGCCTCCCGCTCGGCCTCGCGTTCCCGGGCCCTCTCGCGAAGCCGCAGCCGGCGGCGCCGGACCCTCTCCAGCCTCCTCCGCGCCTCGCCCACATAGGCAGCCTGGGTCAACGGCTGTAGCCGCTCGGCCAGTTCCGCGCGCAGCGGCCCCACCTGGGAATACAACAAGGCCCAGGCCGCGCCGTCGGCTTCGGCCTCGCGCAGGGCCTGGCTCAGGCCGCGCAGCCGTCGCACCAGGCGCAGAGCCCCGCGCAATCGCGCTCGCACTTCGCCAAGGCTGGGCCCAGCGTGCGTGCGCTGGGGCACCGGACAGCCAGCCCGCCGCGGGGTCCCGAACACCGCCTCCAGCCACTGCCGGTCGCGCAGGCGTTGGAGGGCCGCATCCCCGAGCACGTCGGCCGGCGGCGGCGGCGGCGCCTCAGGCCAGCGCGAGCTCCAAGGCGGCCCCGGGCCGGGAGGCGGCGGCCGCGGTCGCTCGCCGGCGTCGGTCCCCGGGAAGGGCCGGCACTGGGGCGGCGGAGGAGGCAGCGGCGGTGGTGGCACCGGGTAGAAGGCGCCAGCGCCGCCGCCGCCGCCGCCGCGGGAGGCTTCCGCGGAGGCTC
Organism: Macaca nemestrina; assembly: GCF_043159975.1. Classification (NCBI taxonomy): domain Eukaryota; kingdom Metazoa; phylum Chordata; class Mammalia; order Primates; family Cercopithecidae; genus Macaca; species Macaca nemestrina. The sequence continues at coordinate 136,899,068 of NC_092131.1, read as the reverse complement.
GGGGCTGCAGAGCCAGCGGAGGCTGAAGGAAGGGGGCGGAGGTCCCCGCAAAAGGGCCGGGCCGCTGGGGGAGAGGAGGCGGGAAAGCCGGGGAGGGCAGCGGCGGTGGCGGACAGCCGAAAGGAGCAGGAGGCGGCGGCTGCGGGGGCGGTGGGCCTGGGCGACCCTGGCCGAAAAAGGGTGGCAGAGCCATGTTTTCGACGGAGATGCTTTGAGAAGTGACAGGAATCTGAGTGGTTCCTCATGAGAACCTTCCGGCGGAAGTGACGTTGTTGCGACGCGCGGCGTCTGTAGACTTCTCCCTCCGGAAGGCTTCTTGCGTAAAGTGGGCAGTGGTTAAACATTCGGTCGTTCAGTTCATAAATACTGTTCTTACTGAGGATCGTAGGTGCAGAGCTACCCGCTGCGCATACACTGAGACTGAGAGATACAGATCTTCTCTTCATGGAACTACCTGCCTAGTATAACATACTAATCAATCATGGTGAGTATCTTCGAGAAGTTGGAGGTTATCCTGAGGAACTGCAGCTGCAGCTGAGATCTGGAAGATAAATAGTTAAATAGAAAAAGAGAGGGAAGCACAGTGCAGATGGGAACATGTGCAAAGGCCATAGTAAATAGTAGATTTTTCTTAGAAAAATGAACTATTTTTACCTTTCTCGTTTCCCCCCACCTCCCACTTAGCTCTTTAGGAATGCAATTATAGGGTGGGCGCTGTGGCTCACGCCTGTAATCCCAGCACTTTGGGAGGCCAAGGCAGGCAGGATCGCTTGAGAACTGGAGTTTGAGACCAGTCTGGGCAACATAGTGAAACCCTGGCTCTACTAAAAATATTAAAAAGTAGCCGGGCATGGTAGCGTGCGCCTGTAGTCCCAGCCACTGGGGAGGCAGAGGTGGGAGGATCACCTGAGCCCTGGGAGGTAAAGACTGCAATGAGCCACGATAGCGCCACTGCACTCCACCCTGGGCGACAGAGTGACACCTGTCTCAAAAAAAAAAAAAAAAGGAATCCAATTAACCTTCACCTTCTCTGCACCACAACTCTCTACCCTGTAAGCTTATCTAATGTGTTTGCTTATTAGTTCCAAGGACTGAAGCTTAAACCAGGCACCTCTGGAACTTTCCCATACCAAGGGATTGCCTGGGGACAATTGTCAATTTACAACCTAGCTCTGTCCCCCTCCCCCCCCACCCCTGCCTTCGCCCCAGCCTCCATGGCGCCAACCAGATCACCAATGGATACATAGGAGCAAGTCCCATAGTCCTAGCACCTCCTTGGTTTCCCCTCCCACCCCCCCGCCAACCCCCTTACATGCCATCCAGGTCAACCAAGTCCTGCGCCCCCCCACCCTCTTTTTTTGAGACAGAGTCCCTCTGCCACCCAGGCTGGAGTGCAATGATGCGATCTTCACCCACTGCAACCACTGCATCATGACTTCAAGTTATTCTTGGTGCTTCAGCCTCCCTAGTTGCTGGAATTACAGGCCCCCGCTGCCACTCCCGACTAATTTTTGTATTTTTAGTGGTTTTGTATTTTTAGTAGAGATGGGGCTTCGCAGTGTTGGCCAGGCTGGTCTCGAACTCCTGGCCTCAGGTGATCTGCCCACCTCGGCCCCCCAAAGTGCTGGGGTTACAGGTGTGAGCCACTGCGCCTGGCCCTAAGTCCCCTTTTAAGCCTTCACTTTCTGCTGAGAAAGCTGAAGCGGTTTCCTTAAGGCAGGAGACTGTACTGCTTCTCCTCAGCCAAGCTCTGGAATAGTCTTTTTTTTTTTTTTTTTTTTTTTTTTTTTTTTGAGGTGGAGCTTTGCTCTTGTCATCCAGGCTGGAATGCAGTGGCGCGATCTCAGCTCATTGCAACCTCTGCCTGCCAGGTTCAAGTAGTTCTCTTGCCTCAGCCTCCCAAGTAGCTGGAATTACAGGCGCACACCACCATGCCTGGCTAATTTTTGTATTTTTAGTAGAGACAGAGTTTCACAACGTTGGCTAGGCTGGTCTTAAACTCCTTACCTCAGGTGATCCATCCACCTTGGCCTCCCAAAGTGCTGGGGTTACAGGCATGAGCCACTGCACCTGGCCAGTCACATTTTCGTTTGTTTGAGACAGTCTCCCTCTGTTGCCCAGACTGGAGTGCAGTGACGAGATCTCTGCTCACTGCAAGCTCTGCCTCCCGGGTTCGTGCCATTCTCCTGCCTCAGCCTCCAGAGTAACTGGGAGTACAGGCACCCACCACCACGACCGGCTAATTTTTTTGTATTTTTAGTAGAGACGGTGTTTCACCATGTTAGCCAGGATGGTCTTCATCACCTGACCTCATGATTCACCCGCCTCGGCCTCCCGAAGTGCTGGAATTACAGTCGTGAGCCACTGTGCCTGTGGCCAGTCACTTTCTTTTTGCCTCTCTCGTGCTTATTATTTGAATTTGCAAGCTACAGGGGACTGGACCTGCCTTAGGTTACAGGACCATGTCTAGCGGGAAGACTGATAGAATGCCTGTTTTGGCCTGTAATCCCAGCACTTTGGGAGGCCGAGGCGGGTGGATTGCCTGAGCTTAGGAGTTCAAGGCCAGTCTGGGCAATATGGTGAATCCCTGTCTCTACTAAAATACAAAAATTAGCCAGGCATGGTGGTGCGTGCCTGTAATCCCAGCTACTAGGGAGGCTGAGGCAGGAGAACTGCTTGAACCCAGGTGGTAGAGGTTGCAGTGAGCTGAGATCACACCACTGCACTCTGGGTGACACAGTGAGACCTTGTCTCCAAAAAAAAAAAAAAAGTGCCAGTTATGGAACTCTGAGAGGAGTCTGGTGATCCTGTGGAAGTGAAGTCCTAATGTCTGGGGTCTCATATCTTATGAACAATGGGAAGCAATTGGTTTTAAACAAGAGGTAAAGAGAAGGCTGTGCCACATGATTAGATTTTTTAAATTAAACTATTTTGAGACAATTGTAGATTCATATGGAATATGAGAAGTAGTAATACAGGGAGATCCTGTGTACCCTTTACCCAGTTTCCCCTAATGGTGACATCTTGTAAAACTGTAGTACAAAATTGTCATTGTCAGAGGTGTTTGAACCAGAGCGACTCCATCTTGAGTGAGGGCTAGGAAAAGTGAAGCTGGGACTTGCTTGGCTGCATTCCCAGGAAGTTAGGTATTCCTAGCCTCTAGATGTTTATGGTTAAGGGAACAGGCTAATAACGTTTACTAAACAAACCCATACTTAGGAGTGTCCTGATACCCCGATATTTTGAGAATAGAAGCGTTCCTAATTTTGCTTTAAAGATAGTAATACTGATTCTTGCAAAATACAGTAATTTCAAAAATTAGGCTGGGCACGGTGGCTCATGCCTATAATCCCAGCACTTTGGGAGGCCTAGGTGGGCAGATCACGAGGTCAGGAGATCGAGACCATCCTGGCTAACACGGTGAAACACCATCTCTACTAAACAAAAATACAAAAAATTAGCCAGGCGTGGTGGTGGGCGCCTGTAGTCCCAGCTACTCGGGAGCTGAGGCAGGAGAATGACATGAACCTGGGAGGCAGAGCTTGCAGTGAGCGAAGATCGTGCCACTGCACTCCAGCCTGGACCACAGAGAGAGACTCCATCTCAAAAAAAAAAAAAAAAAAAATTCTTTATCACAAACCCTTGTGGCAGAGCACATATCCCCATGATCTTTTTTTATCCTATATGTAAACAAGCATTGTACCTAGGTCCTCCTCTTACTTTCGGGAACGCCCTACTGTCTATGGAGTAGATATTCTTTCACCACTTTACTTTCTTAATAAACTTGCTTTTGCTTTGTACTGTGGACTTGCCCTGAAATCTTTCTTGCACAAGATCCAAGGACCTTCTGTATTAGCCTGTTTTCATGCTGCTAATAAAGACATACCCGAGACTGGGTAATTTATACAGGAAAAAGGTTTAATGGATTTACACTTCCACATGGTTGAGGAGTCCTCACAATCATTGGGAATGCTGGGATTACAGGCGTGAGCCAGTGTACCCGCCCCCAGACCTCATTTCTTGATTTCTATGCACCCGCAGGCTCAACACCACGTGGAAACTGTCAAGGCTTGGGCCTTGCACCCTCTGAAGCCACAGCCCAAGCTGTACCTTGGTCCCTTTTAGTAATGACTGGAGTGGCTGGGATGCAGGGCACCAAGTCCCTAGACTGCACACAGCAGAGGGACCCTGGGCCTGGCCCATGAAACCATTTTTCCCTCCTAGGCCTGTGGGCCCGTGTTGGGAGGGGCTGCTGCAAAGGTCTCTGACATGCCCTGGAGACATTTTCCCCATTGTCTTGGAGATTAACATTCAACTCCTTGTTACTTATGCAAATTTCTGCAGCCGTCTTGAATTTCTCCTCAGAACATGGGATTTTCTTTTCTAGTGCATTGTCAGGCTGCCAATTTTCTGAACTTTTATGTTCTGTTTCCCTTTTAAAATTTAATGCCTTTAACAGCACCCAAGTCACTTCTTGAATGCTTTGCTGCTTAAAAATTTCTTCTGCCAGATACCCTAAATCCTCTCTCTTAAGTTCAAAGTTCCACAGATCTCTAAGGCAGAAGCAAAATGCTGCCAGTCTCTTTGCTAAAACATAGCAAGAGTCACCCTTGCACCAGTTCCTAATGAGTTACTCATCTCCATCTGAGACCACCTCAGCCTGGATTTCATTGTCCATATCATTATCAGCATTTTGGTCAAAGCCGTTCAAGTCTCTAGGGAGTTCCAAACTTTCCAACATTTTCCTATCTTCTTCTGAGCCCTCTAAACTGTTCCAACCTCTGCCTGTTACCCAGTTCCAAAGTCGCTTCCACATTTTTAGGTATCTTTTTAGCAGTGCCATGCTCTACTGGTACCAATTTACTGTATTAGTCTGTTTTCATGCTGCTGATAAAGACATATTCAAGACTGGGCAATTTACAAACGAAAGTGGTTTAATGGACTTACAGTTCCCCATGGCTGGGGAGGCCTCACAATCATGGCAGAAGGCAAGGAGGAGCAAGTCACATCTTATAGGGATGGCAGCAGGCAAAAAGACAGAGCTTGTGGAGGGAAACTCCTCTTTATAAAACCATCATATCTCATGAGACTTATTCACTACCATGAGAACAGTATGGGGGGAACCACCCCCATGATTCAATTATCTCCCATTGGGTCCCTCCCACAACACATGGGAATTATGAGAGTACAATTCAAGATGAGATTTGAGTGGGGACACAGACCCAAATCATATCACCCTCTCTCAGGATCTGGATTGGGACCCCTTTTTAGTAACAATATTGAAACTGTAAACCCCCCAAATTTGAGGCAGGTCTTCAGTTTCTTTATGAGCATAAAGACTTGATTGTAGTATCCACCTGAGTTGTTGCATTAAGCACTATGTAAGTGTACTTTTTCATTTTGCTTGTTCACCATTCTCCCATATGAACTTGAGAATCAACTTGCCTGACTTCAATGTAAAATTTTGACATTTTATATATATTTATAATTTTATTATTTATAATTTATAAAAATATATATTGCTTATAAAATATTGGCATTTTATTGAACTATTAAATTTATAAATTTAGGGATAAGACATTTTTATAATGAGTTTCCCCACTGAACACAGGATAACGCTTTTAATCAGATTTGCAAAAATACCTACCTATTCACTTCTTCCACTTCCACTACCTTAGCCCAAGCCATCATGTATTTTTTCCTTATCCTCTTAAGTGTTCTCTCACACTGTAACCAAGTATCACTTCTTTGTGCAAAACCTTCTGACAGCTTCTCATTTAATAGTCAAAGCCTGGAGCCAGGTGCAGTGGCTCATGCCTGTAATCCCAACACTTTGGAAGGCCAATGTGGGAGGATGGCTTGAGCCCAGGAGTTGGAGGATGTTGTGATCCATGATAGTGCCATTGCACTCCAGCCTGGGTGAGAGTGAGACCCCTCCATCTCTTAAAAAGAAGAGTCAAATCCTGGAAGGGAATCGGAAAATGCAAGACCATCTTTTACTTGTGCTGCAGAAGAGAAGCAGCTGGGCAACAGGTGGAGAGGATGTGGGTTCAAGGAAGTTGTTTTGTTTGTATGCTGATGAGAACTAACCTGAAAAAGTGGAGGAAATTGTTGAGCTAGGAGATAGAAGGGCAAGTGCTGGAGAAATATTCTTAAGTAGGCCTCCAGTCACGTTTCCTTCCATTCACTTTCCTGAGCCTGTCCCCAACAACTTAAAAATGCACATCTGATCACGTTCAACTCCACTGCTAAAACTCTTTCAATAATCCCCCACTAACTTCTGTAAAAACTTACAATTTAACCTGGCATACAAGACATTCCATTATTGTTTTTTTGAGCTGGAGTCTCGCTCTTGTCACTCAGGCTGGAGTGCAGTGGTGCGATCTCAGCTCACTGCAAACTCCACCTCCCAGGCTCAAGTGATCCTCCATCCTCAGCCTCCTGAGTAGCTGGAATTACAGGTGCCCGCCACCACGCCGGGCTAATTTTTGTACTTTTAGTAGAGATGGGGTTTCACCATGTTTGGCCAGGCTGGTCTTAAACTCCTGACCTCAGGTGATCCACCTGCCTCGTCCTCCCAAAGTGCTGGGATTACAGGCATGAGCCACCATGCATGGCCATTCATTATTTCTTTAAAAATGTATGGGGTGCCGGGCGCTGTGGCTCAAGCCTGTAATCCCAGCACTTTGGGAGGCCGAGACGGGCGGATCACGAGGTCAGGAGATCGAGACCATCCTGGCTAACACAGTGAAACCCCGTCTCTACTAAAAAATACAAAAAACTAGCCGGGCGCGGTGGCGGGCGCCTGTAGTCCCAGCTACTCGAGAGGCTGAGGCAGGAGAATGGCGTGAACCCGGGAGGTGGAGCTTGCAGTGAGCTGAGATCCGGCCACTTCACTCCAGCCTGGGGGACAGAGCGAGACTCCGTCTCAAAAAAAAAAAAAAATGTATGGGGTACCAGATATATGTAGCACTATGGTAGATGCTGGTTATAGTTAATAAAACAGGTTGGGTCACCATCCTTGTGGAATTTATGGTGTAGTTAAAAAGATATGTGAATAAGCTTGGGAGATTTGCTATAGGACAGGAAATACTAAGCAGTGTTTGGATGCCACTGGGAATAATTCAGAAGGAAGGACACAGATACTATCGGAGAGACATGATCAAAAGAACTAAAGGCCTTGAGAAACGAGAGGGGATGATGAGACCCTAAGCATATGTGGAGTAACTGAGTTTTGTAGGAGGGATACTTCAGTTGTAACTAGAGAGAAAGGTTGAGTGATGGAGTAGATAGCTTATAGGGGGTGGGATGATGAATTCCATCAATGGTTTTTCAATGAAATGTGAAGCAAGGTCCTTAGCTACACGGAGAGGAGAATATTAAATGGTCATTTCAGAGTATTAACAAGAAGTTACAGTTGTTGCTTATTTCTTACCTCCTACAGCTTCCAAGTTGTTGTTTTACACTTCTGAGATTTTGATTTAGTTCTCATTATTCTTTTCTGGCAAATTTCTACTTGTTCTTCCAGACCTATCTGGGCCATCACTTTCTATGTCACCACACCTGGTACCTATCTCACTTCCACTATTAAAATACACTTTAGTTTGTATTTGTTTCCCCTACAAGACTAGTAAGATTCCTGAAAAGCTTGGTCTGTGTCCCTAGTGTGAAGTTCCGTGCAGGACATTTAAGTAAGGGTTTTCAATGAATGTTTAATAAACATTGTCTGTGGAATCTACAGCTAGAATTTATCTGATATGGAAGTGCCAAGGATTAACCAATCCCTAAAATGAAGCAGCTCATATGACATCTGTGCCCCTTTAAATTTGGCACTGTTTGGCTGTGCTTGTTGTTGTCAATGCAGAGTGTTCCTGCACCATTGCAGGATGGACACACCACCACGTTGCCTTTTCATTTAGTCTTTTTGTTTTATTCAAATGTCAAAATGTAAGTTCCAAGATACAAATTGCGTTTGATTTAAAAACATCGATTATGCTTTGTTAACAACTTCCAAAGTCAAATGTAAGTTGTTGTGACTAAAATGCCTCCCAGTCCATTTCTGGAGGATTACCCTTAATATGTTTAGCAGCTAGTCTGATTTCCACTCTACAAAAAGGAAAATGATGCTATACGGGAAAGATAATGAACAAAGTTATAATACGTAAGACTTCCTGGGGAGAACTTGAACCATTACTAGGGAGACCAAGGAGAGGTGTTTCTGTTCCATACTATAGCAACCAGCCTTAACACTGTAATACAAAGTGCATTTCTGGTCCTACCCAGCCATAAATACTACACATTCCTTTTATTAATTATATCATAGAAAGCCCAAATCTTCATCAACAAGATTTAGAATTTCCTAATAGCTTCAATTTTTCCAAAAAAAAAAAAAAAAAAAAAAGAACAAAAAACAAAAAAACAGTGTAAAAGGAAAGCTCAACAGTCTATAAACCAAAAAATAAGGACAAATATTTACATGTATTCTGATTTAAACAATTTCGAATGAGATTAAACTGATGAATATAGAACTTGTACCACCATTATAGAAGGAAAGAAAAAAAAGCTTAAAAGATACCCAAATATTTTAATATTTATGGAGTTAAATGATACAATTTTCATTAAGACCCCAAATATCCCACCACTTTTTACCTTTGCTGTATAATGAAGGTTAGTAACTTATATGTTAGTGTGAACACATTTACTTTGGCTGATAGCAAAACAAAGATTTTTTTTTTTAATGTTCTAAGAAGCAAAAGAATTAGACCAAAATGTTCAGCACCAAAAACAAAACAAAAAAACTAGCTCAGTACTTCAGGTTAAGTACACAATATCAGGAAATTTTATTTAGGTCAGCACATGGCTGTTACCATGACTGACACTGCATGCTATTTATAGAATTAGATATGTATCTTTCTGGCTGGATGCGGTGGCTCATGCCTGTAATCCTAGCACTGTCAGAGGCCAAGGTGGCCAGATTGCCTGAGCTCAGGAGAGACAGCCTGGGCAACATAGCGAAACCCCGTCACTACTAAAAATACAAAAAATTAGCCAGGTGTGGTGGTGCACACCTGTAGTCCCAGCTACTTAGGAGGCTGAGGCATGAGAATCGCTTGAACCCGGGAGGCAGAGGTTGCAGTGAGCCAAGATCGTGCCACTGCACTCCAGCCTGGGTGACACAGCGAGACTCTGTCTCAATAAAATAAAATAAAATAAAATAATATAAATATATAACTTTCTGAAGATTTAAGCCAGACTTCAATTCCATTTACTCACCCCATAGTACTAAAATGGATTAAAGATGGTAATTAAGGCTGGGTGCGGTGGCTTATGCCTGTGATCTGAGGCCGAGGCCAGCAGATCACAAGGTCAGGAGTTAGAGACTAGCCTGGCCAACATGGTGAAACCCTGTCTCTACTAAAAATACAAAAATTAGCCGGGTATGGTGGTGTGCACCTATAATCCTAGCTACTCGGAAGGCTGAGGCAGGAAAATTGCTTGAACCTGGGAGGCGGAGGTTGCAGTGAGCCAAGCTCGCGCCACTGCACTCCAGCTTGGGACAGAGCGAGAGTCTGTTTTTTAAAAAAAAAAAAAAGAAAAAAAAAAAAAAGATGGTAAATCAGATAACTTGGTAAGAAAATCGCTTTTTACAGAACCAATTGGGAAGTTAGTGTCATGCTATCATGCATTAGCAGATAAGACTAGGAATACAGCTAAACCAATTATCAAAATATAGTTCTTCAGGGTATTTTTCAATGAAATTTTTAACTACCTGGTCCAGTTTTTTTTTTTTCCCCCCGGAGACGGAGTCTCACTCTGTCGCCCAGGCTGGAGAGAAGTGGCGCGATCTCAGCTCACTGTAACCTCTGCCCTCCGAGTTCAAGCGATTCCCCTGCCTCAGCCTCCCGAGTAGCTGGGATTACAGGCGCCTGCCACCGCGCCCGGCTAACTTTTTGTATTTTTAGTAGAGATGGGGTTTCACCATCTTGGCCAGCTGGTCTTGAACTCCTGACCTTGTGATCCACCTGCCTTGGCCTCCCAAAGTGCTGGGATTACAGGCATGAGCCACCGTGCCTGGCCTACCTGGTCCAATTTTCAAGATGAATATAATTCCAATATTTTCAGAAACACATGTGGGTAAAAAAGTAACACTAAAGAATGGTATCGCAATATTCAATTTTAAAGAATTTATTTTCCCATTTGTAGAGTAACATTATTGTAACATCTACAGTTATTGAAATACCTGCATTGCTTAAAAGAATTCCTAAGAATTTTGTTAAAGCATAGTTTTTAAAAAACTGAACCAAAATAATGTACATTTTATCTCTAAACACTGTGTCATTAAAGTCCACATAACGTCCTCTGTAAAATCAATGTGATGTTACAATAATATACATGATCTGATTCTTATCCTAAAGGCTTCTCTGACCATGTATGATATCCAAGATAGATCCAATGCCTTTAATATCAGACTGTAGAGACAGTTATGATCCTAAACAAAAGAAGGAAAAGCTGTATATACAGGACAGCAATATGACAGTTTAGCTGTTTGCAGCATCTGCTTGGCGGGGCCATCCTTCTTCTTCGACTCCAGAGTCATACTCCTCTTCAGAGGATTCTTTTGTTGGAGCCCTACAATGAAAAGCCATGTTTGTTTTTTTTTTTTAAATAAAAAACGGAGGTAAACGTGATCTTTAAAATCAAAACAGCAAAGTAACCTCCCCTAGCTAAGAAAGCCACGATAATAGAAAATACTAGGAGCACTTTTAATATTAAGATTGCTTAGACCAGACACAGTGGCTCACACCTATAATCCCAGCACTTTGGGAGGCCAAGCAGGGCTGATCACTTGAGATAGGAGTTCAAGACCTGCCTAGCCAACATGGTGAAACCCCATCTCTACTAAAAATACAAAAATTAGCCGGGTGTGGTGACGCATGCCTGTAGTCCCAGCTACTCAGGAGGCTGAGGCAGGGGAATCACTTGAACCCAGGAGGTGGAGGTTGCAGTGAGCCGAAATCACACCACTGCACTCCAGCCTGGGTGACAAAGCGAGACTTCGTCTCAAGAAAAAAAAAAAAAAAAAAAAAAATTGCTTAGTAATATGGGAAACAGACTATACAACCAAGTAAATAAACTTCCCAACATTTTCCCTGACAAATTAATTACTGAAAAAAAAAGGACAACATGGCTTCAATTGTGAAGGCTTAAAAAATCCTTTTCTCCAAGAAAGCATCATCTGTTATTTCAACTCAAATGCTTGTATTTAGCATATGTATATGGTAAAGAAGCTACTTCTGACCAAATCCATCTTGTCTCAAACTAGTAAAAATGATAATTCAGATCACCACAATTCCTTTAAAAGCCACATGTCAACATCATTAAACAATAAAAATAAGAGATTATATCTCTCTGGATAACTAAGGTTGTTCAAAACAAATCAACTGCCTCTAAAGTTATCCTGGAACAATAAGCAAACATAAAACATAACATACCTTATGATTGAGTTTAACAGAAACCTAGTTTTTGTGTAGGTAACATTAATGTCAAACATTGTATAGTAAACATTTATTGAATAAATCAGGGGTTAGGAAACTGTAGCTTGCTAGCCAAATCCAGCCCATTGCCTTTTTAAATATATTTTTTGAGACCAAGTCTCACTCTGTCGCCCAGGCTGGAGTGCAGTGGTGTGATTTTGGCTCATTGCAACCTCTGCCTCCCAGGTTCAAGTGATTCTCCTGCCTCAGCCTCCCAAGTAGCTGGGACTACAGACACGCACCACCACACCCAGCTAATTTTTGTATTTTCAGTAGAAACAGAGTTTCACCATGTTGGCCAGGATGGTCTCTATTTCTTGACCTCATGATCCGCCCGCCTCCACCTCCCGAAGTGCTGGGATTACAGGCATGAGCCACCACACCTGGCCTGAAGATAACTTTCAAAGACTCACAAAATACTATTTTTTTAAAATACCCAAATTAGATTTTTCTACAGAAAACCTGAGATTACTGCTTCCCTTACAAATACACGATATAACAATTTTTATGTAATTTTAAAATGACAAACCAATCAACATAGCAATGAGGAGCTGATCTTAAATTTTATATCTGTTCTGGCTTGAAAATGCACTTTACCGGATGTATCCTGGTTCCTTTTTTCCTTCTACTACTTCTTTGTCAACCTCCACACATACGATATCAGAATTAGGGACTTCAAACATTGGTTCTAGTAACAGCTTTTCCTAAAGAAATAAAAAGTAATGAATCACATTGAAAACTGATTACACACAAGTGCTTTTATTCTTTTTTTTTTTGAGACAGAGTCTGGCTCTGTCGCCCGGGCTGGAGTGCAGTGGCCGGATCTCAGCTCACTGCAAGCTCCGCCTCCCGGGTTCACGCCATTCTCCTGCCTCAGCCTCCCGAGTAGCTGGGACTACAGGCGCCCGCCACCTCGCCCAGCTAATTTTTTGTATTTTTTAGTAGAGACGGGGTTTCACCGTGTTAGCCAGGATGGTCTCTATCTCCTGACCTCGTGATCCGCCCGTCTCGGCCTCCCAAAGTGCTAGGATTACAGGCTTGAGCCACCGCGCCCGGCCGCTTTTATTCTATATATCACAAATTGGAATCCATTCACTCAAGGAAAAAGAAACAAAACAAATATATATAAACATATATGTTTATATATATTTGGGATTATAGCTGGGATTACAGGCATAAGCCACCACATCTGGCTTTTTTGTATTTTTAGTAGAGATGGGGTTTTGCCATGTTGCCCAGGCTGGTCTTGAACACCTGAGCTCAGGCAATCCGCCCGACTCAGCCTCCCAAAGTGCTAGGATTATGGGCATGACCCACCATGCCCGGCCTCTTGTTTTTTTTTTTAATTTTTTTTTGAGAGATGAAGGTCTATGTTGCCAGGCTGGTCTCAAACTCCTGGGCTCAAGCAATCCTCCTGCCTCGGCCTCCCAAAGTGTTGGGATTTATAGATGTGAGTTACCAGGCCCAATCCTGATTTTCTGTTTCATTAATCATATTATGTCCATGTCCTTTGTTGCAAACACCTTGAAGTTCCTTTTTGAGAAAAAGCAAAATATAATCTACTGTGATTAAAAAAAAAAAAAAAAATTTCAGTCCAGGCGTGGTGGCTCATGCCTGTAATCCCAGCACTTTGGGAGGCTGAGGCAGGCAGATCACCTGAGATCAGGAGTTCGAGACCAGAATGGCCAACATGGTGAAACCCCATCTCCACTAAAAATACAAAAATTAGCCAGGTGTGGTGGTTCTTGCCTATAGTCCCAGCTACTTGGGAGGCTAAGGTGGGAAGACTGCTTGAGCCTCAGCCTGAGAGGTAGAGATTGCAGCGAGCCAAGATCGTACCACTGCACTCCTTTGAGACTCTGTCTGTCTGTCTGTGTCTGTCTCTCTCTCTTTCGATAGATAGATAGATAGATAGATAGATAGATAGATAGATAGATAGATTGATTTTCCAAAAGAAAATGTATCTGTTTTCCAAAAGAAAAACAAGGAAGCTTAATATACTCAAAACTTAGACCAAGAAATAATTGTTTTTAGAAAATAATGCCAACTCACCATTATGGACCGAAGGCCTCGTGCACCTGTTTTTCGTTCTAGTGCCAATCTGGCTATAGCTTTCAAAGCATCCTCAGTAACATTCAGTTCACACTACAAATACATTAAAAATAAATTATAACTTTTATTGTTAATTTCTACCTCCAGAAAATGTACCATTAAGTGAGGGCACAATTCATGGTGTTTTGGAACCCTGCCTTCAAGAAGCACTTGTTTCTATCAATTAACCCATGACAGTATCAGTATTATGAATTGCAAGTTTGTTCTGAAGATGTTTTCTAGATTAACACAGACTCCCTAGGATTTTTTTCAACATTTACCAAACCTCTGTGTGTTACATACTAGGGATTTAATGATGAATAAACATCATCTTTGCCAAGCAACTTACAGTCTATTGTGTGATGACAGATGACAGATTAGCAAACTAGCACTTATAGTCCAGTGTATGCACATGGAGCTAAGGGAGCAGCAAAGGGGGGGGCATCTAAATAAGACTAGGGAACCACTGGAGGATTTTAAGCAAGGGAGTAAAAACATTAGCCTTGTCTTTTATTATTCAATAAATATTTAAGAACTTAGTATCTATTTGTTGGGCACTGTGCTCAATGATCCATTCTAGAAGTAAAGAGGAAGATAATGATATTTTGGTGGTGGTAGTCACAGACAGACATGAGACAGGCAGACCAATTAGGAATTAAATGCATGAGTCAAGGTGAATAATAACAAACGGGCTTGACTTGTGGCAGTGGCAATAGAGAAGAGGAGACTGATATTTAGAGACACAAAGTTCACAAAACCCAAACCATTTGTTATCTAATTGGGTATGTGGGCTAGGTGTTTGCTACAGAGACGTATATGTGGGATTAATAAAACTCTATTTTAACAAAAGAATATAAAAATACACACAGTATGTCACAACAAAAGCATTTAGAATATCAAGACTGAAAGGACAATCCTGTATGTCTGGCTTGGAGGTGTTGAGGTAGGCTAATGGCATTATTTTTCTTGGGCTTTAGGCTATAATGATGGTTTTAATTCAGAAGAAATAAAAACAACTCCTAAATTCTAACATAATACAATATACCTTCCTTGATTCCTAGATCCATATTTAGTAAGGAATAGGCTGGTATTCTAGATGAGCAGAATTTGTTTTTGTTGTTAGGTTAATTTATGTAGAATTTCAATAGCAAGAAAATAAAAAATAACTAAGTACAAAAAATAAAAATCTAACCTTATCCATGCTGAATAAGGCCTGGTACTGAGGAATAACAGCATTTCTTGGCTCAGTTAGTATTTGTACAAGTGTTTTCTCATCTAGGCTATGCAATGGAACCACCACAGGCAACCGTCCCACAAACTCAGGAATCATGCCAAACTCAATCAGATCTCTGGCTTCCACATGACGCAATAACCGATCTTTTTCTTCAATGTCTTGGTGAGTATTTGATTCCCCACTTCGATTAGCAAGGTCTGCAGCAGCTGCAGCCCTTCTGCCTTTTCCTAGATTAGATGGTGTTCCAAATCCAAGATACTGCCAAAGAAATGATGCATATTATAAATAGTAGAATCAAATGATAGTGTATTAAGTACTCTTCATACATATTTCATATGATCTTTGTAACAACTCTATGAAGAAGGTTTTATTATCATTTACATTTTACAAAGGAAAAAAACAGGCTGAGAGGTTAAATATCTTGACCAAAATCTTATTGCTGTAAGTGGCAAAGCCAGAATTTGAACTCAGGTCTGCCCTGTCTGCCTTCAGAATTGAGAACGTAACCGCTATGTAATAACCAACCCTCAAAGAATGAATTCTAATAAAAGCATATAATAACTACAAAGGGAGTCCCTTAGAACTCAGATAATAAGGTTGCAGGGTTTATTCAAGACTTCTAGATGAGTGTGGTTTTTCCAAAAGGTATAAAAACTATAAATATGGAGGTACAAGCAGCCTAATGAGAAAATTATCTGTAAGTGTCTTAAGTCACTGCTAAATCATGATTCTTCTAAAATTATGATTTGGTCTGCATACATAGTTAGAATAATTTAGATGTTACAAAAAAATGTAAGAATGACATCAAACAAGAATGCTAAATTTTGCAAAGCTAGAGTCCTCAAAAACATAAAAAATAAAATGAACGCTAACTTTGCTGAACAAGGTTGGGTATATAAAGGCATATGGATCTCATTTCAGTCAACATAAACGAACTGTACTCCAGGCAATTCTCAGAAAGCTTAATTTTGTCATGTCATATAGCTTTTGTCAAAAGAACAAGAGAAGTACATGATATGTGCAAACATAGCCTAAGCTAAAAATCTGTTTGCAGGCTGGACACGGTGGCTCATGCCTGTAATCTCAGCACTTTGGGAGGCTGAGGCAGGCTAATCAGTTGAGGTCAGGAGCTTGAGACCAGCCTGGCCAACATGGTGAAACCGTGTCTCTATTAAAAATACAAAAAGTAGCTGGGCGTGGTGGTGTTCACCTATAATCCCGGCTGCTCGGGAGGCCGAGGTAGGAGGATTGCTTGAACCTCAGAGTCGTGGAGGTTGCAATGAGCTGAGATCATGCCACTGCACTCCAGCCTGGGCGACAGAGCAAGACTCTGTCTCAAAAACTCTGTCTGCAATGGACTGAATATTTAAGTGTCCCCAAATTTGTATGTTGAAATCCTGTGTATTATTAGGAGGTGGGGCCAGGTAATAAGAACTAGAGCATATGGAAGGCATATAGAGCTTGCTTCAGTCAAAGTAATAAGAATTAGAGCCTATGACTGCTCCCCTAATTTTCATTAATAAAGTTCACAGCTAAATGGAGTGACCTAATTCTCAACAAATCAGAATTACAACTTAAACCTTCCTTCTGTGTACTTCTGATTCTTTTTCTGACATTACTTTCAAACCTTCTGTCCTACATGTTTCTAGCTTCAAATCCTTTTTGGAAGTATGAAATATTAATTATAAATAAACATCAGAACATGGTCTTTGCTTTTAGTTACAGAGTTTCAAATACAGGGTTATCGCTCTCACACACACACACCCACCCAAAGAAATAATTTCTTCTTTCTAATTTGTTAGGCTAATTTATGCAGTATTTCAATGACCCAAAAAAACAAATTTTCATATTATGTTTTGGCTGCTATTGAAATTTTGCATAAATTAGCAGAAAAACAAAAATCTAACCATATCCATGCTGAAAAAGGCCTGGTACTGAGGAATAACAGTAATTACGTGGCACGGTTAGTATTTTTAAAAGTGTTTCCTCACCTAGGCTAGGCAAAGGAACTACCATGGACAACCGTACCATTAGCAGCATTATGATTATTATTTTTTTACTACTACTAACCTATTACTTAAACTAGTACATTCAAGGCCAAGAAGACTTACATCAAGCAATATAGCACACAGCTGATCTATGACATGAAGATTTCAAATAGAATGTTATGTAATATAAATGCGATCACTTGTGCTATTATGCAAACTACAAAACCATGGAAAATACAGGTGTTTTCTGGGCTTCCTGCCACTATGCTGACATTACATTTTGTTGTACTCAATCAAAAAATAAGTACTGGGCATGTACTATGAGGATATGAAGAAACAAGTCCCAGTCCCAATTAAAAGCAGGGGTTATAAGAAGAAACACCTATAACACTAGGTGGGATCATAATCCTTCCTGTATCTGCCAAAATGCTCCCCTCCACTGGTGAACGTCAGCAGTGATCTATGGTAAACTCTATGAGCAAGGGCAACGGAGATAAACTTTACTGGGCACCAGTGAATTGGGCAGGGGGAATGAATAGAAATTGTACTGATACAGTAACTACCTTCAATAATGAACTCCCCAGATAAAATATTAAGTTGAACTCATCAAGTTACACTTTTAAAATGACCATACAGGCTGGGTGTGGTGGCTCATGCCTGTAATCCTAGAATTTTGGGAGGCCGAGGTGGGTGGATCATGAGGTCAGGAGATCAACACCATCCTTGCCAACATGGTGAAACTTCATCTCTACTAAAAATACAAAAATTGGCTGGGTGTGGTGGCGTGTGCCTGTAATCCCAGCTACTTACGAAGCAGAGACACAAGAATCGCTTGAACCCAGGAGACGGAGGTTGCAGTGAGCCGAGATCGCACCACTGCTCTCCAACCTGGTGACAAGCAAGATTCCGTCTCCAAAAAAAAAGCAAAGTCCATATATAGATGATATTTAGTTAGAAGTCTTTCCATTTACTACTCTGAAGTTATTATTTTTTTTTTTTTAATTTTTGAAACAGAGTCTTGCTCTGTCACCCAGGCTGGAGCGCAGTGGCTTAGTGGCACAATCGCGGCTCACTGCAACCTCTGCCTCCTGGGTTTTAAGTGACTCCCCTGCCTCAGCCTCCCGAGTAGCTGGGATTACAGGCGCCTGCCACCATGCCCAGCTAATATTTGTATTTTTAGTGGAGAGAGGGTTTCACCATATTAGCCAGGATGGTCTCGATCTCCTGACCTCATGATCTACCCACCTCGGCCTCCCAAAGTGCTAGGATGATAGGCGTGAGCCACCGCGCCCAGCCTACTCTGAAGTTTTAAAAACTAGAAATACACTAAGTCCTCACTTAACATCGTTGATAGGTTCTTGGAAACTGCAACTTTAAACGAAACATACAACATGTCCTCCAATAATGTCATTTTGTTCAACATAATTTCCTTATTAAATTGATGAGGAAAAATTAGTCTGTTACATGTCATTTCGCTTAAAGTTGCAGTTTCCAAGGACCTATGGGATGACGTTAAGTGAGGACTTACTGTATACTTTTTTTTTTTTTTTGAGATGGAGTCTCCCTCTATCACCCAGGCTGGAGTGCAGTGGCGTGATCTCAGCTCACTGCAACCTCCACCTCCCAGATTCAAGTGATTCTCCTGCCTCAGCCTCCTGAGTAGCTGGGATTACAGGTGCCCACTACAGGCTAATTTTTTGTATCTTTAGTAGAGACAGGGTTTCATGTTGGTCGGGCTGGTCTTGAACTCCTAAGCTCAGGCAATCTGCCCGCCTTGGCCTCCCAAAGAACTGGGATTACAGGTGTGAGTCACTGCACCCTTCCCTGTATATTTCTGATATGCTCTAAGAAAACTCAACTCTTATAATTAAAACTATGACGGGTAGCCCGCAGATATGAGAATGGAAACTGAGTGTACATCCTTTAAATGCTCTCTATCCTTCTAGTAACCCCTCAGAAAAACTTACCTTTTCATTTTTCCTCCTGCTGATAATTCTGTCTAAACCATTGAAAGCACCAGATGCAACAAACAGGATGTTTGTTGTATCAACTTGTACTGTTTCTCCACGGAGCTTTCGGGAATTCTTTTCTGGAACATTGACTATTGTGCCTTCTAGTAGTTTTAATAAGCCCTAAATAAAAAACAAATGATTTATAGCATCACCATATCAAGTGCATTATTTATTATACTTTAGACAATGGGATTCAATGGGGAAAACAATGTGTGATTATGGTCAATGAACATAACTAATGAACCTCCCACATTTCTATAACAAGAAAATCTAATGCATTTATCACATTAATAATTAATACATTTATTTGAAATGGTTATAGAACTTGATGCAATTCAGGAAAACAGTCAACCTAACAGGTTGTTTTTGATAGTAAAGACGTAATTCTGACATAAACACAGAATTATGACTGTATAAAATGGTGTTCAAACACGGTGGGAACATTCAAAATTAGAAAATAGTTGAAGATGTCTTTCACATAAATTATAATTCTATTCCACTTATAGTATTAAACTTTGAGACTACCTATATTTGGAGATGCTTTTATAAAAAAAATTTTCAGCACCTAAGTGTGATTATACCTTTCTATGTCTCTGTCAAAAAGTGAAACAATCTTCCTCACTCTTTAATAGTTTATGTCATAATTAGTTACCATTAAAAGGTCAAGTTGGCCAACAGATCATTGTGACTTCAATTATGGCTCTGCAAGGAATTAAACATTATTTTATACCTATCTTCTAACTAAGTGGAAGGAATAAGAAGCATGTACATAGTTCATTCATGTCTAGTTAGAATCATAACTTTCTTCAAGAGTCTTCTAGAAATATTTAACTGGGCCTTTGAGGAATTTAAAAAAAAACACAAAGATTAAATTTCATTTTTTCTGTTCTTCAAAATATTTTAAATTTCCTAACAAGGTAATTTGCTATTTCAAATTGTCAACAACTTTCTTTTAGGATCTAAACTATTTCAAAATGATATGCGGAGTTTGGGGGTGGAAGAAATAAACAAAACAGAATCTAATTGAATATGAAACCAAACGTACAATATTTGGGAGGTTGATGTATTCCCTTCCTTTTAGTGGGCTTGAACAAAATATTCAACTGCTTACTTGCTGAACGCCTTCTCCACCTACATCCCGTAACTGATGAATGCCTGGCACACTGCCAATCTTATCTACTTCATCCAGAAAGACAATTCCTATAATTTAAGGAGGATTCTATTTATAATATGGAAAAGATATACACAAGATAGCCTCAGCTTTAAAAGACTTAGGTAGCTAGACAGCAAAGTTACTTGAGCTTTCATACTTAACATATGCAATAGCTTGACATTATAAAAATGCACTTTTATTTCTCCCATCCATCATTTTGTACAACTGCTTTGTAATCTGCTCTACGGAATAACATTTATGTATGGTAACAAAATCTCCTTGATAACAGTGATTTGCCCCACTAATGTATACGAATTCTTTATAGTATGGAAGCGGGAGGTATCTGCAGTGCTAGTATTAGTAAAACTTTAGCCTACTCTTTCCCACCTATATTCTTGTCTTAAAGAAATTTGAAAAGGAAGCTGTCATGCTCTTCATGTAAACAAGAACAGATGACAGATGAAGGAGCAACGCAGCATCCATGACATCCTGTAGGTCAACAGGCTAAACTGTTTCTAGAGTCATCTGGTACCGTCCTCCCTTGCCCCTGCCCTGTCCTATCTTAATCTAAGTATTAGAAGTCTTGAGGGGAGTTAAGAAAAGCAATGATAGTATTAAGGATCTAATGGGATAGTAATTTGGCTTGTTTTTAACCCTACCAGCCAGCTTAGTGACAATAAGGCAAAGCAAACTATGTGGCCCTTAATCAGTATGCTAGAAATTATGTAACAAAGGTACTTTTACATAATTACAGAATTTTAATCCTTGACTCAAAACAAGAATTGTATTGTCTCTTAATATTAGACTGATTCCCCAATATACTAAATCTGGGAACAGACCATGCTGAAAACATACCTTGTTGTGCTTTCTCCACATTGTAATTGGCATCTTGGAGTAGTTTGGCAATCACAGATTCAATATCCTCGCCTACATATCCAGCCTGAGTCAAAGTTGTACAGTCACAGATAGCAAAAGGGACATCAAGGCATTTAGCTAGGGTTTGTGCCAGCAGAGTTTTACCTACAAATAGAAACATTAACTAAAAGTTTACTAAACATATATTGGCACACAATTTTTCAATAAAAATGCAAAATAAATTTTAGTAGTATATAATAAAAAGTTGTCAATTGCTACATTTTCTTCTGCTATTATTTTTTTTAGAGACAGGGTCTTGCTCTCTCACCCAGGCTGGAGTGCAGCCTGTGATCATGGCTCACCCCAGCCTCAATCTCCTGGGCTTAGGTGATCCTCCTGCCTCAGCCTCCCAAGTCCTGGGAGTACAGGCACATGCTACCACACCCAGCTAATACTTTATTTATTTATTTATTTATTTTGAGACGGGAGTCTGGCTCTGTGGCCCAGGCTGGAGTGCAGTGGCACGATCTTGGCTCACTGCAAGCTCCGCCTCCCGGGTTCATGCCATTCTTCTGCCTCAGCCTCCCGAGTAGCTGGGACTACAGGTGCCCGCCACCACGCCCGGCTAGTTTTTTGTATTTTTTAGTAGAGACGGGGTTTCACCGTGTTAGCCAGGATGGTCTCGATCTCCTGACCTCATGATCTGCCCGCCTCGGCCTCCCAAAGTGCTGCGATTACAGGCGTGAGCCACCACGCCCGGCTACTTTATTTTTTTATAGAGATAGAGTCTTGCTATGTTGCTTAGGCTGGTCTCAAACTCCTGGTCTCAAGTGATCCTCCTACCTTTGTCTCCCAAAATGCTGGGATTACAGGTGTGAGCCACCACATCTGGTCTATTATTTTTTAGATATAGCTGTTTTTTATTTTATTATTCCTGTTAAGATGTTAGGGACTGGTCTGAAGGGGAACACCAATGCCTCAAATTCAGTTTGTATTCTTTTTTTTTTTTTTTTTTTTTGTGAGACAGAGTCTTGCTCTGTCGCCCAGGCTGGAGTGCAGTGGCCGGATCTCAGCTCACTGCAGGCTCCACCTCCCGGGTTTACGCCATTCTCCCGCCTCAGCCTCCCGAGTAGCTGGGACTACAGGCGCCCGCCACCTCGCCCAGCTAGTTTTTTGTATTTTTAGTAGAGACGGGGTTTCACCGTGTTAGCCAGGATGGTCTCGATCTCCTGACCTCGTGATCCGCCCATCTCGGCCTCCCAAAGTGCTGGGATTACAGGTTTGAGCCACCGCGCCCGGCCTCAGTTTGTATTCTATGCAGGAATACTGATAGTGTATCTAGGCAACTGGCCTTAGATTTTCTTCTCAAGAGTCATAATACTTCAATCACAAGATACAGGTTATAGAATCATTTATATTCTGATTTTTAAAATGAGTAATAAATTTTCTCAGCAAGTTATTTACCTGACCCAGTTGGTCCAAGCAGCAAAATATTACTTTTTTCAAGTTTTATGTCATCATGAGAAGAATCCAATACTTCACCTCCTCGTTTTTCCTGAGGTATTTGTTGATTTACCTGTTGCTGCATTGATGCTCCTAAAGCATTACCATGTGGGCTAATTCCAGCAATCTGAAGCAATTCTGAAAAAAATGCCAAAGGAAGTACTTGAGATTCATTTGAATTTACTTGAGGAAAATGTCCCATAAAAACTTTTATCTAAAACTGAACATCTACACAGAAAATTTAAGTATTTTGACATTCTGTCTTACCTACAAAGGAGAAAAATCTCAAATTACCTAATGACAAACATATAGCACACAATGATTATATAAAGAACCTCAAGCAAAGGAAATTGATTTTTTTCCCTGTCTTTATTTACATAAATATGTAAGAATACTCCTTTACCCAAGGGAAGGCAATGCAATGGAAGAGCAGAGCCAGGAGTTAGAAAGCTTTAGCTCTGGACCTTCGTTTGTCTCTAAGTAGAAGCCATATGATCAAGGGCAAGTCATATAAATTTTATGTTCCTGTTTCTTAATCAATAAAATCTACTAGAGAAACCAAATATGGTAGACCTCACTATCTCTGGTCCTATCTAAATCTCTAATTTTATTGGACCTGTACTGGATCTTTCTAGTTCCTTTATTAGAGACATAACTCTTAACTAAATGTGACTGACATTGCTAATGACTACATGGGACTGACACTGCTAGTGAAGTATCATTTGATCAGCCAGGTTCCTACAAAAATAAATCTTTAGGGTGGGGCATGGTGGCTCAGCCTGTAATCCCAGCACTTTGGGAGGCAAGGCTGGTGGATTACCTGAGGTCAGGAGTTCAAGAACAGCCTGGCCAACACAGTGAAACCCCATCCCTACTAAAAATACAAAAATTAACCAGATGTACTGGTACACGCCTATAGTCCCAGCTACTTGGGAAGTCGAGGCAGGAGAATAGCTTGAACCCGGGAGGCGGGGGTTGCAGTGAGCCAAGATCATGCCATTGCACTCCAGCCTGGGCAACAGAGTAAGATGCTATCTCAAAAAAATAAAATAAAAATAAAACAAAACAAAACAAAATAAATAAATCTTTATTCTTACTTTCTCTTGGCTAAAGGAAAGATTATCCAGATTTGTAAATATTCAGATTGTTCTTGGTTCTTAGCATTTGAGTACCTGTCATCATAACATACTTGTTTATATTTTCTGAATTCATTTTTACTTTTTTTTTTTTTTTTTTGAGACAGAGTCTCTCTCTGTTGTCCAGGTTGGAGTACAGTGGTGCAATCTCAGCTCACTGCAACCTCCGCCTCCTGGGTTCAAGTGATTCTCCTGCCTCAGTCTCCTGAGTAGTTGGGATTACAGGTACATGCCACCACACCTGGCTAATTTTTATATTATTAGTAGGGATGGGGTTTTGCCATGTTGCCCAGGCTGATCTCGAACTGCTGACTTCAGGTGATCCACCTGCCTCGGCCTCTCCAAGTGCTGAGATTACAAGCATGAGTCACCGTACCTGGCCTAAATTTTATTTTCTAAGAAATTGATTAAGAAAATCAAGACTTTCCAATGCATTATTATTTTAATTAAACTGACAGAATAACAGTTCAGTAGACGTATCTATTATCATGGTCCTATTCCATCTGGCTGTCACTTTCAAACTATCTTCACACTTAAGGTAAAGCATTATTCATCAAAATCAATAAGCATTCCATAAACATCTGGATTAAACTGTGCTACCTTTGAGGGTTAATAATTAGGGAATAATTCACAATGTTGTGCCTCATTATAATCCACATCAGCCAAGAAAACCCAGTCTGCTGTATGGGGTTAGTTAAATTGTCACTAGCAAAGTACTTTTAAAAATTTCAGCAAAATCTGGTTAGCGATTATGATAACATAGGAAGGAGCTTGGGTTAAGTTTAGCTCTGCCCAAAGGGGAAAAATGATTTAGATGTAGCTTCGGATAAGCGAGGCCAGCAGGTGCTTATCATTCACTCATTCTCTATCTCCCTCCCTCCCTCTCTCTCTCTCTCACACACACACACACGGTTTAGACGAATAACTGAACAAAATTGCAAGAGGCATATTAATTACAGTGGAACCACGTAATCTATGTATTTAACTTAATGATTTAAGTTAAAAAAAAATAATTTAAATGATGTCTATCATCCCATTTTATGAGTATATGCCTTACAGTAAACTTGAGATAACTCTCCAATTCTTTCAGTTAGTCCCTGTTTGTGCATCTCTCACTTTGTAAGCATAGCTCTCTAAAATGAGGACCACGAGCAAGCAGGCTAGTGTAGTAGTTAGCTGCACAGAGCTCACCAGCTGTGTGGCCATGGATAAATTACTTAAAATTTATGTGTTTCAGTTTCCTTATTTCAAAAATGGAGATAAAAATAATAGTTTCTGTCTCATGGGTTTAGGGGAGATTAAATGAATATATGCAAAACACTTAAGAACAATACCTGGCAGATAGTTTTATAAGTGTTACAGAAGAATATTCTATTATTATTACCATTTCCCTAGTGTTTAATTATTCACACAACATAGTCCTTAAACGCAAACGAAGTATTTCATCTGGTGCTCAACTTAAACATCATTATATTCCAAAGATGGAGAAAAAAAAAGCCAATTGTGTCAGTCCTCCTAAAAGCTGTATGTTGGTCTCTAAAATTTTACTTCCAAAGGGACTTACAAGAATTAATCTTATTGGCCAGGCGCGGTGGCTCACGCCTGTAATCCCAGCACTTTGGGAGGCCGAGGCGGGCGGATCACAAGGTCAGGAGATCGAGACCATGGTGAAACCCCGTCTCTACTAAAAATACAAAAAATGAGCCGGGCGCGGTGGCGGGCGCCTGTAGTTCCAGCTACTCGGGAGGCTGAGGCAGGAGAATGGCGTGAACCCGGGAGGCGGAGCTTGCAGTGAGCCAGGATAGCGCCACTGCACTCCAGCTTGGGCGACAGAGCGAGACTCCGTCTCAAAAAAAAAAAAAAAAAAAAAAAAAAAGAATTAATTTTATTGTACATGATTTTGGTCTAAAACCCTAGATCAGTGTTAGGGTCTAACACCCCCAGCTGGTGTTAGTTAACAACCTAACTTTAGAACTTAAAATCCCACATAAAACACAACAAAACTGCACATGACAATAAATTTAAGCTTTTGAAGTATTTGTTTCTAAGTCAGTCAATCTTTTACATAAGTTCTTAAATACTGTTACTTGTTAACATTTAAATAACATTAAATCACTACATATATTACATGACATGTCTTTCAAAATATGGACTACAGACTTTCTTTACTAATTTAGTATAGTTTCACTAGCCATCAACACAATTTATGAGTATGGTATTGACTGCATATCAGAATATATTTTTTCATTACGAAATATAAATTATATATATACCTAAAGATTATTATTTAGATCTTACATTCTTATATATAATCTAATTCTATTGCACTTACTGTATTTCTTAATTTTACCATGCATGGTATAATCAGTATTTCCACAAATTTAAAAGTAACTGGGGATAATGTAATGTTATTACATGTGATAAATGTCATGCCCAAGTTGGTACACAAGTTATATTCTCATGGCTCATCCTATATACAGTACACTTCAAATAGTGGATATATAATACTACTTGGTTCAAAGGCAAATGTAAAAGTATCAAACTTAGCTAATTTTCTTTATTTCAATTACTAAAACAAAAGGCCATGTGAATCTTTCTATGACACCCCTGGAACCTCTACCCTCAATGCAGCAACTAACTACATCCACCTCCAAAGGAATAGGTGGAAGACATCAGAAGGGCCAGTCTCTTTGGTCTATCAAGTCCTTCCACACCCTCCATCGGACCATCTGATGCTTTTAGGGGCAATCCAGGGCTAGAAACAGTGAATTAAGGCTTACTCATAATTTGTAAGACTTTAAGTTTCATAAATACCAAAAAAGAAACAGTGTGGTTTCTGGCAAAGAGTAGCTAGAAAATAATCTGCCTCCCCCAAATTCCTGTGACCCACAAGAAGCAGGCCAACTCTAATTGTAGTTTGATAGAAAAAATAAAAAATAACCAAACATATAGAAATTAAAATTAGCTATGAAAAACTATTCCAAAGTTATTTATACCATGTATGATAAACACATTTAGATAATATGTATCTTTCTTGGTAATACACAAGCAAATACATACATGTCTATCACTGTTACTGCTAAAACACTTCACTGAAATAAATGTCAAAAGGAAGAATGATTACAGAGGAGGACCTGAAGTCACTTACTTGTAAATCTGTACTCATCCTCCCGTCTTCTTATTTCTAACTCTAAGAAAGAGGATGAAAATATTACATATTTGTTTACCTTGGGGGAACAAACAATGAGTATCCCACCTCCTGTCCTCTTTCAAATATATTTAAAGGATGTGTTCACTAACATTTTTCAGCTTTTCATATTAAGAATCTATATGCTATCTTTTCTATATTAAAACAAAACCATGCATAAAGATGGCTGTCCAGTTGCTAATATTCATATTTGTCAAATATATAATTGATATCTACTGTAAGGGTATAAGTCTTTATATAAGAGTTTAAGCCCCTCATGCTATACATATTATAACTATTTGCTCCTCCAGCACTTAGAATAGCTTAAATATTTATTTATTGACTGAAGAAAACAAAAAAGTTTTGCCACATAACTATCAGTGCTATTTGGACCTTATAAAAATGAAGATTTCAGGCCAGGCACAGGAGTTCAAGCCTATTAATCCCAGCACATTGGGAGGCTGAGGCAGGTGGATTGCTTGGGAGGTTGAGGTGGGAGGGTCACTGGAGCCTGGGAAGTTGAGGCTGCAGTGAGTTGCAATCTAGCCTGGGTGACAGAGCGAGACCTTGTCTTGAAAAAAAAGAAAAAAGGTTCTGAGTCTTCCATTAGTTATGACTTATACTTTCTAAAAATAACTGATACCATCACGTAACTATTTTGCAGTTATGTGATGTAAATTCAACAAGTGAACAAGTGTCTTCATTTAAATAAATTATACATTTAGTTGCTACTAAAGGCTATCAAAAATAATGTAGATTTATAAATTTAAGTACTTAGCAGAACTCCTTCACACTGTACAGTGATAATTAAAAGAATCTAAAATGATGGAATGTAGGCCTAAATCAGAAATCAGGGCTGTCTGGCCAACAAAACAAAAAATTAAATATTTATATTTACTCTATTCATAATTGTTTTAAATAAAATCATTCTATTAATATACATTATTGTCCATAGTAAATTGAGATTACACAGTATATTCTCAGTAAACTGTCCATAGTATATCTCATTATTGTCCATAGTAAATTGAGATTATACAGTACTGGTATATTAGAATCTACCCTTAAGAGAAATTGTACTTTGAATCACTCACAGATTTGCCCTTAACCTTATACACTCTGTAGCTAGGGCCCAAAGAAAAACGAGTGCTGGATATATTAACAGTCATCATCTCCACATATCTCTGACACAGGCAAATGAAATTCTGTATCCTGAACCCAAGAGAACTGAGTTGTACAGAGCATTGCTAAGATCCATTCATGGGGAACTAGTTGTGGTGAAAATGATGTCTCAATCTCTACCCCAGTGGCTTTCAAACATTTTTTACTAAGACCCTCAATAAGTAGTATAATTTTCTTTGTGACTCAGAACCTATGCACATATAACTGAAAACGTAAGTTGTTTTTTTTTTCCTTTTTTTTTTTTTGAGATGGAGTCTTGTTGCCCAGGCTGGAGTGCAGTGGCGTGACCTCAGCTCACCACAACCTCTGCCTCCCAGGTTCAAGCAATTCTCCTGCCTCAGCCTCTCAAGTAGCTGGGACTACAGGCATATGCCACCCCACCCAGCTAATTTTTGTATTTTTAATAGAGACGGGGTTTCACCATGCTGGCCAGGCAGGTCTCGAACTCCTGACCTCAAGTGATCCCCCCACCTCAGCCTCCAAACGTGTGGGATTACCAGCATAAGTCACCATGCCAGGCCTAAGAAATAATATT
This sequence comes from Macaca nemestrina, assembly GCF_043159975.1. NCBI lineage: Eukaryota > Metazoa > Chordata > Mammalia > Primates > Cercopithecidae > Macaca > Macaca nemestrina. The sequence continues at coordinate 136,870,661 of NC_092131.1, read as the reverse complement.
TACCTTAACTATAAGTTAATGTATTCTGATATTTTCTATTCATATCTATCAAATTTTTAAAAAATGCTGTTGGCAACCTACCAAAATGATTTCATGACCCACTAATGGGGAGTAACCTGCACTTTGAAAAATGCTCCACTATATAAAAAACATTTTAAGAAGAACGTGAGGAGTTACAAATAAGGATTACTTTTAAGCATAGCAATCTCTATTTAGGTCAATTATCAAAAACGCTACCTCTTGGTGTTAATGATGTCTGCTTCTCAACCTCTGCTTGCTGTCTCAGATTAGCTGGGATATTATTATATATTCTCTTATAATGATTGTACACAGCAACTGAAAGCACCTTCTTAGCAAATGACTGGCCAACAACATACTTGTCGAGGTAGTTATAAATCTGAAAAATGATTAGGTATGAATAATTTAATATGAGCTATAAGAGCACACACATTAAAAAGTTATATACTAAGCATACTTGCTTACAGTTTTAAATCTGACAAAGACTCTCATTAAAAACAAAATGACAATACATTATATAGCAATGATTCAGAGGCCCTAAACACTAAATGAACAAAAACACAATTCATTTGTTCTCTAGTTTAACAAAGTATCACTGTGTTATGCTAATTTCTATTCTATAAACAATGCTATCAACCTTTATTTTTTAATAAACAATTAAATTTAAAGTAACTTAGAATACATACACATGCCACCATGGGTCTAAAAGTATCAACATTAATGTAAATCATTAAAATAAATCTATACCTCTCAATCAAATGAATAATATTCTTCACAAATATAACATATTATAAAACTACCCTTTTCAGAAACAGGCATTATATAATGAAAAGCCATTATACCATCAGTATCCATGTGTTTTAATACATTTAGTTTTTTCTCAGATATTAACTTTAAAGCTACTCATTTATCTAAATGAGACCCTAAAAATTGTATTCTTATTATTTTTTTAAATTTTCTAAAAATACAGTTTTTTCTTTTTTTGAGACAGGGTCTCACTGTGTTGCCCAGGCTGGTCTTGAACTCCTGGGGTTCAAGCGATCCTCCTACCTTGGCTTCCCAAAGTGCTGGGATTACAGGCATGAGCCACCAGGCTCAACTCTAAAACCTTTACTCTTAATAGTAGCTAAAGCTCTGTTCTACAGTTGGTTATTGCCAACAGCTTGGAACCTGGGGTAAATTTTTTATTCACTAAAAAGTGAATAGAAATGAAATGGTTGGGCCGGGCGCGGTGGCTCAAGCCTGTAATCCCAGCACTTTGGGAGGCCGAGACGGGCGGATCACGAGGTCAGGAGATCGAAACCATCCTGGCTAACACGGTGAAACCCCGTCTCTATTAAGAAATACAAAAAACTAGCCAGGCGAGGTGGCGGGCGCCTGTAGTCCCAGCTACTCGGGAGGCTGAGGCCGGAGAATGGCGTGAACCCAGGAGGCGGAGCTTGCAGTGAGCTGAGATCCGGCCACTGCACTCCAGCCTGGGCGACAGAGCGAGACTCCGTCTCAAAAAAAAAAAAAAAAAAAAAAAAGAAATGAAATGGTTGGTGAATTAATATTCAACAACTCCTGCTGGGCATGGTGGCTCACGCCTGGAATCCCTGTACTTTGGGAGGCTGAGGTGGGTGGATCACTTGAGCCCAGGAGGTGCAGACCAGCCTGGACAACAACGAAACCCTGTCTCTACAGAAATTAGCTGGGCATGGTGGCACACACCTGCACCCAGCTACTGTGGAGGCTGAAGTGGGAGGATCACTTGAGCCCAGGGAGGTTAAAGCTGCAGTGAACCATGAGTGTGCCATTGCACTCCAGCCTGGGCAACGGAGTGAAATCCTGATTAAAAAATAAATAATTCAATATTTATGTATTATTTATACTATTTTCAGCAGTATAACTCCTGAAAATAAACTGCCTGGAAGTTTAACTCAGATGTCTGAAGTCTACACAAATTCATATAGAATATAAAGCCCAATATATTTTCCATTTTTTTAATGACAATTTAGTTGACCATATACATTTTTTTATAGTTTTAAACATCTTTATTCCTTACAAATTATACCAATGACATTAAACCTGTCACAGCACATTTGGAAGTAGAGACAAATGCACTGCTATCTAAACACAGTAGAAGAAAGATACACTGAGGCAATGAGAAATAATCTAAGTGTGCAAACATCTGAGACACAGCCAGAACAGAAGGCACACAGCCAGGGTACAAGGGTTCCCAGTTCTCAAAAAGCACACACCAAGTACCCAATGGAGCTGGTGGTACATTCTGTTACATTTCACAGGACCAAATCATACTCGGCCTGAGGCTTCTAAAAAGAGTCCACACTACCAAAGCCACAGTGCTATACAGAGTAGCCCTGGCACACTGGCTATGAAAAAACTACTTGCTTATATTATTAGACTGAAGGCTGTTTTACCATAAAATAGACCAATTTAAGGGAGATAATTATAGAGTTTTTTTTTTTTTTTTTTTTTAAGGCTAGTCAAGTGGACCAGCCTAGGCTGGTGTTATTTAAGGGTGCAAACGAACAAAAATAAATCAAAAGTTGCTTGCTCTATGGTAAAGATATTATTTCAGATTAACTTGGTATTAACAAGTTAACATTTTAATAATTATCTAGCTACATTTCACTGCTACTAAATACAGTAATCATAACATGGGAAAAAGCAACGGACCCCATATTTAAATTCCAAAAGGCAATAACAATTTAGCCACATATGGTCCATATTATGAACCTGTAATACTTGTTCAGATACTAGTATTAGGATTCAATATAAACTTGGGAAAGGGAAGCAATGGAATGTTTTCAAGATAAAATACTTGTAAGACTGAGCTTAAGACTTATACCTTCTTAGGGGGAGGTGGTGGTTTCTGTTGGAATGCCAATTTTACAGCTTCTGCTGCTGATTCAGGTTCTTTAATTATGCTTTTCTTAGAGTCTGCTTCAGATAGCACAACAAAAAAATGATGACATTTTTCACACTTGACAAAACGGGTGGATGCTGTAAAAGAAAACAGAGGTAAGTAGAAGGAAATAAAAAATAATTCCAATAGTGTTTAGCCTTAAAGACTCCACTGTAAATGAAAGCTATGCACCTGACAAAAAGTAGACTCACTATTCCATCTACTTGCCACACAAAAAGCCTCATTTATATATGAAGTATTCTACAAAGATAGATGAGTTCAGTCAACTACCTTTTGTTCATTTTTATTAGGTTCTTTCATTTTGTGATACACTTCATTAAAAGATTGGGTGAAATTTTTCCAACCTTCCATTCACTAAAAAAGATTTTTTTTCTTTTGGAGATGGAGTCTCGCTCTGTCGCCAGGCTGGAGTGCAGTGGTGCGATCTCGGCTCACTGCAACCTCTGCCTCCAGAGTTCAAGCGATTCTCCTGCCTCAGCCTCCCGAGTAGCTGAGATTACAGGGGTGCACCATCACCCCCAGCTAATTTTTGTATTTTTAGAAAAGACAGGATTTCACCATATTGAGCAGGATAGTCTCGGTATCTTGACCTTGTTATCTGCCTGCCTCGGCCTCCCAAAGTGTTAGGATTACAGGCGTGAGCCACCACGCCTGGCCCACTAAAAAAGATTTTAAAACCTCTTTGAGAATATGGAGTAATCATCTATTTTATTGAAATACTTGAATGAACAAACTAAAAGTAAAATACAAGATTCATAAATTTTTCCAACATTATAAGTTTCAAACATACACAAAAGTTGAAAGAGAAATCTATTTTAACTCCTAAAAATGTAAAAAATGTATATTCTTTATGTTCTTTTAAACCCATTAGCGTTTTTGGGGCATGGTGGCTCATGCCTGTAATCCCAGCACTTTGGGAGACTGAGGCAAGAGGATCACGAGGTCAGGAGTTCGAGACCAGCCTGGCCAACATGGCGAAACCCTAAATTTCGTATTTGTCTCTACTAAAAATACAAAAATTAGCTGGGCGTGGTGGCAGACACCTGTAATCCCAGCTACTCAGGAGGCTGAGCCAGGAGAATCGCTTGAACCCAGGAGATGGAGGTTGCAGTGAGCTGAGATTGTGCCATTGCACTCCAGCCTGGGAGACAGAGCAACACTCCATCTCAAAAAAAACAAATATATACATATATATAAAAAATTTATTTCATATATTTATTTTATCTTTACTCCACTAGTTCCTATTTCTCTGATCAAAAAAATCACTAAGAAACTAATAAAATACTGCTTTCTCAGTCATACGGATTTGATTTAAAGATAATCAAGCAGCCTTTGAAAGCAATACAAAGGCAGTTTAAAGTGAGGATAAAAAGAATTTCTCTTTTTTCTTTAAAAAATTTTTGGCTGGGTGCAGTGGCTCACGCCTATAATCCCAGAACTTTGGGAGGCCAAGGCTGGCGGATCACGAGGTCAGGAGATCGAGACCATCCCGGCTGACACAGTGAAATCTCGTCTCTACTAAAAATACAAAAAATTAGCCGGGCGTGGTGGCACATGCCTGTAGTCCCAGCTACTCAGGAGGCTGAGGCAGGAGAATGGTGTGAACCCAGGAGGCGGAGTTTGCAGTGAGCTGAGATCACACCACTGCACTACAGTCTCGGCGATAGAGTGAGACTCTGTCTCAAAAAAAAAAAAAATAATATGTGGATACACAGTGATGAGTTCATGTCCTTTGTAGGGACACGGATGAAGCTAGAAACCGTCATTCTGAGCAAGCTATCGCAAGGACAGAAAACCAAACACCACATGTTCTCACTCATAGGTGGGAACTGAGCAATGAGAACACTTGGACACAGGAAGGGGAACATCACACACCGGGGACTGTGATGGGATTGCAGGAGAGGGGAGGGATAGCATTAGGAGATATACCTAATGTAAATGACAAGTTAACAGGTGTAGCACACTAACATGGCACATGTATACATATGTAACAAACCTGCAGGTTGTGCACATATACCATGAAACTTAAAGCATAAAAAAAAAAAAATTTGTGGATACACAGTAGATGAATACATTTATAAGGATTTCTCAATTCCAATGGATCAGCTACAGAATATCCTGTGTTGGCCGGGCGCGGTGGCTCAAGCCTGTAATCCCAGCACTTTGGGAGGCCGAGACAGGCGGATCACGAGGTCAGGAGATCGAGACCATCCTGGGTAACACAGTGAAACCCTGTCTCTACTAAAAATACAAAAACTTAGCCGGGCGAGGTGGCAGGCGCCTGTAGTCCCAGCTACTCGGGAGGCTGAGGCAGGAGAATGGCGTGAACCCGGGAGGCGGAGCTTGCAGTGAGCTGAGATCCGGCCACTGCACTCCAGCCTGGGTGACAGAGCGAGACTCCGTCTCAAAAAAAAAAAAAAAAAAAAGAATATCCTGTGTTAAAGGTGATTTCTTTTTCTTTTTTGAGACAGGGTTTTGCTCTGTTGCCCAGGTTGAAATGCAGTGGCGTGATCACTGCTCACTGCAGTCTTGACCTCCTAAGCTCAAGCAATCCTCCCACCTCAGCCTCCTTGAGTATCCAGGACTACAGGCACGCGCCACCACATCTGCCTTTTTTTTTTTTTTTTTTTTTTTTGAGATGGAGTCTCTCTCTGTTGCCTAGGCTGGAGTGCAGTGGCGCGACAGTGGCTCACTGCAAGCTCCGACTCCCAGGTTCACGCCATTCTCCTGCCTCAGACTCCCAAGTAGCTGGGACTATAGGCGCCTCTCAATCTCCTGACGTCGATCCGCCCTCCTTGGCCTCTCAAAGTGCTGGGATTACAGGCATGAGCCACTGCGCCCAGCCGATTCCTGTCTACTTTCTAAAATCTTCTGTAGAGACAGGGTCTCATGATGTTGCCCAGGCGGGTCTCATGATGTTGCCCAGGCGGGTCTCAAACTCCTGGACTCAAGGAACCCTCCCACCTTGGCCTCCCAAAGTGCTTGGGATTACAGGCGTGACCCACTGAGGCCAGCCTACTCTTTCTTTTCAAAACATGGTTATAGGATGTTGGTGGGGCCTAGTGGTTCACGCCTGTAATCTCAGCACTTTGAGGGGCCAAGACGGGTGGATCACTTAAGCTCAGGAGTTCAAGACCAGCCTGGCCAACATGGTGAAACCCTGTCTCTACTAAAAATACAAAAACTAGCTGGGCATGGTAAGTGCCTATAAACCCCGCTACTCAGCAGGCTAAAGCAGGAGAACTGCTTGAACCTGGGAGGCAGAGGTTGCAGTGAGCCAAGATAGTGCCCATCGTGCCCTCTTATAATAAACAAAATAAAAATAAACAACATACGGTTACAGGATGTAGACATATGGATATACACTTTTTTTTTTTTTGAGACAGAGTTTTGCTCTTGTTGCCCAGGCTGGAGCGCAATGGCACAATCTCAGCTCACTGCAACCTTCGCCTCCCGGGTTCAAGCAATTCTCTTGCCTCAGCCTCCCTAGTAGCTGGGACTACAGGCATGTGCCACCACGCCCGGCTAATTTTATATTTTTTAGTAGAGGCGGGGTTTGACCATATTGGTCAGGCTGGTCTCGAACTCCTGATCTCAGGTGATCTGCCTGCCTCAGCTTCCCAAAGTGCTGGGGTTACAGGCGTGAGCCACCACACCCAGCCACTCTTTTTTTTTTTAAGAGCTGGCGTCTTGCTGTGTTGTCCAGGATGGCCTCAAACTTCTGTTCTCAAGGGATCCTCCCACCTCCCAGGTAGCTGGGTTTGGATATACATGCTTAACTCAGCCTAACCCTACTAATGGTAACCAGGGACCTCAGAAAGCAATTTGGTAGAGAATCTCTTATAGATACAGGTAGCAAATACAAAGCTAGTATGTCTAAGTAATACATTTTCGTGTAATCCAACTAGAAAGAGAGAACTGCAGAGAAAAATTTCATGGAATTTTTTTTCCTTTGGGAAAATTTTAAATATAAATTTATATCTATCCATAGATCATAGGAAAAACTGCACTAGCAAGCACACCTACGTCCTTACAAACTAAATGAAAGAAGCAGACAATTCCACATTAAAAAAACTTTAGGCCGGGTGTGGTGGCTCAGGCCTGTAATCCCAGCATAGTGGGAGGCCGAGGCAGGTGGATCACCTGAGGTCAGGAGTTCGAGACCACCCTGGCCAACATAGCAAAACCCCGTTTCTACTAAAAATACAAAAATCAGCCGGGTGTGGTGGCAGGTGCCTGTAATCCCAGCCACCCAGGAGGCTGAGGCAGGAGAATCACTTGAGGGTTACGGGTTACCCGGGACACATAGGTTGCAGTGAGCTGAGACCAGGTCACTATTCTCCAGCCTAGGCAACAGAGTGAGACTCTGTCTCAAAAAACAAACAAAACCACTTCATTATCAATTCAATCAATTCTTGTGTTTCTGTTTTTTTTTTTTTTTTTTTTTTTTTTTTGAGACGGAGTCTCGCTCTGTCGCCCAGGCTGGAGTGCAGTGGCGCCATCTCGGCTCACTGCAAGCTCCGCCTCCCGGGTTCACGCCATTCTCCTGCCTCAGCCTCCCGAGTAGCTAGGACTACAGGCGCCCACAACCGCGCCCGGCTAATTTTTTGTATTTTTAGTAGAGACGGGGTTTCACCATGGTCTCGATCTCCTGACCTTGTGATCCGCCCGCCTCGGCCTCCCAAAGTGCTGGGATTACAGGCGTGAGCCACCGCGCCCGGCTTGTTTTTTTTTTTGAGACGGAGTCTCACTCTGTTGCCCAGGCTGGAATGCAGTGGTGCGATCTGGGCTCACTGCAAATTCTGCCTCCTGGGTCCAAGCAATTCTCCTGCCTCAGCCTCAGTAGCTGGGTGCACGCCACTACACCCAGCTAATTTTTGTACTTTTAGTAGAGACGGAGTTTCACCACGTTGGCCAGGATGGTCTTGATCTTCTGAAGTCGTGATCTGCCCGCCTTAGCCTCCCAAAGTGCTGGGATTACAGGCATGAGCCACCACGCCTGGCCATATGTCTGTTCTTAAACACAAGACTAATTAAAAACACATTCTGGGCCGGAGGTGGCTCACATCTATAATCCTAGCACTTTGGGAGGCGGAGGCAGGTGGATCACTTGAGGTAAGGAGTTCAAGACCAGCCTGGCCAACATAGTGAAACCCTGTTGTTACTAAATATACACAAATTAGCCGGGCATGTTGGCTCGTGCCTGTAATCCTAGCAACTGGGGAGGTTGAGGCACAAGAATTGCTTGAACCTGGGAGGCAGAGGTTGTAGTGAGCTGGGATCACACCACTGCACTTCAGTCTGGGCAACAGAGCGAAACTCGGTCTCAAAAAAAAAATTTTTTTTGGATAAATTCTAATAGCAAATTTTAAGGAGAGGTTTCATCCATGTTTCCTATTTACTGATCCCGTGTAAATGCTTACCTAAAGAAAAAGATCAAGCTATTTGAAGCATCTGTGACTAACACAAGCCTAAGTAAATAATCACCCCTTCTCATCAATGGGAAAGATAGTCACTGCCTTTATAATGATGAGGAACTAGTTTACAATTGTTACTGATGGTAAACAGGGCAAGGATTAAAGGGCAGAGAAGCCTCTGATCTAGTTCAGGCAGTGTGACAGGAAAATCTGGCCTGAGAGCACAAGTTCAAAATATTTCTCTAAGGAAATTAGGTCAAAAGGAAAAGGATTAAATACCAACAAATCACATTCCTCTTTGCTTATTGTTGAAAGGTTGCTTAAATTTGACTTGAATATTTGCAATACAATTTTACATTGACATGTTTTTTTTTTTTTTTTTTTTGAGACGGAGTCTCGCTCTGTCACCCAGGCTGGAGTGCAGTGGCCGGATCTCTGCTCACTGCAAGCTCCGCCTCCCAGGTTTACACCATTCTCCTGGCTCAGCCTCCCGAGTAGCTGGGACTACAGGCGCCCGCCACCTCGCCCGGCTAGTTTTTTGTACTTTTTAGTAGAGACGGGGTTTCACCGTGTTAGCCAGGATGGTCTCGATCTCCTGACCTCGTGATCCGCCCGTCTCGGCCTCCCAAAGTGCTGGGATTACAGGCTTGAGCCACCGCGCCCGGCCTCATTGACATGTTTTCAACATATCCCTAAAATTCAAGGATTCGATGTTATTTATCAAAATGCTATTTTGGGGGAAAAAAATACAAGCATTGCAATGCACTTTTTTTTTGAGACGGGGTTTCGCTCTTGTTGCCCAGGTTGGAGTGCAATGGCACGATCTCAGCTCACCGCAACCTCCGCCTCCTGGGTTCAAGTGATTCTCCTCCTTTAGTCTCCGAAGTAGCTGGGATTACAGGCATGCACCACCACGTCTAGCTAATTTTGTATTTTCAGTAGAGACGGGGTTTCTCCATGTTGGTCAGGCTGGTCTCAAACTCCTGACCTCAGGTGATCCACCCTCCTCGGCCTTCCAAACTGCTGGGATTACAGGCATGAGCCCCCACCGTGCCTGGCCAATTTTCACCGTGCATTTTCACTCCAAAAACAAGGGCAAAAATCTAATTTTATTAAGTTACCAGGAGACAAATTCTTTCCTTTAAACAGCTACTACAAGTATCCTATATTGCTTTATGTAAAATTTTGTTGGTTTGGGAAGCTGAGGTGGGCGGATCACAAGGTCAGAGGTGTTCAAGACCAGTCTGGCCAAGATGGTGAAACCCCATCTCTACTAAAAATACAAAAAATTAGCCAGGCGTGGTGGTGGGCGCCTGTAATCCCAGCTACTCAGGAGTCTGAGGCAGAGAACTGCTTGAACCCAGGAGGTGGAAATTGCAGTGAGCCAAGATCGTGCCACTGCACTCCAGCCTGGGCAATAAGCGAAATTCCGCCTGGGGTTGGGGGCGGGGAGGAAGAAAGACAAAGGATTTAAATAGACACTTCTCCAAAGAAGACAGACAAATGACCAAAAAACATAAGAAAAGATTAACATCATTAGTCATTAGGGAAATGCAAATCAAAACTACAGTGAATCCCCGGAGGTAGCACAAAATCCCAGCACTTTAGGAAGCCAAGGCAGGAGAATTACTTCAGCCCAGGAGTTCGCGACCAGCCTGGGCAACATAAATGAGACCCTGTCTCTGCGGTGGCATGTGCCTATAGTCCCAGCTATTCAAGATGCTGACGTGGGAGGACAACTTGAACAGAGAAGGTGAGGCTACTATGAGCTATGACTGCGCCACTGCATTGTAGCCTGGGCGACAGAGCAAGACCCTGTTTCTAAAAACAAAATAAAATCAAAAGAAGCCCATGATGAGATACCACTTCATGTCCACTATGAATAAAGAAAGACAGGCTGGGCGCAGTGGCTCATGCCTGTAATCTCAGCATTCTGGGAGTCTGAGGCAGGAAGATCACCTGAGGTCAGGAGTTCGAGATCAGCCTGACCAATATGGTGAAACCCCTTCTCTACTAAAAATACAAAAATTAGCTGCGTGTGGTGGTGGGCACCTATAATCCCAGCTACTTGGGAGGCTGAGACAGGAGAATTGCTTGAACCTGGGAGGTGGAGGTTGCAGTGAGCTGAGATCATGCCACTGTACTCCAACCTGGTGACAGAGCGAGATTCTGTCTCAAAAAAAACAAACAAAAAAAAGAAAGACAAGTGGTAAAAAGGATGTGGAGAAACTGGAACCCTCATATTGCTGGTCGGATTGTAGAATGGTACAGCTGCTATGGAAAACAGTTTGGCAATTCTGTAGAAACTAAACAGTTAACACATGACCCAGCAATTCCACTCCTAAACATATACCCAAGAGAATTAGAAACATATGTCCACACAAAAACTGGTACACAGATGTTCACAGGAGCATTATTCAGAACAGCCAACAAGTAGAAACAATCTAAATGTCCATCACCTGATGAATGTCTAAACAATGAATTATTATTCAGCCATAAAAAGCAATGAAATACTGACATATGCTGCAACCTGGATAAACTTTGAAAACATTAAGCTAAAGAAAAGAAGGCTGATATGAAATGCCACATAGCATATAATTATATTGTATGAGATATACGGAGTAGACAAATCCATTGATAGAGAAAGTAGTTAATAGTTAACAGGGCTAGGAGGGGAGAAGGGTGGAGAGTGACTAAGGGCTATGGAGTTTCTTTCTGGGATGATGAAAAATGTTCTGGAATTAGATAGTGGAGATGATCATTCAACCTGGTAAATACCTTTTTTTTCTTTTTGAGACAAGACGAAGTCTTTCTCTGTCACCCAGGCTGGAGTGCAGTGGTGTGATCTCGGCTCACTGCAGCCTCCGCCTCCTGGGTTTAAGAGATTCTCCTGCCTCAGCCTCCTGAGTAGTTGGGACTACAGGCGTGCGCCACCAGGCCAGGCTAATTTTTTGTGCTTTTAGTAGACATGGTGTTAGCCAGGATGGTCTCGATCTTCACACCTTGTCATCCGCCCACCTTGGCCTCCCAAAGTGCTGGGATTACAGACATGAGCCACTGCTCCTGGCCCTTTTTTTTTTTTTTTTTTTTTTTTTTGAGACAGAGTCTTGCTCTGTCACCTAGGCTGGAGTGCAGTGGCATGATCTAGGTTCACTGCAACCTCTGCCTCCCGGGTTCAAGCAATTCTCCTGTCTCAGCCTCTGAAGCAGCTGGGATTACAAGTGGTTGCTACCAAGCCCGGCTAATTTTTGTATTTTTAGTAGAGATGGGGTTTCACTATGTTGGTCAGGCTGGTCTCGAACTCCTGACCTCGTGATCTGCCCGCCTCGGCCTCTCAAAGTGCTGGGATTACAGGTGTGAGCCACCATGCCGGGCCACAACTTGGTAAATATTTTAAAACCACTGAAGATGAATTGCATGGTATATGAATGATGATATCTCAAACAAATTTTTAAAAGGAAAGGACTTGGCCGGGCGCGGTGGCTCAAGCCTGTAATCCCAGCACTTTGGGAGGCTGAGACGGGCGGATCACGAGGTCAGGAGATCGAGACCATCCTGGCTAACACGGTGAAACCCCGTCTCTACTAAAAAAATACAAAAATCTAGCCGGGCGAGGTGGCGGGCGCCTGTAGTCCCAGTTGCTCGGGAGGCTGAGGCAGGAGAATGGCGTAAACCCGGGAGGCGGAGCTTGCAGTGAGCTGAGATCCGGCCACTGCAGTCCAGCCTGGGCAACAGAGCAAGACTCCGTCTCAAAAAAAAAAAAAAAAAAAAAAAAAAGGAAAGGACTAGGCCCACATGTACAGCTGTCCCATGGCACACGTAGGAGACTAGTTCTAGGACCACCCACATATAACCAAATCCATGCATACTCAGGTCCTGCAGCTGGCCCTGTGGAACCCACATATATGAAGTTAGCTCCTCATATATGCTGGCCATATGTGTCTGGCCAAAAAAAAGCTAGGTATAAGTGGGCCCGAGCAATTCAAACCCACTGTTCAAGAGTCAAATGCATTAACATACACAGCTCTCAAAACATTGCGTAGTGAAAACAAGCAATTTGCGAAAATATGAATATGTTATTTATACTTTAAAAAAAAATCACATGTTCAATGAAGATATGTTATAGAACTTTACCTCCATCTATAAGGGTCTATTCTTTTCTCATAAAGGAGGACGGATATATGCATTCCTCAAGTAATTAAAAATACAAAAAAGTAGGCCGGGCACGGTGGCTCAAGCCTGTAATCCCAGCACTTTGGGAGGCTGAGACGGGCGGATCACGAGGTCAGGAGATCGAGACCATCCTGGCTAACATGGTGAAACCCCATCTCTACTAAAAAATACAAAAAAAAAAAAACAAAAAAAAAAAACTAGCCGGGCGAGGTGGCAGGCACCTGTAGTCCCAGCTACTCGGGAGGCTGAGGCAGGAGAATGGGGAGGCTGAGGCAGGAGAATGGCGTAAACCTGGAAGGCGGAGCTTGCAGTGAGCCGAGATGGCGCCACTGCACTCCAGCCTGGGAGACAGAGCGAGACTCCGTCTCAAAAAAAAAAAAAAAAATTACAAAAAACTAGACAATTACCTAAACAGGCCATTCACGAAAGAACCACAAGTGACCACAAAGCATATAAAAAGATGTTTACGAACTAGTATCCAAATAAATGCAGACTTAAACAAAATGCAGGCCGGGTATGGTGGCTCACACCTGTAATGCCAGCACTTTGGGAGGCTTAGGTGGCTGAATCACCTGAGGTCAGGAATTCCAGACCAGCCTGGTCAACAAGGTGAAACCCTATCTCTACCAAAAACACAAAAATTAGCCTGGCATGGTGGTGGGCACCTGTAATCCCAGCTACTTGGGAGGCTGAGGCTGAGGCACCTGGGGCTGGCACTTGAATCCAGGTGGCAGAAGTTGCAGTGAGCCGAGATCGTGCCACTGCACTCCAGCCTGGGTGAGAACAGCAAAACTGTCTCAAAAAAATAATAAAAACAAAAAACAAACAAAAAAGCAGGCTGAGTATCCCTTAATCAAAATGCATAGGACCAGAAGTGTTTCAGAGTTCAAATGTTTTCAAGTTTTGGAATATTTGCAGAAATACACTGGTTAAGCACCCCTACATGAAATCTGAAATCTGAAATGCTCCAATGGAGCATTTCCTTTAAGAATCATGATGCACTCACAAGTTTAGGATTTTGGAGCATTTTGAACTCCAGATTTTCAGACTATGGAAGCTCAACCTGTTAGTAACCTGAGATCAAATAAAACTCTCTTTAGTACTGTGAAGACCCAACTTTTAATGATCAGACACAGAAGGATTCAAAAGGATGCATTCTGAAAAGACTTTTAATATGGGTATGCAAAACTAAGGGAGGAGGGACTTACTGCACTGCTAGGGCCTACAAATAGTTACAGAGGACAGGGACGGTGTCATGATCATCTGCATATTTTCTGAGCCTAGCGATGTCTGAATCAACACATTTGCTTATTAATTTTGTAAGTTTAAGTGTGTGCTTTTTTTTTTCTTCCCTTCCACATTTTCTACTCCCATATCACCACCCCCAATTAGAATTCTCAAAGCAAACAGACCTCAGCCTTGAACTGATTACACTATAGTATTTCCACACTTGGTCTAACTAATAATACACAGATACTACTAATATACAGATTCTAGGACCCCATCCCACATCTACAGAATCTTAATCTCTAGGGAAGGAGTTTGGAAATCTCTAAGTTTAACAGTCACCTTTAGTGACTAATACAACCTGGCAAGTTTTGGAAAGAATGCATAGAAGAAAAATAAATTTAATCCCAAGAGGAGCTAGTTTACCCCTAAAGAATCTCCAGATGGTAGAAATGTATGATATAGGAATTTCTGAATAGCAAATCTTCACTGCTATGTGACCTTGAATGAGTTACTTAAACTTGCTAAATCTCAGTTTCTTCATTTATAAAAAGGAGAATACTCTTTGTTCTGGCAAAATTAAGGTTCCAAGAACAAAACTATATATGTTGGCATTTATTAAATACTAGTTTCTTTCCTTTTCTACTCTAAGAAATTATTCTTTTTTCTTTTTTGGCGACAGAGTTTCACTCGTTTCCCAGACTAGAGTACAGTGGTGTGATCTCGGCTCACTGCAGCCTCTGCCTCCTGGGTTCAAGCAATTCTCATGCCTCAGCTTCCCAAGTAGCTGGGATTATAGGTGCCCACCACCACGCCCAGCTAATTTTGTATTTTTAGTAGAGATGGGGTTTCACCACATTGGCCAGGCTGGTCTCCAACGCCTGACCTCAGGTGATCTGCCTACCTCAGGCTCCCAAAGTGCTGGGATTACAGGCGTAAGCCACCACGCCTGGCAAGAAAGTATTCTTTAGGTCTGTAAACGTTGAAATGTTTCTTTGAAGAAAAAAAAGGAGGAAAATTTCTTGGTTAAAATAGGAGACACTGACCTCATAAATTAAGCAATTTTCAGCCTCTGTATAATTTTATTGTATCACATCAAATTTGTTTAGAAGGTTTTATCATCCAGTTCTACCATTTTTTTTTTTTTTTTTTTTGAGATGGAGTTTTGCTCTGTTGCCCAGGCTGGAGGAGTGCAGTGGTGTGATTTTGGCTCACCAGGACCTCCACCTCCCAGGTTCAAGTGATTCTCCGGTCTCAGCCTCCCAAACAGCTGGGACTTCAGATGCACGCCACTATGCCCGGTTAATTTTTGTATTTTTAGTAGAGATGGGGTTTCACCATGTTGAGCAGGCTGGTCTCAAACTCCTGACCTCAAGTGAGCAGCCTGCTTCGGACTCCCAAAGTCCTGTGATTACTGGTGTGAGTCACTGTGCCCAGCCCACTTTCATTTTACGTTGTGATCCAAATTAAATTTTGTTCAGAACCCCTAATATTCCAGCTATGGGATGGAGCTACTTTAAGTCTTTCCAGTACATAAAAACATACTACATCTAGTACCTTTTCATATGGTGGCCAATTACTGTTAATGGTAAGTGTGAAATTGTAACCAAAGTCTCAATATTAGGATTAGGAGATAGAGAATACCCTCTAGCCAACCATCAGACACTGAAGTCTTATAATCTTGAAGTTTTCTTCAATTGGATTGTAGAGGAAGGCTGACATGGTGGTACAATTCATTACCACTAACTCTAAGTCATGTAAGTAATGAGTTTTTTGATTATTTGATTCATTGATGAAAATATCTGTAGGAGAATCTTTGAATTTCAGAGAGTTACTGACGCTAACAGAAAAAGCAGGACAGTTGATTTTTTCCCCTCTTCTTTTTTTCTTTTTTTGAGACAGGGTCTTGCTTTGTCACCAAGCTGGAGTTCAATGGCTGGCTTGCTGCAGCCTCACCTCCCGGACTCAAGCGATCTTCATTATCTCAGTCCCTAAGTAGCTGGAACTATAGCCATGCACCACCAGGCCTGGCTAATTTTTTAATTTTTTTTAATACATATGGAGTTTTGCCATGTTGCTCAGGCTGGTTTTGAACTTCTGGGCTCAAGCAATCTGCCTACCTCAGACTCCAAAAGTGCTGGGATTACAGGTGTGAGTCACAGTGCCCCGCCCTGATTTCTTCCTTCTCCGAGTGTCTGAATCATTAATAATTATCAGATGCTTCCCAGAATTGAGGGCTTACCTCCTTTAGTAAGTACTAAGGGAATTTACCTTAATATATGAATGACTAGCCTTCCCAGCCATGTGATACTCAATATGTATTTGAAGAATGTAGTAATAAATACAGAATAAATAAGTCCTGGTTCTCCTATAGCCTAATGATCACACCCAGAAATTCACAAAATCCAATCTGAAATAAACACAATTAAGCAAAATAAAGAAGCAAATATTTTTCTTAAATTATCTCTTACACAACAGTGCAAAGTATTACCAGTCCAGAGAATTTTCTAGTATACGGTGAACATGAGAGAGAATCAGGTGAGCTCATACAATTTATATATAATTCATATAACATACAAAGTCACATTAATTTATCTATTTCATATAATCCATATTTCTACACATTTAATACAATTTATATATATTTTATATATATACATACATATATATATATTTTTTTGGAGACAAGGTCTCTGTCACCCAGGATGGGGTACAGTGGCA
The DNA here is from genome assembly GCF_043159975.1 of Macaca nemestrina. NCBI lineage: Eukaryota > Metazoa > Chordata > Mammalia > Primates > Cercopithecidae > Macaca > Macaca nemestrina. The sequence goes on along the minus strand of NC_092131.1, from coordinate 136,854,176 downwards.
TGATTATGACTACAGGTATGCACCACCAGATATCTGGCCTTTTTTTTTTTTCTTGTAAAGACAGGTGTCTCAACATGTTGCCCAGGCAGGTCTCGAACTCCTAGGCTCAAGGGATCCTCCCATCTCCACCTTCCAAAGTGCTGGGATTACAGGCATGAGCCATTTGTGCCTGGCCTGTATTTATAAATTTTACATAATTTACATATTTTTATACATTTAATAATTCATAGAAAATGTAGGGAAAAAAGAGCAGAAGAAGATGTAATACTTACACACAAAGGTCTCTACATGTGTGCACAAGTCGCCACATTTAGGACAGCGCAGCTGGTTTCCACCTTTCCCAGAATTCCCAGAGCCTGATTTCTTACTACTTCCCTCACTTGCTGATTTCTAATGTTTATGAAGGAGAAAAAAGAAAAAGTGTCAATTATTAGTTTCAGGCAACCAACTTAAATATAAACAATACTGTTTGTAATTAATTTTATAATTTTCTAAATTTCTAGGATGAAATTATTAATATAATTCTACTATTTCTGGTGTCAGAAGATCTATTTACTTCAAAAATCAAATCAGTTCTAGTAAATGCATGTATATCTGTAGTCTTCTTTTATACAACATGTGCCAACATATATAATAAAGAGTTTTCATTCAGTGACTCAGGCACTAGAAAATTTACTAAGGGAAAAAAACTACATTTCAATGAAATTGAATCAGGAGTTATTATCATGGTAGGTAGTGACTCTGATTATTCTTAGATCTAACTTTTCTCATCTCTAAAATGGGAATAATTTTACCCACATCAGAGAGTCACTGTTAAGATTAAGTATGGATATGTAAGTGCCTCACATTTTGTCTAACATATAAGATTAACTCAAGTGTTAGTCAAATTCACATCATGAAAAAAACTGGTAAGTCACTGACTCACTCAATACAACTACCAATCATCTACTTGCTAGCTACAACAAAGTTGTACCAGAAATCTGAAATTTTTAGGCTACCAGAGTAGCCCAACATTAAGTTATACCACGAATCTGAAATTTTTAGGTAGAGGATAAAGTGAGGTTTATACTGTCACAAGTTGTAAGAGTTATATGAAAGCAGGAAATGATGGCTATTCCTAATTCAATCCTACTGACCAACAGTCATTTAATGACACTTCTTTACTACTTTGGGGTGTTAGAAATTTTAATTACTGCTTACTATGTGCAATGCTTATAAAAGTATTTTAAGGTTCAAAATGAAACATCTAATTACATAAAATTCTTCAGATCATTTTAGCTATCTCATATTGCCTACAGAAAACATAAGCCAGTAACAGACAGTACTATTATATTTTTTTAAAGGAAGGAACTCACAATGTGTACAGGTGCCAATAAGATAAAATAATTACCTTATTTCCATCTCCAGAACCATCTTTACTTATCCCATCTTTTGAAGCAAAGTATGCTGGCGTTTCTGTAAAGGATCTAAGAGGAGCTCTTCGCAGAATCTGAGTTTCAAATGTCCCAAGCCTTCCTAAAACTGATATATGAACGCGACCACCAGAAATACCTGAAAATAAAAGGAAATCTACATCAAATATAGATATGCCTCAATAAATCCCCTGGAAACAAAAACTCCTTGAGCATAAAGGAGGTTGAGAAAAAGCTATCATTTTCACAGCAGTAGTATGAACTGAGAGAAAATAATGACACCAACAGAGGCAAAGTCCTTTCGAAAACAGGCCAGGTCTGAGCCTCTGAAAGATTCTAGATAAATAAAGTTGTTTCTTTCAGTATGTGTCCTTTAGAAGTAAGGTAAGATCAACCACATCATAACAATATGTGGCTTTTTCAAAGTTTGAAGGGAGTTCAACACCTGCCTCACCTGTAAGATTTTTTAAAAGGTCATTTATGCCCTATATTCTTATTATTTCTACCAATGAGAATAAACATCTGACAGCAACTCGTCTGTTATTATATAAGAATACTATCTGGGCCAGGTGTGGTGGCTCACCGCTGTAATCCTGGCATTTTGGGAGGCCGAGGTGTGCGGATAACTTGAGGTCAGGAGTTCAAAACCAGCCTGGCCAACATGGTGAAACCCCATCTCTACTAAAAATTAAAAAAAAAAATTAGCCAGGCGTGGTGGTAGGTTCCTGTAATCCCAGCTACTCCGGAGGTTGAGGCAGGAGAATCGCTTGAACCCAGGAGGCAAAGGTTGCAGCAAACTGAGGTTGTGCCACCACACTCCAGCCTAGGTGACAGAGCAAGACTCCATCTCAAAAAAAAAAAAAAAAAATCTATAACAGTGGAAACAAACTTCAAATGTTCTTTAAGGCAAGGTGCGGTGGCTCATGCCTATAATCCCAGAGTTCGAGACCAGCCTGGCTAGCCAACATGGTGAAACCCTGTCTACTAAAAACACAAAAATTAGCTGGGTGTGCTGGCAGGTGTCTGTAATCCCACCTACTCAGGAGGCTGAGGCAGGCGAATTGCTTGAACCCAGGAGGTGGAGGTTGCAGTGAGCCAAGATCGTGCCACTGCACTCCAGCCTGGGCAACAAAGGAAGACTCCGTCTCAAAAAAAAAAAAGTTATTTAAAAAATTGTGTTATTCCACTTATATGTGGTACTTAGAAGGCAAAATCATAGAGACAGTGAGTAGAATGGCGGTTCCTGGGCGTTGGGGAAAATGGAGAGTTATTGTTTTAATGGGTACAGAGCTTTAGTTTTACAAGGTGATGGCAATGGTTGCACAATATCAATGTACCTAATACTACCGAACTATACACTAAAAATAGTTAAGTCGTGTAAATCTTACATGTATCTTGCCACAATAAAAAAAACTGAAGGAGCCAGGTGCAGTGCTTCACACCTGTAATCCCACCCAGCACTTTGGGAGGTTGAGGTGGGTGGATCACTTGAGGTCAGGAGTTTAAGACCAGCCTGGCCAACATGGTGAAACCCCGTTTCTACTAAAAACGCAAAAAGTAGCCAGGCGTGGTGACAGGCACGTGTAATCCCAGCTATTCGGGAAGCTGAGGCAGGAGAATCGCTTGAACGAGACAGAGGTTGCAGTGAGCAGAGATTGTGCCACCGTACGCCAGCCTGGGCAACAGAGCAAGGCTCCGTCTCAAAATAAATAAATAAATAAATAAATAAATAAATAAATAAATAAAGTATCAATCTCAAAAGTTGGCTTAGAAAAAGTAATTGAGGGGGCCAGGTGCAGTGGCTCATGCCTGTAATCCCAGCACTTTGGGAGGCCAAGGCGGGAGGATCACAAGGTCAGGAGATCGAGACCATCCTGGCTAACACGGTGAAACCCCGTCTCTACTAAAAATACAAAAAATTAGCCGGACGTGGTGGCCGGCGCCTGTAGTCCCAGCTACTCGGGAGGCTGAGGCAGGAGAATGGCGTGAACCCGGGAGGTGGAGCTTGCAGTGAGCCAAGATTGCGCCACTGCACTCCAGCCTGGGCGACAGAGCGAGACTCTGTCTCAAAAAAAAAAAAAAAAAAAAAAAGACGGGAAGAAAGGAAAGAAAGACAGGAAGGAGGGAAGGAAAAGAAAAGAAGAAAAGAAAGAAACCAGTCGTTTTGAAAAAAAAAAATAATAATAACTGCTTATCTCCTATGATTCAAAAGTGTTCACGGACTCTTGGCTAGAACAGATCAAGAACACTTTCAAAGAAGCCGTCCCTGCCCAAAGAGAACACACACATACTTCATCCAACCACTGTAAACTGTATTATTCTTTGTCTACTTCACTAGATTTAAACATGAGGGTGAGGACTTATTCTCCACTCTTACCTCCAGCACTAAAAGACCTGGCACATAGTGGGCCCTCGACAAATATTAATGTATGTCACATAAATGGATTAAAAAAACACTTTAAAGTGTTTGCAAATCGAATTCCTGGAATTGGGACATCTACTGGTTGAGGCTTAACAATGATTTAGGATTAAATTTACTCTCTTACATTTATGTATCATTTTACAAAATGCTTCTGCCCACATTACCTCATTCAATCCCTCTTTGTGTAGTAAAGAAACTAGAAGATACATTTAGTAAACAATAAGGATTTTATAATTGGTTTAAAAGTTAGATAAAAGGGACCTTTTTAAAAATCCATCCAAGGGTCATGAACCGGTAAGTCCAAATAAAAAGAATTTGTCTAGAAGTCAGTGATTATAACAGGATCTAGCCTCGTGATCTGACATCCATAGATTTGAGGAAGAGAAAAAAAAGTTTATTTTCCAGACTCTCTTGGCTGGGGCGCCATTCTTTCACAGCTTCAGATAAACAGAAAGGAAAGGTAAACAACATGCGCCACTCTTAGGAAACTACCTCCCGGTCAAGTTGGGAAAGCCAGCAAAGGACTGCTGAAACACCCAAGGACTTCCGAACCAACTCCTGCGGGACCTCTCCCCATCTCCCCCGCCGCTGTCCTGCGTGCCCCGGGGCTTGCCTGACGCCGGGAAATATTGTGAACCTTGTTTATGTCCCAGTGTCTGGGCTGCACAGTGATAGTAACATCTCTGGTATCGCGCGGCTTGCGTCCGGGACGGTCAGCTGGGTGCCCTGAGTCCTAGGGGACCCTAGCAGGGACAGCCCCTCCTGGAGCCCCCAACGGGCCCGAGAGCGATCCCGGCCAGGCTGCGGAAGAAGAGCCGCGGCCGGGGCAGGCGGCGGTCCCCGGCAGGGCTGAGTGGGATCTGGAGGCATTTTTTAATAAGAGGAACATTTTGTGCCTCTTTCAGGGTTTCTACGAAGTGGCCGCGTTCCGGCCCCAAAGTCAGCGGGCCTGAAAGCGCGCAAGAAGACGCGTGGGAAGGAGTTTACTTCCAATTTGAGCAACGGCTGCTCCAGAGGTCGGCAGAGCCCCATTCCACGGGGAAAGCAGTGGGTGCCGGGCGAAGTGCCGCCCATTCCCTCACACTCCCCGGGTGCAGCAGGCCTCGTGCCCTCCCCAGGACCCCTACCCACCAGCCAGTCCACCCCCTCCCCCTAGGCTGAGGGCTCAGGAGTGGCACTATTTCGTTACCTCTCTGCGCGGAGGCGAGTGAGGACGTGATGAGCCGGGCGGCAGCTGCGCCGCAAGTACAAGCACCGCAGCTGGGCATTTCCGCGAGGCCTAGGCCGGGGCTTCGCCCCCTGAGGACCTCCGGGTCTCAGCTGCGCGAATCCTGCTCGCAAGGCGCGCTGACTCGGTTCCGAACCCTTCCGCGGGCCCTAGACCCCGTGCAGAGTTCACCTGCCCGACTGCCAGGCCTTCGCGCTTCTGTGCCCCACAGCCGTCTACTCACCAGACTAGACACCCAACCCCCCTTCCTTCCCCTCCTTCTCCCCCCACCCCCAGCCTACCGAGCCCGCGGAGCTTGCGCGCGCCTGCGCCGTAGGCCCGGGGAGGGAGCGGAGGGCGTGGGTACGCGCCGCGTATGCGCGCTGGAGAAGCTACGTGAGGCGAAGGCGAGGGGGCGGTACCGTGGGCGCGCCAATTAGTGCCCTACGGCAAGCGCCTAGACCCAACGGCGGCGACTACAGGTCCCGACGCGCATGGTTGCCAAAAGCCCTTTTATCCTAAAGTTGAACGGTTTTGAGATAGACGCGGAGAGATGCATGCCGGGACTTGTAGTCCCTAGTCGTCATAGTCAAGCTCTTCTTGGTCACTTTCGGTGGGCGGCAGGGAAGGTCAAGGTGAGGATGGTAGCTTAACCATCCACGGGGGAAGTCTCTAAAGTACCTTGGTAGCCGCTAGATGCTTCAGATTGACTAAGTTTCTTCCCCCGGGATTCCACATCCTGTGTTCCTCGTCTTATCATTCTCCTTAGTTTCATCACTTGTAAGGTGGAGGTGGTATTGTCAGTTAGTTACCTAAGCAACAACTGTTAGGTGGTAACAGCTCCCTCTCCTTGTTCTTTCAGGCCTCGTGGTGATAAAGCTTCCAGCTGTTGGTAGTCCATGGGTGTTTTACAGTCTTGAGGGTTGTCTCCCTCCCTGCCTCCCTCCCTCCCTCCCTCCTTATTTAGTAAAGATGAGGTCTCCCTATGTTGCCCAGGCTGGTCTCGAACTCCTGGGCTCAAGTCATCCTCTCCCATTGCCCTCCCAAAGTGCTGGGATTACAGACGTAAACCACCATGCCCGACTGATTTTCTTAAACCTGAACACACGACTGATTTTCTTAAACCTGAACACACGCTAGTAAATACTCCCTTCATTAAACCCTTTTCTGTTAGGCTTTGTGTAGAGGACTATGTGCAAACGAGACATTGCGATAAGCAGGGTGTAAATGAAGCAGGGCGTTCCTTCCCTGTAAACAGGGAGGACAAAGGAGCCAGCTGCAAACAGCAGACCCTGGGGGCTTGTTTATGTGTAAACATCTTGAAAATCCAGAAAGTCTGGGAAAGGTCAGAAAAACAACAATGTGTCTTGTGACTTGGCAACATTCCACAAACGACTGTATAAAATGAAGCAGAGTGCGCCATTCGAGGCGGCCGCCATGTTTGTCTTGTCTTGTGTCTTCCTTCCTTTGTTTAGGAAACAGGCGGACCCCAACACTTTGTTGGAGCCCTCTTGCAGGGCTTGCTTCTGCACAGCTAAACAGATGGACCAGCTGCACAGGATGGAGGTTGGTGACAAGTGAGTCACGCCCTTGTCCCATCTGGGTTGGTGCCAGACTGAGTATTTACATTGTGTATGAGATTCTTATTAACTCTGAACCCCAGAGAAATTGCCAAGTGAGCTTAGGTGCCTTTATTGCTGAGCTTTGCGGGTGGGGATGGGGAGGCAGCAAAGGGAGAGGCAAGACCAGGTCACACAAGTCAGTGAGCCCTCATCAATCTCCATCCAGTCCAGAGAAATGTGGCTTCTAGGTCCCTGTGTCTAGCTGTGAGAAGGGTCATTGGCCTTGGCCCAGGCCACAATTTTTTCTCTCTCTTTGGATAGGTGACTCCTGGTACTCCCTCAGCATAGTAAGGGAGTACCACTATGGTCTTGAGCCACCATAGTTGCAGAGACTAGAAGAGAGCCCACGTCTTCCCTCACCAAGACTTTGGTCTTCCTCCCCTGAGTCCATTAATAGAATTCTGAGAGAGGAGAGTCTCCAGTATTCCCTCAATCCAGTGTTTCAAACTATATTCGCAAAATTTCTCAGAAGCTATAGCTTTGTAGTAGAGGTGAAGGAACCAAGTAGATGGACCTTCCCTGCCAACTCCACCATGCCACCCCAAAATCAACCAGAGCAGCTCTGCCTTGAACTATTTAATTACTGGGGGTTTTTTTGAAAACAGTTCTGCATTAAGACAATGTATGAAATTCATTGAGTCAAGGACAAACCTTTCCTTTTATAAATGAACTGAGGGCCTCTGACACCCAATTTAAATTCTTTTCATCCCGCCCCCACCTTCTTTTTCAATTGTGTCGCATTTTCTTCTCATTATAAAAATGAAGAGATTGTTCGCCAAAACCTATAGATTGCTATAAGCAAGCTGAGTAAGAGTATTGCTAAATCAAGGCTCAGGCTAGGGGAACCACTCCAGTAAGACTTCCTTTTCCCTATCTATTCTAGATAATTGACTTCGCATTCCTTCAGTCAACAAATATTTATTAACCACTAGTTACATGCCAGACCCTGGGGAAATAGTACTGAAGTTTAAAAAATTTTCCTCCTCAGGCCGGGCGCGGTGGCTCAAGCCTGTAATCCCAGCACTTTGGGAGGCCGAGACGGGCGGATCACAAGGTCAGAAGATCGAGACTATCCTGTTCCAACAATCTTGAAAACAAAGAACAAAGTTGGAGGACTCATACTTTCTTGGTTTACTACAAAGCTACAATAATTAAAAAGTGTAGTACTGACATCTGGGTAAACATATATATCAATAAAATAGCACCAAGAGTCCAGAAATAAACTCTCAAATTTATAGTCAATTGGTTTTTGACAAGGGTGCCAAGACAATTCAGTAGAGAAAGAATAGTCTTTTTAACAAATGGTGCTGGCCGGGCGCGGTGGCTCAAGCCTGTAATCCCAGCACTTTGGGAGGCCGAGACGGGCGGATCACGAGGTCAGGAGATCGAGACCATCCTGGCTAACACGGTGAAACCCCGTCTCTACTAAAAAATACAAAAAACTAGCCGGGCGAGGTGGCGGGCGCCTGTAGTCCCAGCTACTCGGGAGGCTGAGGCAGGAGAATGGCGTAAACCCGGGAGGCGGAGCTTGCAGTGAGCCGAGATCGCGCCACTGCACTCCAGCCTGGGTGACAGAGCCAGACTCCGTCTCAAAAAACAAAAACAAAAACAAAAAAAAACAAATGGTGCTGAGACAACTGGATATTCATATGCAAAGAAATGAATTTGGGGGCCGGGCGCGGTGGCTCAAGCCTGTAATCCTAGCACTTTGGGAGGCCGAGACGGGCGGATCACGAGGTCAGGAGATCGAGACCATCCTGCCTAATCCGGTGAAACCCCGTCTCTACTAAAAAATACAAAAAACTAGCCGGGCGAAGTGGCGGGTGCCTGTAGTCCCAGCTACTCAGGAGGCTGAGGCAGGAGAATGGCATAAACCTGGGAGGCGGAGCTTGCAGTGAGCTGAGATCCGGCTACTGCACTCCAGCCTGGGGGACAGAGCGAGACTCCGTCTCAAAAAAAAAAAAATTTTCCTCCTCTCGTGGAGCTTCCATTCTAGTGGAGAAAGATAAGATAGTAAGTAAAATATACTGGTAGTATGATGACATGGGAATATCCTTATGTTGTTGTGTAGCATATCCTTATGTTATTTCCAGAATCATTGAATATTTAATTTTATTTACAGGTTGATGTGTGTTTAGCCTTGTATTCCCAATTGGACTATGAGCTCTTTGACGCAGGTACTTAATTACATACTTGGGGCCAGGCACAGTGGCTCACGCCTGTAATCCTAGCACTTTGGGAGGCCGAAGTGGGTAGATCACTTGAGGTCAGGCAGTTTGAGACCAGCTTGCCTCTACTAAAAATACAAAAATTAGCTGGGCGTGGCGGTGGGTGCCTGTAATCCCAGCTACTCAGGAGGTTGAGGCAGGAGAATCACTTGAACCCGGGAGGCGGAGGTTGCAGTGATCCAAGATTGCGCCACTGCACTCCAGCCTGGGCGACAAAGGGAGACTCTGTCTCCAAAAAAAATAATAAATAAAACAATACACACACACACACACGGGCAGAATCCATAGTAGAAATTCAGTAAATACTTGATTAAGTACTTATCTTCCAGCAATACGTTTGCTTAGCAGAATCATGGGATGGTGTCTTCATGAAATACAACACATGGCCGGGTGTGGTGGCTCACGTCTGTAATCCCAGCACTTTCGGAGGCTGAGGTGGGCGAGTAATCTAAGGTCAGGAGTTGGCCCACCAGCCTGGCCAACATGGTGAAACCCTGTCTCTACTAAAAATACAAAAATTAGCAGAGCATGGTGGTGTGTGCCTGTAATCCCAGCTACTTGGGAGGCTAAGGCAGGAGAATCGCTTGAACCCAGGAGGCGGAGGTTGCAGTGAGTCGAGATTACACCACTGTACTCCAGCCTGGGTGACAAAGTGAGACTCTTGTCTCAAAAAATAAATAAAATAAAATCCAATACATAAGCAAGCAAATTACAATGGACAAAGAAGTGATTGTTAATAGACATAAGTTCTACAAATGTAAACAATGATTAATTCAACTTTTTGAGTGTCCCAAAAAGAATTCCCAGAGGTTGCCTGATGAGCAGAGTATAGACTTTGCCCTAGAAAGTACAAAACAGAGGGAGCTGTACACAACTTAGTTTAACTTTTCCTCAGCAATGTGAACAAAGGTTATGTAGCTTTGGTATGAGGCTGGTGATGGTTTTATCACACAGGCAGCAGAAATTTGGTAGTTTCAATGCATTCCTCTAAAACTATGCTCTGCAGGTCAGAATTTACCGATAAAATATTGGGATCAGCACCCAATAAGCATGACACTAACTTTGTGCTAGGCTCTTTGATGTTGTAAATCTTGTAGTGGTATTTAGACCAGAGAACTTGTACCATGGAGATAAACCAAGACTTCCCAAGTGGTATTTGAGCATGGAGGGGGTCAAGTTTAAATAAAATAACATCCATGTTAGAAATGGTTCAGATGTTAAAGATCATTCTTTTTTTTTTTTTTTTTTTTTTGAGACAGAGTCTTGCTCTGTCGCCCAGGCTGGAGTGCAGTGGCACTATCTGGGCTCACTGCAAGCTCCGCCTCCTGGGTTCACGCCATTCTCCTGCCTCAGCCTCCCAAGTAGCTGGGACTACAGGCGCCTGCCGCCTCGCCCGGCTAGTTTTTTGTATTTTTTTAAGTAGAGACGGGGTTTCACCGTGTTAGCCAGGATGGTCTCGATCTCCTGACCTCGTGATCCGCCCGTCTCGGCCTCCCAAAGTGCTGGGATTACAGGCTTGAGCCACCGCGCCCGGCAAAGATCATTCTTTAGGAACCACTTGGCTGTGTGGCAAAGGAGCATGTTCTGTTTTACAAGTGTATGTTCTCTGACCTGAATTTCACAAGTTGGAACAGTGTCCTTGCTGCATGGTGTGGCAGACTAGCTATGAGATGGAGCAGAACTTGGGGTCTGAGCAAACAGTGCTGGGGCTCCAGAAGCTCAATGGACTTCTCTCTCACTTGGCACTGCATAGATACCCTCTGGTCAGGTTTCTATCAGGCCATCCTCTCAAGTTATGAGTTCAACAGCACAGAGTCGGCTGGGCGCGGTGGCTCACACCTGTAATCCCAGCACTTTGGGAGGCCAAGGTGGGTGGATCACAAGGTCAGGAGTTTGAGACCAGCCTGACCAACATGGTGAAACCCCATCTCTACTAAAAATACAAAAATTAGCTGGGCGTGGTGGCGTACTCCTGTAATCCCAGCTACTCAGGAGGCTGAGGTGGGAGAATTGCTTGAACCCAGGAGGTGGAGGTTGCAGTGAGCCGATATCACGCCATTGCACTCCAGCCTGGGCAACAGAGCGAGACTCCATCTCAAAAACAAACAAACAAAAAACCCAGAGCCATCTGAGATTATACCTGTGAGAAAATGGATCCTTCACCAGGAAAGTGATGGCAAATACTTGTGGTCACCTCAGCCCTTCCACATCACACCTACTTTCAGCTGTTTTCTGACAGGTTAATGAGGCTTTAAAAAGAAAGTCAAGTGCAGTTTTCCAGCTCAAATAGTTTTCACTGGAGGAGTTAACTCCTTGAGTTATTTACTTTTCATGAACTACATAGCTGAAGGCACATAAGTTTTTTTTTTTTTTTTGAGAGAGAGTCTCCCTCTGTCACCCAGGCTGAAGTGCAGTGGCACCATGCCTGGTTAATTTTTGTATTTTTAGTGGAGGCGGGGTTTCACCATGTTGGCCGGGCTAGTTTCAAACCCCTAACCTCAAGTGATCTGCCTGCCTCGGCCTCCCAAAGTGCTGGGATTACAGGCGTGAGCCATTGCGCCCAGTCAGGCACATAACTTTTTATGTCTTCATTTTATGTACAACTCTTTTTCTTTTGTTTTTTCTTTTTTTTTTCTTTTCTTTTTTTTTTTTTGAGATGGAGTCTCACTCTGTGGTCAGGCTGGAGTGCAGTGGTGTGATCCTACCTCACTGCAACCTCTGCCTCCTTGGTTTAAGCGATTCTCCTGCCTCAGCCTCCTGAGTAGCTGGGACTACAAGCGTGCGCCACCACGCCTAGCTAATTTTTGTCTTTTTAGTAGAGACGGGGTTTCATCATGTTGGCCAGGATGGTCTCGATCTATTGACCTCATGATCTGCCCACTTTGGCCTCCCAAAGTGCTGGGATTACAGGCATGAGCCACCATGCCTGCCCCCCTTTTTCTTTTATACTTGATTTTACCTCCCAGCATTATGAGTTGCTACAAGAAATATTTTAACAAATTAGAGTCTGTGAGTCTAACTCACTCAATATTAGCCCTGAATTTTTTAGATGAGGAAACAGGCCTATTAAAAAGGCAGAGACTTGACCAGGGTCACATAACAAGTGAAAGAGAGAATCTGGAGTCTTCTGGTTTTAAAACTATGTTTCTCAAGTTTTTCTTTTTTAAACCAAGACTTCTTTTGATAAATATAAAAATCTCACTTCTCGACCAGGCACAGTGGCTCACCCCCGTAATCCCAGCACTTTGGGAGGCCAAGGCAGGTGGATCACCTGAGGTCAGGAGTTCGAGACCAGCCTGGCCAACATGGTGAAACCCTGTCTCTACTGAAAATACAAAAATTAGCCGGATGTGGTGGTGCACCCCTGTGATCCCAGCTACTCGGGAGGCTGAGGCAGGAGAATCGCTTGAACCTGGGAGGCAGAGGTTGCAGTGAGCTGAGATTGCAACCGTGAACTCCAGCCTGGGTGACAGAGCGAGTCTCCATCCCCAAAAACAAAACAAACAAACAAAAAAACCTCACTTCTCTCCTCCACCAGAAATTCTGGCATATCCTCTCAGAGAGTCATCATTCTTTTGGGAATCTTTGTATCCTCTGAATAAAAACATTTTTTTTTTCATGGCCAGACACTGCTCCTTCATATCAGCAGATATTGATTGTCCCTGGAAGGATAGAAATATAAATATTGAGGAACTCAATATTTTAAAAGATAAGGACCTGCCTCTGTAGGTGGTGCAAGCTCAAGGTAATATTAACATATTGTATTGAACTTTATAACTTACAAAGGGTTTTCACATCCACTTCCTCATTTGATTGTCACAACAACCAAATGAGATAGTTATTATCAGCATTCCAGTTTTGCAGCTGAGAAAATCAAGACACAGAGGGTTTAAGTGACTTGCCAATGGTCACAGCAGAACCAAGACTTAAATCCAAATCACCATATGGGTTTCCACTACTTCTCTATATCTTCTTCCAAAAGCTGATGAGATTTTAGGGGTCTGCAGAATCTCTACCCCCTATCCAGGAACATCTCACGTCAAGGAATAAAAATCTGGCCTTCTATTAAGGAAGTGACCCACCATCCTTCCTTTTCTTAAGAATTACTTTGGTTGTGGCCGGGTGCGGTGGCTCAGGCCTGTAACCCCAGCACTTTGGAGGCTGAGGCTTGTGGATCACGAGGTCAGGAGTTCAAGACCAGCCTGGCCAACCTGGTGAACCCCATCTCTAAAAATACAAAAATTTGCTGGGCGCAGTGATGCGCGCCTGTAGTCCCAGCTACTCTTCAGAAAGCTGAGGCAGGAGAATCGCTTGAACCTGGGAAGCGGAGGGTGCAGTGAGCCGAGATCAAGCCACTGCACTCCAGCCTGGGTGACAAAGTGAGACTCTGGCTCAAAAAAAAAAAAAGAATTACTTTGATTGTTTGTTAAAATACATTAGGCCCCTCTCCTAAAGGTTTTGATAAAATAGTCTGGGGGAGGGCTCAGGAATCTATTTTTATTGCTGGAATGCTAGAATCAGGAGATGCTAAGATTTATTTGCAGAAATGGTATGTTTCCACTGTGCTGATAGAAGTCTGGGCCTTTTTTTCTCAAGGTCTTTTAGGCTCCCTCCAAATTCTACTACTTCCTTCCTCAGGGAGTCACTACCTAACCTTGGTATTGTGGGGTGACCAAGAGGACTATAGCGACGCGCTCATCATCTTCCTGGGCCTGTCCTTGGGGGCTGGAGGTAACCTTAGATAGCATGAGGTCCCCCTTGTCTTCAATTAGACTCCCTCTTGTCTCATCCTGATGTTCAGGGAGATGGTCAGCAGATGGTGCTAACTTTCCACCCTTCCCTCTTTGAATCCTGTGGGGGCATTCTTAAAACTAATCCAGTGGAACTTGCAGTGTATCAAATCTTGAAGAGAGTGCTAGGGAATTCTTGTTTGTATTTACTAAAGGGCACAGATGTCAGGAGTAGAAGGACTGATGTGTGAATCCCAGCTGAATCCCTTACCAGCCACGTGACCTCTGGTAAGTTAATTCCATAAGCCTGTTTTTTCAACTATAAATTGGGGTGCTCTTGACCTCCTAGAATTAAATGTGAGGAATAAATGACCCCTTGGCACTTGTTATAGTGAGTAGGTGCCTACTAAGTAATAAAGATATTTTCCTGTGCAATGTTGTGAATTATGGCTTTCCTGTTATGCCTTTAAAAATTCCTTTAAATAAAAAATCAAAAATAAAAGTAAACAATGAGTTTCACACAAAATAAATAAAAAATCAAAAAAATAGACTCCGTCTCAAAAAAAAAAAAAAAAAGAAAAAATCAAAAAAATAAAAATAAAAAATTCCTTTTTTGGTCACGCTTTTTAGCCAGTTAGTTGAGGATCTTACCCTATTCACAATACTTTAGCATTGTGAGGAACTTGCTTGATTTCAAAAAAAACACTTAAAAAGAGATGAAAGAGAGAATATGAACTCTTGGTTTATAAGTCCTTTCCAATTTCCAATTCATGTGCATTAACCATAACATTAGATAATACAAGTGATTAACAATTATAATCATGTATTGCAATTGTTAAATATACAGAAGCACCTACTGGCTATGTATGTAAAGTAGTACTCATGGGTAAATTAATTGATAACAAGGTTATGAAGAGAAAAGGCTTCTGAGCCATCAAAGTAGATATTACAAAGTTGGCATATCAAAGTTCATGTACTTTACTCATACCTAGGCCTTCAGAATTTCATTCTGTAAGTCTCTTTACTCATTTTAAATACTAATTTGGTCATATGGATCCCCATTGCATGAGTGAGTAAATTAGAAAGGGGGAATAGGTGCTAGAACCATAGCCAAAGGATTGTCTAATAGCCTGACAAAAAAGGAAATACAAAAACAGATGTGTGAACTCAACAAGAAGGGTATATAGTCTGGCGTCATTTGGGATTAGATAAAATTTTTTATATATCGTATCAGCCCTGGTTGCTATTTTATTAATATTATACTTCCACAATAATGGTATTCATAATACATCAAGAAAAGACTGAATTATGTTGTCTCTGTTTTTATAAAAGTAGACTATATACTTTTATATTTCTATCCCAAAACAATCAAAAGTTAAAAAGTTTTAGAGGCCTGGTGCAGTAGCTCATTTTTGTAATCCCAGCACTTTGAGAGGCCAGGGCAGAAGTATCACTTGAGTCCAGGAGTTTGAAACCACCCTGGGCAACATAGTGAGACTCAGTCTGTACAAAAAATAAAATTTAGCCTGGTATGGGGACTCATGCCTGTAGTCCTAGCTCCTTGGGAGGCTAAGGTGGGAGGATTGCTTGAACCTGGGAGGTCAAGGCTGCAGTGAGCTGTGATAGTGCCATCGCACTCCAGCCTGAGCAACAAAAACACTGTCTCAAAAAAAAAAAAAAAAATGGCTTAAATAAAGAGGAAAAGTTTGAATTTTCTGGAAAACTGCTTCTGTAAAATAACTCAGTTTCCTATTGTGCTACAGAAATGAAACATCACCTTGTTAAATCTACACAATTTTAAATCTCTTCCATTTCTAGCAGTGCAGTATACAGCAAATTCTTTTTTTTTTTTTTTTTTTTTTTAATAAGGGGACAGGGTCTCACTCTGTTGCCCAGAATGGAATACGATAGCATAATCACAGCTCACTGTCGCCTCTACCTCGCAGGATCAAGCGCTCCTCCCACCTCAGCCTCCCAAGTAGCTGGGACTACAGGTATGTGCCACCATGCCTGGCTAATTTTTGTATTTTTTTAGAGATAGGGTGTCACCATGTTGCCCAGGATGGTCTCGAACTCTTGGGCTCAAGTGATCCACCTACCTCAGCCTCCTAAAGTGCTGGGATTACAGGCGTGAGCCGCCACACCTAGCCAGCAAATTTTTTTTTTTTTTTTTTTGAGACAGAGTCTCACTCCATCGCCCAGGCTGGGATACAGTGGCACAGTCTTGCCTCACTGCAACCTCCACCTCCTGGGTTCGTGCCATTCTCCTGCCTCAGCCTCCTGAGTAGCTGGGACTACAGGTGTCTGCCACCACGCCTGGCTAATTTTTTGTATTTTTAGTAGAGACGGGGTTTCACCGTGTTAACCAGGATGGTCTTGATCTCCTGACCTCATGATCCGCCTGCCTTCGCCTCCCAAAGTGCTGGAATTACAGGCGTGAGCCACCGTGCCCAGCCCCAGTCAACACATTCTTATGTCATGGTTACTATGTACCAGTGACTAATATATACTATACTCATAGATATGTTCAATTGATCCTCACAACAGCCTCATGAGGTACATTTTAAGTCTATATAGTTGAGGAAACAAAAGCGTATAAAAGTTAAATAACTTATCCAGTATTTCACTGTCAGTAGATAAAAGAACCAGGTAGTGTGGTTCTAGAGTCATGCATTTAACTACTGCACTATGCTCTGTAGGACTCACTATTTGATCCTCCTGGATGAAACACACTTTTTATTGCATTGTTGGGCCCACAAAAAGTAATACAATTCTCTAAGAACATGCATGCAAACTCTTACGTTACTACATGGAATTAACATTTATTGTATAAGTGTTTTAAGCAGTCAAAAGTAAACTCAGGAATTGAGGTTTGTTGTTGTTGTTTCCTGAGATGGAGTCTTGCTCTGTCACCCAAGCTGGAGTACAGTGGCATGATCTTGGTTCATTGCAACCTCTACCTCCCTGGTTTAAGCTATTCTCCTGCCTCAGCCTCCTGAGTAGCTGGAATTACAGGCATGCACCATCACACCTGACTAATCTTTGTATTTTTAGTAGAGACGGGGTTACGCCATGTTGGCCAGGCTGGTCTTACTCCTGACCTCAGGTGATCCACCTGTCTTGGCCTCCCAAAGTGCTAGGATTACGGTCACTTTGCCCGGCCCCTGGAATTTTTTTTGTTTTGTTTTGTTATTCTTTTTGTTTGTTTGTTTTTTGTTTTTTGAGTTTTTTTGTTTGTCTGTTTTTTGTTTTTTGATATGGAGTCTTGCTCTGTCGCCCAGGCTGGAGTGCAGTGGCCTGATCTCGGCTCACTGCAGCCTCTGCCTCCCAGGTTCAACCAATTCTCTTGCCTCAGCCTCCCAAGTAGCTGGGACTACAGGCATGTGCCATCATGCCCAGTTAATTTTTTTTTTTTTTTTTTGAGACGGAGTCTCGCTCTGTTGCCCAGGCTGGAGTGCAGTGGTGCATCTCCGCTCACTGCAAGCTCTGCCTCCTGGGTTCATGCCATTCTCCTGCCTCAGCCTTCCGAGTAGCTGGTACTACAGCCCCCCGCCACCATGCCTGGCTAATTTTTTGTATTTTTTTTTAGTGGAGACGGGGTTTCACCGTGTTAGCCAGGATGATCTCAATCTCCTGACCTTGTGATCCGCTGGCCTTGGCCTCCCAAAGTGCTAGGATTACAGGCGTGAGCCACCACACCCAGCAGGAAGTGGTTTTACATGAGCAAGCAATTAAACAATTGGAAACTATCAAAAGTGACCAGATAGGCTGGGTGTGGTGGCTCACAAGTGTGATCCCAGCACTTTGGGAGGCCAAGGCAGGCCGATTGCTTGAGACCAACCTAAGCAATATAGTGAGACCCTGTCACACACACACAAAAAAAGTTTGCCAAGTATGGTGGTGCATGCCTGTGGTCCCAGCTATTTGAAAGGCTGAGGTAGAAGGATTGCTTGAGCCCAAGAGGTTGAGGCTGCAGTAAGCTGTGATCACGCCACTGCATTCCAGCATGGGTGTCAGAGCAAGATTCTGTCTCAAAAAAAAAAAAAAAAAAAGTGACAAGATGATTTTGAAAAATAATCATCTTCCCCACCTAAAAAAAAACTCTTGAAAATGAATAACCTAACTGTTAAAATTACATGGATACATTGAATTAGTATTTTACCCAGCTGAAAAGAGAGTTCATGGATTAAACAACAGATCTAAAGACATATCCAGAAACAAGATGGAGTATATGTAATGATAAGAGATGTGGAGAATAGAATGAAAAGGTCTAAGACATGTCTAATTATAGTTTCTGAGAGAAGAGCAGAGAAAGTAAGAGAACAGGCAATATTTAAAGAGTCTAAGAATTTTCCAGAACTGATGAAAGACATATACCTACTTGTAATATGTGAATTCATAATACAGAAAGTGCAGTGTTTACTAAGCAAAATAATTAAAATGAAATAAATATACTCAGATTGATTTCACAATACCAAAGACAAAATATCTTTAAAAACTGTCAAAAGAATAAAAGAGGTCACTTAACAAGGAAATGGCAAATGGACAGCAAAGTGGATGTAATGTTACTTAACACTAACAGTGGAAACTAGAAGATAACTGTCAACCTAGAGCTGTGTAGTGGCAAAACTATTTCCAAGCATGAGGACAAAATAAAGGACATTTTCAGATAACTAAAAACAGAACAAAGTTGGAGGACTCACATGTCCTAATTTCAACTTATTACAGAGCTACAATAATCAAAACAGAGTGGTACTTCATAAGAATAGACATATAGAGCAAGAGAAAATAATTGAGTCCAGAAATAAGCCCTCACGTTTACAGTCAATTGCTTTTTATCAGAAGTGCCAAGATTATTCAATGGGAAAAGAAGAGGCTTTTTACTAAACCGTGGCAGGTCAACTGGGTATCCATATGCAAAAGAATGAAGCTGGATCCTTACCTCATACCGTATACAAAAATTAACTCAAAATGGATCAAAGAATAAATGTAAGAGCTAAAACTCTTAGAAGAAAATATAGGGCTAAATCTTCATGATCTTAGATTAAGCAACAAGTTTCTTAGACACTAGAAGTATAAGCAACCAAAGAAAAAATATATTAGACTTCATCAAATTTAGAAATTTTTGTGCTTCAAAGAAATCTATCAAGAAAGTTAAAAGGCAACCGCAGAATGGGGGGGAACTCTGCAAATCATGTACTGATAAAGTCCTAGTATTCAAAATATATGGAGAACTCTTACAACTCAACAATAAAAAGACAACCCAATTTTTCAAATGGGCAAAGGATTTGAATACACATTTCTCCAAAGAAGATTTACACATGATCAATGAGCATATGCAAAAGTGCTCGAGGCCAGGCACGGTTGGTCATGCCTGTAATCCCAGCACCTTGGGAAGCCGAGGTGGGCGGTTTACCTGAGGACAGGAGTTCAAGACCAGCCTGGCCAACATGGTGAAACCCTGTTTCTACTAAAAATACAAAAAAAAGAAAAGAATTAGCCAGGCATGGTGGTGGGCACCTGTAATCCCAGCTACTTGGGAGGCTGAGGCAGGAGAATCTCTTGAGCCTGGGAAGCGGAGGTCACAGTGAACCAAGATTGTGCCATTGCACTCCAGCCTGGGCGACAGAGCGAGACTCTGTCTCAAAAAAAAAGAAAAAAGAAAAAGAAAAGGTGCTTAAGGTCACTAACCATTAGGGAAATGCAAATCAAAACCACAATGAGACACCACAATCATTAGGATAGCTATACTTTTTTAAAAAGCAGAAGTTACCAAATGTTGGCAAGTATGTGGAGAAATTAGAACCCTCTTACATTGCTGCCAGGAACATAAAATGGTGCAGCTGCTGTAGAAAACAATTTGGCAGTTCCTCAGAAGTTAAACAGAATTACTGTGTGACCCAGGAATTCCACTCCTGCATATATACCTAAGATAATTGAAAACATACGTTCAAACAAAAATGTGTGCATGAATGTTCATACCAGCATTATTCGTAATAAGCAAAAGGTGAATACAACTCACATGTTCAACTAGTTAGTAGATTAAATGTGGAATGGTCATACTCTGGAATATTATTCAGCCATAAAAAAGGAATGGAGTAGGCCGGGTGCGGTGGCTCACGCCTGCAATCCCAGCACTTTGGGAGGCTGAGGTGGGTGGATCACGAGGTCAGGAGATCGAGACCATCCTGGCAAACACGGTGAAACCCCATCTCTACTAAAAATACAAAAAAAATTAGCCAGGCGTGGTGGTGGGCGTCTCCCAGCTACTCAGGAGGCTGAGGCAGGAGAATGGTGTGAACCAGGGAGGCAGAGCTTGCAGTGAGCCAAGATTGCGCCACTGCACTCCAGCCTGGGCGACAGAGCGAGACTCCGCCTCAAAAAAAAAAAAAAAGAAAAGGAGTAGTAATACATACTCCAACATGAATGAACCTTGAAAACATGCTAAGTGAAAGAAGCCAAACATAAAAGACTACATATTATATGATTCCATTTATATGAAATATTCAGAATAGGCAAGTCTATAAAGAAAGTAGCTTGGGCCGGGCGCGGTGGCTCAAGCCTGTAATCCCAGCACTTTGGGAGGCCGAGACGGGCGGATCACGAGGTCAGGAGATCGAGACCATCTGGCTAACACAATGAAACCCCGTCTCTACTAAAAATACAAAAAAATTAGCCGGGCGAGGTGGCGGGCGCCTGTAGTCCCAGCTACTCGGGAGGCTGAGGCAGGAGAATGGCGTAAACCCGGGAGGCGGAGCTTGCAGTGAGCCGAGATAGTGCCACTGCACTCCAGCCTGGGCGACAGAGCGAGACTCCGTCTCAAAAAAAAAAAAAAAAAAAAAGAAAGTAGCTGGCAGGGGCTGGGGGCACGAGGGATAGGGAGTGACTGCTAATGGGTACCTGGTTTCTTTCTGGGATTAAAATATCTGGAATTAGAAAGTGATGATGGTTGCACAACCTTGTGAATATACTAAAAACTACTGAACTGTACATTTTAAAATGGTGAATTTTGGCTGAGTGCAGTGACTCACACCTGTAATCCCAGCACTTTGGGAGGCCAGGGTTGGAAGATCACTTGAGGCCAGGAGTTCAAGACCAGCCTGGGCAACATAGCAAGATGCCATCTCTTAAAAAAAAAAAAAAAAAAAAAAAGTGTAGTGGTGAAACCACTTTTGCAAAATTATGACTGAGACAGTGAAAGAGATCTAACTGCTTTCCCAAAGCAGACCTCCTTCTTGCCTGGGGGCTAGATTGCCTCTGTAGGACTGACATTAGCCACAAGATTAGAAATGATGGTTTAGGAGTCATGCAGCTGGAGGCTGCAAGATTCTGACCCTCCCTAAACTGCCCCTAAGATCAGTACTTGAGGTATTTTGCAGACCCTGCACTTGAGGGATCAACTGGCACCAGCCAGATCAATTAACTGGCTCATCTGATCTTGTGACCCCCCCCCCCCCACCCAGGAACTGACTCAGTGCAAGCAGACAGCTTCGACTCCCTATGATTTCATCCCTGACCAGTCAGCACTCCTGGCTTACTTGCTTCCCCCCACCCACCAAGTTGTCCTTAAAAACTCTGATCTCTGAATGCTTGGGGAGACTGATTTGAGTAATAATAAAACTCTAGTCTCCCCACTCACAGCTGGCTTTGTGTGAATTACTCTTTCTCTGTTGCAATTCTCCTGTCTTGATGAATTGGCTCTGTCTAGGCAGCAGACAAGGTGAACCCCTTTGGCAATTACTGTGGTACACACCTATAGTCCTAGCTACTCAGGAGGCTGAGCTGAGGTGGGAGAATAGCTTAAGCCCAGGAGTTCGAGGCTGCAAGTGAGCTACAAGGTGCCACTGCACTCCATCCTGCATGACAGAGCGAGTCCCCACCTATAAATATATATAATAAGTAAATAAATTGTGAGTATTATGTGATGTGAATTATATCTCAGTTTAAAAAACCCGATGGTTCTACTAACAACAGACTTTCACTAAAGTAATTTCTAAATTATATTCTGAGGGGTACGGGCATGGAGGCTCACGCCTGTAATCTCAGTACTTTGGGAGGCCGAGGCAGGCGGATTGCTTGAGGTCAAGAGTTCAAGACCAGCCTGGCTAACATGGTGAATCCCCTTCTCTACTAAAAAAAAAAAAAAAAAAAAAAAATACAGAAAAATTAGCCCGGCGTAGTGGCACACACCTGTAGTCCCAGCTACTTGGGAGGCTGAGGCAGGAGAATCACTTCAACCCGGGAGATGGAGGGTGCAGTGAGCTGAGATCGTGCCACTGCACTCTAGCCTGGGTGACAGAGGAGACTCCGCCAAAAAAAAAAAAAAAAAGATATTCTGAGGGGAGAAGAAAAATGACCTTCAAAGCAAGATCTGAGATGATAAACATAAAATCTAAAGAAATATTGTATAAAATAATAATAAATTTACTTTGAAGAGTGAAAAAACTTAAAATAGTGTTTGGAGTTAAAAATGCTGTTATGTATAATAAGTCAAGATAAAGCACTAAAATAATAGAAATAATGTAAAACTTTTAAGTTGATAGACCGAGGAAAACTGGAATAAGAAAAGTATTAATCCAAAAGCTGACAGGAAAAGAGAAAAAGTGGCCACGTGCAGTGACTCATGCTGATAATGCCAGCACTTTGGGAGGCCAAGGCGGATGGATCACCTGAAGTCAAGAATTCAAGACCAGCCTGGTCAACATGATAAAACCCCATCTCTACTAAAAATACAAAAATTAGCTGGGTGTGGTGGTGCACGCCTGTATTCCCAGCTACTCAGGAGGCTGAGGCATGAGAATCACTTGTACTTGGGAGGCAGAGGTTGCAGTGAGCCGAGATTGTGCCACTGCACTCCAGCCTGGGCAACAGAGTGAGACTCAGTCTCAAAAAAAAAAAAAAAAAAAAGGCCGGGCGCGGTGGCTCACGCCTGTAATCCCAGCACTTTGGGAGGCCAAGGCGGGCGGATCACAAGGTCAGGAGATCGAGACCACGGTGAAACCCCGTCTCTACTAAAAATACAAAAAATTAGCCGGGCGCGGTTGTGGGCGCCTGTAGTCCCAGCTACTCGGGAGGCTGAGGCAGGAGAATGGCGTGAACCCGGGAGGCGGAGCTTGCAGTGAGCCGAGATCGCGCCACTGCACTCCAGCCTGGGCTGGGAGACAGAGCGAGACTCCGTCTCAAAAAAAAAAAAAAAAAAAAAAAGTGATAAAAATAGAAAACACCAATTAAGATGGTAAAAACAAGTCCAAATATATCTGTAATCACCATATGAATTTACTAGCTTCAGTAGTTAAAATTGTCAGGTTGGATAAAATAAACTAAAATCCAGCCATAATGCTATTTACAAGAAACAGATCTTTAAACAGACACAAGATGAAAAGTAAAAAGGTGTACTGAGCAAATACTAAAAGTTGGAAGCTATGTAATTAGACAAATAGGCTGTCAGACAAAGCATTATAGGAACAAAGAACATAACTATATAATGTCGATTCAACTCACAAGAAGGTGTGAAAATTCAATAATAAATATGCACCCATTACAATAATCTCTAAATGTATAAAACCAAACTGAAGACTCATAGGGAAAAATTGCCGAGTAGAAGATTTCAACAAACTGTATATTTACTGAACATAACAATGAAGCTTGAGTTAATGGCCTTATATAGAGCATTGCATCCCCACGATTAAAGAATAGACACTTTTCTCTTTTCTGTTCTTTTTTGAGACGGAGTCTCGCTCTGTCACCCAAGCTGGAGTGCAGTGTGGCACGATTTCGGCTCACTGCAACCTCCGCCTCACAGGTTCAATCGATTCTCCTGCCTCAGCCTCCCAAGTAGTTGGGATTACAGGCCCATGCCACCACGCCTGGCTAATTTTTGTATTTTTAGCCATGTTGGCCAGGCAGGTCTTGAACTCCTGACCTCAGGTGATCTGCTAGCCTCCACCTCCCAAAGTGCTGGAATTGTAGGCAAGAGCCATGGTGCCCGGCCTTAGAACTGCCCTTTATGCGGCACCCCCACGATGGCCACAGTTGATTGGACTAGAGGCAAACTCCAACTGGGCCAAGCAGATTGCCTCTCCAAGGAATTTGATTGGATAGCAGGATTTCCCTCTATTTCGCACCCCATGGTTGATTGGACTAGAGGTGGAGCCCCAATTCAAACTGGGCCAATCAAATTCGGTCTTCAAGAGAGGGCTCTTCATTGACTTGAGATGTAAATAGGGTGGCCAGCTTCTTCTGTGAGCCCAGAGGAAAAGAGAAAGCATATCTGCAAGCGGAATCAAGGGTTCCTGCAGAAAGGAAAGACCAGGCAGTGAGAGGGAGAGACTGCAAGGTAGACTGAACAGAGAGAGAGACTAAGAAGAGAGAGAAATTGGCCGGGCGCGGTGGCTCACGCCTGTAATCCCAGCACTTTGGGAGGCCGAAGCGGGCGGGTCACGAGGTCAGGAGATGGAGACCATCCGGGCTAACACGGTGAAACCCCGTCTCTACTAAAAATACAAAAAATTAGCCGGGCGTGGTGGCACCTGCCTGTAATCCCAGCTTCTTGGGAGGCTGAGGCAGGAGAATCGGTTGAACTCGGGAGGCGGAGCTTGCAGTGAGCCGAGATCACACCACTGCACTCCATCCTGGGCAACAGAGCGAGACTCCGTCTCAAAAAAACAAAAAACAAAACAAAAAAAATTAGCCTCCCATGGTGGCGGGCGCCTTTAATCTCAGCTACTCGGGAGGCTGAGGCGGGTGAATTGCTTGAACTCAAGGGGCAGAGGTTGCAGTGAGCCGAGATCGCGCCATTGTACTCCAGCCTGGGCAACAAGAGCACAACTCCGTCTCAAAAAAAAAAAAAAAAAAAAAAATTCAGAGACAGTTTGAAAAACAGAGCATGTAACCCAAGATTGAATTAGAAATTGAGAGAGCAAAAACCACTAAGCATGAGACAAAATAAGAGAATGGAAACCAGAGAGAGTGATTACTTGGATTCTGATGGCTCTGCAGTTCTTGGTTCCAGTCCTTCCCAGGGTTACCTGGCACACCTGTTACTTGTAATCAAAAGACTCTCAGTGCACAGTCCCACCTCTATTCTTTGGCTCTAGCCAACACCTTTACCTGAAACCCCACCCTCCCTGCACTACCTCTAATTTTGCGTAAATCCTCTCAATCCTTCCAGACTCTGTTCTTGTCCCATCATCTTGGTGACATTTTTCTGTTATCCCCCCACCTGCTAGAACTCTTTGAACCTGAGAGAACATTGTTTGAAAACTCCCTTGTTTGTAAGCAGAAACAACCTGATCTGCCCATCTACCTGCCTGTTCCCCTCCTCCTTGCCATACGGTACCCACCTTCATAGAATTCGCACTCAGTAACTGAGTTTTCAATAGGCTGCGACTGAAACGCTAGGGCTTTTCTGAGATGAGCGTTTTATCCAGTGTGCAGTCTCCACAGGGGAAAAACCAATGAATCAGCAGTGGTTTGATGAACTGAAAGCATGCTGGGAATGGTGCTATTAGCCTCACTGAAAATCATGAAAAAGGCTTTAGAAATCCTTCATTTATAGGCGAGTAAATTGAGGTCCAGGGGAAATTCACACAGCTAGCAAGGAGCATATTTGATTTTGGAGGCAAGACTCTTAGGAATTAAGTATCATGAGTTCAACTCAAGAATGTTTGCTAGGCCGGGCGCAGTGGTTCACACCTGTAATCCCAGCACTTTGGGAGGCTGAGGTGGGTGGATCACCTGAGGCCAGGGGTTCGAGACCAGCCTGGCCAACATGGTGAAACCCTGTCTCTACTAAAAATACAAAAATTAGCTGGGCATGGTGGTAGGCACCTGTAATCCCAGTTACTCAGGAGGCTGAGGCAGGAGAATCGCTTGAATCCCGGGAGCGGAGGTTGCAGTGAGCCAAGATCTTACCACTTCACTCCAGCCTAGGCGAAAGAGCAAAACTGCGTCTCAAAAAAAAAAAAGAAAGAAGTGTTTCCTTGTCTGAAAGAGAGGTATCTACCTGCCAACCCCACATCTGTTTCTGCTTGTGCTTCTTGTTCCTGACAGCCACACCATCATCAGGCCAGCTCCTAGCTATCATTCAGACCTCAAATTAGATGTCGCCTTTTCTAAGAAGACCACCACTTCCTCAAAGTCTGATGCCACGACATGTAGTATATTTAGTACTATCTCATAAAAGCTTGTCTACTTGCATACGTGGTTTGGCACTCAATAAATGTTTGGCGAGTGAAGGAGTCAGGCATCAGATGCTGTGTGCTGGAGTCCATTTATTTAGGCCGTCAATTGAGAACAGCAAGGAAAGTGCCCTAGAGTGAGGAACCAGTCAGCTCACCTTCCCCAGCACCTCCTCCCTGTGAGTTTGAAAGGAACTGGTGGTCAGGTTGAAGCAGCATGCACTCTGGCTCCTGAAGTGGCTGGGGCGATGGTGCTGCAGATAGCTATACACTGACCCCTCAACAAGGGCAGTCAAGCCTCCCCAAGCAGTCAGTGAGAGCTGCTTCCTGGGAACAGTGGGACAGATGTGGAGTCTGGAAGTGGGTCAAGTTGCAATCACAAGGCCACTAGTCCTCACTCCTGCAGATGCTTGCTTTTTCTGTGGTTATTGGGATGTGCTCAGCTAGAGAAATTTCTAATTGATTACAAACTGAATTCCCAGGAGCTTGGTTTGATCCAAGAGTGCAAATCCAGCCCAGGCCAGAGATAGGTAAAGGAGCTGCCCTAGGCTGACCGGGGCATCAGGGAAAGCTTTTTGTCCTGATTGTAAACAGTGCCCTGTCTTCTCCCAAACCCTTTGGCCTCTAGCCTGACAGATTCTGGAGGGGTTGGGATAGGGGCAGTGAGTGCATCCTAGCCAACCCCACACCACACTACCCTGACTGTAATGCCACTGAGATTGCTCTGGCACCACCTGCGGGCCTCTGATTTACTATTGTAAACCAAATACCTTTTCCAAAACCAAAACTGTGCCCATTTGGACCAGTTGTTTTGCTCCAGGGACAGGGTCTGTAACACACAACAGAGATCTGGTGTCTGGAAAAGCTGAACATCTTTAGAAGAGCGTAAAGAAAAAAGAAAAAGCCCATCATTTCTGAGTGAGGCTGGCCAGGCCAGCTGGAGAAGGCAACAGACTTTTGGGGGAGCCAAAGGACCACTTGGCCAGCTTGTCAGACCCTGGGCCAAGCCATTGTATAAGCTCCAAAGTATTGGAAAGAAGGAAAGAAAAAAAATCAGGACATATTTTTAGTTTTGCTCAGGAGCCCAGAACATGCTCACAACTCCAGGAATCTGCTCTTTTCTGCAAACGGAAAATGTGATCCATGAGAACAAACTTGACTGCTGGAGTGTGTGCCTATGTTGCCCTGCCCTGTAACTTAGGGGGCCAGGACCTACACCACCTGTGACTGCTTTCCAGAGTCCGCTGTACCCCTCTGAGCAGCTGGCTCACTTTAATAGTTAAAAGACAGGACAGTGGCCTCAGAATCAAAATACAGAATATGCATTTATTGACATCTGCCCTGGGCTACACTGGGTTTCTAGCAAGAACAAAAGCAAATGCAAAGGGAAATGTACAAATACAATTAGCAACCTGGTGTAATTGTGGATACCAGGAGATGTTCTTTCCAGACTTAGTAGAGGAACTATGATTACCCTATATTTAATAGCTTAACTTTGAATGTGCACTAGAATTCCAAATTTAGCAAAGAAATAAATAAGTTATTTACATTTCAAGTAAAAATATTGCATTTTATTTCTTTATTTCACCACCGTTTATATGTATGAACTATGATCAAGGCTTGCTTATATCCTGTGGAGCAAGGCCAAGAAATATGTTTTTTATTGGTTATTTGATCTTCAGCATCAGATTATCACTATTGCAGAGGTGGGCAAAACCATG
Source organism: Macaca nemestrina (assembly GCF_043159975.1). Lineage (NCBI taxonomy): Eukaryota > Metazoa > Chordata > Mammalia > Primates > Cercopithecidae > Macaca > Macaca nemestrina. Next base: position 136,826,655 of record NC_092131.1, on the reverse strand, counting down.
CAAAAAGAAGAGGAAGTATATTTGCATTAATGGCATTAAATGAAGAACAGTTGAAGCTGCAGAGTTTTACCAGTGGCCAATTTCTTGTGTTTCTTTTAAAGAACAGTTTCACAAAGGGGCTTTATTGTGCCATTTTGGGGGCCACATGCCAATCAGTATCATGGGACAAAGTAAGTAAAGGCATGAAGAAACAAGCAAATTGCACCAAAACAGATGTGCTTAAATTAACCAAGTGACAGTTTGTGCATCAGTCTCACAATGGCTATCACATGAAATGAGGGGAGAAGAGGGTGAAGTACCACAAAACTCAGTTGATCAGGGGCTGTTGAGCAACTCTAGGAAATCTCAGAGAGGCCACCGCTCCCCGCTGGCGCTGGCCACTCCTGCTCGCTCGCTGCTGCCTCCTTAAGGGCACTCTTCCTTGGACAGTGCCTGCAGCAGGAGACCGGGCTGGGGTGCTTTGGAGGTATTGGAAGGCACTCTGGCGGCCTACCTGCCTCTCTACGCAGTTGAAGGTGAGGGCTACTCCCACATTGCTCTTCATGATTCTGGAGGAGCCATCGGATGTGCCATCAAAGCACCGGCCAAGCGCAATCTCCTTGGCTGTTCGAGGGTCCTGGTCAGTGACAGTGTAGATGCCATAGTTGTGGCCTAGTGGGTCCAAGGGTGCCAGCATGGTGTACTCACTGGTGTCGTTGTTGACTGCAAGTGGCAAGTGGTTGACCAGGTACTCATGCAACATGGGGTTCACACTGGCTCGACGGCAGCTGCCCTGGGGAATGACCTTCACCAGGGTGCGGTCCACACGGTCCTGGTCATAGAGCATCCCACTGCACTTGAACTCCAGACAGGCAGCTGAGACATTGGGCTGGTCCCTGTCCCGAGTGCTCCTCACATCTCGGATTCCATACAGCTTCCCCACTGTCCGCCGATGAGTGCCCCCCATGTTGCGGGATCGCACATTGACTTCCAGTGGCCCCACAATCTTCACCTTGATATAGCAGGCCCTGAATTCCATCGGCTTTGGCCACCATGCCAGATAGTCTTCAGTCCAGCTCATAGGATCATCTTCATTGAAGGGGACTGTATTGTAGTCATATCGATCCCCCTCAATCTGGTAGAACCGGAAGTGGGCTGCACTGGGTGGTGCCTCTTCACATGCCCGGAGGTTCTCAAAGGCATAGATGGGCCCGTTGCTCTCCTCAGCTGAGTTGGGCCTTGGCTTGGCCATGCTAATCTGGAAGGCTGTCTTTTTAACCCGTGGATCCTCATGGTCCGTCCGACGGTAATTGAGCTTGTTGAGATAGGGCTGAGGGACGCCAATTGCATTTGGGTTGAATTTAGGAAAAGACTCCACTGCTTGCAGTTCCTCCCCAGCCAGGCTTGCCAAGACATAGGCAGAATAGGCATCAGGGGACTGGTCATCACAGAAGGCAGGCACACAGGCCCCATTGGGGCCTGTGATGACACTGTCAAAGCGGCCCCAGGCCCTAGGGTTGGACGAGAAGCCAGTTCTAGGCTCCAGATTAATCACGGAGATCACAACCCCCTGGATCTGCTCACTAGGCAAGAACCTCTCACTCCGGTAGGCCCTCACCTTAACAAAACACCGCCTGCTTTCAGGAACATCCAGGTTAAAGAGCCTTCTCTCACGGATCTCCATGTTGCCCACCAGGAAGGTTCTGTCTTCCCTTTTGTTCCTCCTTTGATTTTCAAATTTGAAATCACTTTCCTCCTCCCACAGCCCTGTGTCTGGATTGAGTGACCAGAGTTTCACTGTGGATATGTGCTCTGGCATCTTGACCTGGGTCGAGTCCAGGTGGACCTTCACTTTGCCAGCATTAAGTGGCTCTGAGGTGACCTCATCTCTGAAGTCCACAGAGAACATGCCATATGTCCGAAGGGGGAAAGTGTCTCCTTCGTCATTGATGAAGTTCAGGTCACTCTGGGCAGCTGTGGCTGTGGAAATATTCCGGGGATCCAGGAAGGTCACACTGGCCTTCACTTTTCCTGTGTAGGGCTCCCCATTCTGCCTGTAGAAACTCTTGGATGGAATCTCCAGTTCAGCCATGGGGTCTTCACCAACCATTTCCCCCAGAGGAATGATGTTGGTCTCCATGGCTTCCAAAGTGATGGGCTCTTTTCGACGAAGCATCTTAATTTCATGGAACACGGCACTCCCCTTCTTGTTGAAAGGTAGCACTTTGGTGGTGTTGACGAACTTCTGCAGCCTGTCCACAAATGTGAGCACCAGCCTCTCGGTGTCCTGGGGGACATGGAGGGTGAAAGTACCCTTGTAGCCAGTCATGCTTACACGGCTGTTCCCCATGTACACATGGCCAAAGCGCATGGGCTCCCCATTGTCAGCAGCACTGACACGGCCCCGCACGATGCTCCGAGTTTCTGTACACCGCTGGCAGCTGCACTCCTTGGCCACCTTTGTGGGTAGCGTGTAGCCACTGCACTGGATCTCCCTCTCCTCTGTTTTGGAGATGCCACAGCAGTTCTGCACAGCATCACGACACCTGATCCCATTATCCTGCTGCCCTGCACAAGTCTTGACAGGGCAGCGTCCCACGTCATAGTAGAAGGAGTTGGTGGCATTCTGAAAGCAATCATGGGGCAGCCGGATAAGATAGCTCTCAGGAACTGGGTTGCAAGGAGTCTCATCAGGTGCTGTGGAGGGAAATGTTGTGGAAATTAAGATGTAAGTTTACATCCTACACAAAGAGTACCTCAACCTCACCTCTCTACAGTGTTCTGTGGTTTTCAAAGGACTTGTGTATCCATGACTCTCATTCTCACAGAACTCTCTGGAGGGAGATGGAACAGCTATTACTGATCCCGTTTTATATGTGGGGAAACAGAGTTGGTTGATGAGACCACTATAGTGGCAGTTTGTCTCAATGGAGGGGTCTTGAAAATTTGTGAAGGTGTTTTGGGTTATCACCAAAATTGGGGATGTTACTGGCATATTGTGGGTAGGGGCCATTGAGGTTCTATGTCCTGCAATGCATAGTACCATTCTGCATAAAGAATCTTTCTGTGTTCTGAACGACTTTCACATATTCCACCAGACACTCATGTAGGTAGAAAACCTGTTTAAAGTGATCAAAGCTTTGAACGGATGCAGTGGTTCACAGCTGTTATCCCAACACTTTGGAAGGCCAAGGTGGGTGGATTGCTTGAGCCCAGGAGTTCGAGACCAGCCAGGGCAATATGATGAAACCCTGTCTCCACAAAAAATACAAAAACCAGCTGGACGTGGTGGCACACGCCTGTAGTCCCAGCTACTCGGGAGGCTGAGGTGGGAGGATTGCTTGAGCCTGGGAGGTCAACGCTGCAGTTAGCTGTGAGAGTGCCACTACCCTCCAGCCTGGGCGACAGAGCAAGACCCTGTCTAAAACAAAAGGTCAGAGCCTAGTATCTTTTACATGGCTTTAACCATATACTGAATTTTTCAAGAATGCAACTACCATATAAATTGAGCTAAGATTGTACTTTGTTTAGCTCAGAACAATACGAAGGATTGTTCCTCATCTCAGGAAAATTAAGTTTCTACACCACCATTACCTAAGGACTGTGAATGCCAGAATGATACCTCTGTACCCATCGGCATTTGTAGCGGTTGTGTTTATGGTGACCTTGGATTTAAGCGCTAATGGCTAACTTCTTGATTTGTCTTCTCGTGTCAATGTGCCAAAGCATTTAGATATGGGAATACACACTATTTTGTATTAAAATTTTAAAAATTTATCCTTTGTTGTATAGTTAGGACCGTGCATATATACATTTGGAAATTATATGTAGTTATCTATAAATTTAACTTCAGAATAATAAAGTAGTATTAAGAATTACTGTAGCAAACAGGGAAACTTGGTGTGATGGGTTGGGACCACTGCTGAGGGCTCCACATCTCTGCCAACATCCAGAGTACCCTGTGTCGTGTCTGCCCTGAGGTCTGTTGCTCAACATTTGTTGTTGTTGGTGGTGTTTTGTTTTTTTGAGATGGAGTCTTGCTCTGTCGCCCAGGCTGGAGTGCAGTGGCACGATCTCGGCTCACTGCAAGCTCTGCCTCCCAGGTTCACGCCATTCTCCTGGGTCAGCCTCCCAAGTAGCTGGGACTACAGGTGCCCACCACCTCGCCCAGCTAATTTTTTGTATATTTAGTAGAGACGGGGTTTCACCGTGTTAGCCAGGATGGTCTCGATCTCCTCACCTCGTGATCTGCCCTCCTTGGCCTCCCAAAGTGCTGGGATTACAGGCGTGAGCCACTGCACCCGGACTTAGCTGCATTTTTCTATCTTGTTTGTCTCTTATTTACATGTCTTCACTCCCCCTCAAATGATGGCTCCATGGTGGTAGGATTCAGATCTGTACCATCGTTGTGTCCTAGAGGTCCTGGCACTGTGCACAGTACAGAAAAGCCTGAGCTTGGCCAGGCACGGTGGTTCACGCATGTAATCCCAGCACTTCGGGAGGCCGAAACAGGTGGATCACTGGAGGTCAGGAGTTTGAGACCAGCCTGGCCAACATGGCGAAACACCGTCTCTACTAAAAATACAAAAATTAGCCAGGTGTGGTGGTACACGCCTGTAATCCTAGCTATTCAGGAGGCTAAGGCAGGAGAATCACTTGAACCCAGGAGGTAGAGGTTGCAGTGAGCTGAGATGGTGCCACTGCACTCCAGCCTGGGTGACAGAGTGAGACTCCATCTCAAAAAAAAAAGAAAATAAAAGAAAAAAGAAAAAGCCTTAGCTTTTACTGCATAGTTATGCGCACCAGCGTGCTCAGCCAGCCCTGTTGCAGACCCAGGGGCCCCGGGGACCCAGACAGGCTTACCTATGACAATCAGCTGGGCAACCTTGGACTTCACAGCCCCAGCATCACTCTGGGCCTTGCAAAAGTACTCCCCCGCCTGGTCCTGCTGCAGGTTCCTCAGCACCAGCTTGCTCTCATGCTTGTAGTGGGAAGGATCCAGCAATGTGTCATTATGATACCTGCAAGGGATGGAGAGGTGGACCCTGAATGGGCAGTGGGAGGGCAGGCATTCCTGGAAAAGTGCCAGGAGCAGACAGCCAAGGAGACAGATGGTGAATGGGTTCCCACTAATGTCAATATCACCTTTGACTTGGCTCATCCAAGAGTACTAATTGGCCTGGGAAACAAGGAGCTTGGTTCTAAGCCCCAGCCCTACCACATACCTGGCTGGGGATGCTTGGACAACCTCCCCCGCCCCATCTCACCAATCTGTGCTTCAGCCTTCTGGTCTATATAATGTCAGCAATGACTTCCAGCTGACTTCACAGGATTGTTGGATGGGTCAAATAAGAGAGTGACTATAAAATGTTTGTGAAGGATAAAGGACTCACAGCCATAAGGGATTCTGCTCTTGTTTGCTTTTTTTTTTTTTTTTTTTTTAAACATGGAGTCTTGCTCTGTCTCCAGGCTGGAGAGCAGTGGCATGATCACAGCTCACTGCAACCTCTGCCTCCTGGACTCAAGTGATCCTCCTACCTCATCCTCCCAAGTAGCTGGTACTAGAAACACAAGCCTGCACACCTGGCTAATTTTTAAAAATTTTTATAGAGACAGGGCTTTACTATGTTGTCCAGGCTGGTCTTGAGCTCCTGGGCTCAAGCAATCCACCTGCCACAGCTTCCCAAAGTGCTGGGATTACAGGCATGAGCCTCTGTGCCCGGCCAAAGGGTTCTCCTAGCTTTGAGGGTACAATGAGAGAGCTTGCTGGTTGTCTGGCTCCCAACCCCATGGCTCCCATTTGTAAGTCCCAACATCCGGGCTCTGTACCACTGCCTTACTTGTAACTTTATTCTGTTGGTTATTGTTCTTATTAATAAGTCCAGACCCAATGCAAGAAGTTCTGGTTTCCAAGAGGAGAATTGGGCAGGGTAGCTAGCAGAATACGCACCAAAAATACTTGTCCGGACTGGGCTTCCCTTTGGCCTTGCAGCACAGGGACACGCTCTGCCCAGCTCTCCGTGCTTTTGTCTCAGGGTTCATCACCATGTATGGAATCTCTGGGACAGAAGATGAGAAATAGCATTTTGGGTTTGTGTGTGTGTGACAGGTTCTACTGAGCCTTGCTCCCTCAGGGTCTTTGGTGGTGTGAAAATTGTATGGCTTCACCCCTACCCCCAGCCCATCTCCATTGGTCCTAAGGGAATTGGTTCACAGTGGAGTCTATCCTTCCACACACCCCATCCTGGAACCTCTCCCATGGCCTGTCAAGCAGCATCTGGGTGGGTCAGTGGAGAAACAAGGGGACCTTGTGTCAGCCAAGATTCCTAAGCACTACCATTGGGACAGAACTGACCATTTTGAATAGTGCAATATTCATGTTCTGCTGCCCCTGGCAGAATTTTCTGGCCATCCGGCACCATTTCTGAACTTCCCAAGCCTTTCTCTCTGTGACCTTCAAACCTCACACTATATTGTATTGACCGTTAGATAAGGTGGCCAGGGAAGACTTCATACATTTGAGGGAGCAAGCCATGCCAATATCTACAGGAAGAACATTCTAAACAGAATACATGCAGCAAGCACAAAGGCCCTGAGGCAGGAGCGTGCCTGTGTGTTTCAGGAACAGATAGGAGCCCACTGCAGTTGGAGTAGAGTAATTTGGTGTGGAGAAAGTAACAGGAGAGGAGAGCAGAGAAGAAATGGAGGGCCAGATAATATAGGGTCATGCAGATCATGGTAAGGATTCAGGGTTTTACTCCGAGTTAGCTGGGAAGCCAGCTTTTATCACTATAATCCCTTTATTTAAAAATCTGGACCTTCTCACCAGCCCTACCCCAGAGAATTTAGTTACCTGCCCTCACAAACTCTGCATTGATGGTGGCTGCCTTCAGGCTTGTCTTGGGCATTGTGAGTACAATGGGGGCAAACTTGACCTTTGTGATCTTCAGGATGCTTTTGCCATCAGGGCACAAGCCAGGGATTTGGAATCTCCCATCACTGTCTGTCTGGGTCAGCAGCTTAGGTGTCTTGGTCAGCAGGTAGACAGTGGCCCCTGAGGCTGGGGCACCTCCAGGAAGGGAGACAGCCCCATGAAGCATGAAGTCCTGGCACATGCAGGCATCACAGTCAGCATTCACCTGGCCCATTGGGCAGGTCAGGTCACAGGCTGTGGGACAAGGGGCCACATCAGTAGGGATTCTATGGATTCTGGCATTCCTTCAGCCACATCACAGATCACTTCCTCTCCTCCTTGGCCTTTGCTACCCTCCCTTATCAGCCTGCATGACTAACTCCTACTAATCTTTAAAACTTATCCCAAGGCCGGGCGTGGTGGTTCACACCTGTAATCCCAGGACTTTGGGAGGCCAAGGTGGGTGGATCACCTGAGGTCAGGTGTTTAAGACCAGCTTGGCCAACATGGTGAAACCCCATCTCTACAAAAAATACAAAAATTAGCTGGGCATGGTGACACGCACCTGTAATCTCAGCTACTAGGGAGGCTGAGATAGGAGAATCACTTAAACCCGGGAGGTGGAGGCTGGAGTAAGCCAAGATTGTGCCATTGTACTCCAGCCTGGGCAATGGAGCAAGGCTCTGTCTCAAAACAACAACAACAAAAACTTAGCCCAAAATACCTCCTCTAGGAAGCTCTCCTGGATTCCCCCAGGCTGATGCCCTGTGTTCCTATATTATCCTATATATCTCTCATTAGGGCACATAATAGATGCTCAATTAATATGCGGTGAGTAAGTAAATGAAAAATCCATCAGTCTCAAACTGACCCTCTAACTCCTTTCTCATTCTTCAGCCTCACCCACCACACCCTGCCTAGTGCCAGGAGGGAGGGTGGTACCTGTACAGTCCTGGCCCATGCAGTGCTGACCCTCTTCAGTGGCCTCGCTGCACAGCGACACCGTCTCTGCCAAGCAGGTGCGAGTGCGAGTCTGGACCCCAGTCTGACCACAGGCAGCTGAGCACTTGCTCCAGGGAGACCACAGGCTCCAGATGTGCTCTGTGTCTCGGCGCAGGGACCCTGCAAAGTGAGATCAGCAGACGGTCTGACTTCCCTCTTGAGGGGACTCTGTCAGGAAATCTGACCCTGAGGCTGTTTCTTCTCTGGTAAAAACAAGGTTTCCATTTATGTTGTAGATGTCACTGATATTTATATTTACTGCAATGATTTTTCCAACAGATGGAAGTCAAAAGTCTTGAGGAAGTGAGGTCTCTAATTTTCACAGAGGCACCATACGGGCTAGGGGTCGCCATGAGAGGTGCTTGTTGGCCAAGCACTGGGACTTTGATATGCTCTCCCGAGATGTGCAGGGCTAGCACTATCTTTCTTCTTCACCAGTGTGGAAACAGCCGCATGCTCCTGTGGAAGGACTCCCTGGGAAGTCAGGGACCCCTGGGAAGTCGGGGCCTGGAACGTGCAATGACTTGGACGAGAAGCCCCTTTCTGCCCACCTTCCTCACCTCTGGCCTGAGGCCTGCATACAAGAATGGGGTCTTCACACCTTGCTCAGATCAGCCTGATTTCCCACCCCAGATGACCACCACTGACTCCTGGGCCTGGGGGATCTTGTGGAACCCTAAGGGGGAGGATCCCCATCCAAGAAGGGAGTAGACCTGCTCCCCCTAACATCTGTATTATCCATGGTGGGAGGGGATATAAATGCATAGGCTCTGCAAACACAGACATGGTTCAAACTCCAGCTCTGCCTTATCAGCTATGGAATCGTGAGAAGTTACCTAGCTTCTCTGAACCTCGTGTCACTTGTCAAGATGGAGATCCCTCAAAGGTCAGTTGTAAAGGTTGAATAATGTGGATAACTAGCACAGTATCTGGCACATAGGAACAAGAATAGAAACTAACACTCAGTGAGCATTTACCTCGGTTAAGCCTCTGCGTTCATATCATTTAATCCTCATTAAAAACCCCTATGAAGACTTAATATTACCCAGGTGTCACATATGAGAAACCTGAGGGTAAGAGAATTTCAGAAAATTTGTCTAGGGGACACGTCATATGGCAGGCTCAGAATTCAAACCCAAGCAGCCCCACTTCAGAGCCTGTGGTCTTCACCGTGGTGCCACTCAAACACAATAATATAGGTTGAGTAGAGAGTACCCATAAACACAAAACTCTATTAGGAAGGTTCTGGCACTAATGACAATACTTGTTTATTATTAGAGAGTCCAAGCATACGCATGTGTGTGATGTTGAGAGTTCTGGTGGCCAGAGGCAAGTTCTCCCTCTCCCTGAGTAGAGGCTAGTGGGAAGTAGGGTGGGGGTGGGGCGTTCTGGCTTACCTGGTGGGCAGAGGAAGCGTACGGTGTAATTAGAGCAGTTCTGACCAGGCCGCTGTTCCCTGTTGAGGCACCAGAAACCCTCACGGGGACTACCATGGACCACTTGGCCAGTGTTGCCCGCGGGTGTCCAATCAGTGGTCCGAGCCTCTAGCCACAGAGGACGGGCACATACACGGTCCCCATAGTAGAAGCGAATGGCGTCCAGCCGCTCATAGTCGCCCTTCCCACCTGGGTAGTCGATGTTGAACCATGTTGTCCACTCACCAGGGCCTGAGAGACATAGCCAAATTGAAGAGGAGCCGTGATCCTGGTGCGCTCTAGTTCTTTCCCTCTCACCCACCCCCAGCTGGCCTCAGGCCCTATCACATTTGTCTCTCCAGTATCTCTCCAATCCCCTCTACACCTGCCACTGCTGAGGCCTCCGTTCACGCTCTCATCAGCCTGGCCAAACCATGTCAGTCACTTTCTACATCAAGGCTCCTCCTCAATGCCATTCACACCCATCCCTGATCCTGCAGTCAGGGTGAGCTTTCTCCATGTGGCTCGGGCCACATCACCTCCAGCTTTAAGATCCTCTAGCTAAGCATTCAGGGTGCTAGTGAGCTGTCCCCAGCCATCTCTCCATACTCATCTCCCCACTCCCTTCCCACCAGCCTGTGCTCTGGCCCCAGCAAGCTCCACAGCATTCCTGAAATGTATCAGGCAGATTCCTGATTCTGAGCTGTCTTATATACTAAGTTCCTCTGCTGGACAGAGATGGAGGCCAAATACTTGTAAAAGTAGGTTTCCATGGAACCCTGACATCATGCCCTGGCTTCAGAGATCCACTTAGGAAGCTCAGTAAAGACTGCCCCTCCAGCCCCTTCCTGCTTCAGCCACAACTCACTCTCCAGGATGTCGGCAGGCTTGGAAAAGATGCTGGGGTTCCTCTTCCCAGGCTGGACTCTTCTTACCGACTGGGTGAGCATCGTCTGTCTCCCTGAGGGCCAGGAGGAGAAGCTAAGTGAGAGGCCAGGACTGGAAGTTACAGCATTCCTCAAGATGCAGGGAAACAGTGTGAGGTGGCGGATGGAACACAAGCACCAGGCATGGGTTCAAACCCCACTCTGCTACTTACTGCTGTGCAATCTCAGAAAAGCTTTCCTCCTCTGAGCCTGTTTCCCCATAACATAGGAATGCACTAATAACTCTGTATCCTAGGGTCCTGGTGCATTATTCAGGTGATAATGAATGTAAAGAGACCTGGCATGTAGTGCACACTCAATGAATGGTGGCTCCCTTTTCACTCTTGTTCTAGAAATGGATTATCAGATGCTCCTGAGCAGCCAGTGGCCTGGGACTCCTGCTTTGGTGTCTGCACCTAACCTTCTTGGCAAAATGGAGCTTTGTTTTCCTCATCTGTAAAATGGAGATATTAATTCCCACCTTGCAGGGTGAGTCAGTTGGCATGAGGATTCCATGAGATAGAACGTAAAAGCCTCTGAAGTATATACAGATTGACAGCGTGGGCTTCTGAGGCTCTGCCACTTTCTAACTGTGTGACCTTGGGCAAGTTACTTAACCCACCCGACCCCATGCTCTCTCATCATAAAATAAGGATAATAATAGTTCCTGCCTTAGAGGATTGTGGGGATTAAATAAGCTCATTCATAAAATCCACCTAGAACACCTAGCACATAATGCATGCTGAATAAGTGTTGGTAACTCCTTTTAGCTCAACACCTGGCACAATAGATGGCCATTTACTTTCCCTTGGGAGTCCACTCTCCCACAAGAGACTCCTAAGGCCTAATTGGGGCAGTGGTCTTCAATTTTTCCACACGAGGCTGGCAGGGACTGCCTGAGGATGGGTACAGGGTCCTCGGGCCACAAGCAGTTCCAGCTGTACCCTACCTGAGGCTGGGTTGGAGTCTCCAGAATGGGAAGGAGAATGCAGAGCAGAGGACTGCAGAAGCTTTGATAGGCAATTAACGCTTACTCCAGGAGCCAAATCCGAATTCTCTATGCTGCTTAATTGGGGTGACAGGAGCTCTTTTAATCAACCTAATCTGATTTCCCCTCAGATGGTTGAATGTTAATCATCTTTACAAGCAGCAGCTGTCAGGGTGGAAAGAGCAAGGTAGGACTCAGGCACACACAGGGGTTGGTTCCAGGCTGAGACAGCCTTTGTTCCTACATTTGTGGCCACAAATCCTGCAAGGCATATAGCTTTGAAACAGGGTTTTCAGCAATTTTTTTTTCTTTTTTTTTTGCTTTACCTGAGTATGTGCTTAGAAATCAGGAGAGGAAGGCGAGGAGGTGGAAGAGAGTGTGCAGGGGAGGGCTAGTAGCTCTGATGCTTAGATGCCTTGGGAAGTCTACCAGTTCCTTCCAGAGCTCAGTATCACCAGAGGATGCAGTTAGAGGGTAAGGAGATCGGAAGGGGTTCTGGTGTGTCTGTGAAATTTGGCTGCAGGGTCTAAATGAAATTGAGCTTTGGGCCAAAAGAATTTTCATAAAACTAAAAACAGACCAAACCCCAAACCTACTTCTGAGAACTCGCTGATCCCCTGTGATTCCCTGTTACTTTGGCTGCCTGGAAGCTTGGAGCTCAATTTAGTACTCTGGGGCTAAAAATAACCCTCTTATCTTTTTTCCCTCCCTCTGAATGACTGCTCATCCCTCTCCTCATATAAAAGTTCTGTTTTGTGAGTTTGAACAATGGGAACAATCTCAAGTTTTGGAGAAAAACGAACGGTATAAATTATGAATAAATCCATAAAGTGGCCTCAGGTCTTAAGGCCTTGCTGTGTCTTAAGGCAGATGCATAGTTCAGTTCCAGACCAGACACGACTTCACTGTGGCAAGTGGAAGATTTGGGAGCCAGCAGATACTTAGCCTATACCCAACACAGATGTGACTTCCAGGACCAGGAAGGAGAACACCCAGGTCTTGGTCCCCACCATCTTTCCCCCAAGCCCCGTGGGAACGTGGCAAGAGGTAGGTGAGGGTGCTTCACAGAGTTGCTGACTCTGGAATGCGGTCCCCTGGGAAGTTTCTCAGATCCAGTGACCTGTAAAGAAACAAAGCTTGTCAGGTTCCATATTTCTGAATCACCGCTTATGGTTCAAGCAGAAATACTTCTTGACCTGTCAAGGAGGGAAAGGTGGACAGAATGATATGAGAGTGACATTTGCCCGAGTCGTGAAACCAGGTAGCTTGGGAGGTACAGAGGCTCAGAATCTGAGTTCAAATGAGGCAGACTAGGTTCCATCCCTGGGGGTGGGCTCCAGGGCCCCACATGGAGATGGGGCACAAGGATGCGCAGGGGCGAGGGGATTCCTTGCCAATGAGTAGAGTCCAGGGCTCACCCCCAGCAGCCTCTTGGTGACTCATCAGTCACTTCTAAGACCCAGGCTTGAGGGGCATTTGTTTTGCCATCCTTTGATGGAGTTCACACTCTCACACAGACAGGTACATATTAAGGCCTGAAGACTTGGCTCCGACTACAGTGGCCTCTCATAAGGCAGGCTGACTGGAGGGTGCAGATGCCTCGGACATACCACCTCCATGAACACATTCCCAGATGTGCACGGGCTGCAGCTGGAACACATTTCTGGCCTTTTTGTTTGGGGCCTGGCTGGGAGTTACACAGCCAGGAGCCAGCTGAGGGAAAGCAGAGGGGATGCATTGTGAGAGGCCAGGGCTCCCCAGTAACTGCTGAGTGTGGGTGAGGAACTGCAAGGGTCAGAAGAGGAAAGCAGGCCTGGGACTAGGGCAAGGAACCATGGGGCGTGCGTGGCCCAGGCCGCAGCTGAGCAGAACATTTTTATGTCTCCCTAGAGCTCTGGCCAACCCAGAATCTGACTCGTTTCTGGGGATTCAAAAGTGGTTCCCTTCAACCTCCTAAGTCCAGGGTGTGGTAGGAAAGGGAAGAGACCTCCTCTCTAAAAAAATATGTATCTGAAAACACTTGGATATTCCAGGGGAAGAACAAACCAGTCCCATGCTGCAGACCTTCTAGCTCTAAAACCACTAGCCCCACCGCTACCTGTTTCTCGGATGAGGGAGCAGAGTCACCAGGACGTCCCAAAGGCCTCCACATTGCGTATCTCACTCTGGGCTCCAAGCAGGGAGTTGAGCAGTCTGCTGACCTGCACCGCATTCAGCCTGAGCCTGAGCCTGCTCCAAGGATGTCTGGAGGCTGAGGTGGCCTGAGACACCTTGTGGAAAAACCATTTCCCATCTGGCAGCCCACGGAAGTTTCTCAGTATCCCTGCCGTTTCCTCAGCATATGCCCTGTTGGTTAGGCTCGCCATCCCACGCTCCTCAGAACACTTGGACAAAGCAGACTGACTGACCGCAGGGAATAAAGCAGGGCACCCAGAGGTAAAGAAACCCTAAGTGGGACCATTTGGGGGTTCCTGTCCTCAGGTCGGGGAGGGAGAGGACTTTGGGCCAATGGGGGAAAGCAGATTCCCAAAGCAGAAAGGGAGTCTTCTCTGTGGGAGATGAAGGATTAGACAGCAAAAAGTGCGGGGAGGTGGGGGAGAAGGGAATGGGGTAGTCAGGGGAGGGCAGGAGCAGTTGAGTCCAGCAGTGGGGTGCAGGGATGGGGTGAGGGGAATAGGAGTGGAGCTCACCGTGTCTTGAGCAGGACTCCTCAGCTGGGGGTCCAAGCCTTCGCCTCTCCAGCAGTCCAGCGCCGGCCTTATATAGCACAGCTGGTGGCTCAGCCTGTGGCAGCCAGCCAGGGGAAGCAGCAGCGAAACCAGATCTGAGCATGAGCCTCCCTCTCCCCTCCCCATGTCCCCTTGCAGCTCACAGAGGCCAGGATTTTGTGTCCAGATCCTAAGGAGGAGATGCCGCAGGACCTGGTGATGGGCCAGGTGGGCAGCGGCCTGAGGCTTCACAGTCCAGAGCAGAGAGAGAGGGGTCAGGAGGTGGGCTGGGCACTAGAAACAGCCCTGGGAAGGGGCCACGGGGAATTCTACATCTGGGCAGCATTTCATGGCCCAGGAGATGGTGTGCTCTTGCCTAACTAAGCCTTGCTTGCTGATGCCCCACATTCCCCTGGCCCTGGCCCGCCCACACAGAGAAAAGACTTTGCTGGTCTTAGCACATACTCCAGACACTCTTAGGCACACAGACCACCTTGGCCACTCAGCTGGGTGTGTCTGGTCTGAGCTGGGCAACTACTCAGCTTCTCTGGCTTCTGAGGGAACACTCAGGGAACCTCAGAAGGGATGAGGGACAAAAGAATTGTGGGGCATAGGTTGTCAGCTGGTGAGAACAGTTCTTCCTTTCTTCTCCCCACTTCCATCTGAGTGCCTGCTGGTACCCACTGAGACCCCAGAGCTCCAGTATGTGGACTCTTCTGAGACCCCAATGCTCATATATGTGCATGTGTGTGAGTACGTGTCTGACTTCAGGTATGGGCATCCACCAGCACGTGAACAGCTAGTCTTACCCATAGGGGGTGTATGCAAATGCATGTGCTTTGGGGTTTCACACCCCCACTCCCGGCCCCTGGCCCCAGCATGAGGTTATCTGTGTGCACAGACACTGGTTCTCTAATTTTAGCATGTGTTAGAATCACCTGGAGGGCAGTTAAAGCAGATTTCTGGACCCCACACCCAAAGTTTGTGATTCAGTGGGGCCTGAGACTTTGCATTTCTAACAAGCTCCCGGATGATATTGATGCTGTCGGTTCATGGATCACATTTTGAGATTGACTGGTCACAGTGATAGAGCCCCAGGTGAAGGAAGAAGATGAAGAGTGAGTGTACTAAGGACCACAGTGCCAGGTCCTGCCCCATGTAGCAGGCTCATCTAGCCTGGGCAGGGCTTCCTGCCTCATGCCGGCAACTGGAGATGGAGGGCTGGTCCTGTGGCTGTCCACGCCAGGGTCAGCTCACTCTCTCCACATACCTTTACTGAGCTCTTATTCCCAGGCTCCAGGCTGGGCACTAGGAAGGCACAAGAAAAGAGATGTATCCTTGCACTCGGAGGAAAGCGCCTCACATGGAAATGATCCCACAGTACAACAGTCCATATGCCAGAGAGCTCCGTGTGTGTGTGTGTTTATGCCTTTTCCTGTGTGTATGTGTCTTTCCGTGTGTGTGTGTGTTTGTGTGTGTGTGTATGTGTGCGTAAGAGCTGTTTTCTCTGAGCATTGCCCTTGACAAGATATGCTGGGAGGCTGGTTGCAGTGGCTCACGCCTGTAATCCCAGCACTGTGGGAGACAGGGGCAGGTGGATCACTTGAGGTCAGGAGTTCAAGACCAGCCTGGCCAATATGGTGAAACCCATCTCAACTAAAAATAGAAAAACTAGCCGGGCATGGTGGAGTGTGCCTGTAACCCCAGCTACTCGGGAGACTGAGGCAGGAGAGTGGCTTGAACCCAGGAGGCAGAGGTTGCAATGAGTCAATATTGCACAAGTGCACGCCAGCCTGGGCGACAGAGTGAGACTTGGTCTAAAAAAAAAAAAAAAAGGAAAAAACGATCTGCTGGGGAAGAGAGTGGGGGTAGAAAAAGGACGTTGAGCAGCAATGGTTCCCAAGTAGACCTGGGGCATAGATCTGATTTGCTTTATCTCCTGGAGCCCCATCTCCCTCCCAGCCCCCAGCCCTTGGTTCATAAGCCCTGTAGTTGGCCCCAGTCTGGTGCAACTTATCAGAGCCAAGCCATGACACAGTTTCAGCCATGGCTTTGACCGCAGACGTCTGAACTGAGTGAACCCCAAGTGAAATCTGATGGCCTAAGGAATAGACAGACAGACAAAGGCTGAGCCACAATCCCCAGATCAAAGGACAGGAGAAAAATAGAAATTTGGAAGTCAGAAGGCTAGTCCTGGCTGTTTCTTTCTTTTTTTTTTTTTTTTTTTGAGACGGAGTCTCGCTCTGTCGCCCAGGCTGGAGTGCAGTGGCTGGATCTCAGCTCACTGCAAGCTCCGCCTCCCGGGTTTACGCCATTCTCCTGCCTCAGCCTCCCAACTGTTTCTGATTCTCATAAGTGAACATGAACTAGCAAGAACCCAAGTAACCTTGGACCTCAGGTGTGCAACAGGAGTTGGACTGAGTGAGTTTGCAGGCCTCTGCCAGCTCTGAGATTGCAAGGTTTGAGACATACAGATGCTCTTTGACTTACAGTAATGTCCCAATAAACCCACTGTAAGTTGAAAATATCATAAATTTAAAAATGTGCTTAATGCACCTAACTTACTAAACATCAGAACTTAGCCTAGCCTACCTTAAATATGTTGAGAACACTTCCATTAGCCTACATTAGCCTACAGTTGGACAAAATCATCTAACAAAAAGCCTATTTTACAATAAAGTATTGAATATCTCATGTGATATATTGAATATTGTACTGAAAGTGAAAAACACAATGGTTGTACAGGAAAGTACAGTTTCTACTGAATTTGTGTCACTTTTGCACCATCATAAAGTCAGAAAATTGTAACTTGAATCATCCTAAGTTGGGGACCATCTGTACTGACAGCAAACATAGCTGGGAGGAGAGAGTGGAGGGAACGACTGCTCCTCAGGCAGAAGTCAGAGGAGCCAGTCTGGAGTCGAGGTCAGGAGGAAGGCCAGAGAAGCAGATATGACCACCAAGGCTGGATAAGGACAGCAAGAAAGTTACACAGGAAAGGAAGGTAGTAGGAGGTAAACCGGAGGTCAAGGTCAGGGTAATCAGCTGCTTTCCAAGGCCTTCAGTCTGTGGAATTCCAGGGTGGGTGAGAAAGTCCTCCCCAGCCTCCCAGTCACCTCCATCTCTTTCTGTAGTGGGAGGCAGGGTACTCTATGGGTGAGGACTGGGTAAAGTGGAGTCTTTTAGGCCAGGATTCCTGCCTGGGGCTCCTCATTTAGCCCAGGACTAACACTGAGGCCCCCACTTACCTAGCCCCGAGTGGCCAGTGGGTGTTAATATGGTAAGTACAGGGCTGAGGGCTAGGTTCCAACTCCAGCCCTGCCATCTCTGCCCCCCTATCTCATATCTTGCCTCCTCCTATACGCCCATCCGAGTCCTTTCCTATCTCCAAGTAGGAGTGAGCTGTGTGAGCTGCACAGGGCTAGACTGGGGAAATCTGAGCCTGCCCTGACTCTCTCTTCCCAGGAGTCCTTTGAGGGGGAAGCTATTGCTCTCCTCAGCCGGGACCCCAGAATAGAGAGGGCTTCAGACGTGGCCATAGGTCTAGACTGTCCGAGGCCTGGCCTGGGTGGGTCAGCCTCAGCCACGAGTGGCCATCTGGGGCTTCTGCAAGCCAGGCTACTCTGCAACCACTCCAAGTCTCTGCCTGGAACATGCTGGAAGCCCATCAATCACCCCCATCCCTGCCCAGGGGATGAAGGGGCTTGGAGCCCAGCTTAGCTAGGCCACCTGGAACCCAAGCCTATAGCCAGGGGTCCCCACCCTGCAGTGGGGAAAGGAGCTTGGGAACACTGGGAGGGGTCTGACCTGATCCTGGTGGCTCCGGAGGAGGGTGCTCTATCTCTGACTCTGACCACCTGCCCGCCACCTCCTGTCATTGCCCCTGTGGCTGGAGGAGGCCTTGGAGACCTGCCGGGGGAATAAGCAGCTGATGGTCCTTGAAGAATAGAAGCCTTGGCTGTGGTTCTGAGTGACCATCAGTGGCTGCTGCCCCACTACCAGGGAACCCAGAAACCCAGAGTCCAGGGTGGTAGAGGGGCTCACCCTCTGACCAAGTTGTTCTCCTCCCTCTCTTGGGTACTGTCTGTCACTGTTCTACCTCTGTGCCTTTATAATTTTATTTTCCAGCTTCCCATCTTGAAATACGGCCCTTCTCCCTCACCAGTGTGAATGTCCTTCTTCAAAGCCCTGTCTTTACTGGCCGGGCGCGGTGGCTCAAGCCTGTAATCCCAGCACTTTGGGAGGCCGAGACGGGCGGATCACGAGGTCAGGAGATCGAGACCATCCTGGCTGACACGGTGAAACCCCGTCTCTACTAAAAAATACAAAAAACTAGCCGGGCGAGGTGGCGGGCGCCTGTAGTCCCAGCTACTCAGGAGGCTGAGGCAGGAGAATGGCGTGAACCCGGGAGGCAGAGCTTGCAGTGAGCCGAGATCTGGCCACTGCACTCCAGCCTGGGCGGCAGAGCGAGACTCCGTCTCAAAAAAAAAAAAAAAAAAAAAAAGGCCCTGTCTTGGCATCCCCCTTCCTGCCCTCTGTGACTACCCAGGCCCATCTTGAGTATTTCTTCCTCAGATCTCAGATAATAATACACAGTCACATGTAGATGACACTCTGTCATTTACAAAGCACATTAGTGGTGATCATCTCATCTTCAGTCTCACAGTCAATCTGTGAGGCAGGGATCAGCATGCCCATTTTACAGAGGATGAACTGAGGCTAAGAGGCATGAAGTCACTCAGCTATGGTAGGTCTTCAGCTCCAAGTTGCCCCCGTGAACCAGAGGTCTAATGTAGACCTTGTCATAGGTTTCTCAGCTCAGAGGAGCCACTATGGAAGTCACACCCCAACTGTAGGCTCCTCAGTGGGCACATGCCGAGAACAGCCTGTCCCACCTGCCTGGCAGACACACCCTGCTTCTTGTACATATACTAATTCCAAAGATGTTCCCATCTAACATAATCTAGCTATCTACCACATTGTGGTGGATTAAATACGGTCACACATTCCTTGCAACGCTCCCATTATGAGGTGGAGCCTATTTATTAATTCCTTTGACCTGGACTGACTTTGTGACTTGCTTTGAATAAAGGAATAGAACAGAAGTGATGTTGCATAAGTTCTGGAGTGTAGGCCTCAAGAGACCTTACAGTTTCCACCATCGCTCTCTTGGAACATTGTCTACCATCTAAGGAAGTCAGTCTCTCCTACTGGAGGATGAGAGACCACATGGGTAAGAAATGAGACCCTGAGCCAGTGGCCAGACAGGTGAATGAGGCCATCTTAAATTTTCCATCCATGCAGTTGCCTGAGAGAGTCCAGATGAAACCAACAGAGGAACGGTCTGGACTGTGATTCTGTCCAGCCAACCCACAGAATCACGAGAAATAATAAATCATTGTTTTAAGCCACAGAATTTTGGAGTGGTTTGTTATGCTGTAATAGATAACTGATACACTAAGAGTAAAAGCTCTTTCAGTTGCAAGTTACAAAAGCACAACTCAAAATTTGTTGTTGTTGTTGTTGTTTGTGTTTTTTGTTTGTTTGTTTGTTTGTTTGAGATAGAGTCTCACTCTGTTGCCCAGGCTGGAGTGCAGTGGCATGATCTTGTCTCACTGCAACCTCCACCTCCCGGGTTCAAGTGAGTTTCCTGCCTCAGCCTCCCAAGTAGCTGGGATTACAGGTGCACGCCACCACGCCCGGCTAATTTTTGTATTTTTAGTAGAGACGGGGTTTCGCCATGTTGGCCAGGCTGGTCTCAAACTCCTTACCTCAGGTGATCTGCCTGCCTTGACCTCCCAAAGTGCTGGAATCACAGGAGTGAGCCACCATGCCCGAACTCAAAATGGTTTAAGCAGAAAAAGAATCTGATGGTTCTGATGACGGCAGTCTTGTAAAAGTTGGATCTAGGTACTCAGACAACATCATTAGAACTTTTCTTTTTCCGTATCTCAACTGCTTCCTCTGGGATGGCTTTATTCTCAAGGAGGCTGTAGCAATCTGTATTTTCCAAAGATGGCTACAATGGTATTTCCCATTCCTTATGTTCTCATACAATGTAACTACACTAATCCACCATCAGGAGGTAGAATCTAATTTTCCTCCCCTTGAATCTGAGCTGGCCTCATGACTTGCTTGTAACCAATAGAATAAGGTCTACTTTTTTTTTTTTTTTTTTTTGGGGGGGTGGAGTTTCGCTCTTGTTGCCCAGGCTGGAGTGCAATGGTATGATCTCAGCTCACTACTACCTCTGCCTCCCGGGTTCAAGCAATTCTCCTGCCTCAGCCTCCCGAGTAGCTGGGATTACAGACGTGTGCCACCATGACTGGCTAATTTTGTATTTTTAGTAGAGACAGTTTTCTTTTTTTTTTTTTTTTTTTTTTGAGATGGAGTCTCGCTCTGTCGCCCAGGCTGGAGTGCAGTGGCCGGATCTCAGCTCACTGCAAGCTCTGCCTCCGGGGTCTACGCCATTCTCCTGCCTCAGCCTCCCGAGTAGCTGGGACTACAGGCGCCTGCCACCTCGCCCAGCTAGTTTTTTGTATTTTTTTTAGTAGAGACGGGGTTTCACCGTGTTAGGCAGGCTGGTCTCGATCTCCTGACCTCGTGATCCGCCCATCTCGGCCTCCCAAAGTGCTGGGATTACAGGCTTGAGCCACCGCGCCCGGCCTGTAGAGACAGTTTTCTACATGTTGGTCAGGTTGGTCTCGAACTTCCGACCTCAAGTTATCCACCCGCCTTGAGGGATTACAGGTGTGAGCCAACGTGCCCAGCCTGGTTTTTTTTGTTTTGTTTTGTTTTTTTGAGACAGTCTTACTTAGCCAGGCGTGGTGGTGGGCAACTATAATCCCAGCTACTTGGGAAGCTGAAGCAGGAGAATCACATGAACCCAGGAGGCAGAGGTTGCAGTGGGTTGAGATTGTGCCACTGCACTCCAGACTGGGTGACAGAGCTAGACTCCATCTCAAAAAAAAAAAAAAAAAAAGGGTCAAGAGTCATGATATGAAGAAACCACTTTAATAGCTGTCAACCTCAGAGTTTACCCACCATTTGTTCTGTTCCAAACCCACCTGTGTAACCCTTGCCATCTTGTAACCATAGCAACACACTGCAGAACAGTTGAGCAAAACTGAGCAACCATAATAACAACTCCAACTTAGGAAATAGGAGAAAAAGAAAGAAACCTTCAGCACTGCACATGCCACACTGGTTGCTGCGAATACTCAGCCTACTGGTCAGCACCCAGTCTTGTAAGCGTGTGCTTACTCAGCAGCCGTAGGTGGGAGAAGATTCCCAGAGAATGGGCTATGATCATAGCAGATACTCCAAAACGTGCTCAGTAGAGCTCTTTGCCCTCTGCATAACATGCTCGCTGTGGTCACCCCAGAATGCTTCTCGAGCTTAAAGCAGAGTCACCTCAGTGTTCCTATGATGGATTCAGCCCAGTCAGGGCCTTATGTTCACACGTAGCATCTATAGCATCCACCACGCTTATCACAGTATGTTCACACACACCCTAGAGGCCCCAGTGTTTTTACCACTGACTATAGAATTCATGCAATGTCACCATGACATTCAACAAACTTACCATAGTATGTTCACAGTCCATAGTGTCTTCACCACACTTTTATAGTTTGCTCACATCCAGTGACATTGTAGTGTTCACTGCATGAACCAGCTGAGTTCCTATTCTATATGTGGACATCATAGTGTTCACACAGCGCCCCCTGTATTTCCCATGAACATTCACATTCACAATTTCGTAGAGGATTAGGGGGTGCACACTCACCCAGGTGTCATCTCAAGAGTGTTCACCCTCCCCCTGGCTATTCACACTCACCATGGGTGTGCCCTGGGTGTTCCAGGGCATAAGCTCACCCATGCACCCACCAGACTCTGCTGCTCTCCTTCCCATGACCCAAGGCCTCTTCATGACTCCCTCGAGAGGTCCCAGATGGCTCTGGGTGTGGTGTGGCTTCAGCTCTGGCCAAGATGCTGGCAGCCCAGAAAAGCCTGCAGCAGCACAGGGGCGACCTTGGTAAGGGATGAAGTGAGGTGGATGCTGGGTAGATGCCCTCTCTGGCTATATGTTCTCCGGACATGCGGGTATTTTAATTGGTTAGAAAACACAGCTGTGAGAAGTTGAGTGTGAGGAGCTGCCCTCTTTCCAAGCAAAATCTTCGCCCACACAGCACCTGGGCCTTAAGGGTTTAGTCCCTGCCCAGGTCACCACCAGGACTCTAGCCCAGGGAAGGTGAAATGGAGGTTAGAAAGGCTGGGTCGCTCTTAATGACTGGGCCTACACTGATGGGGTGGGACAGAGACAGACATGTGGCCCTGCAGAGACCATTCTTAGTGGTTTCTCTTTTTTTTCCCAGAAGCAAGGCAGTCTTCAGTGTGGCCGAATCAGGGCAATTTTTTCTATAGGAGAACAAGAGCTTCAAGGGCAGGATGTTGGGCAGTGACAAGGAATACAAACAAAAGGGAGAAGGAATTTGAATCCCACCCCCAATTTTTAAAAGTTGAAATTTTTATATTGTAAACTTCAGTCTTTTGGATCTACAATTCTATGATTTTTGACAAATACAATCATGTAACCACCATCACAATCAAGATAAAAAATATTTCCAAAACCTCATAAGTTTCCTTTGTAGTCAACCTTTGTAGAACCTTTGTAGTTCTCCCCATCCCCAGTTGCTGACAACCACGAATCTTTCTTTCACTATGGCTTTGCCATTTTGAGAATGTCATATAAATGGAGCCATATGGTAGGAGCCTTTTGAATTGGTTTCTTTCATTTAGTATAATCATCCATGGTGGTGTGTGTATCAACAGTTCATTCCTTTTTATTGCTGAGTAGCATTCATTTCATGTATGTAGCACAATTTGTTTCTCCATTTCCCAGTTGAAGGACACATAGATTGTCTACAGTTCTTCAGTTTTTTGTTTTGTTTTGTTTTTTGTTTTTGCTTTTTTTGAGACGAGGTCTTGCTCTGTTGCCCAGGCTGGAGTGCAGTGGTGCGATCTCAGCTCACTGCCACCTCTGCCTCCGGGTTTAAGTGATTCTCCTCCCTCAGCCTCCCGTGTAGCTGGGATTACAGGTTCCCACCACCGTGCCTGGCTAATTTTTTTGTATTTTTACAAAATACAAAATACTATTTTTAGTAGAGACAGAGTTTCACCATGTTGGCCAGGCTGGTCTTGAACTCCTCACCTCAGGTGATCTGTCGCCTTGGTTTCCCAAAGTGCTAGGATTACAGGTGTGAGCCACCACATCTGGCCAGTTCTTCAGTTTTTTGAAAAATTGTTTATTCTTATTTTTCTGAGACGGAGTCTCGCTCTGTCGCCCAGGCTGGTGGGCAGTGGCATGATCTTACCTCACTGCAAGCTCCGCCTCCCCTCTCCTCCTCTCCTGCCTCAGCCTTCTGAGTAGCTGGGACTACATGCACCACCACGCCTGGCTAATTTTTGTATTTTTTTTTAGGAGATGGAGTTTCACCATATTGGCCAGGCTGGTCTCGAATTCCTGACCTCAGGTGATCCACCGGCCTCCCAAAGTGCTGGGATTACAAGCGTGAGCCAC
Organism: Macaca nemestrina; assembly: GCF_043159975.1. Classification (NCBI taxonomy): domain Eukaryota; kingdom Metazoa; phylum Chordata; class Mammalia; order Primates; family Cercopithecidae; genus Macaca; species Macaca nemestrina. Next base: position 136,803,144 of record NC_092131.1, on the reverse strand, counting down.
CGCACCTGGCCCAGTCCTTTAGTTTTTAGCAAGTACATTTTAGCTATAATTTGTATGCAGGCTTTTGTGTAAACATGTTTTTCATTTCTTTTGGGTAAATACCTACAAGTAGGCTATATGGTAAGTGTATGTTCAACTTTATAAGAAACTACTAGACTGTTTTCCAAAGTGGTTGTACCTCTTACATTCCCACCAGCAAGGTATGAGTTCTAGTTGCTCAGCATACACATCAGCACCTGATATTGTCAAGGTTTTATGATTGTTTGTTTTTAGCGATTCTAATGGGTGTACAGTGTGATCTCATTGTGATTTTAATTTGCATTTCCCTAGTGACCGATGATGTTAGGCATCTTATTTGTCATTCATATATCTTCTTTGATGAAGTATCTGTACAAATATGTTGCCCATTTTGTAATTGAGTCATTTCTTTTCTTTTTTCTTTTTTGGAGACAGGGTCTCACTGTTTTGCACAGGCTGGAGTGCAATGGCATCATGATGGCTTACTGCAACCTCTACCTCCCAGACTCAAGAGATCTTCCTGCCTCAGCCTCCCAAGTAGCTGGGACTACAGGTGCACACCACCACACCTTGCTAATTGGGTTTTATTTTTTGTAGAAAGGGGATTTCATGTTGCCCAGGCTGGTTTCAAACTCCTGGGCTCAAGTGATCCTCCTGCTTCATCCTTCCAAAGTGCTGGGATTACAGCCCGTTTATTTTCTTACTATTGAGTTTTATGTGTATTTTATAGATTCTGGATACAAGTCCTTTATCAGATATATGTTTTGAAAATACTTTTTCCCAGTCTATGGCTTATCTTTTCCAATTGATCAATATTTTATTTTATGGATTGTGTTTTTGGTGTTGCATCTAAGAAATAATTGCCAAATCCACAGTTGCAAAGATTTTTTTCTTCTATGTTTTTGTTTTTAGAGACTAAGTCCTGCTTTATTGTCCAGGCTGGAGTACAAGTGGTGTGATCATAGCTCACTGCTGTCTCAAATTCCTGGGCTCAAGCGATCCTCCTGCCCTGGGCTCCCACAGTGCTAAGATTGCAGGCATGAGCCACGCCACTCAGCTCTCCTATGTTTTCTCTGGGAGTTTTTTAGTTTTAGGTTCTACCTTCAGGTCTATGATTCATTTTGAACTAGTTTTCATATATGATGTGAAGTATGGGTCAAGGCCGGGTGCAATGGCTCACCCCTGTAATCCCACTACTTTGGGAGGCCAAATTGGAAGAATCACTTGAGTTCAGGAGTTCAAGAACAGCCTGGACAAGGCCGGGCGCGGTGGCTCAAGCCTGTAATCCCAGCACTTTGGGAGGCCGAGACGGGCGGATCACGAGGTCAGGAGATCGAGACCATCCTGGCTAACACCGTGAAACCCCGTCTCTACTAAAAATACAAAAAACTAGCCGGGCGAGGTGGCGGGCGCCTGTAGTCCCAGCTACTCCGGAGGCTGAGGCAGGAGAATGGCCTAAACCCGGGAGGCGGAGCTTGCAGTGAGCTGAGATCCGGCCACTGCACTCCAGCCCGGGCTACAGAGCAAGACTCCGTCTCAAAAAAAAAAAAAAAAAAAAAAGAACAGCCTGGACAACATAGTGAGACCCCATCTTTACAAAAAATAAAAAAAATCAGCTGGGCTAGGATCACATGCCTATGATCCCATCTACTCGGGAGGCTGAGGTGGGAAAATCGCTTGAGCCTGGGAGGTCAAGGCTGCAGTAAGCCATGATCACACCAGTGCACTCCTGCCTGGGCGACAGAGCAAGACCCTGTCTCAAAAACATAATAAATCAATGAGTAAATAAAAATTAAAAAAGAAGTATGGGTCAGGGTTCATTTTTTTACATGGGGGATGTCCAGTTGTTCCAGTACAATTTGTTGAAAATACTATCTTTTCTCCATTGATCAGCTCCTTTATTATTATTATTATTTTTTTAACACTATGGCTTTTTAAGGCGTTGACCCCAGCACAGCACCCTACAGCTTTCTCAATGTACGAAGGTCAGTAGTGAGGACAAATGCCTTTCGTACCTCATCTCAGAACAGGACTGCTTATGCTCAGATAAGACACAGACTGTTCAGTGGAACAGCTCTTTGGGCTCTTACTGATAGCCCCTCTGTTCTCCCTGGGACTCATGTCTGAGTCCTGAGAATAGCACCAGAAGACCACTATGATTGCCAAGGACATGGCTGGGTCTAAAAAACTGCCCCTCCCCTCCAGTGACTCTCCTATTTCCCAGAAGCCTCCTGAGCCACATAGTTTTTTGTTTGTTTTTGTTTTTGTTGTTTTTCAGATGGAGTCTCGCTCTATTGCCGAGGCTGCAGTGCAGTGGCGTGATCTCGGCCCACTGCAACCTCCACCTCCTGTGTTCAAGCGATTCCCCTGCCTCAGCCTCTTGAGTAGCTGGGACTACAGGCATGTGCCACCACGCCTGGCTAATTTTTATATTTTTAGTAGAGACGGGGTTTCACCATGTTAGCCAGGCTGATCTTGAACTCCTGACCTTAAGTGATTTGCCTGCCTCGGCCTCCTAAAGTGCTGAGATGACAGGAGTGAGCCATCGCATCCGACCTGGGCCGGATAGGTTTTAAATCCTCTGCACTCAATTAGTTAACCAGCCTCCATCAAACAGAGGGAAAATGCCCCGAGAGTGCATCAGCTGCCTTCACCTTTCTGCTACTTCACCCATCAAAGCTGTTGTTGAAACCAGGCGCAGTGACTCATGCCTGTAATCCCAGCACTTTGGGAGGCCAAGATGAGAGGATTGTTTAAGCCCAGGAGTTTGAGACCAGCCTGGGTGATATAGTGAGACCTCATCTCTATTTAAAACAAAACAAAACAAAAGCTGCTGCTGATTTTCATTTCAGCCTGAGCCTGTTCATAATTAGTGGGGAAAGCACATAGTGTGAGGTATGCCAGAATTCTACCAAGACCTGGGTCCTGGAGATGCTTAGGAATTTGAGTCAGGCTTAGACCCAGGCCAGGTCTGATTTCCAGTCCTCTGATCTTCCTGTTTTATCACAGCGGCCTCTCATACAGGATTGTAGGGAGAGTTGGTTGCTCTCTGTATTTGGTGGACCTGGATATTCCCTCCAGGGTGCCAGGGAGATGCTGAGGCTCCGCACTCTGGGAACAAGGATGATGACTCACCCAGGCCATCCTGAGGAAAAGGGGTTTTGTTGTACAGAACTCTGAGTGTATGTATTTGTGAGTGGCTGCACAAGAACATGCAAGCCTGGTGGGGTGTGTCACAGCTCATATATGCCCAGCAGCTCTGATCCCCAAATGCAGTGTGACCTTAGCCATTTCACATTCCCTGTCTGGACTTCAGTTTCCTCCACAGTAAAATGAGGAGATTCGGTGGGCGAGAAAGCCCATGACAGAGTCTACGTAACGTCAACTGGGAGCCTCTCTGCCCCTTGAAATCCGGATGAAATTGCTTTGAACCCCACTGTCCCATGGCCAGTGGACACCAAAGCCCTCAAAGATTGTATCAATCCCAGGAAGCCTCCTCTGCTTCTCAGCCTCATCCACTTTGGGCTCAGGTTTTCTTTTTTTTCTTTTTCTTTTTTTTCTGAGACAGAGTCTCGCTCTGTTGCCCAGGCTGGAATGCAGTAGCGTGATCTTGGCTCCCTGAAAGCTCTGCCTGCCGGGTTCACGCCATTCTCCTGTCTCAACCTCCCGAGTAGCTGGGACTACAGGTGCCCTCCACCACGCTTGACTAATTATTTTGTATTTTTTAGTAGAGATGGGGTTTCACCGTGTTAGCCAGGATGGTCTCAATTTCCTGACCTTGTGATTGGCCTGCCTCGGCCTCCCAAAGTGCTAGGATTACAGGCGTGAGCCACGGCACCTGGCCCTTTTTCTTTTTTTCTTTTTTTGAGATGGACTCTCACTTAGTCACCCAGGCTAGAGTGCAGTGGCATGATCTCGGCTCACTGCAACCTCTGCCTTCTGGGTTCAAGCGATTCTCCTGCCTCAGCCTCCTGAGTAGCTGGGACCGCAGGCATGTGCCACCATGCCTGGTTATTTTTTTGTATTTTTAGTAGAAGTGGGGTTTCACCGTATTAGTCAGGCTGATCTCGAACTCCCAACCTCAAGAGATTTGCCCGCCTCGGCCTCCCAACGTGCTGGGATTGCAGGTGTGAGCCACCTTGCCTGGCCTCCAGGCTCAGGTTTTCTATCCCATTCCACAACATCAGTATGAAGCTCATGCCCTTTGGTTCTCACAACAAGCAGTCATATTCACTGAGCTTTTGTGGGGTTGGTAGACTTGACCGAGGGACACTGGCTTCCTCCCTCCTCTTCCTCTCCGATCACTGCTCCTTGCACCTCTTTCCAGACCCTTCTTCCTCTTTTGAGTGGAGCAGCTTTGCCAGGCTCTGAAGCCTCATCTCTGCAGACCCCCAACCACTGGGGGCCTCATCTTCAACCCCAGTACTTATTAAAGCATTTCACTCATGAGAACAGCTCTTTCACTGAGAATTCTGGTGCCTTCTCCACTACTTTGTACATATGTGATATATGTATGTGTGTAATTGTTTATGACTACAGGTGTGCCTGTACCCTAGTGTGTTTGTGACAGGCAGTGGGAGAGGGGTAGATGGAAAATAATTCTGAGACATTATCCACTACCTTATAAGTATGTTTGTACCTTGCTGCGGATGTGATGTGGGCAGTGGGAAAGGAAGCCCCCATGGGGGGCTTTTCCAAATACAGAGTTAACTCCCAAGAGCGTGTACCCAAATACCAGCTTTGTGCAGGTTCTTGAAATGTCTGTTTGTGCAAGTTCTTTTTTTTTTTTTTTTTTTTTTTTTTGAGACGGAGTCTCTCTCTGTAGCCCAGGCTGGAGTGCAGTGGCCGGATCTCAGCTCACTGCAAGCTCCGCCTCCCGGGTTCACGCCATTCTCTGGCCTCAGCCTCCCGAGTAGCTGGGACTACAGGCGCTGCCACCTCGCCCGGCTATTTTTTGTATTTCTTAGTAGAGACGGGGTTTCACCGTGTTAGCCAGGATGGTCTCGATCTCCTGACCTCGTGATCCGCCCATCTCGGCCTCCCAAAGTGCTGGGATTACAGGCTTGAGCCACCGCGCCCGGCCTGTGCAAGTTCTTGAAATGTCTGTTTGTAGCAAGACTCAGTCCAGGTGCCACCCACTCTGGGAACCCTTCCTCCTAGTCTTGGGCTGAACGAATTGTCCCTTTTCTGTCTTGCGCAGTCCCTGTATACCCCTCCAGCAGAGCGTCTGTCATACTCTACTGACATTGTCTATTTTTTGCCTGCCCAATCTCTATGGTGAAACTCCTAGAAGACAGGGACCATGGCTGACCTGCTCTCAGCATCCCAGCACCCATAATGTTCAGAATCTGTGTGTGGACTGGGCTGGCCTGGCTTCACACACTCCCAGTAAGATATTTCACTCTCAGTGGTTACACATCCCTACGCCCACCACCCTCTCTGGAATGTGGGGTAAACCAACTCATACACTAAGGGGCTTTTCTCTTGGGGTCATCACCCAAGGACCCTCCTCTGGCCGGCAGAAGCTTGCTCTAACCCTGAAGATGGAGGCAGCCTGGGATACAGGGCGTGGGCAGCCCCCTGGCTGACCCCCACTGCACCCTCCACCGCAGGGACGTCCCTCCTCTTTTCCGTACTTTCTGGCCCTGGCGCGAACCTTGTTGGCGCCAATGGGCTTTTAATATTTTCCATTCCTGGCTGGGATACAACATTTCACCTCAAAAATGCTTCCTCCCCCTCACCAAAGGGTGTGTCTTTCCAGTGAGAGGAACCGGAGGCTCGATGTGGAGGTTCTGGACCCACCGGTATTCTCGGGCTTGGAGGAGCCACAGTCCAGCCCTGGAGAAAGAGGTGGCAGAAATGTCTTCCCAGCCAATGAAGTGAGTTCCCAGGCCTGCCTGAGGCCTCCTGGACCCACAGGAAGCCTGGATCCTCAGTGACAAAGCAGGGGGCCACCTGCTTACTTCCATGTGAGACTCAGCCCCTGCCCTCCACTTGCCCTCTGACCTTGGCCAAGTGGCTTCACCTCTCTGAGCCCCCATGGCCCATCTGAACAGTGGGAATAATGACAATGTCTAGCTTTCAAGGTCCTTGTGGGGCTCTAATGCTGCACATTCAGGTCATCTGAGGAGCTTTAAAACACACCCATGCCCCGCTCAGAGATTCTGATTTAATTGCTCTGGGATAGGGCTTGGATGTTGGTATATTTCAAAAAAACCCTCCAGGTGATTCTCACTCACAGTCACAGTTGACAACTAGTGCTTCGATGGGAAAGAACTTTTTCTTTTTTTTTTTTTTTTATTTTGGAGTCTCGCTCTGTTGCCCAGACTGGAGTGCAGTGGCAGAGTCTTGGCTCCCTACAACTCCCACCTCTTAGGTTCAAGCGATTCTCCTGCCTCAGCCTCCCAAGTAGCTGGGATTACAGGCATGCACCACCACGCCCAGCTAATTTTTATATTTTTAGTACAGGCGGGGGTTTCACCATGTTGGCCAGGCTGGTCTTGAACTCCTGACCTCAGGTGATGTGCCTGCCTCGGCCTCCCAAAGAGCTGGGATTACAGGCGTGAGCTACTGCACCCGGCCTGGGAAAGCACTTTCTAAAATGACCTGTACAGGTGCCAGCTGCTGCTTTGACGATCAAGGGTGTCACACCACTCATTTTCCCAAAAATATGACCCCAGGGATGCCCGAAATCCCACTGAAATGTGGTAGAGGGAAAGCACTTTGAAGGGAAGTGAGGGGTCCTCCAGGTGAATTCTGTGACTTCAGGATTCCCACCGGCACACAAGCAGGTGTCTCAGAGCCACCAGGCAAGGACCCAACACACCTACCCTGCCAACCCCTTCTGCTGGATAGGCTAGGTCTTCTCCAAAGAGCATCCGGGCTTGCAGCTGACCAATAGCCTGCTCTCCCCAGCCACTCTCCCCAGATCCTGGAGAGTGGGTTGTGGGGTCAAGGTCACTCTGTTCTCTTTTTTATCTCCTTCACTGCACTTGGAGGTAAAGGGCAGCAGTCACTAAAGAATTAAATGTGGGCCGGGAGCCATGGCTCATGCCTGTAATCCCAGCATTTTGGGAGACCGAGGCAGGTGGATCACCTGAGGTCAGGAGTTCGAGACCAGCCTGGCCAACATGGTGAAACCCCGTCTCTACTAAAATACAAAAAATTAGCCAGGCATGGTAGTGGGCACCTGTATTCCCAGCTACTTGGGAGGCTGAGGCAGGAGAATTGCTTGGGCTACAAAGTGAGACTCCATCTCAAAAAACAAAAACCAAAGAATTAAAGTGGAGAGAACCAGTTGTCTGTGCTGGGGGAGGAGAGGGTGTTTGGGTGCCTCGTGGAGAGAGTCAACATCTCCTTTCCTCCTCTTGAAGAGAGAGGAACTGCAGACAGTTCCACAGCCCAGAGGAAGGAAAACAGCTGAGAGCCAGGCGCCTTTGGAAAAGGCAGCAGAGAGCCCCACTGGCTGAAGATGCTCAGTCTCTCACCATGACCAGTGTGTCCACCTGCCCCGGTGCCATATCCCAGAGTTATCATGTTATTACACAGAGGAAAGAACAGCCTCTGTCCAGGGGAGGCACAGCCCCTGTCTCGGGGAACTTCACCCAAAGGCCAGGTCCCCAGGAGAGGGCCAGAACCCTCAGTGTCCCAGGCCCAAGGTTCTTCAATAAGATTATTTAACAGACATGGGGACTAGAGACTCCCGTGGGAGACTTCAGCCCCAGAGGAAGTGGCTGTCTTCCTCAGTCAAACTATGGTTGAGAAACAGGAGCTTTCTGGAGACACTATTTTTCAAAGGGTTTCTCACAGCCCTGTGTCCCAGGCTCCAGGCCAGAGGTGGAAAGGAGAGGGAGGGAGTGATGGGGAGCATGGTGCAGGGCACCGCACAGAAGGCAGGAAGGAGGGGAGGGTCAGCAGTGCCACCAGACCGAGCCCCAAATGAGGGGGAGTCCAGGAGACAAGGCTTGCACAACCCACCACCTTGGGGTAGTCCCGGTGCCACCCAGGCTCAGAGGGCACACTGAAAGGAGGGTACATTGAAAACTATGGGCACAGGGGAACTCAGGTCCCCTGGGCTGGGCTGTGGCCTCTATTGAAGCACCTACAGCCTCAGCAAGGCCAAGAACAGGGAACTACTGAGCCTGAAAACAATTTCAGTCTCATCAAGTCTGCCCCCAGTCCCAGGTAACGCTCAGGCTTTGCAGCCAAATGCGGATTCAACCTGCCTCTACCACATGTAAGCTGCATTCACTCATTCATCCTACAGTTAAAAAAATTTTTTTGTTTTGTTTTTGAGAAAGGATCTGGCTCTGCCATCCAGGCTGGAGTGCAGTGGTGTGATCATGGTTCACTGCAGCCTCAACCTCCTAGGCCCAAGCAGTCCTCCCACCTTAGCCTCCAGAGTAGCTGGGATCACAAGTACACCACCATGCCTAGCTAATTTTTTATTTTTTATTTTTTGTAGAGACAGGGTCTTGCTACTTCACCTAAGCTGGTCTCGAACTCCTGGGCTCAAGCAATCCCCCTGTCTCAGTCTCCCAAAATGCTGGGATTACAAGCCGGAGCTGCTGTACCCAGCCCCCTACAAATTTGTTTTGTTTTGCTTTTTCACCCATCTTCTTTGTGATAGTAAACAAATATTTTTAGCTTCTGCTATGTGCCAGGCCCTGAGCTAGGTGCTGGGGGTACAGAAAAGAACAAAGTAGGCTGGGCGTGGTGGCTTACGCCTGTAATCCCAGCACTTTGGGAGGCCAAGGCGGGAGGATCACCTGAGGTCGGGAGTTCGAGACCAACCTGACCAACATGGAGAAATCCTGTCTCTACTAAAAATATAAAATTAGCCAAGCATGGTGGTGCATGCCTGTAATCCCAGCTACTCGGGAGGCTGAGGCAGGAGAATCACTTGAATCCGGGAGGTGGAGGTTGCAGTGAGCCAAGATTGTGCCATTGCACTCCAGCCTGGGCAACAAGAGCGAAACTCCGTCTCAAAAAAAAACAAAAACCAAAAAAACAAAAAGAACAAAGTACCTTTGAGGAACTTACCCCATCACTGGGGAGATGGAATGGTCACTATAGAACACTAAGGTAAACGTAGGGACAATAACATGCATGGGTTAGTGTGGAGTACCTGTTTTGGGCCCCCTCTGGGGCATCGTTCTGAGGGCGGCTCTCAGGGAAGGCTTCCTGGAAGAGGTATAATCATTTGAGTTTAAAAAAACGAATGGCAGGGCTCACTTCGGCAGCACAGATACTAAAACTGGAATGATACAGAGATTAGCATGGCCTCTGCACAAGCATGACATACAAATCTGTGAAACGTTCCATATTTTAATAAGAAAAACAGGCCAGGCACAGTGGCTCGCGCCTATAATCCCAGCACTTTGGGAAGCCGAGGCGGATGGATCACCTGAGGTCAGGAGTTCTAGACCAGCCTGGCCAACATGGCAAAACCCAATCTCTACTAAAAATACACAAAATTAGCCGGACATGGTGGCACGTGCCTATAATCCCAGCTACTCAGGATGCTGAGGCAGGAGAATTACTTTTTTTTTTTTCTTGAGACAGAGTTTCACTGAGTCACCCAGGCTAAAGTGCATTGGCATGATCTTGGCTCACTGCAACCTCTGCCTCCTGGGTTCAAGTGATTCTTGTGCCTCGCCCTCCCAAGTAGCTGGGACTACAGGCCCACCACCACTCCCAGCTAATACTTGTATTTTTAGTAGAGATGGAGTTTCACCATGTTGGCCAGGCTGGTCTCGAACTCCTGACCTCAAGTGATCTGCCCATCTCAGCCTCCCAAAGTGCTGGGATTACAGGCGTGAGCCACCACAGCTGGCCTGTGTTTTTAAGCCCGTAAGACATTGTTATTAATGTTAATACAACATTTGTTTAGACTTACCTATGCATGTACCACTTTGTTCTATGTTCCTTCTTGTCTCTCATTTTTTCCATCTAGGATCACTTTTTATTTCTGTCTGCTGGTGGGCGAATACAGTTTTTGTTTGTATCATGTCATTATTTTTTCTCACTCTTAAGATATCTTTTCACTGATTTTAGAATTCTCTTAAACAAATTTTAGTGTCAATGAATTCTTACTTATTGTTTGTACCTACATTTGTATCCTCCAGCTGCTGTGCCAGTGTACACTACACCGTCACCTACCTCCTAAAGCACATAGCAAAAGAGGGCAAGGTGGATGGGCATGGTGGCTCAACACTGGTAATCCCAGCACTTTGGGAGTGACATTTTTCTCTTAAGAATAGGGAAATTGAGATAGGCATTTTCCTTTTCAGTCTGTTAGGAGGTAATGGTGTTTATATGTAGCTCACACATTCACTGGAGTCCCAGTTTTAGGTTTTTTAGACTTCCCACCTTAGAGGAGCCCCGAGTTTCTCTCAGTAGTGTGTGTTGGAGTTTGCGCCTATCAGCTCACAAGAACCAAATATTTTTCGTTCCTGTTCTTCGTACCACTAATGGCTTGAAATCTACGGTGGGAACATTTACTTAATGGAAATCAACAAAAACTAAAACACTAAAATATATGTTTACAATATTGTGCTTATAGTTAATACTGAACCGTACACAAAACAGTGCTTTGTTTTGTTTTGTTGGAGAGCCAGTTACTGTCACACCACTGGTTCTCTCCAATCACTCACTCCCATGAGAACATGAAAATTCAAGTTCAAGTTTACTGAGTTAAAAGTTACTCACCGGACCAGGTTCAGTGGCTCACACCTATAATCCCTACACTTAGGGAGGCAGAGGCAGAAAGTTAGCTTGAGCCCAAGAGTTAGAGAACTGCCTGGACAACATAGCAAGACCCCATTCTCCACAAAAAGAAAACACAAACAGATAAATAAATAAATAAATAATGGGCTGGGTGCAGTGGGTCACACCTGTAACTACAGCACTTTGGAAGGCTGAGGAGGGAAGATCACATGAGAACTAGAAGTTCAAGACTAACCTAGCCAACATAGTAAGATGAGGAAACCCACCTGCCATGCTGTGAGGACACCCAGGCCACATACATAGAGAGAGTAAGGCCACATGTAGGTGTTGCAGCCAAAAGCCCACTGAAAACCAAGCCTGCAACCAGCATCAACTGCCAAACATGTGCTGAAGAGGTTGAGATGATTCCAGCACTTGTGGATGACTGCAACCATAAGAGAGACCCGGAGCAAGAGCTACCTATCTGGGTTTTTTTTTTTGTCTCTACAAAAACAAAAACGAAAACAAAAAAACAGTTGGGCATGGTGGTGCCACTGCACTCCAGCCTGGGCAACAGAGCAAAACCTTGTCTCAAACAAAAAAAATTTTTTAAGTTTAAAATTTACAAAAATTAAAATGATAAAGTTTCAGTCATGCAAGATGAATAAGTTCTAGAGATCTGCTGTACGTATTGTGTTTATAGTTAATACTGAACTGTACACTTAAAAACTTGTTAAGAGGAGCTGGGCACGGTGGCTCATGCCTGTAATCCCAGTACTTTGGGAGGCCAGGGCAGGCAGATCACTTGAGGCCAGTTCAAGACCAACGTGGCCAACATGGAAAATCCCATCTCTACAAAAAATACAAAAATGAGTGGGACATGGTGGCACGTGCCCGTATTCCCAGTTACTCAGGTGGCTGAGGCACGAGAATCGCTTGAGCCTGGGAGGTGGAGGTTGCAGTGAGCCGAGACTATGCCACTACACTCCAGCCTGGGTGACAGAGCAAGACTATATCACAAAAATTTTTTAAAAAAATTAAAATTGTGACTAGGTTAGACAATAAAAAATAAAAATAAAATAAAAATGTCCAAAAGGCAAAAGTCACTTTCATTGCTCAACTTGCCTTTGAATTCGTGACTTGTTTGGCCTGAGTATTCCTTACTTTCTTGCCAGCTCATCAGTGCATCAAAAAATAAATACATTTTTATTTTATCCATAATTGTTTTCAGAAGTTTATTCAGGGTACTTAGTCCACTTTAGTACATAAAATATCTTAGTATCTTAATGTAGATATTGAAATAGTTGGACTAGATCAGTAGTTCTTAACATTTTTTGGACACAGACTCAAGAATCTGATAACAGAGCTTGGATAACGTCTCCTCGGGAAAATGCACATATACACAGATAAAATGTTGTATGTTTTTACTCCCCTGAAACTATCCATGGGCCCAAGAATAAGAAGGTTGCCCAGGTTGGTCTTGAACAAATGGCCTCAAGAGATCCTCCCACGTCTGCCTCCAAAGCACTGAGATTACTGGTAGGTGTGAGCCACTGCATCAGGCTCAGAGCTAACTTCTGACAGCCTCGCCATGTTTCCTGTCCTGAGTTGAGAGTTTCTGGGAGTCTCTCCTTGGGTGAACCTGAGTTTCTGAATTGGGCCTTCCAGAATCTCCAAGACTTCTTGGGGGAGAAGCTGAGAGTTGTCAATGAAACCTTTCACAAAGCTAAAATACATGCAATGTTCCTTCAACCAGACCTATCCACATTTATTCATTCAGTGTTTATTGGCTCCTGTTCCAGCTATCTACTGCTGCATAATACATTATATGTAAACTTAGTGGCTTATAGAGTAATAACAATCAATTACATATTTCTCTCATGATTCTGGGAGTAACTGGGCCCAGCGAGGTGGCTTTTGCTCCGGGTCTCTCTTGCGGTTGCAGTCAGCCACAAGTGCTGGAATCATCTCAGCCTCTTCAGCACATGTTTGGCAGTTGATGCTGGTTGCAGGCTTGGTTCTCAGTGGGGCTTTTGGCTGCAACACCTACATGTGGCCTTACTCTCTCTATGTATGTGGCCTGGGTGTCCTCACAGCATGGCAGGTGGGTTCTGAAAGGGAGCATCCAAAAAGAGTTTTAAAAAACTTAAAAAGGAGCCAGGTGCAGTGGCTCATGCCTGTAATCCCAGCACTTTGGGAGGCCGAGGTGGGCGGATCATGAGGTCAGGAGATCGAGACCATCCTGGCTAACATGGTGAAACCCCATCTCTACTAAAAATACAAAAAAAAAAAAAAAAAAAAATTAGCCAGGCATGGTGGTGGGTGCCTGTAGTCCCAGCTACTCGGGAGACCGAGGCAGGAGAACAGTGTGAACCTGAGAGGTGGAGTTTTCAGTGAGCGGAGATCGAGCCACTGCACTCCAACCTGGGCGACAGAATGAGATTCCATCCCCCCAAAAAAATTAAATTAAATTAAAATTTTAAAAGAGGGTGAGCCAGAAGGAAGCCATATTACCTCTTAGAACCTAGCCACGGATGTCACACAGCATTTCTGCCACATTCTGTTAATTAGATACAAGTCATTAGACCAGCCCGTATTTAAAGGAAAGTCAGTTAGATTCTACCTCTTGATGGAAAGGATGTCAAAAAATTGGCTGGTCAGGCATGGTGACTCATACCTGTAATCCCAGCACTTTGGGAGGATGAGGTGGGAGGTTTGTTTGAGCCCAGGAGTTCAACACCAGCCCAGGCAACATGATGAAATCCTATCTCTACCAAAAAAAAAAAAAAATATATATATATATATATATATATACACAAAAAAAAAAAATTAGCTGGGCATGGTGGTATGTGCCTGTAGACCCAGCTACTTGGGAGGATGAGGTGGGAGGATCACCTGAGCCTGGAGTTGAGGGGGCAGTGAGCCATTTCATTGCTCAACTTACCTTTGATTCATGATGACATCACTGTACTCAGCCTGGGCGACAGAGTGAGACCCTGTCTTTAAAAAAAAAAAAAAAATGCAGACATGGTTGTTTTTTTTTTTTTGGTTTTGTTTTGTTTTGCTTTGTTTTTGAGACGGGGTCTCACTCCGTTGCCCAGGCTGGAGTGCAGTGGCACGATCTCGGCTCACTTCAACCTCCGCCTCCCAGGTTCAAGGGATTCTTCGGCCTCAGCCTCCTGAGTAGCTGGGATTACAGGCGTGCGCCACCACGCCCAGCCACCTTTTTTGTATTTTTAGTAGAGACAGGGTTTCACCATGTTAGCCAAGCTGGTCTCAAACTCCTGACCTCAGGTGATTCACCCACCTTGGCCACCCAAAGTGCTGGGATTACAGGCACGAGCCACTGCGCCCAGCCCTGCAGACATGTTTTAAACCCACCACATCCCTTTTCTGTTTGTCAAGCACTGGACAAGGCACTTAGAATAGAACAGTGAATACTACAAACCATGCCCCGTGGTGCTTACAGTCGAGTGGTAGAGCTAAACATTAATAAAATAACATTACAAATATGTACACAATTATGAACTTTGATGGTGCTATGGAAGATGAGTCCAGGGATCCATGAGAATTTATATCACACAGTTTATGACCTGGACCAGGGAACCAAGACAGAATTCTCTGCATAAGAGACATTTGGATTGAGATCTGGAACACCATTGGATGCTAACTCAGTGAAGTGGGTTGAACAAGAGCCTTCCAGGCTGAGGGGACACCAGGCCAAGGCTCTAGGGTAGGAGAGACAGCAGCCTGAGAGGCAGCTAGTATGTCTTGAGACAGCTAGCAGGGACAGGAAGTATGAAAGAAGACTGCAGTGGTGGGCTAGGGCCAGGCCCCTGGGCACTGTAGGCTGGGTAACGGTATTGATCTTCTGCATAAAAGTTGTGGGAAGCTGGTTGGGTGCTGTGGCTTATGCCTGTAATCCCAGCACTTTGGGAGGCTGAGGTGGGCAGATCACGAGGATGGAGACCATCCTGGCCAACATGGTGAAACCCGGTCTCTACTAAAAATACAAAAAATTAGCCGGGCATGATGGCGGGCGCCTGTAGTCCCAGCTACTCGGGAGGCTGAGGCAGGAGAATCATTTGAATCCCTGAGGCAGAGGTTGCAGTGAGCCGAGATTGCGCCACTGCACTCCAACCTGGGCGACACAGCAAGATTCCATCTCAAAAAAAAAAGGTGTGGAAAGCTGTTGAAGGGTCACATACTGGAGAGTGATATGAATAGATTTACAACTTAAAGATCACTTTGGCTGCTGTGTAGATGGCCCCAGCCAGACGCTGAGTCAGGCCTGGGAGGGCTGAGAACCTCCTATCTGCAGTTCCTCCCCTCCCCATGAGACTCTCCCACACAGGCTGAAGCCAGCTGCAACCTTGGCCCTATACTTCCTTGCCTGAGATTTCAGGCTGAACACCCTACAGTTAACCTACTCAGTCCCTCCTCCCAGACACAGGAAGTCCTGCCATTTTGCCTTACTTGGTGAGTCACCCCTTATTTGTCAGTCAGTGGGTGTAATGGATTAAAAGGTGGTCCCAAAAGACGTGTCTACATCCTAATTCCCAGAACCTGTGAATGTAACCAAATTTGGAAAAAGGGTCATCATGGATGTAATTAAGGATTTTGAGAAGATGAGGACATCCTGGATTATCTGGGTAGACCCTAAATTCTATGTGTCCTTAGGGTCTTATAAGGAGTGAGGCACAAGGGAGATTTGATTAGAACAGAAGAGGAGGAAGTAATGTGACCACAGAGAGGGAGACTGGAGTGATGTGGCTATAAGTCAAGGAAGGCCAACAGCTGCCAGAGCTGGAAGAGTCAAAGAACAACATCTCCCCGAGAGCCTCCAGAGGGAGTACAGCCCTGCCAACACCTTGATTTTGGCCCAGTGGTCTGATCTTGAACTTCTGGCCTCCAGAACTGTAAGAGAATAAATCTCTGGTTGTTCTAAGCTGCCCAGTCTGTGGTAATTTGTTACAGCAGTCACAGGAAATTAATGCAGTTGGGTGCTTCTCCAGCTGCTCCTTCCTGATGAGCTGTACAGGCTCCCTCTCCTTCAGGGGACCTCTAAATGTTGGGGTGCCCCAGGCTCAGTTCTCAGACTACTTTTTTCTCTATTCTCTGTCCCTACATTATCTCTTCCATTCACTTGGCTTTAAAATACCATTTATTGGCCAGATGCGGTGGCTCATGCCTGTAATCCCAGCACTTTGGGAGGCCGAGGCAGGTGGATCACCTGAGGTCAGGAGTTTGAGACCAGCCTGGCCAACATGGTGAAACCCCGTATCTACTAAAAGTACAAAAAAATTAGCCGGGCGTGGTGGGGCCTGTAATCCCAGCTACTTGGGAGACTGAGGCATGAGAATTGCTTGAACCCGGGAGGCAGAGGTTGCAGTGAGCCGAGATGGTGCCACAGCACTCCAGCCTGGGCAACAAAAGCAAAATCTCTGTCTCAAAAGAAAAAAATATACCATTTATTTGCTAATATCCTCAAATTTTATCTCCACCCAGACCCTTCTCCTGGAGCCCAGCCATCCCCAGAGGTAGATGAAAAGAGAACTCTTGTTCCAAGCTCACCACCACACCCGTCCCTGGCCCAGGCTGCTCCAGCCACTCCATGCTCCAGTTGGAATGTCATAGCTCTCCTGGATTTCTCCATTTCCCTCATGCAGTTTATCCAAACTGCTAGCAAGTCTTGTCTTGTTGTTTAGCTCTTATAATCTCTCTCAAATCTGTCCGCTCGCCTCCACACTGCCATCACTGCAGCCACAGCATCTCTCACTCAGGTGACTGTGCCAGCTGCCTGGTGACTCCCATGTCGACTCTCATCCCCTCCATCCCTTCTCACAGCAGCCAGGGTGATTTTTTAGGAAACAAATTAGATCAAGTTGCAGTATTTTGAATACCTTTATTGAGGTATAGTTGACATACAATTAATTGCACACTTAAAGTGTACAATTTGCTAAGTTTTGACATACACCCATGAAAGCATCAGTATAATAAAGATAACAACCATATCCATGTGCAGTGGCTCTTGCCTGTAATCCAAGCAACTCAGGAGGCAGAGGCAGCAGCATTGCTTAAGGCCATGAGTTTGAGACCAGCCTAGGCAAAATAGTGAGACCCCATTTCAACAAAAAATAAAAACCAATTAGCCAGGTGTGGTGGCATGTGCCTGTAGTCCCAGCTACTCAGGAGGCTGAGGCAGGAGGATTCTCTGAGCCCGGGAGTTTGAGGCTGCAGTGAACTGTGATTGCACTACTGCACACCAGCCTGGGTGACAGAGTGAGATCTTGACTCAAAGAAAAAAATGAAGGCCGGCGTGGTGGCTCATGCCTGTAATCCTAGCACTTTGGAAGGCTGAGGTGGGCGGATCACGAGGTCAAGAGATCGAGACCAGCCTGGCCAACATGGTGAAACTGTGTCTCTACTAAAAATACAAAAATTAGCTGGGCGTGGTGGCTTGTGCCTGTAGTCCCAGCAATTCAGGAGGCTGAGGCAGGAGATTCGCTTGAACCCGGGAGGTGGAAGTTGCAGTGAGCCAAGATCACGCCACTGCACTCCAGCCTGGCAACAGAGCGAGATTCTGCCTCAGATAAAAAAAAAAAAAGAAAAAGAAAAAGAAAAAAAAAGAAAAGAAAAAGAAAAAGAAAAGGAAAAAAAGTAAAAGAAAGAAAAAATGAAAAAGCACTATACCTATGACCTCCAAAAGTTTTCTCATGCTCCTTTGAAATCCAACTTCCCTTCCCCACCTCCCATCCCCAGGCAATCACTGATATGCTTTCTGTCATTACAGACTAGTTTGCATCTTCTGAATTTTATGTGAGAGAAAACAGTATGTACTTTTTTTTTTTTTTTGAGACAGTCTTGCTCTGTCGCCCAGGCTGGAGTGCAGTGGCACGATCTTGGCTCACTGCAAGCTCTGCCTCCTGGGTTCACGCCATTCTCCTGTCTCAGCCTCCTGAGTAGCTGGGATTACAGGCACCCACCACCACGCCCGGCTAATTTTTTGTATTTTTAGTAGAGATGGGGTTTCACTGTGTTAGGCAGGATGGTCTCCATCTCCTGATCTCGGGATCTGTCCACCTTGGCCTCCCAAAGTGCTGGAATTACAGGTGTGAGCCACCATGCCTGGCCTTCTTTTTTTTTAATACAGGGTCTTACTCCATCACCCAGGCTGGCATGCAATGGCATGATCACAGCTCACTGCAGCCTTGACCTCCTGGGCTCAAGCAATCCTCCCACCTCTGCCTCCCAAGTAGCTGGGACTACAGGCATGCACCACAACGTGCCCGGCTAATTTTTTTTTCTTTTGTTTTTTGAGACAGAGTCTTGCTCTGTCGCCCAGGCTGAAGTACAGTGGCACGATCTCGGCACACTGCAAGCTCTGCCTCCTGGGTTCAAGTCATTCTCCTGCCTCAGCCTCCCAAGTAGCTGGGACTACAGGCGCCCACCACCACGCCCGGCTAATTTTTTTTTTTTTTTTTTGGTATTTTTAGTAGAGATGGAGTTTCACCATGTTAGCCAGGATGGTCTCGATCTCCTGACCTTGTGATCCACCTGCCTCCGCCTCCCAAAGTGCTGGGATTACAAGCATGAGCCACCGCGCCTGGCCAATTTTTTTGAATGTTTTGTAGGATGGGGTTTCACCATGTTGCCCAGGCTGGTCTCAAATTCCTGGACTCAAGCAATCGCCCACCTCAATCTCTGAAAGTGCTGAAAGTACAGGCGCAAGCCACTGTGCCTGGCCTATGTACTCTTTTTTATATGGCTTAATGATTTTGAAATGCTTCCATGTTCATTGTATCAGTATTTTTTTATTGCTGAGTGCTAAGTATTTCATTGTATGAATGTACCACAAGTTTTTACCCATTCACTTGATGATGAACACTTGGGCTGTCCAGTTTTTAGCTATTATATGCAAGGCTGCTGTAACCATTCATGTATAGGTCTTTGTATGAGCTTCTGCTGTCGTTTTTCTTGGGTAAATACTTAGGAGAGGAGTGACTGGATCATGTGGTAGGTGGTTTTTTTTGTTTGTTTGTTTGTTTTTTGAGAAATTGCCAATTTTTTTTTTTTTTTTTTTTTTGAGACGGAGTCTCGCTCTTCGCCCAGGCTGGAGTGCAGTGGTGCCATCTTGGGTCACTGCAAGCTCTGCCTCCCAGGTTCACGACATTCTCCTGCCTCAGCCTCTTGAGTAGCTGGGACTACAGGCACCCGCCACCACGCCCGGCTAATTTTTTTTGTATTTTTAGTAGAGACGGGGTTTCACCATGTTAGCCAGAATGGTCTTGGTCTCCTGACCTCGTGATCCACCCACCTCAGCCTCCCAAAGTGGTGGGATTACAGGCGTGAGCCACTGCGCCCGGCCTCTATTTTTATTTTTTTGAGACAGAGTCTCACTCTGTTGCCCAGCCTGGAGTGCAGTGGTGCAATCTCGGCTCACTGCAACTTCAGCCTCCTGGGTTCAAGCAATTCTCGTGCCTCAGCCTCCCGAGTAGCTGGGACTGCAGGCGCACACCACCACGCCTGGATAATTTTTTGTATATTTTTAGTAGAGATAGGGTTTTGCCATGTTGGCCAGGCTGGTCTTGAACTCCTGACCTCAAGTGATCTACCTTCCTCAGCCTCCCAAAGTGCTGGGATTACAGGCATGAACCATTATGCCCATCCAAACTTTTTTTTTTTTTTTTGAGATGGAGTCTTGCTCTGTTGCCCAGGCTAGAGTGCAGTGGTGTCACAATCTCAGCTCACTGCAACCTCTGCCTTCCAGGTTCAAGTGATTCTCCTGCCTCAGCCTCCTGAGTAGCTGGGATTACAGGTATGTATCACTACACCCAGCTAATTTTTGTGTTTTTAGTAGAGACAGGGTTTTGCCATGTTGGCCAGGCTGGTCTCGAACTCCTGACCTCAGGTGATCCACCCACCTTGGCCTCCCAAAGTGCTGGGATTACAAGCATGAGCCACCATGCCCGGCCAGTTTTCTAAAGTGCTTACACATTCCTACTACTAGTGTAGAACTGGTTATAGTTGTTTCACATTCTTGCCAACACTTCATATGGTCAGTCTTTTAATTTTAGCTTTTTAAGTGGGTGTGCAGTGGTATTTCATTGTGTTTTAGTTTACACTTCTTACAACCGAAGAGGATCCTTTCATGTGTTTATTTGCAATTTGTGTGTCTTCTTTAGCAAAGTGTCCGTTGAAAACTTT
The DNA here is from genome assembly GCF_043159975.1 of Macaca nemestrina. Classification (NCBI taxonomy): domain Eukaryota; kingdom Metazoa; phylum Chordata; class Mammalia; order Primates; family Cercopithecidae; genus Macaca; species Macaca nemestrina. Next base: position 136,783,212 of record NC_092131.1, on the reverse strand, counting down.
TGTTCATTTTTTCACATTTGTCTTTTGTATTGAGTGTGTATATTTTTATGTATTCTAGATACAAATCATTTATCCTTCATATATACTAAGTATATAAGGAAGCTTTTTAGAAAATATATTCTAGATACAAGTCCTTTGTTGGATATATGTTTTCTCCCACTGATAGCTGTCTTTCCATTTTTCTAGTGGTATCATTAGAGAGCAAAAGTTTTAAATTTTAGTGAAGTTTATAAACTTTGTCGCTGATTATTAGTGTTTTGCCCAACCTAAGGTATAAAGATTTTCTCCTACGTCTTCTTCTAGGAGTTGTATAGTTTTTGCTCTTGTATTTAGATTTGTGGCCTATTTGGATTAATTTTTGTGTATGGTGTGAAGTAAGGATAGAGGTTCATTTTTTTTTGCCACAAGATATCCAGTTGTTCTAGCACCATTTGTTGAAAATACTATCTTTTCCCCAAAGGACCTTGTCACCTTCACAAAAAATCAATCGACCATATGTGTATATCTCTATTTCTGGATGGTCTTTTCTTTTTCAGTGATCTATATGTTTATCTTTACATCAATACCAACTGTCTTGATTATTGTAGCTTTATCTGTAGTCTTGAAGTCAATTAGAGCCAGTAATCTAATTTTATAATTCTTTAAAAAATTGTTTTGGCTATTCAAGGTCCTTTGCATTTCCACATACATTTAGAATTGGCTTGTTGTTTACTACAAAAAAAAAAACAAAAGATTGCTGCAATTTTGATAGGAATTATTTTGAATCTATATGCCAATTTCGGAAAATTGTAATCTTGAAAATATCACGTTTGGCCGGGCGCAGTGGCTCACGCCTATAATCCCAGCACTCTGGGAGGCTGAGGCAGGCGGATCACAAGGTCAGGAGATTGAGACCATCCTGGCTAACATGGTGAAACCCCATCTCTACTAAAAAATACAAAAAAAGTAGTCGGTCGCGGTAGCAGGCGCCTGTAGTACCAGCCTATAGATTGTTTTTATAATGTCAATTTCCAAGTGTTTGTTGCTCCTATAGAGAAACACAATTACAGGCTGGGCGCGGTGGCTCAAGCCTGTAATCCCAGCACTTTGGGAGGCCAAGACGGCGGATCACGAGGTCAGGAGATCGAGACCATCCTGGCTGACACGGTGAAACCCCGTCTCTACTAAAAAATACAAAAACTTAGCCGGGCGAGGTGGCGGGCGCCTGTAGTCCCAGCTACTCGGGAGGCTGAGGCAGGAGAATGGCGTAAACCCGGGAGGCGGAGCTTGCAGTGAGCTGAGATCTGGCCACTGCACTCCAGCCTGGGCGACAGAGCGAGACTCCGTCTCAAAAAAAAAAAAAAAAAAAAAGAGAAACACAATTACTTTTCATATATTAATCTTGCATCCTGCAACTTTGCTAACCTCACTTGTTCATTTTATTTATTTATTTATTTATTGAGATGGAGGCTTGCTCTGTTGGCCAGGCTGGAGTGCAGTGGCATGATCTTGGCTCACTGCAACCTCTGCCTCCTGGGTTCAAGTGATTCTCCTGCCTCAGCCTCCCAAGTAGCTGGGATTACAGGTGCCTGCCACCACTCCCAGCTAATTTTTGTATTTTTAGTAGAGACGGGGTTTCACCATGTTGGCCAGGCTGGTCTCGAACTCCTGACCTCAGGTGATCTGTCCACCTCAGCCTCCCAAAGTGCTGGGATTACAGGCGTGAGCCACTGCACCTGGCCCCTCACTTACTCATTTTAGGTTTCCCAGATTACTTAAGATTTTCTGGCCGGGCGCGGTGGCTCACGCCTGTAATCCCAGCACTTTGGGAGGCCGAGACGGACGGATCATGAGGTCAGGAGATCGAGACCATCCTGGCTAACACGGTGAAACCCCATCTCTACTAAAAAATACAAAAAACTAGCCGGGCGAGGTGGCGGGCGCCTGTAGTCCCAGCTACTCGGGAGACTGAGGCAGGAGAATGGCGTGAACCCGGGAGGCGGAGCTTGCAGTGAGCTGAGATCCGGCCACTGCACTCCAGCCTGGGCGACAGAGCGAGACTCCGTCTCAAAAAAAAAAAAAAAAAGATTTTCCATATAGGTGCCATTTATAAATAAAGACAGTTTTACTTTTTTCTTTCCAAACTATATGGTTTATATTTTTCTTCCTATATTGCATTGACTAGAACCCCCAGTATAATCTAGAATAGAAATGATAAGAAGATATTTTCTACCTCATTCTCAATCTTAGAGTGAAAGCATTCAATCTTTAACCATTAAGTACAATTTTTTGTTGTTTTTAGAGAGTAGGTCTGGCTCTATTGCCCAGGCTGGAGTGCAGTGGCGTGATCTCAGCTCTGCAACCTCTGCCTCCCCAGGTTCAAGTGGTCCTCCCGCCTCAGCCTCCCAAGTCGCCAGGACTACAGGTATGCACCACCATACCTGGCTAATTTTTGTCTTTTTTGTAGAGATGAGGTTTCACCATGTTGCCCAGGCTGGCCTCGAAATCTTGAGCTCAAGTGATCCACCCTCCTTGACCTCCCAAAGTGCTGGGATTATAGACATGAGCGGCCATGCCTTCTTGGAATATCTCTGTCTGGTTTTGGTATCAGGGTAAGGCTGGCCTCAGAATGAGTTGGTAAGTATTCCCTCGTTTTCAATATTCTGGAAGATTTTATATAAAGTTGGTATTATTTCTTCCTTAAATGTTTAGTAGAGTTCACTAATGAAGGCATTTGGGCCTGGAGGGTTTCATTTTATTTTTTTGTGGGAAGGTTTTTAACTATTACATAAATTCCATTATATATTTATTCTTGAATGTGTGTCACACTTTTGCATAAACCCTCAGGGCCTTCCCCTCACTCCTCCCTAAGTCCTTACTGTGGATCCCAAGGCCCTGTCTCCTGTTTGGTAGGCTCCTGCCCTCCTCTGCAGCCCTTCCACATGCTGCCTTCCCCTTAGGCAAGAATCACCAAGAAGCTTCTTGCCCACCTCTATACTTACTGCCTTCCCCTCACCGTGTTCCAGTAACATGGGTCTTCTGGCTATCCCAAGACTATGCCAAGCTCTTCCCCACCTCAAGCCCTTGGCATTGCCTTTCTCCATGTGGAAAGCTCTTCCACAGGCTTTTTGCATGGTCATTTCTCATTCTCAATCCCCAGGTCTCAGATAATGTGTCAGGAAGGTCTTCCCTGACTTTGGTTATATCCAGGGGAGGGCCTGCTGGATACTGTCTCCCACAGAATCTCATTTACTTCCTTCATAATATATAATATACAGATCACACTCTATCATTGTTTACTTACTATATTAGTCTGTTCTCACACTGCTAATAAAGACATACCCAAGACTGGGTAATTTATAAAGGAAAGAGGTTTAATGGACTCAGAGTTCCGCATGGCTCGGAGGCCTTACAATCATGGTGTAAGACGAAGGAAGAGCAAAGTCACATCTTACATGGCAGCAGGCAAGAGAGTGTGTGCAGGAGAACTCCCTTTTATAAAACCATCAGGATCTCGTGAGACTTATTCCTATCATGAGACCAGCACAGGAAAGACCCACTCCCATGACTCAGTGATCTCCCACCGGGTCCCTCCCACAACACGTGGGAACTATGGGAATTACAATTCAAGAGGAGATTTGGGTGGGGACACAGCCAAGCCGTATGGCTTACTCTCAGTGCCTTAAGAGCAGGGATCTTGTCTGTCTTGTTTTTGGCTGTATCCCTTGCACCCAGCACAAGATCTGGCACAAACTAAGTGTTCAATGACTATCTGTTGAATAAGTAGACTAACAGGATGGCCTATTGGTCAATCAGGCTGTACATCACAGAAGCAGTGAGTCTCCTGTGAGCTTGTTGGTTGGTCTGAGGATTTGGTCAGCCTGGAGTAGGTCAGGCAGCCGTGGAGTGGGCCACTTACTCTGTGGGGTTGGTCTGTGCGACTGACAGGTCAACTGCAAAGCCAGGCCAGGATGCTGGGGGGATACAAGAAGGAAAAGGCCCAGACCTACCCCCAAGAAGATTCTTGCCCCCCTCTCTATTTAGAGTCTTACTGCTCCCCATTCCCTGGCCAGGAGGTGACATGGGGATGGCCTGGGGGAGTGAGGAGGCTATAGAGCCTGACCCAAACTGGCAGCTGCTCCTCAGTAATTCTGCTGCAGGGCTTTCAAACCCCATGAACCTCAGCTCGTGGCTGCACGGCTCAGGAAGAGCCTGTGGAGGAGGCACAGAGAGGGCTTTGTGGCTTCCTCCCCACCCCAGCTCCTACCTCCCCTGACCTGGGCCCTCTGCTCATGGAAAGTCCCCCTCTGGACCTGGCTGCCTAGCCCCAGGAGACAGGCTGTAGGGCACGTTGCCACTATCTGCTCTCTGCAGGGGCAGAACATGAGCCTGTACCTCTAGGGGCTACTCCGTACAACTGAACCCCTTCTATGTGCCCTTCATAGACCAGGGGAAGCCCAGCTGTCTGGCCGAGGGAGAGGCTTTGGATAGAAGCTGGATATGGGACAGTTAAGCCCAGATCTCGCCAGGAACACCCCTGCTGTGGGGTCATGGATGTGGCTAGAGTCCCATGGAGTATGTGTAGGAGGGTGTCAGAGCTGCTTGTATGGAAGCAGCTGTTTGCAATAACTGGGTTGCAGCACCCAGGCCGCCAGCAATCACCGAGCTTCTATCCTGCTCACTGACAAACTGCATGACCAGGAGGCCCCACTCATGGTGACCTCATCCCCTCACATGCTGCTGAGGGAAATGAGCTCAGGGCAGCCATCAGAGGCAGCCTGTTTACTTACAGGGACCCTGGCCATCAGCAGCTATTTGACCAGACATTCCCTGTCCTGGCCAGCATGAAGCAGAAATTTCCTTAAACACATTACTTTGGCCACAACCCATTGCTTGCTCTCTTGCTTTCAATTTTTTTCAAGAGGAAAATTCCTAGTTCTGGCCCCAAACGGAGCAGCCAGATATGGTGGGGGGCCATCACAATGACCCCCAGGGTGCATTTTGCGGTTTAAGTTACTCCCATCTCTAGGGTAATCCCTAGAGCTCAGAGACCATCAAACCAATTCTCTGTGACCCACGTTGGGGATGGTCATTGGGGTGGTCAGCATGACCTCCAGGCAGACCCTCTCCCTGCTTCCCTCAGGGCCTCAGCCACCCTGAGCTCACTTCCAGAGAATTTCCCAACTCAGCAACCCTGGCTGCACCCTAAACCCCTCCCTCAGTCCCTCCAGGTCAGGGATATTTTGGGAGAGCACAAGAGCTGCCAGTTTTAACAGGCTCTAGGGGATTCCCGAGATAGTCACCCCCAGCAACCCTGGTTGAGAGGCACTATCTCCAGACCACCCCCAACTCTCCTTGTACCTGCTGGAACTCAGTCATTCCAGAGGCCTTGAGGGTCCAGGGGTCATGGAGGTCTCCTTGGTCTGTCAGGTGTTCTATGATTCTCAGCCACCTGAGCCAGGACCAGAGCGATGCCCTCCCAGAAATATCAATCATGGGAGGCAGATGCCCTCCGTCTGGATGTGTCCATCCTGGGGCTGGGCAGGCAGGCACAGACATGTCAGGGAGCTTGAAGACTTAACTGACCCAGCTCTGCCCTGTGGCCTGATCCGATTTAGCTCAGCATCCTGCCTCACTGGGTAGGGGCTCAGGGGCAGAATCAGGTCGGAAGAGGGTGTTGAACCTGTGTTTCATCGTACTTATCTGTACATAAGACTGAGAAGATGTCAAGGATCCACATCAGAGAATGGGGTGGAGGGAGTGGCTCACACAGATCTCAGCTAGCAACTTCTTAGAAGGTACCGAAGAAAGGGCCAGATTTTCTCCCCCACTGTCCCCACTCCCAACCACCATAGGGCCAGAATTCCCTAAACATGTGGTTTACATGAATTCAATGTGTCAACGTGTCTACTGAATCCAACATTTGTAAGATATGAAAGCTGGAAAGTCTGTAGATAAGATCAGAAGCTATTATTTATTGAACATCTAGTGTGTGCCTGGCATCATGCTCAACAATTTTTTTTCTCCAAGACAGGGTCTCGCTCTGTTGCCCAGGCTGGAGTGCAGTGATGTGATCATGGCTAACTGCAGCCTCGACCTCCTGGGCTCAAGTGATCTTCCAGCCTTAGCCTCCTGAGTAGCCAGGACTACCAGCACAGGCCACCATGCTGGGTTAATTTTTTAAAAATTTGTTGTAGAGACAGGGGTCTGGCTATGTTGCCCAGGCTGGTCTCGAACTCCTGACCTCAAGTGATCCTCCTGACTTGGCCTCCCGAAATGCTGGGATTACAGGCATGAACCACCATGCCTGGCCCATGCTCAACACTTTACACACGTTATTTTATTTAATCCTCACAACTATCCTGATGAGGTTAAAGAACTCCAAAGGACACAAAATACATATGGCAGAGCTGCGATTCAAACTGAGTTCTGTCTGAACTCAGAGCTTCTACAATTAGGCATCTCCCAATTTGACCTCTAAAAAGTAATTAATTAACTCAGGAATCAATCATACTCCTGTAAACCAAACAAGGCCTATACAGTTAATGATGAGGTACTCTAACCCTTTCATTCTACAGATGAGGAAACTGAGGCCAGCTCACAGTGAGTCTAAGCTGAGCATAGGCTAGTGTCTTGGACTCTTAGGTCACTGCCCTCTCACCACCCTAGCCTGTCTACCCAGGCAAGGGAATGGATGGCTGGAAAGCTGTGAGTTCTACGGAAACACACACATGAACAATCACGCAGACACATGACAGACACATCGCCTGTGTATACATGTCTCTGTGTATACAGAGACATGTATACACAGGCGATAACACACACAGGCACTTAGACCAGTGGATCGTTCTTATCTCTCTACTTTCCACAGTTCCTTTCCATGAGGCCCTTGTCCTGGGCCCACCCTTTAGATGGCCACACTCTGGCTCTACTCTGGCCACAGACACCTCTTCAAATTCCCAGTGCCTAGTGTGGGGACAGTCATAGAATAAGCACTTTAAAAATATTTGTTGAGTAAATTAGTAAATCATAAATCAAGAATGAGTGAATGAATGCTTCTGCACAAATAGGCATATGTGCTTTTCGAGGCTCACTGACATATTATTTATACCAAAATAACCTTACTTGAGTACCCCCACAAACACACGTAGGCAGGTGGTAAACCAACTCAACTATGCAAGCAGCAGAGGCCCACACTTCCCTCAGAGATACTCACATTCATGGGCTTGCACAGATGTGAATACTTACACACAGGGAAACACACAAGTACATGCTTTCTACCGAGGAACCAGCTGCAACCAGCAATGCAGCCACCTTCACACACAAACCCAGAAGTCACGCAAACCTACACTGACCTGCTCAGCTAGACAAAGGCAAAGCTGTAGGCCCGAAACAGACTGGGAGTGAGACATTTGTCTACAGAGACCCCTGGGCTGCCCCTGGTTCCCACACTGTCTGCCTCCTTCCCCTTCCTGTCTGTGGCCAGAGGGGGTTCCTAGAGGAATTCCTTTTGCAGACTGGCTAAAAAAGCGGCTCTTCCTCCTCCCCCACAGACCCAGGCCAGAGTCCTAGGTCAGGGAAGCAGATGTTATATGTTGGGGGGAACTCCGCCTTCCCAAGGACTCTGCCCTTGGTCCCCAGTTGCCTCCCAAAGCCTGGCTGAGGCCAGGCTGGATGCCGGACACTGGACTCTGGACGGTGGCAGAGCACACTCAGGTTGCACTGCCCCAGCTCTACTGCCGAATAGATGATTTAGGAGCATCTAGTGAACAGCGCTTTTCCAGAAGCCTTGCTTCCTCAGGAAACAGCTCGGCCACCAGCCTGATCTTCAAAACAGGCCTAGGATGAAAACACTCTCGCTTCTCTGCAAAAACATGGGCAGCTCCTCTTGCTCAAAGCCCCTAGTGTCATCCTAACCACAGCATCTCAAGGCTGTAGGAATTAAAGGCCAAGGTTCTAGTCCTGCTTCTGTCTCAACTCTGTGGACTGTATCCACTTTTGTAAAATGAGCCATTTCAGTGTGATGACTTCAGATCTAGCTGGAATGGTATAGGAATCTAATTCCCCAGGAAACCCCTGGGCGGGGGTGAAGGGGCTCCCACCCCAGGGACAGTGGCCCAGTGGGGGCCTCCTCTTAAGTGACAGTCATATTACAAACACAGGACTTGTGCCTGGAGTGGCTTGAGGCTGAGGTGCCCAGTACTGGGGCAAAATGGGGACTCAGGAGAAATGACCCGTTCAAACTGGAGATAGACACCTACCTTCCTTCTCCCTCGTACCCACTCACCAGATACTCAAAGATACTCATATACATGGGCTGACACAGATGTGAATACTTACATACAGGGAAACACACAAGTACATGCTTTCTTCCGAGGAACCAGCTGCACCTAGCAATGTGGCTGCCTTCACACACAAACCCAGAAGTCACACAAACATACACTGATCTGCTCAGCTAGACAAAGGCAAAGCTGTAGGCCCGAAACAGACTGGGAGTGAGACATTTGTCCACAGAGATCCCTGGGCTGCCCCTGGCTCCCACACTGTCTGCCTCCTTCCCCCTCCTGTCTCCAGGCCTTTGCTGGAGGTGGACGAAGGGCTGCAGCCCCACCCAGCCAGGCAGGCCCGGAGACAGGAATGCTGCTTAGCCCAGCTGGCCAGACAGGGGTGACTGTTTATTCCCTGATGTGAGGAACATCTCAGGCAATCAGGGGGATTTGGCTGCCAGCAGCCCCTGGATGCAAGGTCTCAAAAATTTCAACTTAATCAGAGCAGGCTGATGGCTTGAGCAGGCAGTGGGGGTGAAAGGGAGGGGCCATCCCCTTCCTGCCCCACATTCAGTGCCATGTGTGCCTCTGGGCTCACCTCCTGGGTCTGCAATGATGGGGCTGGGAAGGTTACAGGAGATGAGCTCAGAGCTCTGATTGAGCGGGTGTCAGGGGACTTCCCATGGTATCCACTTCTGACATTGCAGGTGCCTTCTGCTCACAAAACGGAGCAGAGCTCACAACCCCAGCCTGGAAAGAGAACTCATTTTCTATCCACTAGGCCTGGTGTCAGCACTCTTGTCTTCCTATGCCACCAGCCTAGGTCTTCTTTGCTCAGACAGCCCCTCTAGCTGCAGTCTTGCACCTGCTTGCCCTTTTTTTTTTTTTTTTTTTTGAGACAGTCTGTCTCTGTTACCCAGGCTGGAGTGCAATGGCGCGACCTCAGCTCGCTGCAACCCCCGCCTCCCAGGTTCAAGCGATTCTCCTGTCTCAGCCTGTCCAGTAGCTGGGATTATAGGTGCATACCATGTCCAGCTGATTTTTGTTTTTTTTTTTTTTTGAGATGGAGTCTCGCTCTATTGCCCAGGCTGGAGTGCAGTGGCACGATGTCGGCTCACTGTAAACTCCGCCTCCCGGGTTCACGCCATTCTCCTGGCTCAATTTTTTGTATTTTTAGTAGAGACGGGGTTTCACCGTGTTAGCCAGGGTGGTCTCGATCTCCTGACCTTGTGATCCGCCCGCCTCGGCCTCCCAAAGTGCTGGGATTACAGGCGTGAGCCACTGCGCCCGGCCGATTTTTGTGTTTTTAGTACAGATGGGGTTTCACCATGTTGGCCGGGCTGGTCTCGAACTCCTGACCTCAAGTGATCTGCCCGCCTCAGCCTCCCAAAGTGCTAGGATTACAGGCGTGACCCACTGCACCTGGCCATGCCTGTCTTTCTTATTCCTGCTCTAGAGTCAGCCCTGGTTCTGCCTCTTTTCACCTTGCACGAGTCACCTCCAAACCTGTTTCTTCTGTAAAATAAACAGAATAGTATCTGCCTTGCAGGGATATTGTGAAGATTAAATAATTCTTTTAATATGCACATCATGCAGGAGGCACTTGATACACAGTAGTGTCCTTTTCCCTCCTCCCTTCTCCTACTGTTGCAGACTGCATCTCTGGTCTTCCTGAGGGCCAGGCCACTCCAAAGTAGTTTATAGCCACAGCCCTGGTCAGACCAACCCATTGCTGCTTCCGGACTTTGATGTGCCCTGGGGTTTCCGAGGCCAGAAGCCAGTCCAAGCTGACCGAAGGAGGCACCTTGAGACTGAGGCTGCAGAAGGCCCCAAAACACAGTGGCTTTTGTGTGTGTGTTTTTCCCATCTCTTATTTATTTATTTATTTAGAGATGGAGTCTCACTCTGCTGCCCAGGCTGGAGTACAGTGGTGCGATATTGGCTCACTCAACCTCCGCCTCACTGCAACCTCTGCCTCCCAGGTTCAAGCGATTCTCGTGCCTCAGCCTCCCGAGTAGCTGGGATTACAGACGTGTACCACCATGCCTGGCTAATTTTTGTATTTTTAGTAGAGACGGGGTTTCACCATGTTGCCCAGGCTGGTCTCAAACTCCTGACCTCAAGTGATCCACAGGCTTCAGCCTCCCCAAGTGCTGGGATTATAGGCGTGAGTCACCATGCCCCTGCCTCCCATCTTTTATTTTGCACAGGTTTGATTGCCTTGTGGGAATAGTCCAGGGGTCAGGACAGTCAAACTTCATCAATCCAGACTCACTAGTTTGGAATTCATTTCTATAGTTAACAAAGGATTTACATTAGATATAATGATGCTCCAGGATGGCAAAGGGTGTCAGTTAAGATCTACCCACGTTTATTCCCTCTAAGACCCAACTTACTCTGTTAAATAAAAAGGAATGTATTGGTCACCTAAGTGAAAATTCTGGCTTTAAGCACAACCAGATTCAGAACTCAACATCATCAGGGCAGCAGCTCTGCTTTCTACTGTGTTGGCATCAGTCTGAGACTTTGCATGGCAGCAAGATGGCAGCCTCTCACATTCAGGACCACTAGAGATGCAAGTCTCTTTTCCAGGAGCCCCAGCAAAACTTATGGTTCATTTTGATGAGATACTATTATCTCATTAAAATATATGAGATACTATTATTATATCAAAATGAGACACTATTATCTCAAAACTCATGGCTCATTTTGATGAGATACTAGTTGGGTCACAGGCCTAGGTCTGAAGCAATCACTGAGGCCGGGAGAAGGTAACTCACTAATTGGCTTGGGCCTGAGTCAATGCTCTACTTGTAGAGTGTGTGGGTGGCAGTCAACCAGCTTTCTAAGACCAATGAGAGTGGGAAAGGGAGTTGGTTCCCCAGAGAGGAAATTGAGGTATGGTACCAGGAGGGTGAATGAACCCTGGGTGACAAGAACAACAGATGGCCTTATCCAAAGGAAATAGATGGCCAAAGAACTAACAGGACAAATATTTTTCTAGCCCTTTAAAAATATAATTGATGTGCTAGTTTTAAATCCCTACAGACCTCTGATAGGCAATATATTATGGGCTCATTTGGGATAGCCTGCACTTGCTCAAGAATAAAACTGTGGCCGGGCGCGGTGGCTCAAGCCTGTAATCCCAGCACTTTGGGAGGCCGAGACGGGCGGATCACAAGGTCAGGAGATCGAGACCATCCTGGCTAACAAGGTGAAACCCCGTCTCTACTAAAAAAATACAAAAAAACTAGCCGGGCGAGGTGGCAGGCGCCTGTAGTCCCAGCTACTTGGGAGGCTGAGGCAGGAGAATGGCGTGAACCCGGGAGGCGGAGCTTGCAGTGAGCCGAGATCCCGCCACTGCACTCCAGCCTGGGCGACAGAGCAAGACTTGGTCTCAAAAAAAAAAAAAAAAAAAAAAAAGAATAAAACTGCATCTTTAAAGCAGCCTGCGATCCATGCTTCCAATAAATTGAGACTGGCCTTCCTGACCCACCAGTGGGCAGTTTGACTAAACTAACCAATGTCACCAGCGATGGCTGGAAAGCCTGGCAGCACCACATGCTGTTTTCACTGGGGTCCTCCTTTGGCCAAACGGGGTTAGAGCAAAGTTTGATTCCAGTGGCCCCACCCCTTGACATGGTCAAAGCTCCTGCCCTTGAATCCCTAGTGATTTCTCTTTCACCACCCTCCCCTAACTCATTACTAAAATCTGCTCTTAGGGAGGCTTTGTTATCAGTCATTTGCACATAGGTATGAATAAGTTTCAAGTTTAGACTCTCTCAGGATCATCTGTACTTTAAATAAAACGCAAGGCAGCTGGGCGCGATGGCTCACACCTGTAATCCCAGCACTTTGGGAGATCAAGGTGGGCGGATCACCTGAGGTCAGGAGTTTGAGACCAGCCTGGCCAACATGGTGAAACCTTGTCTCTACTACTAATACAAAAATATTAGCTGGACATGGTGGCGCGTGCCTGTAATCCCAGCTACTCGGGAGGCTGAGGCAGGAGAATCTCTTGAACCTGGGAGGTGGACGTAGTAGCGGTGAGCCGAGATTGCACCACAGAACCTCAGCCTGGGAGACAAGAGCGAAACTCTGTCTCAAAACAACAACAACAACAACAACAACAACAACAATGCAAGGCACTGTCCTTTCTACCCCACTAACCTCAAAAGGTATTTCTGGGGAAACAGCAAATGGGACTCCCTGAATTCAAGCAACAAATGTCCACAACCTTCTTTGAAACCCCCACTCGGCCGGGCGCGGTGGCTCAAGCCTGTAATCCCAGGACTTTGGGAGGCCGAGATGGGCGGATCACGAGGTCAGGAGATCGAGACCATCCTGGCTAACACAGTGAAACCCCGTCTCTACTAAAAAATGTAAAAAAAACTAGCCGGGCGAGGTGGCGGGAGCCTGTAGTTCCAGCTACTCGGGAGGCTGAGGCAGGAGAATGGCGTAAACCCGGGAGGCGGAGCTTGCAGTGAGCTGAGATCCGGCCACAGCACTCCAGCCTGGGCGACAGAGCGAGACTCCGTCTCAAAAAAAAAAAAAAAAAAAAAGAAACCCCCACTCATCCACAATGTCTTGTCAATGCATTTTTTTTTTTTCCCTCAAGTCTAATTTCATTCTCTTTTTGCTGACATTCAACTATTACCCTCTACTGTGATAGGGAAGTTTCTTGTATCCTTGTACCCCTTTATTCACTCAACAAACTCTTCTCCAGCACCCACCATATCTTAAATACTTGGGTATACAAAGACTGCCTAGTCACTGTCCTCAAGGAGCTTGCAGTTGAATTTTAATGCAGGAAACCAAATTTTTTGTCTATTTACTTATTTATTTATTTATTTATTTATTTATTGAGATGGAGTCTCTATTTATTGAGATGGAGTCTCTCTCTGTCACCAGGCTGGAGTGCAGTGGCACAATCTAGGCTCACTGCAACCTCTGCCTCCTGGATTCAAGTGATTCTCCTGCCTCAGCCTCCTGAGTAGCTGGGACTACAGGCGCACACCACCACACCCGGCTAATTTTTGTATTTTTAGTAGATAGGGGGTTTCACCATGTTGGCCAGGATGGTCTCGATCTCCTGACCTCAGGTGATCCACCCGCCTCGGCCTTCCAAAGTGCTGGGATTACAGGTGTGAGCCACCGCGCCCGGCCTAATTTCCAGATTTTTAACACAAGCAAAGTCTAGCCCAGTGGCTGATATAAAGTAAGTATTCAATAAATGTTGTTTCCCCTTTTCAGGGCTGCAGTATGTGGGCACTACAGCAGAACACTGGAAATTTTCAAAAAACCCTTTCCAGGTGGACAACGGCACCAGCCAGAGTGGGTGGAGATGGTGGTTTCTATCTTTACTTGGGAATGTCATGATTTGTTTTGGATGCTCCAAATGTCAGGTTGGAGATGCATGCAAAGGAGGGGGCTTATTCTAACCAGATCAGGGCTAGAGGCAGCCCAGGACACTGTCTCCATGGTGCACAGCTCCAGACAGTTTGGAAACACACAGAAACCCATCCAGAGGCAGGAGATTGACAAAGGCAAAAATAAACAAAGGCCAAGAGATGGAAAACTCATGAGGTGGGGCACAGTGGAGAGGAGGGTAGTGGGGAGAGAGAAAAGTGGGGGCCGTGGAGGGGGCTTAGAGGGGTGTGGTCCTGTTTTTGTGTGAGCTAAATCCAGCCCCAGGGCCTAAGAATCACCATGGCAACGGGATGAATGCTGCTGACTCCATGCCAACACAAACCTCCTGGGCTTAGCAGGAATGGGCTCAGATGCTATGGGGCCACGTTCTCAAGAAAAATATCTGAATCAGGCTGTTTAAATCACAAACTCTCCACCTCTCTCCCGGTTTTGTAGGCAATCAGTGTTTAATGAAATGAACAGAAATGACATGGAACCACTTCCCCTACTCTCTCTCTCTCTCATACACACGTGCACTTATTCCCATAGAGCAAAACTCTTTCCCTTTCTGGTAGAAACTGACAGCTCATGGGATGCTGCACATTTTCAGAAGCGAGGACCTCACCTGTGAGAGGTTCCCCCTTACAATGGCATTAGTGACAGAGGACAGATGGGGTTGCTTTTCACGAGACCTAAGGCAGCTGGGGGCCCCTATGAGGTGGCTCCAACTAAACCACTTTTACCTTTCCCAGAGCGGCTTGGCCTATGGGATCTCCCTGAGATTTAGGGTTGGTGCTAAATAGAATGTTCAGTCTTGTGTAGGGCTTGTCTCCTTCCTGCTTCTCCATTCCCAGGTACCCAGAAGTCTCACACTATCCCCTAGTACACTAGTCCAGCGCTAACTCATCCATTAGACATAGGAGGCACAGTGCCTAAGGCCCACATTGCAAAAATGTTTTGACTTCTTTTAAAATTAGAAGAAAAAAACTTTTAAGTGGAAGAAAATGGTTTAGTACATATTAATATATTCATCTTTATATCAATGCAGTAATAAAATATAATTTTAAAGAGTTTTTTATGGAGGAAAGGGGGCCCAGAAAGGCAAAAGTGCCCAGGACCCATGGAAGTCATAATGTGGCCCTGCCCTAGTCTTCCCTCCTGCCCACTCAAACCCTCTAGACTCCAGAGTTTTCCTTCCCCTATATCAAAATGTACCTGCTACCTCATGTCCCTCCACTAACCCTGGAGCTCCTGGAGGGCAAGACAATTCTTTATGTATCCTCTGTGCCCACAGTCATATCAGGTATTGCGTTACCATTTCTTCTTTTTGCGGGGAGGAGGGTTGGAGGTGGGATATATGGGGTGGAGCAGAAAATTCAGAAAAAAAAAGACAAGGCTAGGTTTGAAACAAATATTGCCAGAATGAGAGGCCCACTTCTCAGTCCTGCTCTCTAGAAGTAAGTTAATGTGACAGCAGAGTCAAGCCAAAGCAGGGGTTCTTCACTTGAGACATATGGCCAGGTCTCAGGGAGCAGAGAATTCCTGGAAACTGCAAAAACTTCCCATCTATGCAGTCTGACTTTGTCCACATCCCCTATACTGAACTCCACTGAAACTGTTCCTGCTGAGTTTGCCAATATCTCCAATCCAGTAAATCCAACAGACACTTCTCAGGTATAACCCTGGTTTCTCAGCACCTTTTGACACTGCTCATCTAGCCCTCCTCTTTGGCTTCCATGACACTTTGCTATCTCAGTCTCCTCCTATTTCTCTGGTCACTACTACTGTCTCCTTTGCAGGCTCTCTGCTCTGTTGGACCCTTAAAAATAAGTAATAATAATAGCAGCAGCTGATACTTATCAGTGATTTACTCTGCACTGGGCACTACAAAAGCATCAATCCTTTTAATCCTCAAAGTAATCCTAGATCTGTTCTCCAACCACCAGCTACAGTGATTCTTCTAAAAACCGTATCTCATCATTTCCTTGCTTAGAACCTTCTAATGGCTTTCCTCTGCCCACAGTTTTTAAAGTCTTTCAAGATCTGGTCCCTGCCTACATCTTCAGCCTGATTTCTCATCACTGCCTCTTCCTTTACAACCCGCCTGCTTTTAGCTTCTCCAAGAACTTCAGGTCTTTGCATGTGCTGTTCCTACTGCCTGAAACATTTTTCCTCCACTGTTTAGCCTAGAACCAATTCCTCTGGAGGAAGGAGACTGGTTATGTGATTGACACTGAAATCAGTCTGCCAGGTTCAACTCCCCGCTCTGCCACATCCTAGCAATAAAACCTTGGGCAAGCTATTAAATTCTCTGGGACTGGCTGGACATGGTGGCTCACACCTGTAATTGGGAGGCTGAGGGTGGATCACTTGAGGTCAGAAGTTCGAGACCAGCCTGGTCAACAAGGCAAAACCATGTCTCTACGAAAAATATAAAAATGGCCAGGCATGGTGGCTCACACCTGTAATCCCAGTACTTTGGGAGGCCAAGGTGAGCAGATCACTTGAGGCCAGGAGGTCATGGCCAGCCTGGCCAACATGGTAAAACCCTATCTCTACTAAAAACACAAAAATTAGCCGAGTGTGGTGGCATGTGCCTATAATCCCAGCTACTCAGGAGGCTAAGGCAGGAGAATCACTTGAACCCAGGAGGCAGAGGTTGCAGTGAGCCGGAGGTTGCAGTGAGCCGAGATTGCACCACTGCACTCTAGCCTGGGTGACAGAGTGAGATTCCATCTCAAAAAAAAAAAAAAAAAAAGAAAGAAAGAAAATAAAAATACAAAAATTAGCCAGGCATGGTGGCGTGTGCCTGTAATCCCAGCTACAGAGAGGCTAAGGCAGGAAAACTGCTTGAACCCGGGAGGCAGAGGTTGCAGTGAGCCAAGATTGCACCACTGCACTTCAGCCTGGGTGACAGAGCGAGACTCTGTCTCAAAAAAAAAAAAAAGTGGGCCAGGCGCGGTGGCTCAAGCCTGTAATCCCAGCACTTTGGGAGGCCAAGACGGGCGGATCACGAGGTCAGGAGATCGAGACCATCCTGGCTAACACAATGAAACCCCGTCTCCACTAAAAAATACAAAAAAAAAAATTAGCCGGGCGTGGTGGCGGCGCCTGTAGTCCCAGCTACTCGGGAGGCTGAGGCAGGAGAATGGCGGGAACCCGGGAGGCGGAGCTTGCAGTGAGCCGAGATCGCGCCACTGCACTCCAGCCTGGGCGACAGAGCGAGACTCCGCCTCAAAAAAAAAAAAAAAAAAAAAAAGTGGATAAGGCCTATTGTGAAAATTGATCAGTATAGTAAGGTGCCTTGCAATGTTACATGTGTCACCTGAGTATTTTCTGACCCTAGACCATGTTAGGACTTCTTGCCAAGTATTTCCCTCAATTTTATAATACCATAAACTCCCAACTTCACTCTTGAAATGTTTGTCCATCTGCCCACCTTGCCAGGCTGGCAGCTCTGTGAAAGCAGGGGCTTTCTGACTTTGATCCTGCTCATATTCCTAGTGCCTAGCATGCAGTAGGTACTCAGTTTGTTAAGTCGTTAACTAGAAATCCAACACCTCCTAGATATCATATCCTGGTGATATATGCTCTCCAGCAAAAAACTAGTTTGAACAAGGAAGGATGGAAGATAAGGTTTTTAACGATAAGGCATACAGGGCAGACTCATGCTGAGGCTGAAAGCATTCACAAAGGCAACTTAAATCATTAAGAAAATATCTTTATTTATTTTGAAATGTTCCAATAATCAATGTAAAAACTGTGGTAGTGGCTCTTTCACAACTTTACAAATTATAGAAAAATTATTTTTCACCTTCTTTGCAGAAATCTCACTCCCAAATTGTACAGGGCTCTATTATGGCTAAAACCCAGCAGGAAGAAGGGAGGAGAGAATACAGCAAGCAGGGCTCTGGCTCTCTGGGTGGCCAGAAGGCTTTTCCTACACATTAAAGCCCAGGTTGAGTCCCAAAGACCTGTGACCCCCTCTGAAGGAGGCTCCATTCACATGGTTCTGTGGCACACTGAGGCAGGCCTCTATCTCGAAGGCCAGTTGGCCACAGAAGGCCTGAAAGCATGGCACTCGTGGTTGCAGGCCACAGTCAAGGCAGCTTTGTGAGAATGAGAACAGGAGGCAAGCCTATAGTTCAAATCCCTTTCTTTAAAACATAGCCAGGAAAGAGGCTGTGGACACTGGCCAAACAGTGCACTAGGTTTAGAAATTTCCCCTTTTACTCAGCTCACAAAGACTAATTTGTCAAACAGCTATTAAAAAAAAAAAATCAGAAAACAAACACTTGGTTCCATTTCAGCTGTAATCAGCAGTTGGTAATTTTTAGAAAAAGATGACTTGAGTTGCTCATTCAGTCTGTATTTTTTGTCAGGCCCCTAACTCCTTTCTTTCCCATCCATAGTTTTTTGGGGAGGCGGGGAGGTACAGCTCTAGGAGAAGGCTGTTTGTTGATTTGAGAAAACTGTTAAAATGTTTTGCACTCACATACAAAGGCTGATGGAATTCAAAAATGATCCCACTGATTTTTATGAGAAACATGACTGTTCCTCTTGGGTGTCTCAAGTCAAAACAAGGCAACCGCCTAGTGATTTATAGTTCCCACATTTTCCGCCTTCCAGAAGGCATTAGAGAAAGGGCCAACCTCCGCCAGCAGAGATTGTAAACACACCACTGACAGCTTGGACACTTTGTTTTTAAATGCAGCAGGGCTTTTTCCTTTGGCCCTGGCTGAAAAGCCAACTCCCTAGGACAGTTTAAGAAGGAGCAGATGGAAGCGCTCCCCTAAAACCTAAGAGTGAGGGACTAGTAGTCCCCGTTGACTGGAGTGTGGCTAGGAACATCATCAAAGGCAATCGATACATTTAGGACATACGAAAATTGTCCTGTGGTTCCCCAACTGTTGGCCCCTAGGCTCAACCCAGCTGGACATGAGGCATAGGAGGTACAGAACAAGTTACCATAAGGCACATAGTTGAGGTAGCCCCCACACCAGGCCCAGAAAGATTATCTTTTTGCACGATTCCAAAAGTGTTGGAAAGCAGAGGAGTTGATGACACTCACTATGAGCAGCAGCAGCAGATACAGGGATATCATGACGGTAAACCAATGGCTGGAAAACCAGGAGAGCTGGCTCGAAGCCCTGTTTAAGAGGGAAAAAAGAGTGGTGTTGGCAAAAAGAGAAAAACATTTTTTTTTAAGTGTGTACAACAAGTCTGGCTCAAAGAAGACAAAATGATGAATTTCATCCTCTGCCTGAGCCATGAAATGAAGCTTCGTGCCTCCTCGCTCAAGAAACCTGGGGCTGTTTGCCCGGGCACTGACACGCCTTTCAACAGGATATTTTCTAAATGCGCAAAGACAGCTATGCAATGAGCTCATCCTGATCTTCCCATTTGCAGCTCCTCTTTTACCATTTACAACCCATCTTGATATCTATAACAATGACCTAGCTCAGGGTGTCTGCCCAGATGATGGCAGGTGGCAGGTTATTTAGCTAAAGTCTTTTCACTTTTAGACACATGCAGATATAAATCCAAGCTGGGGAAATCCTCTTTGGCCCACTAGGAGATGATCTAAACCACCCAAGTGTGCACTAAAGAGAGGCTCCAGGGAGAAGTGGGAAAGGAATGGAATTTTCAAGGATAAAAAGTCAGATGATTTTAAGCCAAAGCATGATGTCACCCGGACCCAGGCAACTTATGTCGATTTCCCAAATTTGGGCAGGGGTCTAGAGGAGACTTTACTGGTTTATGAAGTCTGGAAGTATGGAAACCACTGGTATGTACAAGCAGGAGTGGGGATTATTTAAAGTGACCCCTTCTCCTGTCATATCTACTCACCTGCTGCTGGCCCCTGCAAGAAGCACCAGCATGGATTCCAACAATGCAACAAAATCTCAAGAGTGGCCCCAAACCCTGGTGAGCCCCACACATACTCCCACACTGCAGAGATGGAACTAGGCATCCGCCAAAGCTGATAAGGTCTGAAGGCCCACATCTGCTATTGAGTTCAATGCTCTCATTTTAGAGATAAAGATGAAGCATCTCAGGTCCAGAGAGGGGCAGTCGGTGGTTCAGCAGCCACTGTGGGAAGCTACTGAGCCAGCCTGTGCACAATCCCACCCAGTGTCCAGTTACTGCCCTGCCTCTCAGCTTAACCTCATCGGTGGGTCTCAGACTGCAATCATGGGCCTAGTGGCTAAGGGGCCACACTGTTTAGGGCAGCCAATTTGGACTCAGTCAGTCCCTCATGCTATTTGTGTTTACCAATCTTTCTCTCTTCTCACTGGAATATAGTCCTCTTAGGGTTGAGACCACATCTTCTTCAGCTCTTATCTCTCACCCCTCACTGTGTCCAGCATGGTGCTTTACATACTTAACCCCTAGCGGAAGTCTAAGGCTGGGGGAGGGGAGGCTGATACCTACAACAACTAAGAAAGTCAGCACTCTGAATACAGCCATTAGTTGTTCTCCTGGACCTTACCTCTTGGGTGGCTTCTGTGAATACACCAGGAGGTACTTCACTCGCAGGAGCTGGTTATTGGTGACCACAAAGTACTTGGGAGGGATGTCTCCCCCTTCACTATGTTTGATTCTCGCTCGTCTGCGGTCTATCTCCTTGGAATCTGAATAAGGAGAGTAAAACACACCTTCACTGGGGGGAAATAGAACTAAGGAAGCACATTATGAATAGAAGTAAGTCAAGCCTCCTGGTGCTGAGGGGGAAGAAGGCCCGGCAGGCTGAGGAACAGACCTGTGTGTGCATAAAGCAGCACTGAAAAAACTAGAGAATCTGGCAGGCAGGCAAATGGGAGGCGGAAAAAAGGAGTAGGAAAATATAAGAGAAAGAAGGAAGAAAAAACAAAGCTCAACTGAGCGGGGAGAGCAGAAGGAAGAAGCAAATTGATGGCCATAGCAAAGAAATACGCTGGGACTGGGAGCTAGGAACAGGACTTGATCTGAACACGCTTCTTAACAGCATTTTATACATATATATATGTATGTATGTGTGTATATATATATATATATATATCTTTTTTTTTTCTTTTTGAGATGGAGTCTCGCTTTTGTTGTCCAGGCTGGAGTGCAACATCGCAGTCTCGGCTTACTACAACATCCACCTCCCAGGTTCAAGCAATTCTTGTGCCTCAGCCTTCCAAGAAGCTGGGATTACAGGCGCCTGCCACCACTCCCGGCTAATTTTTGTATTTTCAGTAGAAACGGGGTTTCGGCCGGGCGCGGTGGCTCAGCCTGTAATCCCAGCACTTCGGGAGGCCGAGACGGGCGGATCACAAGGTCAGGAGATCGAGACCATCCTGGCTAACATGGTGAAACCCCGTCTCTACTAAAAAAATACAAAAAACTAGCCAGGCGAGGTGGCGGGCACCTGTAGTCCCAGCTACTCGGGAGGCTGAGGCAGGAGAATGGCGTGAACCCGGGAGAGGAGCTTGCAGTGAGCTGAGATCTGGCCACTGCACTCCAGCCTGGGCGACAGAACGAGACTCTGTCTCAAAAAAAAAAAAAGAAAAGAAACGGGTTTTCACCATGTTGGCTAGGCTGGTCTCAAACTCCTGACACCTCAGGTGATCGGCCTGCCTCAGCCTCCCAAAGTGCTGGGATTACAGGCGTGAGCCACTGCACCCGGCCTTAACAGGCATTTTAAATGAACCATTCTGGATTTGAGGTTCTTAGAACATTTCTCTTCCACCCTTCGTACCAAGATTTGTTTTAAAACAAACAAATAACCCTTTTCTTTTAATAACACAAAAAAGCTCTACAAAAAACAAAGACAACCAAAGCTGCGTGACAGCAGAGGTTGGAAGATTTTGTTTAATGTCACGGTTTGCAAACTTCCTAAGAATTATAAATGCAAATATCCATGTCGTCTGGTTTGGAGGGTGGTGTCAGACCTGGGCCTGCATCTCAGAATTCCAGTTGTTTTACATTAGAGGCCAGAACAGTTTTCTGAATTCTCTTGGAACCAACAAGCCAGATCTTTCTTTCTTTCTTTTTTTTTTTTGAAGTCTTGCTCTGTTGCCCAGGCTAGAGTGCAGTGGCACAATCTTGGCTCACTGCAACCTCTGCCCCCTGGGATCAAGTGAGTTTCATGCCTCAGTCTCCCAAGTAGCTGGGACCACAGGCACATGCCACCACACCCGGCTCATGTTTTTATTTTAGTAGAGAGGGTGTTTCACCACGTTGGCCAGGTTGGTCACGAACTTCTGACCTCAGGTGATCCGCCCGACTTGGCCTCCCAAAGTGCTGGGATTACAGGCGTGAGCCACTGTGCCTGGCCCCAATAAGCCAGCTCTGGAGACTGGAATGACAGTTCTGTAACTCTTCTGCCTTTGAGGAGAGCCACACAGTGGTGGGGGGAGACAAGGCGAACAGTCTCAGGGACACAGTAGGGGAGTGGGAGGAGGTAGCTGGCTAGTCATCACTCTGGAGAGCCCAGGACTCCGCAGCGCCTTGGCTGCCCTTCACATCCTGGAGGGCTCTGGCACACGCCAGTGTAGATTGGAGGGTCTGGACCCAGCGCCCTTTGCTTCATTTAGCAAATATTTGTTGAATATCAAGTACGTACCAAGGCTTTCTGCTGATACCAGGTGCCCAAGAATGAATGAGACCTCATTCCTACCTTCAAGGGGCCCATGCTCTGGCCTCATCATTCACTTTTTTAAAAACATAAAATCTCTCCTCCTCCTGCAAAGCTTTCCCTGGCTGTTTGGACCCACCATGATTACCACTTCCTCCGAGCTGTCTCTGTGGACCTCATCAGCCTCCTTACCTGGCACCCCCTACCTACCCCCTTGTAGCGAATGGTCTCCATTGTGTGTTCAATCTCTAAGAAAACTGCTCACTCCCTGGGCAGGACTCTGTCCGGCACTGCCCTGGATCCAACCCAACCCTTGGGCATGCAATGGGTGCTCTACCCAACAGCTGGGCCAGCAAGAGCCTGCACACCCAACAGAGGCCTGTAACCCAGGTCTGGGCCAAGTGCTCACTCACCCTTCTTCTTGGTTTGGCACTTGACGTCCGGATGGTCAATGACCTCACACACGGCCACACAGCTAAGGATGGGGCCAAGGAGGCTGTGCTGCCACCCGTGGCCATGGGGGCTGTATATGAGGGCCAGGCTCAAGTCACTGGTGAGGTAGGTCCCCTCTCCGAACAAGGATGTCTGCAATAGCAAGGCCAATGGAAAAGAAACACAGATGGGTGAATGTACAGTGGCACGACAAGACGACACAGGTCTCTCTTCAAGAGTTGTAAACACAGAATTTATAACCCCCACATTTGTCCCCCAACAAGACACAGGATCAAATAATCCTGTGATATCTTCTTAGGGTTATTACTAAACACATTCCTGCCTGACAACAGTTTAACTGATTGTGGATTTGGCCATCTGGCCTGGCAAACTAGCAGTTCCTTGTGGTCAAGGCTGAGTGAGAAAAGCATAGGTATAAGCATCCAAACCGACCTCGGTTTGAATCCTCCAGCAAGTGGCAAGTTATATAAACTCTCTGTGTCTCAGTTTCTAGATCTACAAAATAATGTTACTAGTAGCTCCTTTACAAGGTTGCCAGTGAGGATTAAATGAGGCAATATACATAAAAGAGTGGGACACCTGGCACATGTAAATAAATGAGGGGCCAGTACTCCATTGCAGGCTTTTATGTTCTAGTATATAAAGTAATTCCTGTTACATGAATGCAGTAAGCATGGTTACTCTGATGGGCTTGAAATGCAAAGTCACACCCTTAGGTACAGGGAAGGGGTCCCACCTGAGAAGGGAGGTAATCTGAGTCATTACTTGGAAAATAAATGAGTCTCTCACAAATAAAGAAAAACAAAAATTAAAAATAAATACATTAGAAATTAGTCTCAGGCTGGACGCGGTGGCTCAAGCCTGTAATCCCAGCACTTTGGGAGGCCGAGACGGGTGGATCACAAGGTCAGGAGATTGACACCATCCTGGCTAACACGGTGAAACCCCGTCTCTACTAAAAAAATACAAAAAACTAGCCGGGCGAGGTGGCGGGCGCCTGTAGTCCCAGCGACTCGGGAGGCTGAGGCAGGAGAATGGCGTAAACCCGGGAGGCGGAGCTTGCAGTGAGCTGAGATCCGGCCACAGCACTCCAGCCTGGGCGGCAGAGCGAGACTCCGTCTCAAAAAAAAAAAAAAAAAGAAATGAGTCTCTTAGACCAGAAACTACAACCAAATGAGGGAGGCCTACATGCAGGGCAAGGTACGTCTTACTCTTTGTATTGGTGTTGATCAAGAAAACATCTAAAAATCTAGGCAGCATCTCCCTAGTGGTGCCCTCCGTGAGGAAGCATGCCAGGTGAAGGACCTATAACTTGAGGCTACAGCAGGCATAGTGAACACATCTTTGCCCATGGTAGATGACCAATAATCAACCACAATCTCCAACACAGTAATATCAAGCATGGCACTTATTCCTAATGATCTAGAATCCTCAACTGAACATTCCAGGTAGCTGCTACCAATGAATGGACACTGACACTCAAGTTGAAATTCATCTGCTATCCCTGGGCCACACGATCAGTATCTCAAGATGATAAGCGGACTTGAATAGTTCACAGAAGAATATCTTGGCCGGGCGCAGTGGCTCAAGCCTGTAATCCCAGCACTTTGGGAGGCCGAGACGGGCGGATCACGAGGTCAGAAGATCGAGACCATCCTGGCTAACACGGTGAAACCCCGTCTCTACTAAAATACACAAAAAAGTAGCCGGGCGAGGTGGCGGGCGCCTGTAGTTCCAGCTACTCAGGAGGCTGAGACAGGAGAATGGCATGAACCCGGGAGGCGGAGCTTGCAGTGAGCTGAGATCCGGCCACTGCACTCCAGCCTGGGCAACAGAGCGAGACTCCGTCTCAAAAAAAAAAAAAAAAAAAAAAAGAATATCTTATGCTCTGGAATTGAGAAATGTTCTTTTCAGTGGCACCAGGCTTCCAAAATCCTAAATCTGTTAAATGAAGCTTAGGAGAAATGAAACAAACCTTTGCTTGGCCTTTGGGAAGCTCTTTGCCAAGTTAGGCAGGGTCTCCATCTCTCAAAAGCTGACACAGACCTTCTCCAATGACACTGGACGCCCTCTGATCTGACCCCACATCCATTCTCTGCTTATGCCATCATGTGTTCACCCTTCCTTGAGAACCCCGTGCAAGGCTGCCATGAGCAGTGGTGCGCAAGAGTGGGAAGCTCGGTGTATCTCTGCCATGAAAACAGTATCAGTATCAACTGGCAGATGAACTCCCTCAAGCAAGCCCTTCATTGAAAACCCAGGCAGAGGAGGCCATAAGAGGATTTATATGCTTTACCAAAGCATTTTTATAAGATGCCTGTAAGCAGCAAACTCCTTGGGGCACTGAAATGAAGGTTTAGTGTACAAGAGTGTAATCCGCAGGCAACTTTTCCAGGCCAGCACCATCGTAATGGGGAAGCCCCCTGGATTCCAGTACCCTGGACATAATGGTACGCTGACAGCCAGTGGTGGACTGAGAGACAGTGACTAACTGTCATCCTTTTACACTAACAAGCCGTCATCCTTAGCAAAACCCAACGACATTAATCAGATACAACAGGGAAATGTCTCCAGTCTCAGGGCGGCAGCAGCCACAACTGAGCCCATGGCTCATGGAGTCAACTCGTCACAGACAAGGCAGATACTGCCATGACTGGGGGAAAGGCCTGAAGCTCCTCCAACTACCCTAGGTGCCCATCCATCAGCATATAAAAGCAGCAACCTCTTCCTTGGTACTTAGTACACAAAGAGCCCTTTGCATATATGAACTGTTTCAATCCTCTGACATACGAGAAGGAGGGTAATGGTGTCCTTTTTCACAGATGAAGAACCTGAGGCTCAGAGAGTTTAATTTACCTCAGGGCCATAGAATTGCTAAATAAGTCTCTGTAGCTCCAGGGTCTGTCTGTAATGCTCCTCCTATGCCTGAAGGGTAAAATAAAGGCCTGCAGAGAAGTGGGTAGGTGAATCTGTTTTGACTCATAAAAATGGGAAAAAAGAAGCTCAAGCCGGGAGGGAAAGGACCTCTGCTCAGTGCATCTTGGCATATCCTTCGGTTTCTCCAAGGGCTGATTTCCTGGAGTGTGGCCCCCAAGGAAAGTGCTTCTCAAACTTCAGTGTGCATACAAATCACCTGGGGACCTTGTTAAAGTGTGGATTCCGTTCAGGTGGTCTGGGGCTTGAGCTATGCACTTCCAACAAGCTACCAGGTGATGAAGATGCTGCTGGTCCAGGGAACACACAGAGGAGCTAGGGTTGGTTACACATTGGGATCACCTGGAGAGCTTTTGAAGCAACTGATGCCTGTGCTCCACTTGGAGATTCTGATTTAATCGGTCTGGGATGCAGCCAGGCATCTGGGATTTTTTATTTTTTATTTTTTTTGAGATGGAGTCTCGCTCTGTCACCTAGGCTGGAATGCAATGCCATGATCTCAGTTCACTGCCACCTCTGCCTCTCAGGTTCAAGCGATTCTCCTGCCTCAGCCTCCGGAGTAGCTGGGACTACAGGCACCCACCACCATGCCTGGCTAACTTTTGTATTTTTATTAGAGATGGGGTTTCACCACGTTGGCCAGGCTAGTCTTGAACTCCCTCAGCCTCCCAAAGTGCTGGGATTACAGGCGTGAGCCACCAAGCCCGGCCTGGCATCTGGGATTTTTAAAAGCTCCCCGAGTGATTCTAAATATGCAGCCAAGGTCGGGAACTATCTTTAAATCGATGCTTCTCAAACTATAACCAGTGCAGGAATCACCTAGAGATCTTGTTAAAATGCAGGTTCTGATTCAGAAGGTCTAGAGTGTGCCCAAGTTTTGCATTTTCACAGGCTTCCAGGTGATGCTGCTACTGCTGGTCTGCAGACCACATTTTGAGCCAGAAGGTGTTAGTAAACCTACCCACCCCCCCACCTCTACACCCCACCTGCAAACTCCTAGGGTTCTGAATCTCCCCCTCCCCACTCTCCCACCTCCATCCCTACTTCCCCACATCAGCAGGGTGTCCCTTAGGCCCCACCTTGTTCAGATGGCAGTGCAGGCCATTGTGGATAATGGAATGGAAGTTTTCTAGGCGACTACCATGAAAGGCATAGATTAGGTCTCGTTCTCCTTTGGTCTCATAAAATTTGGCGTTGGCTGGGTCAAAGTACTCAATTTCAAACAGGAAGTCCGGTGCGGGAACAGGCGTGTGAGGAGCCCCAGTCAGCTTTTGGATCTTTTCAAACTTGAAAACATGAAGAGGGTCAAAATTTTATTTGGGGAGCTGGTAAATGTGCTGCAAAAATAGCCCCCTAAACCCTCAGGCTTAACTCCCATAGACTCTGCTCATGAGAACAACAGGTTTCATGAGGATAGAGACATAAGCAAACTCAGAGCTTATAGCACAAGACTGCTTTCCTTTAATAACATTTTTTCCCGGCCGGGTGCGGTGGCTCATGCCTGTAATTCCAACACTTTGGGAGGCCGAGGCGGGTGGATCATCTGAGGTCAGGAGTTTGAGACCAGCCTGACCAACATAGTGAACCCCATCTCTGCTAAAAATACAAAATTAGCCAGGTGTGGTGGCTAATTTTAGTCCCAGCTACTTGGGACTTTATAGTCCCAAATAGTCCCAGCTATTTAGTCCCAGCCCTTTAGTCCCAGCTACTTGGGAGGCTGAGGCACAAGAATCACTTGAACCCAGGAGGTGGAGGTTGCAGTGAGCCGACATCACGTCACTGCACTCCAGACTGGGCAACAAAAGTGAAACTCCATCTAAAAAAATAATAATAAATAATAATATTTTCCCCTACAGGAGGCTGAGAAGCATGAATTGCTCCTTCTAAGTGGAGATCACTTCTAATTTTCCTAACACTTTTACATCTATTTCCTGCATTCAATTTTTACAATAATCATGAGATTATGATTATCTCACGATTATTGTAAAAATTCCCTCTCATCCTTGTCCATGCACCCCTCTGCAATGTGATTTTGCAGGTGGGATTCTATCAAGATCCCATCAAGAGATGGAACTTACTTCTCCACACTTGAAACTGTGCTTGGCCATGTGACTTGCTTTGGCCAATGGAACATTAACATATATATGGCAAACACAGACTTGAGAAGGGCTTGTCCTTCCTTGTTTGCTGCTGAGTACCCCTCACCATTGTCCTGGCTTGTCTCCTATGGCATATGAGCGTCACAGAGGAAGGCTTCCAGCATGGTGGCCATCCCAGCTGAAGCCCCAGAAATGTAAATGAGGCCACCCTAGCTCATCCAGCCAAGCCCAGAACCACCCAACCAACCCACAAAATCATGAGAAGCAATCAGCATTTGTTGCTGTTGTTTTTGAGACAGGATCTGGCTCTGTCGCCCAGGCTGGAGTGCAGCGGTGCGATCATAGCTCATTGCAGCCTTGAACTCCTGGGTTCGAGCAATCCTCTATCTTCAGTTTCTTGAGTAGCTGGGACTATAGGTACAACCATTATGCGCAACTAATTCTTAATTTTTTCATAGAGAGAGGGTTTTGCTATGTTGCCCAGGCTGGTCTTGAACTCCCAGGCTCAAGCAATACTCCCACCTCAGCCTCCCAAAGTACTAGGATTACAGGCGCAAGCCACTGCCCCTAGTCTATTTAAGTGGTTTTTTTCTTTTTTTTTTTTTTTTGAGATACAGTCTCAGTCTATCTCTCAGCCTAGAGTGCAGTGGCGCCATCTCGGCTCACTGCAGCTTCCACCTCCCAGGTTCAAGCGATTCTCCTGCCTCAGCCTCCCAAGTAGCTGGAATTACAGGCATGTGCCACAATGCCCGGCTAATTTTTGTATTTTTATTAGAGACGAGGTTTCAACATGTTGGCCAGGCTGGTCTCGAACTCCTGGCCTCAAGTGATCCACCTGCCTCGGCCTCCCAAAGTGCTGGAATTACAGGCGTGATCTTGTAGAGTTTAGTATTATTTGGAATGGGGACTGTAGACCTGTGAATTTCCTCTCCATAGTGCTTACACCTATAGTCCCAGTTACTCAAGACAAGCCAGGACAATGGGTCACACCTGGCCCATTTTAGTGGTTTTCTTTTTTTCTTTTCTTTTTTTTTTTTGAGATAGAGTCTCGCACTGTCACCCAGGCTGGAGTGCAGTGGCGCGATCTCGACTCACTGCAACCTCCACCTCCCGGCTTCAAGCGATTCTCCTGCCTCAGCCTCCCAAGTAGCTGGGATTACAGGCGCCCGCCACCATGCCCAGCTCATTTTTTGTATTTTTAGTAGAGATGTGGTTCCACTGTGTTGGCCAGGCTGGCCTCAAACTCCTGACCTCATGACCCGCCTGCTTCGGCCTCCCAAAGTGCAGGGATTTATAGGCATGAGCCACCGCGCCCACCAGTGGTTTTCAAATAGGTCATAGACCAAAGCCAGTCTATGGCAAAGTTTTCTCTGGATTATGACTGAATGAGCAAAATAAGGGCAATATAACAGATATATTGATGTAAGGTTGCCATGTACCTTTCTTTTGAAGAACAGTTCTTTATTCTGAAGTCAAGGCCATCCTCCTTTCTTAGTACTATAATATCCTTTTATAAAATGATGATATATGGTAGGCTAACATACTTGGGCAATACAAAAAGTTGACAATCCTGGGTCCCAATATCCTACATTTTAACAGAAATTTAACCGGTCCACAATCAAAAGTCTAGGAGCTATTTACTGCCTTATCTACTTTAGCACCCAACATCTAGTAGGTGCTTGATGCCCATATTATGAGTGAGGTAAGAATAAATGAAAGAATAAATTTGAATTCAACAGATGACAACAGTGAAACCCAGAGATTCACTAGGAATTAGCCACCCAGCCTGGACCTGAATACAGATCTCCTGACTCCTACTCCAGGGCTCTTTATGGTGTTTTAACATCTAACACAGAAGAATGTCCCTTAGATACCAGAATCCAAGGTACCAAATTCTACGCCACATATGGAAGATTTGTGTCTTTGGTAGGAGCTTGTAAAACTGAATACTTTCTTTTTTTTTTTTTGAGACGGAGTCTCGCTCTGCCGCCCAGGCTGGAGTGCAGTGGCCGGATCTCAGCTCACTGCAAGCTCCGCCTCCCGGGTTCACGCCATTCTCCTGCCTCAGCCTCCTGAGTAGTTGGGACTACAGGCGCCCGCCACCGCACCCGGCTAGTTTTTTGTATTTTTTAGTAGAGACGGGGTTTCACCGTGTTAGCCAGGATGGTCTCGATTTCCTGACCTCGTGATCCGCCCGTCTCGGCCTCCCAAAGTGCTGGGATTACAGGCTTGAGCCACCGCGCCCGGCCAAAACTGAATACTCTTAAATTGAAATGAATTAAGTGATGAACGGTATGGGTAAGGGAAGAGCACCAGAGCAGGAATCAAGTCCTACACCCTGGTCCTTGTCATCCAGCCTGTCCCTGGGAGACCCCAGCCAGGCAAGGTAAACCAAATTATGGAATGTCTGACTTGTGACAGAAACTGTGCTGGGGGGAGTGACACACATTTTATCATTGCCCCACTTGGGGGTAACTATCAGTATCTCAATTAACAAATGGGAAAAAGGAGGCTCTTTTTGATAGAAATGGCATTTGAACCCAGAGCATGAGGTTTTCCACTCCTTTGAGCTCTGCCACTCTGTCTCCTGACAACTGACCCAGGTCAGTGTTTCTTAAGGTATGGTCAGGGTCACCCTTATCAGAATTACCAGTGGTGCTTGTTAAATAAAGTGAATCCCAACACATACCAAGCCCTTAGTATGTGCCCTTAGGCATTATTCAAAGTGTGAAAACTCATTCAATTCTCATAGTCAGTGCCCTGAGGGAAGTATACTATTATCATACTGATTTTACAGATGAGGAAGTGGAGGTACTGAAATGCACCTGGTACCTACTCAAGGTCACACAGCTGAGATGAGACAGAACTCAGCTTTGTACAGCCGGTGGGAAAGTTCCTGGGCCTGACTCCAGACACAGAAATAGAAAGTCTAAAGGTAAGGACCAGGAATCTGCATTCTCAAGCTGCCCAGGTCACTGGTACACAGGGAAGTCTCAGAGCCACTGGATTCAGTGCTGTCCTAGAGCCCTCAGGCCCCTAAAGTCTGTGATCCTAACGGAAACAAAGTCTCACCTCTGCCTTCCCTGCACTGTGGATTGTCAGGATCTTTGAGGATAAAATCCAGCTCACCAGGTCCCAGGCCCGTTTGTGGTTGTCTCCAGAGGACTGGAGAAGTTCTTTCAGGTTAGGTAACTTGCTGGCATCTGCGAGCTGAAGCAACAGAAGAACTTCCATTAGCAAGGATCCCAGACACAGTGATAGTCAGGGGCCCTCTAGTGGGAAGGCAGGCAACGTTCACTTGTTGCACATCTCAAGGGATCTCCTGAGAGGAAATTCATAGGTCTACAATCCCCTTTCCAAATAATACTAAACTTTACAAGCTCTAAAATCTGAAAGGTATTTTTTTTTTTTGGTGGGGTTTTGTTTTGTTTTTGAGACAGGGTCTCACTCTGTCGCCCAGGCTGGAGAACAGTGGTGTGATCTTGGCTCATTGCAGCCTCTACCTCCTGGGTTCAAGCAATTCTCCCACCTCAGCCTCCTGAGTAGCTGGGACTACAAGCGTGTGCCACCACGCCCGTCTACTTTTCATATTTTTTGGTAGAGATGAGGTTTCACCATGTTGGCCAGCCGGGTCTCGAGCTCCTGACTTCAAGTGATCTGCCTGCCTCGGCCTCCCAAAGTGCTGGGATTACAGGCCTGAACCACCATGCCCAGCCTTGGTGGTGGTGTTTTTTTTTTTTTTTTTAAACTCTTTGGGTACCAAACCTGACCTGAGCTGATGGAGGTTTAATCTTTACCTATCCCCTTCCTGTTAGGATAGATGCATTCTGCTGCAGGAATATTAACATGCCATGAGTATGGCATGCCACCCACTGCAGGTGTGACTGAATACATGATATACGCATATGTGGGTAAAGTGCTACAATACAAAGCCTTTTCCCTTCTGTGTGAGAATTAGTTAACTTCTGTTAACTTGTCCCCCTGGAGACGGGATAAAGGTAGTATGACAACTACATACATAACCAGGCAACACTGCTTAAGGTGAAAATGACCCAGCATAGTACACGGCATCTGGCCTGGGAGGAACTGTAAATGGGGAATGCACAACTTTGGGTTTCCCAGAGTGTGACAATGTTTTGTTGGAACCTTGGCAGCTTTGTTGATGACATTCTCAAGAGTGAGACCAGCCTCTGAGGAAAATGGAGCTTCACTTAGGCCAGAGCAGTTCCTGCACACACCCCATGTGGATTTTGTCAGGCCTCTGAGCCCAAGCCAGGCCATCGCATCCCCTGTGACTTGCAAGCATCCCCTGTGACTTGCACCTATACGCCCCAATGGCCTGAAGTAACTGAAGAATCACAAAAGAAGTGCAAATGCCCTGCCTCACCTTAACTGATGACATTCCACCACAAAAGAAGTGAAAATGGCCAGTCCTTGCCTTATTATCTTATTGCCTTATTATCTTATTGCCTTATTATCTTGTGAAATCCCTTTTCCTGGCTCATCCAGGCTCAAAAAGCTCCCCCACTGCGCACCTTGTGACCCCCACTCCTGCCCACCAGAGAACAACCCCCCTTTGACTGTAATTTTCCTTCACCTACCCAAATCCTCTAAAACGGCCCCACCCTTATCTCCCTTCGCTGACTCTCTTTTCGGACTCAGCCTGCCTGCACCCAGGTGAAATAAACAGCCATGTTGCTCACACAAAGCCTGTTTGGTGGTCTCTTCACACGGATGCGCATGACAGATTTCATCTCTTTACTCCCAAGTTTTCACTTCTCGGGGCAAAGACTAGCTCTTGGACCTCTATGTGGACCGCTGCAAGGACTTCCACAGAAACAGAATGGCTGATGCTGTGCTGCTGAAAGCTGTCACTAGTCCTAGAGCCTTCAGATTTAGGCTGATGCCTCGTGGGACCTGTGATAGGACTCAGCCTAGTTGTCATTGCAGCACATTATTTACCATTCTAAAATCAGGAAGAATAGGAATCCTGAAACATATTCAGTGCCAGGATTTCTGATAAGGGACTGGGGACCTGGACTAACAGATAGCAACAAAGTATCTGTAGCTTTTGCTCAGAAGTTATGACTGACTAGAGGTCAAACCTCTCCAGCATGGCATTTAAACACCTCTAGCCTAATCTCAACCCCTTACCATCCCCTCCATCACAGACTGGTGCTATCCAGGAACATGTCTTGTTCCAAGAATATCCCTTCCCCCACCTCTACTACCCGGGCGCTTCTGGACCAAGAGACCATTCTCTCCTCTAAGTCCCTAAAGCCCATTGCCCCAGTACTCCCTTCCGAGTATGTCCAGACTCCTGGAGGTCAAGAACTGTCTTATATATTTCCAATTCTCCTCTTTCCTGGATGCAGAGGAAAGAGCATGAACTCTGGAATCAGATCTCAGTTAGAATCTCTGTTGAGCTTCTATCTTCTCTCCAACAAGGGAACCTCACTACCTCCCCATGGGGTTGTCAGGAAATTGAAGAAGGTCACAGAATCTCAGGGCTTGGTCTATATATGTCCATTTCTTTTCTTTCCATTTACATTTCTCCCCAGACAACACTGTCCTCCCAAACCCTGGCAACCTTTCCTTCTGCTTTGCTAGGGATGTAGTTGGCACTTCAAGAATACTTGTGGTGGCCAGGAGTGGTGGCTTACACCCGTAATCCTAGCACTTTGGGAGGCTTGGGGGTGCGGGTCACAAGGTCAAGAGATTGAGACCATCCTGACCAACATGGTGAAACCCCGTCTCTACTAAAAATACAAAAATTAGCTAGGCGTGGTGGTGGGTGCCTGTAGTCCCAGCTACTCAGGAGGCTGAAGCAGGAGAATCACTTGAACCCGGGAGGCAGAGGTAGCAGTGAGCCAAGATGGCCCCACTGCACTCCAGCCTGGTGACAGAGGGAGACACTGTCTCAAAAAGAAAAAAAGAATACCTGTGGTTCTTTTCCATTTTTCTAGAAAATTGTTACTGACTTTGGGAGTTTTTCTTAGCTCTGCAGTTGAAAACTAGAAGCAGAGCCAGGTGTGGGGGCTCATGCCTATAATCTCAGCTATTCAGGAGGCTGGGGTGGATTTCTTAAGGCCAGGAGTTAGAGACCAGCCAGGGAAACACAGTGAGATGGCTCCAAAAATAAATTTAAAAAAAGAAAATTAAAAACGTCTTAGGACCACTTTATTTCTATTTCCAAAGATTCAATCAATAGCCTCATATATTGTAATGAAACTATCTCAGGTCGGGTGCGGTGGCTAATGCCTGTAATCCCAGCACTTTGGGAGGCTGGGGTGGGTGGATCACCTGAGGTCGGGAGTTCAAACCAGCCTGACCAACATGAGAAACCCCGTCTCTACTAAAGATACAAAATTAGCCGGGTGTAGTGGCATATGCCTGTAATTCCAGTTACTTGGGAGGCTGAGGCAGGAAAGTCGCTTGAACCCAGGAGGTGGAGGTTGCGGTGATCCGAGACCACGCCATTGCACTCCAGCCTGGGCAACAAGAGCGAAAGTCAGTTCCAAAAAAGAAAACAACAACAACAACAACAAACTATCTCTACAGGCCTCATGAGGTATCATTGAAAATCTAATATTTATTAAAAGAAAAAAATTTTTTGGAGATAGGGTCATGCTCTGTTGCCCAGGCTGGAGTGCAGTGGCACAAACACGGCTCACTGCAGGATCCATCCCCCCCCACCAGAAGTGATTCTCCCGCATAGCTGGGACTATAGGCACATGCCACCATGCCCAGCTATTTTTTTTTATTTTTAGTAGAGATGAGGTCTTGCTATGCTGCCCAGGCTGGTCTCAAACTCATGAACTCAAGTGATCCTCCTGCCTCAACCTCTCAAAGTGCTGGGATTACAGGCATGAGCCACCAAGCCCAGCCTACTTTTTTTTTTTTTTTTTTTTTAAATGTATATGTGAGCCCAGGCATGGTGCTTTACGTCTATAATCCCACCACTTTGGGAAGCTGAGGCAGGCAGAACTCTCCAGCTCAGGAGCTCAAGACCAGCACGGGCAACATGGCGAAACCGCATCTGCACAAAAACAAAACAACAAAATAATTAGCCAGGCATGGTGGTATACGCCTGTAGTCCCGGCTACTTGGGCTGAGGTGGGGGGATCGCTAGAGCCTGGGAGGTAGCAGATGCAGTGAGCCATGATTGTCCTACTGCACTCCAGCCAGGGTGACAGAGTGAAACCCTGTCTCAAAAAAAAAAAAAAAAAAAAGGATGTGTGGAGTGTAAATGCTCCATGAGTATTGGTACTATTTCTATGCCTTGCTTACTATTCCACCCCGCCTGCTTCACCCCCAGGCTGCATGGCCTTGCATTATTCAGGGAGCATTTACTAAGCATCTACTTTGTGCCAGGCCCTGTGCTTTTAGGAGGGGACATTAGATTTAAAATGGGCCCCTTAATCAAGTGGGGAGGCAGAAAGGTAAATAATCATGACTTAAAAGTATTCATTGTCGCCGGGCGTGGTGGCTCTCGCCTGTAATCCCAGCACTTCGGGAGGCTGAGGCAGGCAGATCATCTGAGCTCAGGAGTTCAAGACTAGCCTGGCCAACATGGCGAAACCCCATCTCTACTAAAAATATAAAAATTAGATGGGCGTGGTGGCAGGCGCCTGTAATTCCAGCTACTCTGGAGGCTGAGGCAGGAGAATCTCTTGAACTCAGGAGGCAGAGGTTGCAGTGAGCCAGTGAGCCACCACTGCACTCCAGCCTGGGTGACAGAGCGAGACCCTGTCTCAAAAAAACAAAAAGAATTCACTGTCATAACAAAGTTGGATACAAACTACTAAGAGGACAAGGTGGGACTTCTGTTGGGTAGGGGCTAAAGGAAAAGTGGGTGGGGTTGGGACCAGCTTCACCAAGGAGGTACTGTATGATCTGGGTTTGCTATACAAAACCACAGAAGTATGAAAACGCAGCGTGTAGCTGGGGAAATGGGTGTTGGCATATGGTTAATTGTGCAGTTCTCCCAGGCATCTGGGGCTCTATTCCTCTACTAGCTGTGTGACCTTGAGTGAGATGTTTGACTTCCTGTGTCTCAGCTTTCTCAAATACATAATTGGGATAATATTAGTAGCTACTTCATAGGGTCCCGGTGGAGATTAATCAAGTTAAACAAGTGCTCAAACCAACAGGAAAGTGTTACGTACTCTAAAGTTACTGTGACTGCAATGACTGCCATCATTAACAACAGGTGATTCTGTGTGGCTGGAACCTAGAGGGTGGGGAAGTGGTTGCCAAGAGGAACAGTGGGAAGGTGACCTCAAGTGAGGTCATCTCAAATGATCCTGTGAAGGACCTTGCACTCCACTTGGGAACCCCGAGCTTTGTTCTGTAGGTTATATACGGAGTCACTGAAGACACACCCCAAATGGTGTACCCTCAGGTAGCTAGCTACCCATACAGGACTGCTGCCTGCACAGTCCAAAGGGCACTCATCCCCCTTCCTTCTTTTCTATTCCTTGTTATCTCAGAGCCAGACTGAGTCATCTTCTCTCCCAGGATTACTACTATTCCCATCACTCCTGTCTTCACATCCCACCTGTGAGCCACAGCCCTTGTCAACAGTCCCTATCTGGGCCCAGAGAGCCCCACAAAAGGACAGTCAGCTAGCCAGGCGCCTTTCAGGGACTCAGTCTGGACAAAGGGGAGAGACACCTCCCAGCTTCAAGCTGGACCCAGGCCTCTTCCAGGCCCTCCCACTGCATCTGCCCAGACAGGGTCCCTGCTGCATCCTGCCCTCCTGGCTCTCCACCATCTGTCCACACTCTTTAACTCCTCAACTGACCTTCTTTATGTTCCATTTCACTTTTCATGTTACTCTGAAAAATAAATCTGCTTTAACAATTTAATAGGATTCTTCCTCTTGTGACTAAAACCTGTCTGCATTTTAGCAGGGCCTTTTGGGAACCAGGCACACAAGTAGGGTTGCCATTTAAAATACGCTGTGCCCGGTTAAATTTGAATTTCAGATAAACAACAACAACAACAAAAGCTCCTTTTTTAAAAAAGACAGGGGACGGGGTCTCATTGTCACCCAGGCTGGACTACAGTGGCAAGATCACAGCTCACAGCAGCATCAACCTTCCAGGCTCAAGCAATCCTCCCACCTCAGCCTCCAGAGTAGCTGGGACTAAAGGTATGTGACATCATGCCCAGCTAATTTTTTGTAGAGACAGGGTTCCACCATGTTGCCCAGGCTGATCTCAAAACTCCTGGGCTCATGCAATCCACCAGCCTCAGCCTCACAAAGTGCCGGGATTACAGGCATGAGCCACTGTGTTCAGTCAACAAAATTTTTTTTAGTGTAAATAACCCATGCAATATTTGGGATATATTTATACTTAAAATCCCAGCACTTTGGGAAGTCGAGGCAGGTGGATTACCTAAGATCAGGACTTTAAGACCAGCCTAGTCAACATCGTGAAACCCTGTCTCTACTAAAAATACAAAAAATTAGCCGGGCGTGGTGGCAGGCACCTTTAATCCCAGCTACTTGGGAGGCTGAGGCAGGAGAATCGCTTGAACCAGGGAGGTGGATGTTGCAGTGAGCCAAGATCACGCCACTGCACTCCAGCCTGGGGAATAAGAGTGAAACTTCATTTAAAAAAAAAAAAAAAAAAAAACCTTATTGGTTGCTCAGCTGAAATTCAAATTTAACTAGGTGGCCTATATTTTTATTTGCTAAATCTAATACTCTTACCCTTAATAAGTCCCTTAGGAATCCAGTCTGGCCTCTTAGCCTAATAGTACCTCCTGCCACCAGCTCCCTCCCCAAACCCAATGCTATTCCAAGTGACCTATGGCTTTCTTCCTCTGTGCTTCTGTGGCTGCCTAGCATGACATCCCATTAAGTCTTCAAGGCCAGCAATCACCTCCCATGTGAAGCCTTCCCTGACCACCTACAACCTCTGTACTCAACAACTGTGTTCTATGTTCAGCAATTACAGCAGAGCCCCATGTTGGCACCTGACCCTCTGGGGCCAACTCAAATCTGATTGGGACAAACATTCCCTGAGGCCAACCACATCTTACTGACCCTGGAGCCCCATGCCAGCCTGGAACCTGGCATGAAGTTAAGAACAAAGAGTAATAGCAACTATTTATTTGAACCCTTACAGGTGCCAGCCACCAGAATAAATGCTTTGCATGAATTTATTCTGTTATCTCGTGTTATTCTCACAACCTATTTTGAAGATGAGGAAACTGAGGCTTGAGATGCTAAGCACCTTGCCTAGCGGCACACAGCCAGCGTGGCAGGGAAGGGATATGAAGCCAGGGGGCCCAACTCCAGAGTCTATTCTCCTGCCATACCCTTCTACCAAACGAATGGAGAAATTTAGTGGTGGACTGAATATTTTAGCCCAAAGGAACAATTCCGGCAGAACTTTTAAGAGGTTGCTTTGGGAAGCTAATCAGATATGATACTGGAATTCCTCCCAATCCCAAAATAATACAACTGAGACAGCTACTGGCTGTGCCTAAACCAAAGGTAGGGAGAAAGATGTATGTGATATGTAGTATAGGGGTATGTGGAAGAAATCACCATCTAGGCAAGCATTCTGAATCACACATCAGTACATGGCAGTGGAAGTCATTTGCCAACTGGTCCAGGAGAATAACTGTTGAAGAGGAAGGCAGGCATTTCCAGGGATGGGGAGGGTTTCCCACTCCAGGTGGGAAAGAGCATGGCAGATAGGCAGAGAAGTGAGCAGTGTGTCCCAAAAAGTGCTCCTAGGCTCAAATGTCCCCCAGGGCCTGAGAGGTAAAGAAAATGAGTAACAGGGGAGTCCGGGAAAGAGTTGTGAAGACTGTTGAACTTGTGACTCCAGGCTCCATTAATAGCTAAGGCCAACCAACCCTCAGCTCCAACTTCTTCCTGCCCTGGGGCAACCTCCACCAAAGGCGGCGAGGCCTCTGATTTTTGTTTCAAAAAGAAATCAACAAGCTGTCTTTTTAATTTCCCAATTTCTAAAAAAATAGAGGACAAACAAAACCCATCAGCTCACAGGCAACACATCTGCAGCCTCTGCTATGGGGAATAAGGAAGGATATAGCTGGAGAGATAGCTGGGGGAATCTGAATGGTGAGCAGAGCTGAGAGTTTCAGGGGTTTGGGAAGAGAAGCCTCTTAGGAAAGAGGTAGTTTGGGTCACGGAGGAAAGAGAGGCCCAATGAGCCACAAAGAGGCAACTTAACCTCCTTGCTTTGAGCAGGAGCAATCACCTCGATCACAAGCTCCTGGGGAGGAGGTGGCCCAGGAATCTGTGTACAGATGTGGGTACAAGTGATTCTTATCAGGAAAAGCTGGAGATACTCAGGTTTAGATCTTAGACAATGTTGTCCTAGAAAGTTGTGGTAGGCCGGGCGCGGTGGCTCAAGCCTGTAATCTCGGCACTTTGGGAGGCCAAGACGGGCGGATCACGAGGTCAGGAGATCGAGACCATCCTGGCTAACACAAAAAAAACTAGCCGGCGAGGTGGCAGGCGCCTGTAGTCCCAGCTACTAGGGAGGCTGAGGCAGGAGAATGGCATAAACCCGGGAGGCGGAGCTTGCAGTGAGCTGAGATCCGGCCACTGCACTCCAGCCTGGGCGACAGAGCGAGACTCCGTCTCAAAAAAAAAAAAAAAAAAAAAAAGAAAAGAAAGTTGTGGCAGCAGGAAAGAATAAACATCTGAAACATACTTGTCTAGGAAAGTGTCAGAGGCCATAGTTACTAGATGTGGGTGGAGGTGCTGCAAAGGAAATGAACCAAAAGTCTGCCAAGGTCACCATTTTCGGGACCACGGTGACACCCAGAACAGTGGGGCAGGGGCGATGATTGGAGCTGGGAGGCTGCTGAGATGAAGGCTGAAGAGGTGGACACCACAGGTACAATCTGCTTTGCACAAACCTACAGTATGAAAGGCCAGATTTGCCAAAACAGATTAGGGATCAGAGTCTACAAAAGAACTCTTCACAGGAGGAGCCAGCATGGGGACCCTAAAGGGTTCTCCTAGGAACTTTTAAAAGTCCCGGTGCCTGGGAGCAAGAGTGGTGTGCCATCACCACATCCAGTGATTAGCTGACGGTGATGAAGATAATAATAAAACCTACAACCCTGAGTTGTTAGGAGGACTAAATGAGCTACGTGTAGAAACAGCTCAGGACAGTGCAACACAAACAGTAAGTGCTATTAGTGGGGTACAGGTGTTGGTTGCTATATTATCAATCAAATGCCCCCTCTCTGCTGCTCACCGATCTGCTGAGGAAAGGTCTACATTGCTGGGATGGT
Organism: Macaca nemestrina; assembly: GCF_043159975.1. Lineage (NCBI taxonomy): Eukaryota > Metazoa > Chordata > Mammalia > Primates > Cercopithecidae > Macaca > Macaca nemestrina. The sequence continues at coordinate 136,743,175 of NC_092131.1, read as the reverse complement.
TGGGAAAGAAAGAGATGGCTAGTCCTGGAGGGATGGATCCCACCCCTTCATCCTCCATATCACCATCCCATTAGCTGGTATCTTTCTAGACACACACCTACCCACTGACAGTCACATCATATTACATGTATCTATGTCTGTATTCGTATATTTTCAGACCTGTGTACTTTTTCTCCTCCACTCTTCAGATGCCATCTTTGAGAGGAGCAGAGAAATAAAAAGGTAATCTGAGGGACCAAGAATCTTACCTTGAGATATCAAGTATAGACCTAACAGGCACTTTTATTATTAACAAATCTAATTGTTATCATTTCCTCACCATCCAGCAGGTATGGGTGCTCATTAAAATGATCAAATCAGTTAATAGAAAAATAGAAAAGCTACATATTATCTGTAAGTAAACAAACAAAAAATCTCAATGTCCAGGCTGCACTTCAAACCAATCAAATCAGAATCTCTGAGGATGGGGCTCGGACGTCAGGGTTATTTTCCTTCGTTTCCCACGTGATTTCAATGACAGCCAAGGTTGAGGCTTGTAAAGAATGATCTTTCCAAACTGGGCTCAGTGACACAACTTCTGCTTGAGACCAGGAGTTTGTAGAACAGCCTAGGCAACATAGCGAGACTCCTGCCTTTTTTCTTTTAATCCAACAACAATAATAATAATAATGATCTTCCCCAGTTAATGTCAATATTCAACTTCCAATACGGAAATTAGCATTGAAAGCCTTCCTTAGAAAGGTTAGCCATAAGCCAGGTGCGGTGGCTCACACCTGTAATCCCAGCACTCTGGAAGGCTGAGACAGGCGGATTGCTTGAGTCCAGGAGTTTGAGACCAGCCTGGGCAACATGGTGAAAACCCATCTCTACTAAAAATACAAAAATTGGCCAGGCGCAGTGGCTCACACCTGTAATCCCAGCACTTTGGGAGGCCGAGGCGGGCGGATCACGAGGTCAGGAGATCAAGACCAACCTGGCGAACACGGTGAAACCCCGTCTCTACTAAAAACGCAAAAAAAATTAGCTGGGCATGGTGGCGGGCGCCTGTAGTCCCAGCTTATAGGGAGGCTGAGGCAGGAGAATGGCGTGAACCCGGGAGGCGGCGGAGCTTGCAGTGAGCGGAGATCGCGCCACTGCACTCCAGCCTGGGCGACAGAGCGACTCTGTCTCAAAAAATAAATTAATAAATTAAATAAATAAAAATAAAAATACAAAAATTAGCCAGGCATACCGGTATGTGCCTGGAGTCCCAGCTACACGGGAGGCTGAGGTGGGAGGATCGTTTGAGACCAGGAGGCAGAGGTTGCAGTGAGCCAAGATCACGCCACTGCACTCCAAATTGGGCAAGACCACGTCTCAGAAAAAAAAAAAAAAGAAAAAGCCATGAACCAGCAATTTCACCTCTCAGAATGTATCTCAAAAAGACAACAACAGATATAAACAATGATTAATGTAGAAGGATGCTTATCAAAGTATTATTTATAAAAGCAAAATTTTAAAATTGTAAAGAAACCCAAAGGAAGGACTCCTCACTGCTAGGGAGTGGAGGCACAGAATAAGGTGGAAATTCCAGGTGCATCTTAAAGGACGAGAGGGAGTTTGCTTCAACAAAGATGGGAATGGCATCAGGAGGGGTCAGGACAGAGACAAGCTTATATGTGCTTTAACCCAGACACTGGGGAGTCACTGTGTCTAGACAGTGAGAGCCAGAAACCAGAAAGAAGAAGGAAAAAAAAAAAGAGAAAGACTTCTTACTCCTCCAGGACCAGGAGACCCAATTAGAGCAGTCTGGCACCCCAAATAAGAACAGGGTAAGCTTAATGCAGTGCTTTTCAGACTTCACTAAGTGTACAAATTGCCCAGATTTGTTAAAATGCAGATCCTGACTGGATAGGTCTGGGGCAGGGCCTGCTTTTCTTTTCTTTTTTTTTTTTTTTTTTTGAGACAGAGTCTCACTCTGTCACCCAGGCTGAAGTCCAGTGGCGTGATCTCGGCTCACTGCAAGCTCTGCCTCCTGGGTTCATGCCATTCTCCTGGCTCAGCCTCCTGAGTAGCTGGGACTATATGCGACCGCCACCTCACCTGGCTGATTTTTTGTATATTTAGTAGAGACAGGGTTTCACCATGTTAGCCAGGATGCTCTCCATCTCCTGACCTTGTGATCCACCTGCCTCAGCCTCCCAAAGTGCTGGGATTACAGGCGTGAGCCACTGCGCCCGGCCAAGGCCTACTTTTCTAATGAGCACCCAGGTGAGGCTCATGTTGCTGATCCTCAACCACACTAAGCTGCGAGGGCCTGGAGCTAACACAAAGAAGCCCTTCCCACCCACTTCCCACCCCCAGACAGGGTCTACAGGCTAATGGAGAACCAGAACATGCTATTTTGGGGGGCGGGGGGGAACAAAACAAAAAACTTTACAGCTGCGACTGTGTCAAGTGACAAACCTGACGTTTGGGGGCCAATGGTCAAGGGGTACAGGGAATCCCAAGAATGCTACGTATGAGTTCTTTCATCCAACCCCGGTCCCAAAAAACAAGGTGAGAAATCCTGAGACCGGGTATTCAGCACACACACAATGTGATTCCTCAAACGCTTGATAAGTACTTCCCAAGCCAGGCACTGCAAATACAAGAGCTCCCAGTGTAAAATCAGAGAGCTTGCCAGGCGCGGTCGCTCATCCCTATAATCCCAGCAGTCTGGGAGGCCGAGGAGGGCGAATCACCTGAGGTCAGGAGTTCAAAAGCCTTGACCAACATGGTGAAACCCCATCTCTACTAAAACTACAAAAAAAAATTAGCTGGGCATCATGGCATCTGCCTGTAATCCCAACTACTAGGGAGACAGGCAGGAGAACTGCTTGAACCCAGGAGGCAGAGGTTGCAGTAAGCCGAGATTGCACCATTGCATCACTCCAGCCTGGGCAACAAGAGGGAAACTCTATCTGAAAAATAATAATAATAATAAATCAGAGAGCTTATCGGCATAGAAATGGTCTCAAAACAAGACACCTCAGAGATAATCCGGGACTTTGGGGACAGTGACAAGATAATGCTAGATCAGACCTAAAGCCAAGAGCTTGGTTCAGCAGTGGGGAGTTCTCAGGAAATCACCAATCAATAAAGTAATTTAAGTCACTGCTCTAATTTTTGGAAACTGCAACCCTTGTGTTACAGGTGTGTAATAACACCTCACATGTGGAGAAAGATTTAAATGACTGAAAATGGCAAACTTTCACATTACTTCCTAGTGCTTTTAACTAAACAAATGAAAGTGAGAGACTTTTTTTGAGACAGGGTACCACTCTGTCACCCAGAATGGAGTGCAGGGGCACAATCACGGCCCACTACAGCCTTGACCTCCTGGCTCAGGTGAACCTCCCACCTCAGCCTCCTGAGTAGCTGGGACTACAGGCATGCACCACCACACAGGCTAATTTTTTAAATCTTTTTATATAGACAGGGTTTCGCCATGTTGCCCAGGCTGCTTTCGAACTCCTGTACTCAAATGACCGACCCGCCCAATCCCAGAGGGCTGGGATTACAGGTGTGAACTACCGTGCCCGGCCAAGAGATTTTTTAACAGCTCCACACTTTTCTTCTTCAGGTAACTACAAAATGATCTAGTCAGTCAAGTCCAGACCTGATTCCCTTTTCTTTAAAAGTTAGACTTTGATTCAGATACAGGTCCAGATGCCCACTTCTCTGCATCATTTCAGTAACTCATGCGACATGTGGCAAAAGGAGGCCTAAAGTGTGTTTATCTAAGAATGTATGTATGTCCCCAGAGATGGTGCCGGGCCCCACCAGTGAGCAGCCTTGCTGCTGACGGCCATGCCTACAGCCAGCCAAGAATCTATGTGGTCTGGGCTATTTTCCTCAACAGTGGGTGCCCAATAAGGAATATGGCAACAGAACTGGATGGTAAGAATCTGTTTCTCCAGTAGCCCTCAAGAGAAAGGGTAACTGTCTGGGACTGGTACAATAAGCCCCATGGGAGGGACAGTCTGTCTCTTTAGAGGAGGTGGCTTTTGGGGGTAACCTACATTGCTGATGCTCTTTTTTTTTTTTTTTGAGACGGAGTCTCACTCTGTCGCCCAGGCTGGAGTGCAGTGGCGCAATCTCGGCTCACTGCAAGCTCCACCTCCAGGGTTCATGCCATTCTCCTGCCTCAGCCTCCCGAGTAGCTGGGACTACAGGTGCCAGCCACCATGCCTGGCTAATTTTTTTGTATTTTTAGTAGAGACGGGGTTTCACCGTGTTAGCCAGGATGGTCTCGATCTCCTGACCTCGTGATCCGCCCGCCTCAGCCTCCCAAAGTGCTGGGATTACAGGCATGATTACGCACCCGCCCAACTGATGCTCTCTTAAGGGATTACAAGTGGGGCGGGGGAGAGGGGGGAGGATGTGCCCTAAACAGAGCAATTGATACCTTTGCAGAGGGCTAAGGGATAGAGTCAAATCTATTAGGGGCACGTTTACTTTACTGGTATCGTTTGAACTTTTTTATAATGAGAATATATTCAAACATTACTTGCATAATTAAAAATAAATTTTAAAAAGCATGATCAAAACAACTCCACAGGTCCCTTTGCATGTATCCCATATTCACCAAACAAACCTGGTTCCGTTGGCCAAGACCTTCCAGCAGAAAGAAAATAAGTTGAGCATTCTAGTCCCACTTGGAGGTATGTTTCTTGGTGAAAATTAAAGTTGCACTGCGGCCAAGTGCAGTGGCTCACGCCTGTAATCCCAGCACTTTGGAAGGATGAGGTGGGAGAACTGCTTGCGCCCAGAAGTTCAAGACCAGCCTGGACAACATAGCGAGACCCCATCCTAATTTTTTAAAAAGCTGCATTGTGAGTTTGATCCCTCTGACCCCAAACACTCCTCCCAAACAGGTCCCTCTCTCACCTGCCACCATGGGTGTCTTTCTGGATCTCACCCCAATACCTTCCCCTGCCCCAGGACAAAAATCTCCACAACTTAGCAGGACATGTGTAGCCCTGCATGCTCCATAGGCTGGCCTCATTTCTTCCTGTTCCCCACAACAGTTACACTAAAGCAGTCTTGTCCTTCTCTGTAAGCTCACACCTCCTGGCTTTCTGACTATCCTGCTGCTCCTCCTGGAATACTCTTTCCCTCTTTTCTGCTCTTGAAGTTCTGCCCTGGGACTCGGCAAAGCATCAGCCTCCACCCCTAGTTGGTGTTCCCAGAGCCTGGCCCACAGCTGAGAGCTTGGGGGTGTCCTTGCTGTGGGCTTCCATGTTGTACCGCGCTTACCTAGTATAGCTGAGCACACTGTTAACCTCTTCAAGGGTCAATCCTGTATCCTTAGCACCTGGCCCATAGCAAACACTCCATAAGTATCTGTTGCCAAAACCGAAGGAAGTTTCGTTCCCAAGGCTCTGATATAGCACACTTAGAAAACTGAGTATCTGAACCTGCAAGAACAAACCTCAAGGGAAGTCAGTGAACTTGCCTCTTTCTCCAACCTCACACTTCCAGTACCCAGAAACGCCTGTGCACCATGGTCACCACTTGAGATGCCCTCAACACATCATTAGGTGGGCTACCAGGATCAGACGGGGCCAGGAGGCTCAGCCTTTGTTTGTCCCTCAACCTCCTAGGAATGATAGCAAAGGAGGGGGCCGGGCGCGGTGGCTCAAGCCTGTAATCCTAGCACTATGGGAGGCCGAGACGGGCGGATCACGAGGTCAGGAGATCGAGACCATCCTGGCTAACCCGGTGAAACCCCGTCTCTACTAAAAAAATACAAAAAACTAGCCGGGCGAGGTGGTGGGCGCCTGTAGTCCCAGCTACTCCGGAGGCTGAGGCAGGAGAATGGTGTAAACCCGAGAGGTGCAGCTTGCAGTGAGCTGAGATCCGGCCACTGCACTCCAGCCTGGGCGACAGAGTGAGACTCCGTCTCAAAAAAAAAAAAAAAAAAAAAAGATAGCAAAGGAGGAACCAAACACTGATGATTTCATCAGAGATAACGCTAAACACGTGTTGATTATAAATACCTCCTTTAATCTAGCAATATGGTGCCTGTCATTAATTGATTGCCTAATGTTGAACTAATTTTTTTTTTTTTTTTTTTTTTTTTGAGACGGAGTCTCGCTCTGCCACCCAGGCTGGAGTGCAGTGGCCGGATCTCAGCTCACTGCAAGCTCCGCCTCCCGGGTTCACGCCATTCTCCTGCCTCAGCCTCCTGAGTAGCTGGGACTACAGGCGCCCGCCACCTCGCCCGGCTAGTTTTTTGTATTTTTTAGTAGAGACAGGGTTTCACCGTGTCAGCCAGGATGGTCTCGATCTCCTGACCTCGTGATCCGCCCATCTCGGCCTCCCAAAGTGCTGGGATTACAGGCTTGAGCCACCGCGCCCAGCTAATGTTGAACTAATTTTGCATTCCTGGGATGAACCCAACCTGGTCATAAGGAATTACCCTTTTTTATAAATTGTTAGCTTTAAGATCCTAATACCTTGAAGATAATTTTTGCATTTATACTCATGACGTTGGCCTATAATTTTCTTTCCTTTTTTTTTTTTTTTTTTTTAAGACAGAGTCTCGCTGTGTTGCCCAGGCTGGAGTGCAGTGGCATAATCTCGGCTCACTGCTACCTCTGCCTCCCAAGTCCCGGTTCAAGCAATTCTCCTGCCTCAGTCTCCCAAGTAGGTGGGATTACTGGCACGTGCCACCATAATGGGGAGATGGGGTTTCACCATATTGGCCAGGCTGGTCTTGAACTCCTGACCTCGTGCTCCACCCGTCTCAACCTCCCAAAGTGCTGGGATTACAGGTGTGAGCCACCACACTCAGCCTATAATTTTCTTTTTTTCCATCAACCTTATTAGATTTAGGGTCAAGGTTTGCTAGCCTCTTTTTTAATATTCTGTGTAACACTGGGAATTACTTATCCCCTCAGTGATTGCTAGAACTCACCAATGACACCAGTTATGTCCAGAGTTTTCTTTGAGGGAAAATCTCTGACTACTAATTCAACGGTTTTTTGTTTTGTTTGTTTTTGTTTGAGGGAGAGAGACTTGCTCTGTTGCCCAGGCTGGAGTGCAGTGGTGTGATCATGGCTCACTGCAGCCTCAACCTCTTGGACTCAAGCCATCCTCCCGTTTCAGCCTCCCAAGTAGCTGGGACTACAGGCACACACCACCACACCCAGCTAATTCTTAAATTTATTTTTTTGTAGAGACAGGATTTCACCATGCTGCCTAGGCTGGTCTCAAACGATCCTCCTGCTTTGCCTTCCCAAAGTCCTGGGATTATAGGCGTGAGCCACCCAGCCTTTTTCTTCTTTTTCTACAATAGTTTAGAAAAGTTCGCCCAATAACCTGGCACCCTCCAGGTTTTTTGTTTTGTTTTGTTTTGCTTTTTTTTTTTTTTTTAAATGGAGTTTCATTCTTGTTGCCCAGGCTGGATTGCAATGGCTCAATCTTGGCTCACCGCAATGTCCACCTCCCGGGTTCAAGCGATTCTCCTGTTTCAGCCTCCAGAGTAGCTGGGATTACAGGCATGTGCCACCATGCCCAGCTAATTTTTGTATTTTAATAGAGACGGGGTTTCTCCATGTTGGTGAGGCTGGTCTCAAACTCCCGACCTCAGGTGATCCGCCCCTGCCTTGGCCTCCCAAAGTGCTAGGATTACAGACATGATTCACCAAGCCCGGCCCCTCCAAGTTTTTAACAGTGAAGAATGTTACTTGTGCAAGTCAGAATCTGATACCAATTAAATGGTGACAGCTTTGCTGATGAACAAGAATATGCTCTTCCATGGCTAAGAAGGGAGACTGCCACACTTGACAGTTCCCAAAGATACATGGAGTTCGGTGTCTTTAATGAATATCAGCTATTGGCTATTTCAATATTCTGCTTTTTACTGAATCGATTTTGGTAAGTTATATTTTTCTAGGCAATTCGAAACATTTGGATAAGGACAACTGATATCTTGAATGCTGACCCAGAGGTGAACTCTGCAAAAAAAAAAAAGTGCCTGGTGAATCAGAGAAATAACAGCTGACATACGCACTGGATGTTACAGTTTATAAAAGCACTGCCCATAGATCACCTCATCGGAAGACCAAGTTCTGGGTGGCTTTGGTGACTTTTTGGTGTCTATTTGCAAAAGGATGGATAACTTTCTAGCTAAGCAAAACAGCTGATTCACATCAACCCTATTTCTGGCCAGGCTAGAAAATCTGTGGAGGACTATGCAACGATTCCTGATTCCTCACTTCAGTCCCCGGAGTCACTTGTCATTGACAGGAGAGAAGCAGCCACCAAGTGCCTTGGGAGTGAGAGTTGACATGAGGGTGTCAGGAGTGTTCTTAGCTAATGGAAACCTTCCCCAAGGCAAGGCCATGCCAAGCTGGGAATGAAAAGTCTGGGGGCTGTCATGTTTACTAACGCGGATGGAACTGCCTCTACCTCTGGTTCCACAGGGCACTTGGTCCAGGACGCAGTGGGCAGCGCCAGGACAAAGCACACTCACCAGGGCTTCAAAGTCCTTACAGTCGCCGCGGGCGTAGGACGCGGGGAAGGGCCGCAGCACCGAGTCGCGCTTGTAGCTCTGCAGGGCCGAGGCGAAGAGGCTGCACCGGAGGTCGGCAGCCAGCAAGTCGCGGCCCGCCGCCTCCCTGGCGGCGGCCCAGCCTGAGGGCTGCATCCCAGGTCACTGCGCGTTGCCGGGGGAGACGCGCTGGTTGGGGGCAAGGGCGAGCGTGCGTTCAACGCGGGGGCTGGGCCCGCTGACAATGGGCCGTCTGGGGCCGGGTTCCCAAGCCTGGGGTGGAGCTAGGCAGGGGGCTGAGATGACACGGGTGAGAACGTGCCGACGAGGGTCCTCTGCCGGGGTCTGGGCCGCGGCTCGCTGCCGAGGAGAGAGACCGAGGCCTGGACCGCGGGTCCGCGGGGAGGTTGGGCCCAGGGATAATGGGGCCGGGGTTGGTGGCTGGGAGGGGTTCCCGGCCTGGGGGAGGGGCTATGACAATGGAATGACAACCGCGGGAACGTACTGACACGTGTCCTCCGCGGAGGTCTGGGGCGGGAAGCAGCCCCCGAGAGACGGCGGGCAGAGCCCACTCTCCGCGACGGGAGAGGCTGCTGCGCCGCGCGCGCTTTCCTACCCCGCCTCCAGCCGCGCGGCCGAAGCCCCGCCTCTCGCCCGGCCGCCCTCGGCGCCACCTGTCTTCCGCCTGCAGCGCACGTCAGTTTGCCTTGCCCGGCCTACCTCCCCTCCCGCCGCCGCGCTCCCACGCTGCTTAGCGCTCCGCCCGGCCCAGCCGAGGGCCCGCCCCTTCCCGCGCCAGCCAGCTCCTCCGTATGGGTTGTGCCCGCACCGCCCAGACCCCAATCAGCCGCAGCTGCGAGAGGTGCCGCCGCCAGTGTGTGCCGGGCGACGTCGCCCACGCCCCTGCCACCCATCCTCACAGCAGCGCCTGGTAGAAACTGATTTGGGCACCCTGTCGACCCGCCCCTGTACTTGTCTTTGTCCCAGCTCGGCGGGCTGAGCCTACTTCTCTTCCTTGGGGAATTAATGCTACCTGTTGTCTCTCTCTTGAATCGTTTCCCTCAAAAACTGCACGAAAGGAGCCATTTAACACCCAGGGAAACTGAGGCTTAGAGTGCTGCAATGCTTGCCCAAGATCCCACAGTCAGATGGGTGAATCTGGGATTCGCACCGAGGTCTTTGGAAAAACAAAAGACTTCCTCTGCTTTTCAGCATCCAGAATTCTCTGAATTGCTTAAGTCTCTGGCCTCAAATGCCCCAAGATCTTCCTTGGGAGGCCTCTCTGACAGGGAGCTTGGGGAAGAGCAGAGGGGCATTGACTTAACTCCCTACTCAGAACCTTCATTAGAAGAAAACCCCGAAGTGTGACCTCATGGTCACGTGCAAATCTAAACACAGACCATTGTGCTTAGACCAACACAGTGCACACGCTCCTACCCTGCAGGATCTTCTGAGGAAGAAACTTCTCCTTCTGCATCCAGGCTGTGCTGGGCCCTGGGCTCAGAGGAGAGGTTGTCCCATGCCATTGGATTGCATATATGACTTCGGGAGGTAGGGCGAAGACTGGTCCCCCAGACACCACAGAACTTCCCATCTTTTTTTTGCCCCGTAAAGGTTGGGGGCTGCTCCCAGGAGCCCACATCAAATCTCTGTTTGCTCTGAGGCCTAGAACCACAAGGCCCCTAATGCTTCAAAAGCCCTGGGGGTTCTCATGGGACCCAGGAACTCTAAGGTGGCTTCTGAAGCTCAGACCCCAGGAAGGGAGAGCTTGGAGTGGGGCAGGAGACCAGGGAACCATCTCTCATTCCACCTCTTCTTCATTGCAGCCCTTAGACAAAAGCCACCCTCTGATACCTCCTTGGCCTCAAGAATTGTTTGTTGGGTGGATATATAAAATATGCTTATCTGAAGCTATTTCTCACATATGGTATGAGAATCATAGTGATAATATTCACATCACAGGGTGGTGTGGAAGGGCCTCTGATGGCCAGCATTCTCATGCCTTACCTCATGCAGAATATTAGAATTCTTTTCAAGTCTTGTCAATTCCATAGACACAAAGTTGAATTTCATTATAGTTTTAATTTGCATTTACTTAATTGATAGTGACGTTGAATGTTTTTATGTTTACTTCATTCTCCTAGATTTTATCAGAATTTGCTAAGGTGATCTCAGAACCACATTTCTTGTGGAGGGGTTTCAGCTCTGCTTATATACATTTGATATAATCCACAGACCATACAATTCACCCATTTAAAGTGTACAATTTAATAGTTTTTAGTACATTCATAGATATATGCAACTGTCACCACGATCAATTTTAGAACATTTTTATCACCTCAAAAAGAAACTCTCTACACTTAGGCTATCACTGCTCTACCCACACCACCATGTCACCCACTCCTAAGGAATCACTAACATACTTGTTTTTTGTTTTTTAAGAGACTGGGCCTCGCTATGTTACCTCGGCTAGAGCACAGTGGCTATTCACAAGCATGATCATAGCACATTGCAGCCTAGAACGTCTGACCTCAAGTGATCCTCCTGGCTCAGCCTCCTGAGCACCTCGGACTACAGGCTCACACCACCACACCTGGCTTAGAGAACACATTTTGTTTACTACTGTCCTTTGAAATTCATTGAGGTTTGTCTGTCTCCTAGCATAAGGCCTATCCTGGAGAATGTTTCATGTGAATATATATTCTGCTGTTGTTAGGTCACGTGCTCTATGGATGTCTGTTAGGTCTAGTTGATTTATATTGTTTTCAAATCTTAGATTTTCTTGTTGATCTTCTTATTCATTATTGAAAGTGGGGACCGGGCATGTGGCTCACATCTGTAATCCCAGCACTTTGGGAGGCCGAAGCGGGTGGATCACCTGAGGTCAGGAGTTCGAGACCAACCTGGCCAATATGGTTAAACCCTGTCTGTAATAATGATGCAAAAATTAGCCAGGCACAGTGGCACGTGCCTGTAGCCCCAGCTACTCAGGAGGCTAAAGCCCAAGAATCGCTTGAACCCGGGAGGCGGAGGTTGCAGTGAGCAGAGATCATGCCACTGTACTCTAGCCTGGATAACAGAGCGAGACTTTGTCTCCAAAAGAAAAAAAAAAAATTACTGACAACAAAGATATCCACCTGAACAGGTTTTTAATGCAGATGAACGTGCCCTATTCTGGAAGAATATGCCACAAAAGACGTTTATTAGTAAGGAAGAAAATCAAGCACCAAGATTTAAGGCAGAAAGGGATAGTCTAACTATTGTTTTGTGCAAATTTGGTCAGGTTTATTATCAGAACTTCCCTTATCTGTAAAGCTGCTAACCCCCAAGCTTTGAAGAGAAAAGATAAACAAAAGCTGCCACTCTTTGTACAACAAGAAGGCCTGAACAACAAGAATGCTTTTTCTGGATTGGTTGAATGCTTTGTCCTTGAAGTTAGGAAGTATTATATCTTGCCAGTAAGGAGCTGCCATTTATTTATTTATTTATTTATTCATTCATTCATTCATTTTTTTTTTTTTTGAGACGGAGTCTCGCTCTGTCGCCCAGGCTGGAGTGCAGTGGCCAGATCTCAGCTCACTGCAAGCTCCGCCTCCCAGGTTTACGGCATTCTCCTGCCTCAGCCTTCCGAGTAGCTGGGACAACAGGCGCCCGCCACCTCGCCCGGCTAGTTTTTTGTATTTTTTTTAGTAGAGACGGGGTTTCACCATGTTAGCCAGGATGGTCTCGATCTCCTGACCTCGTGATCCACCGGTCTCGGCCTCCCAAAGTGCTGGGATTACAGGCTTGAGCCACCGCGCCCGGCCATTCATTCATTCTTTATTTAGACAGAATCTTGCTCTGTCGCTCAGGCTGGAGTGCAGTGGCGTGATCTTGATCTTGGCTCACTGCAACCTCCACCTCCCGGGTTCAAGCAATTCTCCTGCCTCAGCCTCCCGAGTAGCTGGGATTACAGGCGTGTGCCACCATGCTTGGCTAATTTTTGAATTTTTAGTAGAGACAGGGTTTCACTATGTTGGCCAGGCTGGTCTCAAACTCCCAACCTCAAGTGATCCACCTGCCTCAACCGCCCAAAGTGCTGGGATTATAGGTGTGAGCCACCATGCCCGGCCAGCAGGAGCTTCCTTTTCAAGTTCTTTTGATATTGGACAATGATCTTGGCCACCTGGAACCCCTTGAGTTCCACACCGAAGGTGCAAGTGGTCTACTTGCCCCTAAATACGATGTCTGTAATTCATCCTCTAGATCAAGGGGTCATAAGGACCCTTTAATGCTTATTACACCCCGTACTCTATGGAAGGGATTGTCAACACTATGGAAGAGGACCTCAACCAAGAGAACATCATGAACGTCTGGAAGGATTACACCATTGAAGATGTTGTAGAAAAACTCGTGAAGCCATCAAACCTGAAACAATAAATTCCTACTGGAGAAAAATTGTGTCCAGATGTTGTGCATGACTTCACAGGATTTATGACAGAGACTGTCAAGGAAATCACGAAAGACATTGTGGAAAAGAGGTGTGTGTGGGGTGAAGAGTTGTGTGGGGTGAAGGGTTCAAGGTACGAATCTTGGAGAAATCCAAGAACTAATAGATATCACACTAGAGGAACGAATAGAAGATGAGTTGGTGGAGATGAGTGCCTTCAAACCAGTGCAAGACGATGAAGAAGATGTAGAAGATGCAGTGCCAGAGAACAACTGACATTAAACAATCTGGTAGAAGTGTTCCTAGTATTCAAAACCGCTTTTACAACATGGACCCTTCTGTGGTATGGGCACTGAAACTAAAGCGAGTATGCCTGCCTCTCCTGCCTCCCTTCTACCTCTACCTCTTCCTCCTCTGCCACTCTTCAGACAGTAAAACCAACCTCTCCTCCCCCTCCTCAATGTACCAAACATGAAGACAATGAGGAAGAAGACCTTTATGATGACCCACTTCCACCTGATGAACAGTAAATATATGTTCTTTTTGTTTATTTAGTGGGCTTTTTTTAATAGTAAATATATTTAAATATATTTTCTCTCTTTTTTTTTTTTTTTGAGACAAGGTCTCACTCTGTTGCCAGGCTGGAGTACAGTGGTGTGATCTCACTGCAACCTGTGCCTCCCAGGTTCAAGCAATTCTCGTGTCTCAGCCTCCTGAGTAGCTAGGACTATATATATAGATGCATGATGCCATCTCCGGCAATTTTTTTTCCTTTCTTCTTTTTCTTTCTTTTTCTCTCTTTTCTTTTTTTTTTAGTAGAGACAAAATCTCGAACAGGCTGGTGTTGAACTCCTGGCCCCAAGTGATCCTTCTGCCTCGGCCTCCCAAAGTGCTGGGTTTACAGGCGAAAGTCACCATGCCCAGCCTATTTTCTCTTCTTTAAAACATTTTCCTTCCTCTACCTCATTTTGTAGTAAGAATACAGTATATAATATGTTTAACACACATAATATGTGTTAATCGACTGTTATCTGTAAGGCTTTCAGTCAACAGTAGACTATTTGTAGTTAAGTTTAGGGGGAGTCAGAAGTTATATGCATCAGCGAGGTGGCTCACACCTGTAATCCCAGCACTTTGGGAGGCCAAGGCGGGCGGATCACTTGTGGCCAGGAGTTTTAGACCAGCCTGGCCAACATGGCAAAACCCTGTCTACTAAAGATACAAAAATTAGCTGGGCATGGTGGCATATGCCTGTAGCCCCAGCTACTCAGGAGGCTGAGACAGGAGAATCGCTTGAGCCCAGGAGGTGGAGGTTGCAGTGAGCTGAGATCAAGCCACTGCATTCCAGCTTGGACCACAGTGAGACCCCATCTCCCCACCAAAAAAAAAGTTATATGCAAATTTTCAACTGCGAGAGGGGTCAGCAACTCTAACCCCCCATGTTGTTCAAGGGTCTACTGTATATCTGTTGTTTTTCTTTTTTTTTCTTTTTTGAGATGGAGTCTCGCTCTGTCGCCAGGCTGGAGAGCAGTGGCATGATCTTGGCTCACTGCAACCTCCACCTCCCAGGTTCAAGCATTCTTCTGCCTCAGCCTCCTGAGTAGCTGGGACTACAGGTGCGTGCCACCACGCCCAGCTAATTTTTGTAGTTTTAGTGGAGACGGGGTTTCACCATGTTAGTCAGGGTGGTCTTAATCTCCTGACCTCGTGATCCACATGCCTTGACCTCCGAAAGTGCTGGGATTACAGGCGTGAGCCACTGCGCCCAGCGCCTTTCTTTCCCTTCCCTTCCTTCCTTCCTTTCTTTCCTTTCTTTCCTTTCTTTCCTTCCTTCCTTCTTCCTTTCTTTTTTCCCCTTCCCTTCCCTTCCCTTCCCTTCCCTTCCCTCCTCTCCCCTCCCCTCCCCTCCCCTTCCCTCCCCTCCCCTCCCCTCCCCTCCCCTTCCCTCCCCTTCCCTTTCTTCGGAGTCTAGCTCTGTTGCCCAGGTGGGAGTGCCGTGGTGTCATCTCGGCTCACTGCGACCTCCGCCTCCTGGGTTCAAGTGACTCTCCTGCCTCAGCTCCCGAGTAGCTGGGTTTACAAGCACACACCGCCATGCCCAGCTAATTTTTGTATTTTTTGTAGAGACCCGGTTTCACTGTGTTGGCCAGGCTGGTCTTGAACTCCTGACCTTGTGATTCGCCCGCCTCAGCTTCCCAAAGTGCTGGGATTACAAGCGTGAGGCACCATGCCTGGCCTTTTTTTCTTTTTGAGATGGAGTCTCTCTCTGTTGCCCAGGCTGAAATGCAGTGGGGTAATGTTGGCTCACTGCAACCTCCATTTCCCAGGTTCAAGCAATTCTCATGCCTCAGGCTCCCGAGTTGCTGGGATTACCGGCGCCCTCTGCCATGCCTGGCTAATTTTTGTATTTTTAGTGGAGATGGAGTTTTGCCATGTTGGCCAGGCTGGTCTCGAACTCCCGGCCTCAATCTTCCACCTTGGCCTCCCTAAGTGCTGGGATTTCCAGCGTGAGCCACCATGCCCGGTTTTTTTTTTATGTTTTTCTTTATGTTTTATGCGTGTTTTTCTTTATGTTTTATGCGTGTCTTATATATATATTTTTATGTTTTATGCGTGTTTTTCTTTATGTTTTATGCGTGTCTTATATATTTTATGCTCCTTTAACAGGCACTTCACCAAAGAAGATACATGGATGACAAGCACTTGAGAAGATGCTCAACATCATTAGTCATTAGGAAAATGCAAATTAAACCACAGAGATACCACTACACACCCAGTGAAGTGGTTTATTTATTTATTTATTTGAGTATCCCTCTGTCGCCAGGCTGAAGTGCAATGGCACGATCTCTGCTCACTGCAACCTCTGCCTCCCAGGTTCAAGTGATTCTCTTGCCTCAGCCTCCCGAGTAGCTGGGACTACAGGCACACACCACCAGGCCCAGCTAATTTTTCTAGTTTTAGTAGAGACTGGGTTTCACCATGTTGGCCAGGATGGTCTCGATCTCCTGACCTCATGATCCGCCCGCCTCGGCCTCCCAAAGTGCTGGGATTACAGGCGTGAGACACCACGCCCAGCCAAAGTGGTTTAAAAAATAAAACGAACAATTCTAAATGTTGGAGAGGATGTGGAGTAACTGAAACTCTTATACATTGATGGTGGGAATATAAACTGCTAACTACTCTGTAAAAACAGTTTTTTTTTTTTTTGTTTTGTTTTGTTTTTTGAGACGGAGTCTCACGCCGTCGCCCAGGCTGTGGCGCGATCTCGGCTCACTGCAAGCTCCGCCTCCCGGGTTCACGCCATTCTCCTGCCTCAGCCTCCTGAGTAGCTGGGACTACAGGCGCCTGCCACCGCACCCGGCTAATTTTTTGTATTTTTAGTAGAGACGGGGTTTCACTGTGGTCTCGATCTCCTGACCTTGTGATCCGCCCACCTCGGCCTCCCAAAGTGCTGGGATTACAGGCGTGAGCCACCGCGCCCGCCCAAAAACAGTTCTTATAAAGTTAAACATCCACCTACCATAAGACTTAGCATTACCCACTTCTAGGTGTTTAGAGAAGTGAAAACTCTTGCTCAGACAAATATCTGTACAAAAATGTTTATAGCAGCTCTGTTAGCAGTCACTAAAAACTGGAAATGACAGGTGGATGGGTAAACAACTCATGGTACAGCCATACAGGAACAGAAAGGAATGCAACAACATGAGTGAATCTCAAGGCATCATGCTGAGCACAAGAAGCCAGTTCAAAAGGGTATGTACTGAATGTTTCATTTAAATGTCGGAAATGGCAAAACTAGTGATGGAGGACAGGTCAGTGTTTGTAAAGGATTACAAGTAGAGGAAGGTGTGACCACAAAGAGCAGCATGAGGAAATTTTGGAGTGATGAAACTATTTTGTATCTTGATTGTGGTGGTGATTATGCAAATCTGTATATATGTATAAAAATCTTAGATGCACTCAGTATGCAGTGAGGATAAAATAAAAATAATAAATTTAAAATCATAAATCTGGTCAGGTGTGGTGGTGGGTCACGCCTGTAAAGAAAATACAAAAAGTAGCAGGACATGGTGGCTTGCACCTGGAGTCCCAGCTAAGACTTGGGCAACAGAGAGTCCGTGTCTCTTACAGTGGCTCATGCCTGTAATCTCAGCATTTTGGGAGGATGAGGTTGTAGGATTGCTTAAGGCCAGGATTTCGAGACCAACCTGGGCAACATAGGAAACCCGGTCTCTAAAAGAAACAAAACAAAACAGGCAGTGGCTCAAGCCGGTAATCCTAGCACTTTGGAAGGCAGAGATGGTCGGATGGCATTGAGTCCAGGAGTTCTAGACCAGCCTGGGCAACATGGTGAAACCCTGTCTCTACTAAAAATACAAAAATTAGCCTGGCATGGTGGCCACAACTGTAGCCCCAGCTACTCTGGAGGCTGAGGTGGGATCGCTTGAGCCAGGGAGGTAGAGATTACAGTGAGCCGAGATTGCACCACTGCATTCCAGCCTGGGTGATAGAGTGAGATCCCGTCTCAAAAAAAAAAAAAATTGTTTTTAAGACAAAAAAAAAGAAATCATAGATCTGTATACCTGAAGAATTCAATTTTACTGATAGTTAATTTAAATTTAAATTTAAAAATAATTGCATGGAAGCATTATTTACAATAACCAAGAGGTGTAAACAACACATGTCCATCAACAAATGAATGGGTAAACAAAATGTGGTGTACCCATATAATGGAATATTATTCATCCTTAAAAAGGAATAAAATTCTGGGCGGGCGCGGTGGCTCACGCCTGTAATCCCAGCACTTTGGGAGGCTGAGGCGGGCAGATCACCTGAGGTCAGGAGTTCGAGATCAGCCTGAACAACATGGTGAAACCCCATCTCTGCTAAAAATACAAAATTAGCCAGGTGTGGTGGTGCATGCCTGTAATCCTAGTTACTCAGGAGGGTGAGGCAGAAGAATCACTTGAACTCAGGAAGCGGAGGTTGCAGTGAGCTGAGATCACGCCATTGCACTCTAGCCTGGGCAACAAGAGCAAAACTCCATCTCAAAAAAAAAAATAAAATAAAATAAAATTCCAATGCATGCTACAACATGGATGAACCTTAAAGACATTATGCTAAATGAAATAAACCAGAGACAAAAGGACAAATGGACGAATATTCCAGATTCCACTTATATGAGGCACCCAGAAAAGGCAATATCAGAGAGACAGAAAGTAAAATAGTGGTTGCTAGGGGCTGAGAGAGTGAGAATGGGGCGTCATTATTTAATGCGTTTTGGGATGATGAAAAGTTCTGAAAATGAAAGGTAATGATGGTTGCAGAACAGTGAATATATTTAATGCCACTGAACTGTACACTTAAAAATGGTTAAAATGGTAAATTTTATGTATATTTTATCACCATTAAAAAAAGAAAAAAAACTTTAAAAATTTAAATGCAGGCTAGAAAACATGTTAAAATACACTATATATAATATATATTATATTATATATACACTATATATAGTGTATATATAAAATACATTATATATAATATATATTATATTATATATTATATACACACTATATATACTATATAAGATATATCATATATATTATAAATTATATAATATATGTAATATATATTATATGTGTAATATATATTATATGTAATACATTATTTTATATATTATATAGATGCAAAATCTCGTGGAGAAAGTGAAAGAAGAGCTGGCGGCTGTGTCTCACGCCTGTAATCCAGCAACTCTGGAAGCTGAGGCAGGAGGCTTGCTTGAGACCAGAAGTTTGAGACCAGGCTGGGCAAGAAAGCCAGAACCCGTCTCTACAAAAAATACAAAAATTAGCCAGGTGTGGTGGCGAGTGCCTGTGGTCCCAGCTAGCTGAGAGGCCGAGGTGGGAGGATTACTAGGAGGGAGTTTTCTAATAGTTGGGGTGAGGAGGGGCAGTTAAGAGCAAAGGAATGGTTAATACAAATTCCAGATAGTGACTACCCATATAGTGAGTGAGGGGTATGATGGGGAAATGGGCCAACGAGGGCTTCAAAGATGTTAACAATATACTTTTTGAACTGGATGGCAGACATCAGTGTTTTATTACTTTTCTTTGAATTATGTATGCACATAGACTATATGCATTATGTGCGAGATATACTTAAAAATCTTTAAGATGTTTCTATTTTTATTTTAGAGACAGGGCTTAAAAGTCCTGGGCAATTAGCTGGGCTCAGTGTCTTGCGCCTGAAATCCCACCTACTTGGGAGGCTGAGGCAGGAGAATCGCTTAAACCCGGGAGGCAGAGGCTGCAGTGAGCCGAGATCGCGCCACTGCACTCCAGCCTGGATGACAGAGACCCTGTCTCAAAAAAAAAAAAAAAAAAAAAAAAATCCTGGGCAGCAAGGCCCTGGCTTCGCCCCCTAAAGGTTGCCCCAAGAGCACCGTGTGACTACTAAGGTATTTCCGGAGTCTAAAGATGATTATTCAGGATCATTTGCATACCCATAATACATTGCAAACAGTATTTTTTTCTGAAAAAAAATTCTCTATTGCTTGACATTCTGAGTATGAGAATTGTACATGCAGAATATTTTTGTATGAACTTTCTCAGGTAGTAATTCTTGGGATGAGTAGACACCATTAGTGTACTAGGAATTGCAATTACCCGAGACTTGAGTTACAATGTCACAGAGTATACTCTGGTTTCTCTTCAGATCGCATAAATCTTTCGCCTTTTACTAAAGATTTCCGTGGAGAGGAACAACTCTGAGTCTTAACCCAATTTTTTGAGGCCTTGTATTTTGCAAGGCTGTATGTGGTGGTTTAACATTAGAAGTGTTTTGGATGGAGTTTTTTGTGTTTGTTGTTCTCTATCACAGAGCTTACGGGTGCTATATGGTAGAAGCATTGAAACGTACTTAGTTTTTTTTCTTCCTACCTTGCTTGTAATTATTTCTGTGTGTACTCACCTATGTTCCAAGGAAATGCGTCTTGTATAATTCATGCTTTTCAACTTTATGTGATAGGCAGTTGACACACAAGTAGTACTTCCTCTAGGGTCTTAGTCAAGGCTGTTTGGTAGATGCATGTTTTTTGTTACCTGTAATATACAGTATTCAGTTCATTTTCTTTGCAGCATTGTCTGGTTGAAATACAATGCAAGGTAGAGGTGGAATTTTTAATTTTAATAAGCCACATTAAACAACTAAAAAGAATGGAAAAATCCAGTAATCCAAAATACTATCATTTGCATATGTAATAATTATAATAATTATTGAGATATTTTACCTTATTTTTTGCCCATACTGTAGTCCTTGCTTTGGTAAGTAGGGCTAATCTTTTTTTTTTTTTTTTTGAGACGGAGTTTCACTCTTGTCTCCCGGGCTGGAGTGCAGTAGGGCGATCTCGGCTCACTGCAACTTCTGCCTCCCGGGTTCAAGTGATTCTCCTGCCTCAGCCTCCCGAGTAGCTGGGATTACAGGCGCCCACCACCATGCCCGGCAAACTTTTTGTATTTTTAGTAGAGATGGGGTTTCGCCATGTTGGCCAGGCTGGTCTCGAACTCCTGACCTTAGATGATCCGCCTCAGCCTCCTAAAGTGCTGGAATTACAGGTGTGAGCCGCCGCGCCTGGCCTAATCTTATATAAATAAGAGACTTAATGCACTGTCTTATCAGCTGTTTCCTTTCTGCAAGCCATTATTTGTAGGAGTCACTCTTCTGTTCCAGAAGTTGCTTTGCTTTGCTTAGTATGAATCTTCAGCTTTTTATGCTACTTATTTTGGAGACTGTTTTAAAATTTTCCACATCTAAAGCGTTCTGTATATGCAGTGCCCTTACGAAACGCCTGTGGGTAACCGAACTCCAGGATATTGCCAGCACATGCACTCCTGCCCCTTCCTGGCTACTTTTGGGGTATGCCCCTTTTTTTTTAAGACAGGGCCTTGTTCTGTTGCTCAGGCGCGATCATGGCTCACTGCAACCTCCACCTCCCGGGTTCAAGCAAGCCTCCCGAGTAGCTGGGACTACAGGCGTGTGCCACCACACCTGGCTAATTTTTGAATTTTTAGTAGAGACGGGTTTTCACCATGTTGGCTAGGCTAGTCTTGAACTCCTGGCCTCAAGTGATCCACCGGCCTCAGCCTCCAAAAGTGCTGGGATTACAGGCAGGAGCACCGGCCTAAATTTTTAGTGATGTAACAGTTTTGAATGTTAATATTAAAATGCACAAAATACTCATCCTTTGCATCTATTTAAACTTATATTGTAATTTATCACGAGAAAGCTGTAGACATGATCTTTAAAATGTGCAAGAGGAATATAGATTTTCAAAGTTCTTTTCGGATTTAAGGGAAGAAGATATTTGACCCCACGACCATAACGGGTGGGCCTTGTGGTCAGAACTGAGCACTAAATGGAAGCTGCGCCCTCTTGTGGCCATCGCGGAGGCTGCAGCAGAAATGAGCAAGGAGTTCCAGTACGGAGGTAACTCTGGTAATAGGAGCTAAGACCTAGAGGCCCCCCACTACCTTCCCTGTAGGGAGAGTCTCTCTTTACTGAAAAATTTGAAAAGATTGAATGTTGCTTCTACAAGAGAACCTACTTCTTGTAACTGTGGGCATCTGGTCACAACAAATAGAAACCAGAAAACAATCTACAAGAATGATTTAATGTTAATCTGTTACTGTAGCCTGGACACAGTGGCTCACGCCTGTAATCCCAGCACTTTGGGAAGGCAACGCGGGAAGATCAGTTGAGGCCAGGAGTTCAAGACCAGCCTGGCCAACATAGTGAAACCCCTTCTCTACTAAAAATACAAAAATTAGCCAGGTGTGGTGGGGCGCGCCTGTAATAATCCCAGCTACTCAGGTGGGTGAGTCAGGAGCATTGCTTGAACCTGGGAGGCAGAGGTTGCAGTGAGCTGAGATTGTACCACTGCACTCCAGCCTGGGTGACAGAGCGAGCCTCTATCTAAAAAAAAACAGGAGAATCGCATGAACCCAGGAGGCGGAGGTTGTGAGCCCAGATCATGCCACTGCACTCCAGCCTGGGTGACAAGAGCAAAATTCTATCTAAAAAAATATATAAAAAATAAATTAAATTAAACAAATAAAAGCCCCATTAATCTGTTAGTGTAGATTGATCAACACTATATGAGATTAAAGCAAAATCATTTGGTAATCCTATGAATGCATAAGCATATTGATAAATTTATATATAGTATAAAATCTATCCATTTTATATATAGTATATATAGTGTATATATATAGTATATAGTATATAGTATATATAGTATATATTTATATTATATTATATTGTATTATATTATTTTACTTTTGATACAGAGTCTCGCTCTGTCATCCAGGCTGGAGTGCAGTGGTGCAATCTAGGTTTACTGCAACCTCAACCTCCCGGGCTCAAGTGATCCTACCACCTCATCCTCCCAAGCAGTAGAGACTACAGGCTTGCACCACCCCACCTGGCTAATTTTTGTATTTCTTTGTAGGAACAGGGTTCTGCCATTTCACCCACAGGCTGGCCTCGAACTCCTCGGCTCAAGCCATCCTTCAGCCTCGGCCTCCCAAAGTGCTGGGATTACAGGCATGAGCCACCAAGCCCAGCTATGTCTTAATCTTATTACAATAGGAATAGATGGGAATCTGCTTAAAGTAGAATAACAACCAAAAACATCACACATAACCGAAAGTATTGTGAACTTTTTAGAGTCTGGAAGAAGACAAAAATAACAGTATCACTGCTTCCATTCAATTTTTCACTAAGGGCCTTGCCAGGAAAGTAAAACAAGAAAAGTCAGGGGGAGGGAAAAGTATAAGGAATGAAAAAAGAAAAACACAATTATTGTTATTCTCAGTCCATATGATTATATTCATAGAAGATCCAAAAGGATTTGGAAGTATATTATTCAATATGGTAACCACTGGCCACATGTGGCTATTGAGCATTTGAAATGTGGTCAGTCTGAATTGAGATGTACTGTAAGTATAAAATACACACTGGATTTTTTTTTTTTTTTTTTTTTTTTTTGGAGACGGAGTCTCGCTGTGTCACCCAGGCTGGAGTGCAGCAGCACGATCTTGGCTCACTGCAACCTCTGCCTCCCGGGTTCAAACAATTCTTCTGCCTCAGCCTCCCGAGTAGCTGGGACTACAGGCATATGCCACTGCACCCCGCTGATTTTTATATTTTTAGTAGAGACAGGGTTTCGCCATTTTGGCCAGGCTGGTCTTGAATTCCTGACCTCAGGTGATCCAACCACCTCAGCCTTCCAAAGTGCTGGGATTACAGGTGTGAGCCACCGTGCCCGGCCAGTTATTTCTTAAATTAAATTAGCGTGAATTGTTGCTGGAAATGGAGTGCAAGCCACACCATAAATAATGGATCAGGGTGAGTCCAGGCTTTGGATTCACAAGTTCTAGAAACTCCATGACCCTTTATGGAGACTGGTATGGCTAAAAACAAGTTAACTTTCCTTTCAGTTCTCTAAACAGTGAAAGCTATCCAGGACCCTTCCAGAGTGAAGCGGAGCAAAGGCCAGCAGATGAATGTCCGGTAAAACCCAGGAGTAAGGAAACAGTCTCTCCCAAGGCTCAATGCGGGGAGAGCTCAGTGTTCAGAGAACCCACCCCTTAGCCTGTCCCCTTAGCCCCTGTGGCTAAGTCCTATGAAGTGTAGCTATTATCATATGGTGAGAACTTTGCATCTCCACGGGTCTCTTTAACTTCTCATTACATTATGAAGATAGCAAGCATGCAAGACTATCAAAACAGATGTATGCTGCCTGGCGCAGTGGCTCACACCTTTAATCCCAACACTTTGAGAGGCAGAGGTGGGAGGATCCCCTGAGCCCACCAATTTGAGACCAGCATGGGCAACATGTCTTTCAACATAGGGAGACCCACCCATCTCTACAAAAAATTAAAAAATAAAATAAAATTAGCCCGATGTGGTGGCTCGCTGACTATAGTCCCAGATACTCGGGTGACTGAGGCAGGAGGATTGCTAAAGCTGAAGCAGCAAGTGCTTAAGCCCAGCAGTTTGAGGCTGCAGTGAGCTATGACTGCCGCCCTGCCCTCCAGCCTGGGTGACAGAACCTGTATCAAAACAAAAACAGGCCGGGCGCAGTGGCTCACGCCTGTAATCCCAGCACTTCGGGAGGCCGAGGCGGGCGGATCACGAGGTCAGGAAAAAGAGACCATCCTGGCTAACATGTGTGAAACCCCATCTCTACCAAAAATACAAAAAAATTAGCTGGGCGTGGTGGCGGGTGCCTGTAGTCCCAGCTACTCGGGAGGCTGAAGCAGGAGAATGGCGTGGAGCGAGACTCCATCTCTTAAAAATAAAATAAAATAAAATAAAATAAATTAGCCGGGCATAGTGGAAGGCTGAGGCAGGAGAATGGAGTGAACCCGGGAGGCACAGCTTGCAATGAGCTAAGATCGTGCCACACTCCAGCCTGGGCAATAGAACGAGACTCCGTCTCAAAAAAACAAAAACAAAAATAAAAACGAAAACAAACAGCCCTGGCTACAATAACCTTCCAGCAGTCAAGAAGATGACCTTCAGCCAGTACCTCTATAGCAACCTCTGCAAGGGCTTGGGGGCCTTGCTCTCAGAACAGGGCTTTGATCTTATGAACAAGTTCCTGACCTACTTCCCCGGGAGGAGCACAGAGGATGGCCTCAAGCACGAGTATTTCTGCGAGATCGCCCCCTCCCCTACTGACCCCTCGATGTTCCCCACGTGGCCCGCAAAGAGTGAGCAGCAGTGTGTGAAGTGAAGCACCAGCACGCTCCCACCCGACCCGCGCCCCGCCAGGGAGCCAGCCAGCTGGGTGATGGCCACCTGAAGGAGACTGGCTTCCACTTCACCATCACAAACCACGGCACCTCGGTCGCGGGCCCAGCTTCAGCCTCAAGTTCTGAAGGTCAGAGCCAAATCCAAGTCATGGGGAGGACTCAGCCCGGACCATGGGGCCAGCTGCTGCAGCTGAGCTGCCTTGAGTCTCAGAACTCCTCATCTTTATTTTGTGTTCCACATTTCGTTTTGTATTTTGGTTTGTAAATTTGTAGAATTAAATCACGTTTTCCTTGTTGTGGGAGGGAAAAACTGAGCAAACAAACAAACAAAACCAGATGGATGTTTGCTCACCAATGAGCCATATCAAAAGAAGCCGGTACAAAAGGCCACATGTTGTATGCTTCCTTTTATATGAAATGTCTAGAATGGGCCTACTAGAGACAGAAAGTAGATTAGTGGTTGCCAGAGGCTAGGTGAAGGAGCGGGTGGGAAGTAACTTCTAATGGGCACGTTTTATTTTTCTGAGTGGCAAAAACATTCTGACCGGGCATGGTGGCTCACCTGTAATCTCAGCACTTTGGGAGGTCAAGGTGGGGAGATCACTTGAGGCCAGGAGTTCATGACCAGCCTGGCCAACATGGTGAATCCCTGTCTCTACAAAAAATACAAAAATTATCTGGGCATGGTGGCAGATGCCTATAGTCCCAAGTACTCGGGAGGCTGAGGCGGCAGAATCTCTTGAACCTGGGAGATGGAGGTTGCAGTGAGCCAAGATTGCACCACGGCACTCTAGCCTGGGGAGCAGAGCAAGACTCGGTCTCCAAAAAAAAAAAAAAAAAGAAAAACAATAACAAAAAGACCCAAAACAAACAAAAAATTCTAAAATTATATTGTGGGGATGATCCTACAACTGTGAATATACTAAAAACCATTGAATTGTATACTTTATTTATTTATTTATTTATTTATTTTGAGACGGAGTCTCGCTCTGTCGCCCAGGCTGCAGTGCAATGGCACAATCTCGGCTCACTGCAAGCTCCGCCTCCCGGGTTCACGCCATTCTCCTGCCTCAGCCTCAGAGTAGCTGGGACTACAGGTGCCCACCACCACACCTGGCCAACTTTTTGTATTTTTAGTAGAGACGGGGTTTCACTGTTAGCCAGGATGGTCTTGATCTCCTGACCTTGTGATCCGCCTGCCTCAGCCTCCCAAAGTGCTGGGATTACAGGTGTGAGCCACCGTGCCGGGCTGAATTGTATACTTTAAATGGGTGGATTGCTTGGCTTTTAAATTATATCCAGTAAATCTATTTTTTAAATGTATTAGACAAATTTAAATTACATGCATGTCAAATATGATTGACTTGCTAGCAAAGGAACAGCAAAGTGAAAAAAAAGTGTTGGTTCAGAGAAGGTGTGAAAGTCGGGAAATGAAATGTTCACACCAGCGGCTGTAAAAGTCTTAGAGCTGGCTGGGTGTGGTGGCTCAGGCCTGTAATCCCAGTTCTTTGGGAGGCTAAAATGGGAGGATTGCTTGTGGCCAGGAATTCCAGACCAGCCTGTACTGCTTTCCTTTCACTGGTTGCCCAGTGAGCACGTTCCTTAGAAAGGAATTCCCTATAGGCTGGTCAGAGCCCACGCTGTAGCGAGAGGACAGCACTATTTTTTTTTACTTATTATTTTTTGTAGAGATGGCAGGTCTCGAACTCTGGGCCTCAGGCGATCCTCCCGCCTAGGATAAGGAGACACGAGGTCTGAAACAGGAATAGCAAGATTGCATCCCCAACAGCAGCGTCCGGTGGGGCAGGAAACCTGAAACAGAGCACTCAAGCTCCAATTTTAAACAGGACATTGCCAGGAATTCTCAAATGGCATACAAAATTCAGTATATCCCCGGAGTGCACAGTTAAAAATAACATCAGAACGCCCCTGTGCCCACCACACAGTTTAAAAAAACGGAAATTGTCAAACTTTAAACAAACCCCTGTGTGCCCTTACCCAGTCACACCTCTAGCTCCTCACCGAAGGGAGGAACTACTATCCTGAATTGTGTCAATCATTTACTTGCCAATTTTTTCTCTTTCAATTTAATAGCAGTCTTTATTTAAAATAAATCAAACTCAGACGTACAAATACACAAAACAGATAAAACCTGAGTCTCTGACCAGGAAAGCGTTATTTTCCAGTCAGCCAGTCTTCGGTTTCGCCCCCTAACGGTGACATAAGGCACTCTGTGAAATGCTCCGTTCCGGAATCAAAAGATTGATCCGATTATTTGCATACCCATAATGCACTGCTCACAGTACAAATTTAAAACGGCAAAATCAAACATTTTTATTCTAAGCATATTCTGTGAAAATTAGATTTTTGTTTAAACAGTACTCTGAAAATTTTTTTCTAAATATGGAGCCTTGGCATTAACTAGTCACCATCAATAAACTAGGAGTTTCTGTTACCCGAGAGGCGAGTTGTGACGTTAGGTACCATACTCTGGTTTCTCTTCAGATCGTATAAATCTTTCGCCTTTTACTAAAGATTTCCGTGGAGAGGAACAACTCTGAGTCTTAGACCAATTTTTTGAGGCCTTGTTTCGGCAAGGCTACATGAAACTGTTTGAAAGTTAGAAGTGGTGTTGGCTTTGTATTAGACGTTATCGCATGATGGTTGTTTTAGGTGTTATGTCGTTTCTGATTCTGCTTTGATTATTATATGCTTTTAAACTTTGTCAATGTCATTAATATGGAAAATTCTTAAAAAAGTGTTTTGGTTGGGTGTGGAGGCTTATACCAGTAATCCCAGCTCATTGGGAGGCCGAGTTGGGCGAATCACTTGAGGTCAGGAGTTCGAGACCAGCCTGGGCCAACATGGTGAAACCCCATCTCTACTAAAAATACAAAAAGTAGCCGGGCGTTGTGGCGGGCGCCTGTAATCCCAGCTATTCGAGAGGCTGAGACAGGATAATTGCTTGAAGCCGAGAGTTGGAATTTGCAGTGAGCCGAGATTGTGCCACTGCACTCCACCCTGGGCCACAGAGCCATCTTAAAAAAAAAAAACCAAAAAAAAAAAAAAAAAAAAGGATTCTACACTGCTTTCTTAGTCTTCTGAATCCTGTGTATATTTTGCATTTAGCACATTTCAATTAGGACTAGCTGCATTTCAAGTGCTCAATCAGCGCACGTGGCACACGTGGCCAATGACTAATAATTGCCCTGCCACCTCCTAGGTATAAAACGTTTGAACAGAGCACAGTGTATAGTTCCGTTCTCCCTTCCTATAGTTTTTGGGGTTTTGCCAGATTTTGGCCATTGGAACTCCTTGAACCTGTGCAAGATTTTATTTCCTTAAAGTGTGGAATGGAATGGCTGGGTCTTAGGGCAGGTAGGTAACTGCATAATAGTTTTCCCCCAAATTATGTACTTATTTGCAGTTCCACAAATGGCCTATTATATTCCCATTGCTTCTCACCCTTACTGGCCTTGAAATGCTCAGAAGTTGCTGGGCATGGTGGCTCACCCCTGTAATTCCAGCACTTTGGGAGGCCAAGGCAGGCGGATCACCTGAGGTCAGGAGTTCGAGACTAGCCTGCCCAACATGGGCAAAACCCCGTCTCTACTAAAAATACAAAAAATTAGCCTGGCATGGTGGCGGGTGCCTGTAATCCTAGCTACTCGGGAGGCTGAGGCAGGAGAGTTGCTTGAACCTGGGAGGCGGAGGTTGCAGTGAGCCGAGATTGTGCCATTGCACTCCAGCCTGGGCAACAAGTGTGACACTCCATCTCAAAAAAAAAAAAAAAAAAAGAGAAAAAAAGAAATGTGGTCAGGTGCAGTGGCTCACACCTGTAATCCCAGCACTTTGGGGGGCCGAGGCGGGTGGATCACGAGGTCAGGAGATCGAGACCATTCTGGCCAACATGCTGAAACCCCTTCTCTACTAAAACAGAAAAAAAAAAAAAATAGCCGTGCGTGGTGGCGGGTGCCTGTAGTCCCCACTACTCGGGAGGCTGAGGCAGGAGAATAGCATGAAACTGGGGGACAGACCTTGCAGTGAGCAGAGATCGCGCCACTGCACTCCGGCCTGGGCGATGGAGCGAGATTCCGTCTCAAAAAAAAAAAGAAAAAAAGATATGCTCAGAAGTTAATCTTTGTCCATCTGGTAGTTATGAAATTGTAACTTACAGTGGTTTTCAAATTTTATTTTATTTTTTGAGACAGGGTCTTGCTTTATCACACACGCCGGAGTGAAGTGGCATAATAACCTCTCACTGCAGCCTCAACTTCCTGAGTTCCAGTGATCCCACCTCAGTCTCCCAGGCAGCTGGGACTGCAGGTGTGCACCACCACACCGGCTGATTTTTTTAAATTTTTATTTTGTTTTTATGTTTTTGTAGAGACAGAATTTCTCCATGTTGCCCAGGCTGGGCTGCTCTGTATCTTCTGAGCTCAGGTTGTCCTCCCACCTCGACCTCCCAAAGTGCTGGGATTACAGATGTGTGCCATTGTGCCTGGCTTTTTTTTTTTTTTCCTCCTTTACAAATGTCTAATCTGCCAGCATTATAGTAGTTTTAATGTACATCTCCCTAGTTACTAATGAGGTTGAACATCTTTTCAAATATTTTTTGGCCACTCATGGTTTCTCCTATAAAATGCCTCTTTGTACCATTTTTTTCTTAGATGGTGAGTCTTTTTCTTAGTGGGTATAGTAGTTTTTTACACAGCTTCTAGACTTCAGAAACTTTAAAGAGTAATTCTTTGTTGGTTATATGGTGCAACGACCTTCTCCCAGTTTGCAGCTTCTCTTTTTGCTCTTACAGAGTCTCTTGATGACTGGTTTTAATGTCAGATTGATCTGGTTTATTTTCTTCATTCTCATTTGTACTTTTGTGTGTTTTGTTTAATAAACAACTCACCACCTCAAATTATTAAATAAATTCTCTTTCTTTTTATTGTTATTTTTTATTTTATTTTATTATTATTTATTGAGACGGAGTCTGGTTTTTGTTGCCCAGGCTGGAGTGCAGTGGTATGATCTTGGCTCACTGCAACCTCGGCCTCCCGGGCTTAAGCGATTCTCCTGTCTCAGCTTCCCGAGTAGCTGGGATTACAGGCATGGGCCACCACGCCCGGCTAATTTTTGTAATTTTAGTAGAGACGGGATTTCACCATGTAGGCCAGGCTGGTCTCGAACTCCTGATCTTGTGATCCGCCTGCCTCGGCCTCCCTAAGTGCTGGGATTACAGGTGTGAGCCACCACGCCCGGCCTTTATATCTTTTTAAGTGATGTCTTTCATATTTAAGTCCTTGATTCCTCTGGAATTGAGTTTTTATGCATAGTGTGAAGTGTGAATCTAGTTTTTTTTTTTTTTTTTTTTGAGACGGAGTCTCGCTGTGTCACCCAGGCTGGAGTGCAGTGGCGCGATCTCGGCTCACTGCAAGCTCCGCCTCCCGGGTTCACGCCATTCTCCTGCCTCAGCCTCCGAGTAGCTGGGACTACAGGCGCCCGCCACCACGCCCGGCTAGTTTTTTGTATTTTTAGTAGAGACGGGGTTTCACCATGTTAGCCAGGATGGTCTCGATCTCCTGACCTCGTGATCCACCCGCCTCGGCCTCCCAAAGTGCTGGGATTACAGGCTTGAGCCACCGCGCCCAGCTGTGAATCTAGTTTTATTTTTTCTCTGGAAATGATTGGCAATTGTCCAGCACTATGTATTGACTTGGTACCTCCTTTCCCTAGGGATATGCAGTGACATGTGTCCATGGGTCTGTTTGTCTAACCTTGAGCCAATATTGCACATCCTAATTACTATGAGTTTATAATAAGACTTGAAATCTGGTGGGTGTCATCTCTCTACTTGGTTTTCTTTTTAATAGTAACTTGGCTATTCTTTCTTCTTCCAAAAATGTTTATAATTCTCCTGTCAATTTCCATGAAAATCCCTATTGCATCTGAATTAAATCTATAGATCGATTAGGGAGAATTGAATCTTTATTTTATTAGTGGACATGATTTGTCTCTCCATATGTTTAGGTATTCATTTTTTTTTTTCTTTCTTTTTTTTTTTTTTTGAGGCAGAGTCTCACTCTGTTGCCCAGGCTGGAGTACAGTGGTACAATCTCGGCTCACTGCAACCTCCGCTTCCCAGGTTCAAGTGACTCTCCTGCCTCAGCCTCCTGAGTAGCTGGGATTACAGGCGCCTGCCACCACACCTAGCTAATTTTTGTATTTTTAGTAGAGACGGGGTTTCACCATGTTGACCACGATGGTATCGAACTCTTGACCTTGTGATTCACCCACCTCGGCCTCCCAAAGTGCTGGGATTACAGGCGTGAGCCACCGCGCCCAGGTCTTCATTATCTTTCAGTAAAGTGTGATAATTTTTCTACTAAAAATCTCACACTTTTTATTAATTTTTAAAACTACTTCTCCTAACTGTACATTGCTGTTGTATAGAAATTCAGTGAACCGGTATGGGATCTTATATCTGGCAACCTTACTTGATTTATGAACTCTATATGTAGATTATTTTCAGTTTTCTATCTATATAACCTTATTATCTGGGGATATTTTTCAATTTTTCCTTTCTAATATTTATAATTTTATTTATTTATTTTGAGAAGGAGTCTTGCTCTGTCATCCAGGCTGCAGTGCAAAGACGCAATCTCAGCTTATGCAACCTCCACCTCCCGGGTTCAAGGATTCTCGTGCCTCAGCCTCTGGAGTAGCTGGGATTACAGGTGCACCCCATCACACCCAACAAATTTTTCTATTTTGGTAGAAACGGGGTTTTACCATGTTGGCCAGGCTGGTCTCAAAGTCCTGACCTCAAGTGATCTGCCTACTTCAGCCTCCCAAAGTGTTGGGATTACAGGCGTGAGCCACCGTGCCCGGCCTCAATTCATTTTTTGGATGTGGGACTTTTCCTTTTTTTTCTTAAGACAGGGTCTCCCTCTATCAACCAGGCTGGAGTACAGTGGTGTAATCATGGCTGACTGCAGCTTCTACCTATCAGGCTCAAGTGATTCTCCTACTTCAGCTTCCTGAGTAGCTGGGACTATAGGCATGCGCCACCGTGCCCAGCTATTTTTGAATTTTTTTGTAGAGACGAAGTCTCACCATATTGCACAGGTTGTTCTCAAATTCCGGGACTCAAACGATCCCACTGACTCAGCCTCCCAAAGTGCTGGCGTTACAGGCGTGAGCCATCATACCCCACCTGGACTTTTCTTTCACATGTGAAACTGAGCCAGGAGTGGTGGCTGTAATCCCAGCTAGTTAGGGGGCCAAATTGAGAGGATCACTTGAGGCTGGGAGTTCGAGACCAGCCTGGGTGTAATAGTGAGACCCTGCCTCTAAAAGAATAACTTTAAAAAATGGTAAAATTGGCCAGGTGCGATGGCTCACGCCTGTAATCCCAATACTTTGGGAGGCTGAGGCACATGGATTGCTTGTGGTCAGGAGTTTGAGACCAGCCTAGCCAACATGGTGAAATCCTGTCTCTACTAAAATACAAAAATTAGCCGGGCATGATGGTGTGCGCTTGTAATCCCAGCCACTTGGGAGGCTGAAGTGGGAGAATTGCTTGAACCTGGGAAGTGGAGGTTGCAGTGAGCTGAGATTGTGCCACTCTACTCCAGCCTGGGTGACAGAGGGAGACTCTGTCTCAAAAAAAAAAAAAAAAAAAAAAAGTAGTTCGAGACCAGCCTGACCAACGTGGTAAAACCCCATCTCTACTAAAAATACAAAAAGTAGCCGGGCGTGGTGGTGAGCACCTGTAGTCCCAGCTACTCTGGAGGCTAAGGCAGGACAAACGCTTGAACCTGGGATGCAGAGGTTGCAGTAAGCCAAGATCGCACCACTGCACTCCAACCTGGGTGACAGAGCAAGGCTGTGTCTCATAAATAAATAAATAAATAAATAAGGCCGGGCGCCGTGGCTCACACCTGTAATTCCAGCACTTTGGGAGGCCAAGGTGGGCGGATCGCCTGAGGTCAGGAGTTCGAGATCAGCCTGACCGACATGGAGAAACCCCATCTCTACTAAAAATACAAAATTAGCCAGGTGTGGTGGTGCATGCCTGTAATCCCAGCTACTCAGGAGGCTGAGGCAGCAGAATCACTTGAACCCGGGAGGTGGAGGTTGCGGTGAGCAGAGATCGTGCTATTGCACTCCAGCCTGGGCAACAAGAGCAAAACTCTGTTTCAAAAAACAAAAAAAGCCCAAGCGTGGTGGCTCATGCCTGTAATCCCAGAACTTTAGGAAGCCAAGGTGGGCAGATCATGAGGTCAGGAGATCAAGACCAGCCTGGCCAACATGGTAAAACCCCGTCTCTACTGAAAATACAAAAATTAGCTGGGTGTGGTGGCACATGCCTGTAGTCCCAGCTACTTGGGAGGCTGAGGCAGGAGAATTGCTTGAACCAGGGAGTCGGAGGTTGTAGTGAGCCGAGATCACGCCACTGCACTCCAGCCTGGCAACAGAGTGAGACTCTATCTGTAAATAAATAAATAAATAAATAAATAAATAAATAAATAAAATGTAAAATTGACCACAAGGCAGACTGATTTCATTTGAGTAATTTATTTGACAAATATTTATGGAGAAGCTTCTCTGCTGGGCCCTGGGCCTGGGCTTTTCTACTGGGCCTGGATATACAGGGGCAGTAAGAGCCCCACAGTGAACTCTAACACATTGCAGCAAGCAGGCAAATGAGACAAAGGATTGCAGAAGGAGAGAGGAGGGAGCAACTGCTTCTGCCCAAGAGAATCATGAAGACTTCATGGAGGTGACAGAGGCCTTGACACACTGAGAGATGGTCCAAGGAGAGGCACTGGGTGAGTGCGCCTCAGCTGTGATGGACGGACTTCCTTCTGAGCTTTCTGGTTGTCGTCTGTGGGGATCGATGAGTCCCAGAGACTGCTCCTCTCGTGGCTAACACTAATTCACCAAGGATCTATACATACTCCTTCCCTTCTTCCCTCCATGCTGGGGGTGCCTGCAGGAGGTGAGAACATGCACTGGCCTTCCAGCTGAAAATCCAGGTCCCTCACCAAAATCAGGGCAGGCCAGCATCAGGGGCCTCCAGATGTAATGCACTGAAAAGGACACAGCCTGGACTCTGAGCTGTTTACACCAAACATATCTGACTAAGTAGTCAGGAGGAAACATGAGACAAATCCACACTGTGGCTTACTATGCAGGATAACTGGCCTTATCCCTTTCAGAAGTGTCAGCGCCATGGGAAACAAGAGCAGCTGGGCCTGCTCTGGAAAAGGGAAGGCAAAGAGAAGTGACAACCAAGGTGCATGAGTTGTGGCTGGATCTTGGATCAGGGAAACACAGCTGGGGAGGACAGTGTTGGGACAACTGGGAATAAATGATAATGGGTTATATATGAGATAATAGTATTTAATCTTTTTCTTTTCTCTCTTCTCTTCTCTTTCTTTTCTTTTTTGAGACAGAGTCTCACTCTGTCGCCCAGGCTGGAGTGCATTGGCTCACTGCAACCTCCGCCTCTCCGGTTAAAGCAATTCTCCTGTTTCAGCCTCCCAAGTAGCTGGGATCACAGGCATGGGCCACCATCCTCCCGTGGCTAACACTAATTCACCTAGGAGCTTTGCACACTCCTTCCCTTCTTCTTCCCTCCATACTGGGGGTAATTTTTGTATTTTAGTAGAGACGAGTTTTCACCATGTTGGCCATGCTGGTTTCAAAATCCTGACCTCAAGTAATCCGCCTACTTTGGCCTCCCAAAGTGCTGGGATTACAGGTGTGATCCACTGCATCCAACCATTTTTCTCTTTTTTTAACAATGGAAAGGAAGTGTGATGTTGTTTCCCTAGGGTGGGAGGCTGTGGGAGAAGAAAATCCATTATTTTAAAAAGCAGAAAAAAAGCCACGGGACTTTCACCTCCTCCCTGTGACACCTGGAACCAGTTTTGGTGCCACTCAGAGCCTATTTCATCATCAGGGAAAGCAGGGATTGTGCTGGTGCCCATCCGGGTGGCTGTTGGGGACTGACTGAGAGAAGATACCTGAGAAGCCTGGCCGGTTGGTTAACTGTCACCTCAACAGGCAAGGAAGACTTAGTGGGAACCTGACTGTGGACTCTGGGGACTTCCCCTTCGTGGGAGATGCAGACATCTGCACTCCTTTGTTGCCCCCTACCACCCTCACCCTATTTCCCAGTGGCTCCAGAGTAGATGCTCCCCACAGGATTTTCCAGCCCAAGGGGGCAGCCTGGAAACATGGCTTAGATCACCTTTGTTGGTTTCCAGCAAATTAAAATTTATCTCTTAGAGAGGAAATGAGGGGCCGGGTTTGTTTTTTTTTTTTTCTTTTTTCCTTTCTCCTTCTTAATGGGCCCCGATGAAGGAAATTAATGCGGGGAAGGGATCAGAAATACGATCCACCACTCGCCGGCACAAAAAGGTCAGGGGGCTCCCTGCGCCCTTAGAGGGGCAGCTGGGCACAGTATGTTTTATTATATAATTAACCTTGACCCTTCTAGGTTCAAAGAGAGAGGCTAGTTGGAAATAAATCAATAGTCTGGTCTGGTCACTTCAAAGGCCACAGAACATGCTGGAAAATTCCATGTTGGCTCAGTGTGTAAATTGAAATAGGCTATGCAATGCTTTTTTAAAGGTGGGAGGGGGCTTTAGGTCTAAAATTGAAATTAATTGTGTATCCGCTTCCTTTAATCAGGCAATCAGGAGTCTTTATTGTGTATCTTGTGGGGGTTGGGGGGAGGCCTGGAGACAGCATTGTGACCTCCAAGTGACCGCTGGGCCAGGCTCCAGGACAACAGGCTTCTCTTCAAGCCTAGGGAGCACCTCCCTCCAGTAGCAGTGTGCGGTCATTTACTGGACGTCTGGAATTCTCAGAATCACCCAGCCATCACCATTGCAATACACAGCATTTATTGAGTGCTTACTTTGCACCAGGTACCAAGGATTTTGCAGTTATTTTTTCATTTGATCCTCATAACAACCCAATTAGATAAGTACCATTATTATCTCTATTACCAGTGAAGAAATTGTGGCTGAAGATCCAGAGCCACTCTGAGGTTTTCCCTCTTTTTTTTTTTTTTTTTTGAGGCAGCGTCTCACTCCATTGTCCAGGCTGGAGTGCAGTGGTGTCATCTTGGCTCACTGTAACCTCCGCCTCCTGGGTTTGAGTGATTCTCCTGCCTCAGTCTCCCGAGTAGCTGAGATTATAGGTGCCTGCCACCAAGTCCAGGTAATTTTTGTATTTTTAGCAGAGACAGGGAGACAGGGTTTCACCATGTTATACAGGCTGGTCTCAAACTCCTGACCTCATATGATCCACCCGCCTTGGTTTCCCAAAGTGCTGGTATTTCAGGTGTGAGCCACCGCGCCCAGTCAACTCTGAGGTTTTCAAAGTCCATTTCAATACCGTGGCTCAAGGAAGATCTGCGCATTTCCAGAGGTCCCATCTTCATGTTCTTTTCCCTCAAGTTGTGAGAAGGTAAATGGTGCCAGGCTGGTGTCTCTTCAAGTCTCCCTTGGCTTTATTCACCTTTCATCTATTTCTGTCCTTTCCCTTCATCTTCTCTTTCTCCTTCCTTCTTTCACTCTTCTTTTTTTTTTTTTTTTTTGAGACGGATTCTCTGTTAGCAGGCTGGAGTGCAATGGCACGATCTCAGCTTACCACAACCTCCGCCTCCTGGTTTCAAGCGATTCTCCTGCCTCAGCCTCCCAAGTAGCTGGGACTACAGGTGCGCACCACCATGCCCAGCTAATTTTTGTATTTTTAGTAGAGAAGGGTTTCACCATATTGGCCAGGATGGTCTTGATCTCTTGACCTTGAGATCCGCCCACCTCAGCCTCCCAAAGTGCTAGAATTACAGGTGTGAGCCACCGTGCCCGGCCTCAGTCTTCCTCTTTTCTGTCCTGATTTCATGCTTTCTTTCCACAAATATTTATTGAGAATTTAGTGCTACTCCATGGCAGCCCTTGTGGTTCATAAAGACATAAGAACACCACACCTGTCCTTAGAAAACGTAATCCGGCCGGGCGCGGTGGCTCAAGCCTGTAATTCCAGCACTTTGGGAGGCCGAGACAGGCGGATCACGAGGTCAGGAGATCGAGACCATCCTGGCTAACACGGTGAAACCCCGTCTCTACTAAAAAATACAAAAAACTAGCCGGGCGCGGTGGCGGGCGCCTGTAGTTCCAACTACTCGGGAGGCTGAGGCAGGAGAATGGCGTGAACCCGGGAGGCGGAGCTTGCAGTGAGCTGAGATCCGGCCACTGCACTCCAGCCTGGGCGACAGAGCGAGACTCCGTCTCAAAAAAAAAAAAAAAAAAAAAAAAAAAAAAAAAGAAAACGTAATCCAAGGCAGGGCTCGGAGGCTCACACCTGTAATCCCAGCACTTTGGGAGGCTGAGGCAGGAGGATCATTTGAGTTCAGGAGTTCCAGACCAGCCTGGGCAACATGGTGAAACCCTGTCTCTACAAAAAAATATAAAAATTACGGCATGGTGGTGCATGTTAGTAATCTCAGCGACTTGGGAGACTGAGCGGGGAGGACTGTTTGAGCCCAGGAGGTTGAGGCTGCAGTGAACTATGAACACACCATGGCACTCCAGCCTGGACAATGGAGTGAGACCCTGTCTCAAAAATAATAAGAAGAAAACATAATCTTAGATTCTCAGAGCAGAGTGACAGACATACACTCTGTGCACAATGAGCTGCAGAAGGAAGTAGCTCTGTATAAGAGAATTCCCACCGGAGTTGCCCAGGCTGGTTTCAAGCCATGCACCTGCTTCAGCCTCCCAAAATGCTGGGATTACAGGCGTGAGCCAGTGCACTGGGCCAAGGATTACTTTTTCTTTTTTTTTGAGGTGGAGTCTCACTCTGTCGCCGGGCTGGAGTGCAGTGGTGCGATCTCGGCTCACTGCAACCTCTACTTCCTGGGTTCAAGCGATTCTTCTGCCTCAGCCTCCGGAGTAGCTAGGACTACAGGCATGTGCCACCACTCCCAGCTAATTTTTGTATTTTTAGTAGAGATGGAGTTTCACCATGTTGGCCAGGGTGGTCTCGATCTCTTGACCTTGTGATTCCCCCACCTTGGTCTACCAAAATGCTGGGATTACAGGCGTGAGCCACTGCACCCAGCCAAGGATTACGTTTTCTTTTTCTTTTCTTTTGTTTTTTTTTGGGGGGTGGGGACGGAGTCTTGCTCTGTCACCCAGGCTGGAGTGCAGTGGCGCGATCTCGGCTCACTGCAAGCTCCGCCTCCAGGGTTCACGCCATTCTCCTGCCTCAGCCTCCCGAGTAGCTGGGACTACAGGCGCCCGCCACCACGCCCGGCTAATTTTTTGTATTTTTAGTAGAGACGGGGTTTCACCTGTTAGCCAGGATGGTGTCAATCTCCTGACCTCGTGATCCACCCACCTCGGCCTCCCAAAGTGCTGGGATTACAGGCGTGAGCCACCGCGCCCGGCCGAGCCCACACTCTTAACCACTGGGCTATGCGGCCTCTTGTGAGGGGACCCTGATTGCCAGGCCGAAGGCACTGGACTGCTCTGGGAGCAATGTGGAGATGTGGTAGGTTACAGATGCAGCCTGCATTTTAGGATATGCCCAACCTCCTCAACCGTCCCACTCAGGGAGGGAGGGGACCTGACTTTCCTGGGCCTCTTTTCACTCTTCAAAAAGAAAATCTCCCTTTTAGTTAATCTAGACCACTGCCTTCCCCCCACCCCCTGCTGCTCCCGACTGGACTCCCCCATCCTCTTCTCCTCCCTACATAGATGTAAGTTAACAGCATGGGCTTTGAACAAGGAGTCTGAAGTTCGAGCCCCAGCTCCACCACCTCCCTTCTCGGAGCCTTGGTTTCCTTATCTCAGATGGGAGGATGACTGTAAGCCCAGCTCTGCCCACTGCACAGCTATGAGAGACGTACACGAGGTGATACGGAGGTGTCTACAAAATGCCACAAGAGGCCGGGCACGGTGGCTAATGCCTGTAATCCCAGAACTTTTGGGAGGCTGAGATGGGTGGATCATCTGAGGTCAGGAGTTTGAGACCAGCCTGACCAATAAGGAGAAACTCTGTCTCTACAAAAAATACAAAAATTAGCTGGGTGTGGTGGCAGGCGCCTCTAGTCCCAGCTACTCGGGAGGCTGAGACAGGAGAATTGCTTGAACCCGAGAGGCAGAGGGTGCAATGAGCCAAGATTGAGCCATTGTACTCCAGCCTGGGCAATGGAGCAAGACTCCGTCTAAAAACAAACAAACAAACAAACAAACAAAAGCTATAAGAAGTAATAACTAGCTGAGTGCCATAACTCGTGCCTGTAATCCCAGCATTTTGGGAGGCCAAAGCAGCTGGTTCACTTGAGCTTAGGGGTTGGAGACCAGCCTGGGCAACATAGTGAAATCCCGTCTCTACTACAAGTACAGAAAAGTATGGCTGGGCGCGATGGTTCACGCCTGTAATCCCAGAAGTTTGGGAAGCAGAGGCAGGCAGATCACTCGAGGCCAGTAGTTTGAGACCAGCCTGGCCAACATGGGGAAATTCCATTTATTCCAAAAAATACCAAAATTAGCCAGGTGTGGTGGTGGTACACACCTGTAGTCTCAGCTACTCAGCAGGCTGAGGCAGAAGAATTGTGTGAACCTGGGAGGCAGAGGTTGCAGTGAGCTGAGATTGTACGACTGCACCCCAGTCTGGGTGACAGTGAGACCCTATCTCAAAATAAAATAAAATAGGCCAGGCGTGGTGGCTCATGCCTGTAATCGAAGCACTTTGGGAGGCTGAGGTGGGTGGATCACCTGAGGTTAGGAATTCGAGACCAGTCTGGCCAACATGGTGAACCCTCATCTCTACTAAAAATACAAAATTAGCTGGGTGTGGTGGCACATGCCTGTTCTTCCAGCTACTTGGGAGGCTGAGACAGGAGAATCACTTGAACCCAGAAGGCAGAGGATGCAGTGAGCCAAGATCGCGCCACTGCACTGCAGCCTGGACGAGACAGAGTAAGACTCCATCTCAAAAATAAATAAATAAATAAATGAAAATACAATATAGGCCAGGTGCGGTGGCTCATGCCTGTAAGCCTAGCACTTTGGGAGGCCGAGGTGGGCAGATCACCTAAGGTCAGGTGTTTGAGACCAGTCTGGCCAACATGGTGAAACCCCATCTCTACTAAAAATACAAAAATTAGCCGAGCGTGGTGGTGGGTGCCTGTAATCCCAGCTACTCAGGAGGATGAGACAGGAGAATCGCTTGAACCCAGAAAGCAGAGGTTGCAGTGAGCTAAGATTGTACCATTGTACTCCAGCCTGAGTACTGTGAGATGGAGTGAGACTCCATCTCAAAACAAACCAAAAAAAAAAAAAAAAAAAGTACAATACAAAAAAAAAAAAGGCCGGTTGCAGGGGCTTACGTCTGTAATCCCAGCACTCTGAGAGGTGGGCAAATCACTTGAGGTCAGAAGTTTGAGACTAGTCTGGCCAACATGGTGAAACCCCATCTCTACTAAAAATATAAAAATTACCTGGGCATGGTGGTGGGCGCCTGTAATTCCAGCTACTTGGGAGGCTGAGGTAGGAGAATTGCTTGAGCCGTGGAGGCAGAGGTTTCAGTGAGCCAAGATTGCGCCACTGCACTCCAGCCTGCATGACAGAGGGAGACCCTGTCTCAAAAAAAAAAAAAAAGTAATAACAGAAGTAGCATCAGTATCATTGGGAGGACTCCATAGGGGCTCCTTCCCTTCTCTGAGGAAACTCTAGGCTATCTGACCCTTTTGATGACTTCCTGACCACCTGGAAACCATGTAAGGCTTTCCTCAGACACATCAACCCACAAAAAGCATATGCCCTAGAAATCTAGTGGTCATTCATTCATACATTTATTGACCATCTGTTAGGTGGCAGACCCCATGCAGCAAATGGAAGCCTTGGGCCTGCTCAGTGAGTTCCCCGTGCACTTGCACACCTCCCAAGCTTTGCTCATGCTGTGCCTGCAGTCTCAGATGCCCTTTCCCTGTTTCCACTCCTTTTCAAAGCCTTCTTTAATTCAGCACTTTAGGATCATTTCCTTCCGTTTCTACAATGTGCTGCTGCTACTCACCCACATAAGTATTTGAATAGATTGCAGTTATTTGTATTCAAGCCTATAAATTCTCAGCTCACTGAGGGTCTGTCTCTCTCCTCTGGGGCCCAGCGCATCTTAATTGCTGGGCTCAATTAGTCACCGGCAGGGATCAGGCCTCAGTTCCTGTGGCTGTAATCCTTTGTTAATTCCACTGGGGGGCAGCAAAGTCCTCCAGTCACAGCCCTCCCAGGAGCCCAGCTTCCAGGCTGCAATGCTTGAACCAGAGGCTCCCTGGGCTCCAGGGAGGTCAGGCCAGCTGCAGGAAGCCCTTCAAGCTCACTTTTCTTTCTTTCTTCTTCTTTCTTCTTTCTTCCTTCTTCTTTCTTCCTCCTCCTCTTCCTCCCTCCCCCTTTTCCTCCTCCTCCTCTTCCTCCCTCCCCCTTTTCCTCCTCCTCTTCCTCCCTCCCCCTTTTCCTCCTCCTCCTCTTCCTCCTCCTCCTCCTCCTTTTTTTTGAGACGGAGTTTTGCACTTGTCACCCAGCCTGGAGTACAGTGGCGTGATCTCGACTCACTGCAACCTCTGCCTCTTGGGTTCAAGCGATTCTTCTGCCTCAGCCTCCCAAGTAGCTGGGATTATAGGCGCCCGCCACTGCTCCCGGCTAATTTTTGTATTTTTAATAGAGATGGGTTTTCACCATGTTTGCCAAGCTGGTCTCAAACTCCTGACCTCGTGATCCACCCGCCACGGCCTCTCAAAGTGCTGGGATTACAGGCGTGAGTCACTGCGCCTGGCTGCTCGCTTTCTTCTTTATCCCACTCCCCTTTCCCTGGCATTCCTCTCCCCACCTTCCCCCAACTTAGGGTCGCTTTGCCCTGCCTGCTCCAGTTTCTCTGCCTATTACAGTGGGATCTTTTGAACACTTAAACTCTGCACTTCACTTACATGAACTCAGTGAATCCTCTCAAACTCTTTTTTTTTTTTTTTTTTTTTTAATAACAGCTCTATCAAGGTGTAATTTGGCCGGGCGCGGTGGCTCAAGCCTGTAATCCCAGCACTCTGGGAGGCCGAGGCGGGCGGATCACGAGGTCAGGAGATCGAGACCATCCTGGCTAACACGGTGAAACCCCGTCTCTACTAAAAAAAATACAAAAAAAAAAAACTAGCCGGGCTAGGTGGCGGGCGCCTGTAGTCCCAGCTATTCGGGAGGCTGAGGCAGGAGAATGGCGTAAAC
The DNA here is from genome assembly GCF_043159975.1 of Macaca nemestrina. Classification (NCBI taxonomy): domain Eukaryota; kingdom Metazoa; phylum Chordata; class Mammalia; order Primates; family Cercopithecidae; genus Macaca; species Macaca nemestrina. The sequence goes on along the minus strand of NC_092131.1, from coordinate 136,701,121 downwards.
CCGGGAGGCGGAGCTTGCAGTGAGCTGAGATCCGGCCACTGCACTCCAGCCCGGGCGACAGAGCGAGACTCCGTCTCAAAAAAAAAAAAAAAAAAAAGGTGTAATTCATGTTCCATGCAATTCGCTGGAACAATTCAATGGTTTTCAGTATATTCAGGACTGTGCAACTGTCATTACAATTTTAGGACATTTTCATCACCCCCAGAAGAAACCCTGTACCCATTAGCTGTCACTCCTCATTTTCTCCCAACCCATAGCCCCCATCAATCTGCTTTCGGTGTCTATAGACTTGCAGTTCTGGAAATATCCTATAGATGGAATTGTACGATATGTGGGCCTTTGAGACTGGCTTCTTTCACTTAGCACCTGTGTAATGTTTTCCAGGTTCATCAATGTTGCAGCACATATTCGTTTCATTTCAGTATTTTTTTTTTAACTGCTAAATATCTCATTGTGTGGATTGACCATATTTTGTTTCTGCATTCATCAGCTGATGGACAGTTGTTTCTGCCTTTTATCTACTGTGGCTAATGCTGCTGTGAACATTGATGTACAAGTTTTTGTGCAAGCATATGTTTTCTGTGTGTGTTTTTTTTTTTTTTTTTTTTTTTTTTTTTGAGACGGAGTCTCGCTCTGTCGCCCAGACTGGAGTGCAGTGGCGCGATCTCGGCTCACTGCAAGCTCCGCCTCCCGGGTTCACGCCATTCTCCTGCCTCAGCCTCCGGAGTAGCTGGGACTACAGGCGCCCGCCACCACGCCCGGCTAATTTCTTTTTGTATTTTTAGTAGAGACGGGGTTTCATCGTGTTAGCCAGGATGGTCTCGATCTCCTGACCTCGTGATCCGCCCGCCTCGGCCTCCCAAAGTGCTGGGATTACAGGCTTGAGCCACCGCACCCGGCCTTGTTTTCTGTTTTCTTTTTTCCTTTTTTTTTTTTTTTTTTGAGACGGAGTCTCGCTCTGTTGCCCAGACTGGAGTACAGTGGCGCGATCTCGCCTCACTGCAAGCTCTGCCTCCCGGGTTCCCGCCATTCTCCTGCCTCAGCCTCCCGAGTAGCTGGGACTACAGGTGCCCGTCACCACGCCCAGCTAATTTTTTGTATTTTTAGTAGAGACGGGGTTTCACCGTGTTAGCCAGGATGGTCTCGATCTCCTGACCTTGTGATCCGCCCGCCTCGGCCTCCCAAAGTGCTGGGATTACAGGCATGAGCCATCACGCCCGGCCCTTTTTTTCTTTTTTTTTTTGAGATGGGGTCACTCTATCACCCAGGCTGGACTGCAGTGGCGTGATCTTGGTTCACTGCAACCTCCGCCTCCTGGGTTCAAGCGATTCTCTTGCCTCAGCTTCCTGAGTAGCTGGGACTACAGGCACCCACCACCATGCCCGACTAATTTTTGTATTTTTAGTAGATACAGGGTTTCACCATGTTGGCCAGGCTGGTCTTGAACTCCTGAGCTCAAGTGATCTGCCTGCCTCGGCCTCCCAAAGTGCTGGGATTACAGGCCTGAGCCACTGCGCCCGGGAAAGCATGTTTTCATTTCTCCTGAGTATATAGTTAGGAATGAAACTGCTAGGTCATCCAGTAGCTACATATTTAGACTTCGTTGTTGTTGTTTTGTTTGTTTGTTTTGTTTTGAGTCAGGGTCTCCCTCTGTCACCGAGGCTGGAGAGCAGTGGTGCCATCATAGCTCACTATAACTTCAAACTCCTGGGTTCAAGTAATCCTCTAGCTTCAGCCTCCTGAGTAGCTGGGACTACAAGCATGAGCCACCACGCCCAGCCTGAGCTAGCTGGTTTTTTTTTTGTTTTTTTTGTTTTTGTATGGTGTAAAGGGTCCAAATTCATTTCTTTGCATATGAATATCCAGTTGTCTCAGCACCATTTGTTAAAAAGACTATTCTTTCTCTACTGAATTGTCTTGGCACCCTTGTCAAAAACCAATTGACTATAAATTTGAGAGTTTATTTCTGGACTCTTGGTGCTATTTTATTGATATATATGTTTACCCAGATGTCAGTACTACACTTTTTAATTATTGTAGCTTTGTAGTAAACCAAGAAAGTATGAGTCCTCCAACTTTGTTCTTTGTTTTCAAGATTGTTTTGGCTATTTGGAATCCCTTGCATTTCCATATAAATTTTCGAATCAGCTCATCAGTTTCTGCAAAGAACCCAGCTGGGTCGACAACCCTTTGAGGTAGGGGCATATTATCTCTATTTTACAGACAAGGAAACAGAGGTGTAAAGAAGTTAAATCATGCCGGGCACGGTGGCTCATGCCTGTAATCCCAGCACTTTGGGAGGTGGAGGTGGGTGCATCACGAGGTCAGGAGATCAAGACCACGGTGCAATCCCGTCTCTACTAAAAATACAAAAAATTAGCCGGGCGCAGTGGCGGGTGCCTGTAGTCCCAGCTACTCGGGAGGCTGAGGCAGGAGAATGGTGTGAACCCGGAGGTGGAGCTTGCAGTGAGCCGAGATCACACCACTGCACTCCAGCCTGGACGACAGAGCGAGACTCCATCTCAAAAAAAAAAAAAAGGTTAAATCATTTGCTCACACTTACACAACTAGGAAATAGCAGAGCCAGGGGTTCAAACCACATCAGTTGGACTCTAGTGTCCACAGCCTGGGCCACGGCCACCACCTTCTTAGCTCCAGAGGGTGCCATGCTTCTCACTAGAAGACAGGGAACAGTGACAGATTGTTGCTCTCAATAGCAGGGCACTGGCTCTGAGCTCTGCACTAGCTCCCAGGTGGCAAAGGGCTGAAGGCATGTGGCCAACTGAGCCACCAGCTAAGTTGGAAAAGTTCCCCCATATAAGGTGACACCTCAGCTAGGTGTGGAAGGGGACAGCTCACTGTTCTCTGCTCCTGCTGGGGCTCCGGTTCTCCTCACCCCAGCCTCAGCCCAATAACTGGGGACTTGGTGGCCACAGGAGAGATGACTCCAAGCTTCCGGGCACAAAACTCTCCAATTGCTTGACCCAACACACTACTATAGCAGTCAGGGATTGAACCAAAGTGTTCTTTCTTGGTAGCTTTGTGACAGTGTCCGCAATACTCCCAGTTAGACACTCTGATTCCTTCAGTGGTTACCAAGAAAGTGCTGGCAACACAAGTCCACATAACAGGGAGCCAGATTTTGAGGCAATGAGATAAAATGCAGCATAGGGAATCCTGGGCCTCCAGGGAAGGAAGCCCTGCCAGAGAGTGGGAGAAACATCTGCAGGAAGAGACACCGCGATGAGGAGAAGCTGTGGGGAGCAGAGCCTGGCCAGAGGGTGGCTATTTTGGAGTAATAGCCAGGGCCAACCCTGCCTTGTGGTGGTGGCACGTGGTGCACGGTGACCAAGGGGCCATTCACATTTCTGGGAACTCAGAGTCCAGTGTCCATGCTTCTCGAGCCCAAGGAACCCTTCCCTTCTCTGCCAACCAGGCTCCTCCTCGGTCTCCTCTTAGCCCCTTATTCTCCCCATTCCCTCCCTGTTCCAAGGTAGCTACAGGGGGGGCCCAGGGGAGCAACAAAGCCCTCAGATCAGTCCCTTAAGTCCCTTCATACCCTGGATCTCCCAGACTCCAGCAATCCTCACACCTCATCCTCCTGAGTAGCTGGGATTACAGGCATGTGCCACCATGCCTGGCTAATTTTCAAATTTTGTGTAGAGACGATTTTGCCATGTTGTCCAGCTGGTCTCAAATTCCTGGCCTCAAGCTGTCTCCCACCTTGGCTTCCCAAAGTGCTGCGATTACACAGTGAGCTACTGTGCCCAGCCCTCTAATACCTCTTTGAGGGAAGGCCTTGGGTTTAGCTGTTCCTCTCCCTGACTTGAGCCTTAACTCAATTCAAGGCAGGCCCCCAGCCTTAGCTGCTCCCACTCACTCATTCCGTGTCCAGCCCCAGCGTCCCCACAGGAGTTGGGGGCACCCTCTGTCTCCTGCCGCCTCCAGCTGTGTCCCCACCAACCTCACGCACAGTCCCAGGGCCATGGGGTAGAGCTTTCCTCCCCTCCCTGCCTCCTGGCTCATATTTGTTCCCCACCTGTCCCTCCGGAGTGGCCCTGTGGTCATTTTATTTATTTACCTACCTATTTATTTGAGGCGGAGGCTCACTCTGTAGTCCAAGCTGGAGTGCAGTGGCATGATCTCGGCTCACTGCTACCTCCGCCTCCTGAGCTCAAGCAATTCTCCCCAGCGGGTGAGCCACTGCTCCCTGCCCCTGTGGTCATTTTAAAACAGTCCATACATTCTTTTTTTTTTTTTTTTTTTTTTTTTTTTTTTTTTTTTTTTTCTTTTTTTTGAGACGGAGTCTCGCTCTGTCGCCCAGGCTGGAGTGCAGTGGCGCGATCTCGGCTCACTGCAAGCTCCGCCTCCCGGGTTCACGCCATTCTCCTGCCTCAGCCTCCCGAGTAGCTGGGACTACAGGCGCCCACAACCGCGCCCGGCTAATTTTTTTTTGTATTTTTAGTAGAGACGGGGTTTCACCGTGGTCTTGATCTCCTGACCTTGTGATCCGCCCACCTCGGCCTCCCAAAGTGCTGGGATTACAGGCGTGAGCCACCGCGCCCGGCCAGTCCATACATTCTTTGACCCTCCATTGAAAAGAAGACTCTAATTCCCCTCAAATTCCCTGAATGTGGCTTGCCTTAGCGACTTGTTCTAAAGAACTGAATATACCAGAAGTGATGATGTGTCACTCGGGCCAGCGTAGAAATGATGTTGCAGTTTCCACCTGGCTCTCTCTCTCAGGACGCTTGTCCTTGGAACGCAGCCACCATGCTGTGAGGAAGCCCAGGCCACACGGAGAGGCCACGTGGAGATGCTGGGCTCACAGCCAGCATCAGCCACCAGACTCAGGAGGGAGGGAGCCTTCAGAGGATCGCAGCCCCCAGGCTTCAAGCTGCCCACGCTGATGCAGAGTGTAGCAGAGACAGCTGCCCCGAGCCCTGCCCAGGCTGCAGATTTGTAAGTCAAATAAATGTGATGTGAAACCACCGAGGTTTGCACTCCAGTCTGGGCAACAGAGTGAGACCCTGTCTCTTAAAAAAAAAAAAAAGAAAAGAAAAGAAAAGAAAAAGGTTGGGCACGGTGGCTCACGCCTGTAATTCCAGCACCTTTGGGAGGCCGAGGTGGGCAGATCACGAGGTCAGGAGATCAAGACCATCCTAGCTAACACAGTGAAACCCCGTCTCTACTAAAAATACAAAAAAATTAGCCAGGCGTGGTGGCGGGCACCCGTAGTCCCAGCTGCTCAGGAGACTGAGGCAGGAGAATGGCGTGAACCCGGGAGGCGGAGCTTGCAATGAGTGGAGATCATGCCACTGCACTCCAACCTGGGCGACAGGGTGAGACTTGGTCAAAAAAAAAAAAAGCCGGGCGCAGTGGCTTATGCCTGTAATCCCAGCATTTTGGAAGGCCGAGGCGGGCAGATCGTCTGAGCTCAGAAGTTTGAGACCAGCCTGGGCAACATAGCAAAAGCCCATCTCTACTAAAAATACAAAAAATTAGCCTGGTATGGTGGCATGGGCCTGTAATCCCAGTTACTCGGGAGGCTGAGGCACGAGAATTGCTTGAACCCGGGAGGCAGAGGTTGCAATGAGCAGAAATCATGCCACTGCACTACAGCCTGGGTGACAGAGTAAGACTCTGTCTCAAAGAAAAAAAAAAAAGGTTTGGGGTTGTTTGTTGCAGAGCATTAGATGATTGGAACAGGTTGCAGCCTTGGTTGCGGCAGATTTCTGTGCAAAGATAGTTTGTGGGGGGTGGTGAGATTTGAGGGGGTTCTTCAGCCTGAGGCCTCTGGGCTATTTGAGATCTCAGGACCCGGATTCCAGTCAGGCCACTCAGCTTTGACACCTATTTCTGCTAACCTTCCTCACTGGAACCCTGCTCTGTCATCTACCCTAGCCTGGCTGAGACTCGTGATAGTTAGGGCAGGCCCTGCCTATATTTCCGTGGGTTTTGTACACAATTTGCATATATCTGCATGATCATACTTTGGTGGATTTTTTTTTTTTTTTGACAGAGTCTTGCTCTGTTGCCCAGGCTGAAGTGCAGTGTTGTAATCTCGGCTCACTGCAACCTCCACCTCCCGGGTTCAAGCAATTCTCCCACCTCAGCCTCCCGAGTAGCTGGGATTACAGGCCTACGCCACCACGCCTGGGTAATTTTTGTATTTTTGGTAGAGATGAGGTTTTGCCATGTTGGCCAGGCTGGTCTTGAACTCCTGACCTCAGGTGATCCACCTGCCTCGGCCTCCCAAAGTGCTGGGATTACAGGCGTGAGCCACTGTGCCGAGCCCATGTTGGAATCTTGATGAAATTTCACTTGAAAGTAGGGTTCTGATCCTAAAAGAACATCTGAAGGCACCTGGCCAGGCACTTCCAGAAGAGGCCTGGGTGTGGTGGCTGGCGCCTGTAATCCCAGCTACTTGGGAGGCTGAGGCAGGAGAATTGCTTGAACTTGGGAGGCGGAGGTTGCAGTGAGCCGAGATCATGCCACTGCACTCCAGGCTGGGTGACAAAATGAGACTCTGTCTCAAAAAAAAAAAAAAAAAAGTCCAACATGTAATAAGACAGAAAAAAATATGGGAAAAAATATCGAGCTGGTCTGGGTGAGGGTGGGCAGAGAGAGTGAGGCCCTCCAGAGAGCTCCCCCTCATCCCAGCCATAGCCAGAGAACCCAATTTACCAACTGCTCTCCTGGTATGTTCCTCTCGAAAGGTGCCCCTGGGTTTAGAACCTGGCTCTCCAGGTCTGCCGAGCCTCTTGGGTGTGAACCCAGGCTTTGAAATTCAGCAGCAGCTGTATTATACCGCTGCCTCTTACTAAGTTGAGGCCAGCTGAGACCTCCAGATCTTTGTCAGCATAACTGCCATTAAGCCCAGCCTCTCTCGCACCTGTCTAAGCTGTAGCAGCCCCAGTCACCTGGCTTCAGGAGCCTGGACTGAGACACAATGGCAGAACAGAGAGGCCTGGTCGGAGTCCTGGCTGAGTGCCCTGGAGAGAATCACTCAGTCACAGCCTGTTTCCTCAACTTCAGAACTGGGAGGAAACCAGTCCTTCCTCATAGACAGTGCATGAAAAGCACACAGCCCGGCCTGGCCAGCACCTGGAGAGCGCTCAACCTTGGTGGGCTGAGCAGGCAGTCTCCTCGCTGCTGGCCAAGGAGGCGTGGAGCGGTGGTCAGAATGCAGAGCCTGGAACCTGGCGGCCTGGCCTGGATACAAACTCGGATCCTGTGTGAGGATCAGACTGACCAACTGGCTGTGTGGGATTTTGGACATTTCCTTCACCTCTCTTTTCTTGGTTTCATCAACTATAAAATGGAGATGACCGGTCAGGCACAGTGGCTCATGCCTGTAATCGCAGCACTTTGGGAGGCTGAGATGGGTGGATTGCTTGAGGTCGGGAGTTCGAGACCAGCCTGGCCAACACAGCGAAACCTCGTCTCTACCAAAAATAAAAAAATTAGCTGGGTGTGGTGGCGCATTCCTGTAATCCCAGCTACTCAGGAGGCTGAGGCAGGAGAATTACTGAACCCGGGAGGCAGAGGTCGTGGCGAGCTGAGATTGTACCACTGCACTCCAGCCTTGGCGACAGAGTAAAAAACTCTGTCTCAAAAAAATACATTAAGTAAATAAAATGGAGATGACGGTCACTAGCATGTCTTCCTCACAGGGAGGGGTGAGGGCTCGGGAACTGCGCCTCGTGTGGCAGAGGTCTGTGGTGTGTGGGGTCTGCTGCTACTATCCCAGGTTCTGGGCCTATGAGGGCCCTGGCCCACCCAGCACTCCAGCCCCTCCCCCAGGGCCTGACACAGCCACCAAAAAACTCCAGGTTCACTTTGGCAACAGGACTTTTATTCAGTCAAAATGAGCAGAGTGTGACAAAACCCAAGTTAGGCCAGGTGACCGCCAGCCCCACCCTTCCCAAGGGAAAGAGGGAGGCTCCCGAGAGAAGCTGCTTTGGGAACAGAGGGGGCACTGCCTTGGAGTTTTGTGGAGCCCTGGGCATCCACACATCATTTGGGAGAAGGGAAGGGACTACCCTTCCCCAAGTCCACACAGACACAGCTCTAGTTTTCTAGGAAAACACCACAAATTCTATCTTCTTCAGCTAATTAACTAAAGTTCAGGGTGGGGGTGTCCCTAGAGGGTTGGGGGTCAGGGACTTTTATGGTCTAATCTCATTCTTAAGGAATACACTTATTTTTTTTTTCTTTAAAAAAAAGTTTTTCTTCTGCTATTTAAAAAAATGTTTCTGAGTGTAACCAAAAATAGGTATTTGTTTCCTTGGTTTTCTTTTCTTCTTCTTTAACTAAGTAGTTCAAAGAACAACACAACAGAAAAGAGAAACAAAAAGTCACAAGAACACAACCCTTAACACACCTTGTATAAAAATAGCTTCCGGCCGTGGCTGCTGACAGTGGGTGCTCCCCTGTCGAGGGGTGGATCAGGCTGGCTGGGTGCCTGAGGCTGGGGCGTCTCTGTGGGGGACACCCACACCCCCTCACCCTCACACACACCCATCCCACGCATGGTACATTCCAGGGGCCAGGCCTGCAGGACAGGAGGCAGGCGGCCAGGTGATGCCACCCTCCCAAGCCCAGGTTCCTCATGAGCATCCCCATCAAGGATGGGCTGGCTCAAATGGGAGAGGACAGAGAAGACGGGGACAGGCGGCGTGCTGGGAGGTGGCTCGTTTGGACAATTTATACTTCAAGGAACAAATTTCCTCTCATTTTTGGCTTCTTTCACATTTTCTCTATGCCCAAACCATTTCTATTTCCGTAGGCCACAAGAGTTCCCCTTGGTGGCCTAACCTCTGGCCTCCCCTCTGCGGGAGAGGCAGGTGGGCTGTGGGCAGGAGGGGCGGGGAGGCAGGTCCAGTGACAACACAGCCCACAGAGCCAGCGAGCCTTGAGGTAGACATTTTCTTTCACACCTGGAAATGGGGAAGTGCTTTTTTTTTTTTTTCTTTTTTTTTTTTTTTACTCTGGACAACAGTGTGGGAAGGGAGAAGGGGTCCCCACCAAGGGGGCTTGAGGTAGGAGTGCATTCGGGCTCTGTGGGGAAAGGGGGCTGAGGCCACCGCCTCACTGCCCCCAGGACATTCATTCCGGCTGAGGTAGGTGCTGAGAGCCAAAACAGCAAAAATCCATCCTGAGAAAACAAGGTCGGTGGAGGGTGACAGTGTCAGGGCCCAGCTACAGCAGGGTCATCTTTTGGAGTCGAATTCACCTTCCTCTATCTCTCTCCCTTTTGTTTTTTTTTTTGATTTTAAGTTTTGCTTTTTAAAGGAAGATGTTAGTTCAGTTCCAAGTCATGTGGGTGCCAGGCAGAGGCGAGGGGGCGTCAGCCCAGGGAGGGAACGGGCTCCTGCAGGAACTGCTCCAGCTCCTGACGGGTGTTGCGAGGGGGGGGGTCCCTGCCAAGGCTGCCTTGGGTTTTGACAACCCAAGAGGCAGTCAGGACAGAAATGCTGGGGAGCCCCCAGGACCATCCAAATCCCACACGACAGTAGAAATCTTGCTTTTGACCTGAGAATGGGCCCCCTCTCCGGCCACCCTCTGGAGCCTGCCAGACACTGGCTACTGTTCAGAGTGAGCTGGCTGGGTAACCCGGGCCTCTGCAGGCCTGGCAGTCTGGCCTTCACCGAGGAGGCCGGGGCCTCTATCTGGGGGTGGTGGGGCAGCCGCCAGGCCTGCGCAGGGGGCCGTGGCCTCCGCTGTCTTCCCCTCCATCAGGCCGCACCCCTGAAGTGGCAGCGTGGAGAGCTGGGTCTCCTCACACGGGGCAGGGGCTGCAGGATCCTGCTGGGGAAAGAGCCCGTCACACAGGTGTGAGCTTGAGGGCCAGGGCGCCAGGCTCCAGCTCAACCCCACTTGGGGCTTAGGGTCTCCAGGTCTCCCTGCCTGACTCAGGGGCACAGAGAAAAGACCTGCAGCTTGACTAAGGCCAATGATTGAGGCCCGTGGCCAAGGTGAAGGGGTGCAGGATCAGAGGGTGACAGTGTCAGAGCCTGAGGCGGGGGCTTGTTCAAGACATGGACACTCACTGTGGGTCTGGGGTCTGGCTGCCCTGCTGCCCCGGCCGGGGGGAACAGCTGCTCCAGCTCCTTCATATCCACATGTTTCTCATCTCGGCCCAGCAGGCCCCGCTCTCCCCGTCTCGCCCCATTTAGGGCCAGAATGCCAGGGTCCCTTTGGCTCCGGGGACCCTGAGGAGGGGACAGCTGGTTTTCCACATCCTTACACAAGAGGACCCTAGGGGTGAGCCAAGAGTTGAGGGGAGGGAGAGAGACGAGAGCCAGAGGCAGTGAGCCCACATTCACCTTCTCTAGGCCTAGTCCACCACACACCAGCCCAGCCCCTCTCCCTGGCCCAGGACCCACCTGCCCCTTTGGCCGAACAGGAGGAAGAGGACACAGAAGATGATGCAGGTGACCCCGATGTGGATGCCGATGACGATGCCTGTGGTGGACGTCTGGTTGGCGGCCTCCTCCTTCCGGCAGTCACATGGTGGGCTCAAGGCTGGGGACAGGGATGGGTTGGAGGCTTTGGCTCTCCAGGTCTGAAGCACTCCTAAACACCCAGCCTCTGGGGGCTCCTCTTCCTTCAGCTGCTCCCACCCCCAAGTGGGAGTGGGAATACCCTTTGACTTTGCCTACAGGACTCCAGCCCAATCTTTTTGGTTCTTTTTACCAGATACTAGGAATAGCATGGACCATTTCATCCTTGCCACAGCTTTGTAAAGTAGGTACTATTATCTCTGTATTATAGAGAAAACTGGGATCAGAGAGGTTAAATAACTTGACCAAGGTCACACAGCCAGCATGTGCATGGCCAAGCTTCAAACTGCAGTCTAAGCCTGTGCTCTCAAGCGTGGCACATGCTATCTCACCCTGTTACTTTCCCTGCTTCTCACCCACTCAGCCCTGCACTCCATCCCCAGCCCTCACCTGTCCTCTCAGATGCTCCCCTCAAAGACACAAAGCGGACTGTGGCGTTGCCGTCTCCATGCTGGTTGTAGGCGAGCAGCTTCACCTCGTACACTGCAGTGGGGTCTGGGGCAAGGCAGGGCGGCTGAGTGACTGCCCCTGCCCCACCACGTGCTCTGTCCTAGCCGGGAAAGGGAGGTGACCCCTGTACACCACCTCCTGGCCCTCAGCGCCACACCCTGCCCAGCCCACTAGGCCCCGGGTTGTTTCTGCCTCACCAAGCTGGCTGAGGTTGTAGGAGGAGACAGTTCCAGGCAGCAGGATGGGGCCGGTGAAGGAGGTCTTGCTTGCTGGGCGGTAAAACAGCTTGAAGCCGCCCTCGTGCTGGGCCAGCCGGGGCCAAGGCTCCCACAGCAGCTGCAGGGAGGAGCTGCCCAAGACCCGCACTGACAGCGGGGGTGGGGCAGGGGCTGCACGTACAGAAAGAGGCCATGATGTGAGGACCCAGCGGAAGCTCTACCTTTCTACTTTCCACCTGTGACCCTGACCCCCAAAAGCCTGACAGCCCTCTGGCTTCTGACCCAGGGCATGTGCTTACGAAAGCAGCACCTTCCTATGAATTAGAAAAAGAAGCCCTTTCCTCCAAGTAGACTCAGCCCTGACAGGCTCAGGGCCGGGCATCCAGCACAATGCACAACCTGAACAAGTGTGCATGGTGGTTCTGCTCTGATACCCTGAGTGCCTGTGGGTTTGTGCTCCACATCCAGGCCTCACCTTCACCCAGGGTGCTGGCTAGGGTGGGCACAGAGGCTGAGCTGGCCCCCCTTGGTGTGTAGGCCTTGATGTAGAAACTGTAGGCCGTGGAGGGCTCCAGGTCGCTGACCAGGTGCTGAAAGGTGCTCTTGCTGACTGCTTCCTGATACTCCAGCTCCGGTGGGTCTGGAGAGGCACAGGGTGGGCAGGGGAGTGTGAAGGACTGGGGGAGTCCTGCCAGCATTGGTGAAATGAGGGCAGCCAGGGTGCCCAGGGGGGACAGCGGGGAGAAGGAAAGGAAGGCATCGGGTCAGGACGTGCAGGATTGGAAGGGATGAGAAATAGTGAATTAGAGGAAGGGGGAGCAGAGCTGGCCGCGCGCACCAGCAGCCTTCCTGATGTGCAGGACGTAGCCGATGATCTCCTTGGTGTTGGCCAGCGGCTCACTCCAGGACACACGCACCTCAGTGGAAGACACAGAAACCGCCCGCACATTGCGGGGAGGCCCAGGGAGCCCCTCAGCCCACAGTACGGTCAGCCTGGCACTGGCCTGTGATGAGCCCGCACTATTCTCAGCCACACACTGGTAGATGGCCTCATCTTCAGGACCGATTCCAGAAATGGTCAGTGTGCTGCAGGGGAGAGAGAGCCTCAGGTTCCCTCCTTCTCCCTGGAGGTTGACCAAATCTCCCCATTTGAGAGATGGAGAAACTGAGTCTTTCCAGGAGACTAATGACTTGTGTGAAGTCTCCCAGCAAGTTGGTGGTGGAACTGGGACTCCAACCCAATCTCCAGACTCCCAATTCTGTGCTCTCCCTGGCAGGAGGTGCACAGTCTACGCAGGCCACTCACTCCAGGACCCCCTTTCCTTGCTCTCCCAGGTCCTCACCCCAGCACACACCACATACGTACCTGTTGTTGTTCTTGAGCCTGACGTGGCCTCCCGGCCCCAGCACCTGTCCGTTCTTCAGCCATGTGACGTGAGGCGGTGGCTCACCCTGGGCTTGGCAGGTGAACATGGCTGTGGTCCCAGCTGGCCTGGAGATGGACTGGGGATGCTGCACAAACTCAGCTGGGGCTGCGAGTGGGGTCAGGATGGTGGGGTGGGTACAGACAGAGACAGCTGTGAGTGACGGCATGAGGAAGGGAACAGGGGATGGGACCAGAGATACACAGGGCGAGAGGTGGGCTCCAAACACACATCTGCCCCCTGAAGACTCCTCCAGGTGGGGCCCAGCCTCTACTCCTGCCCAGCTCAGGAGATGGCCCACCTCCCTCTTCCCTCCGCTCCAGGCAGACCCAAGAGGACTCCTTTATAATGACTATTTAAAAGACTGACATTTGTATCCGAAAGCAATCAAGCTGAGCTCCCTGTTCAGGAAATTGTTAAATAAATAAATGTGCTAATAGGTTTGGCTGCACCTCCAGAAAGCAGTAATGACGGGGAGATGTATGAGCCTCAGTACCGGGGGCCCCCTCGCCCCCACATTCAATTCCGCTCTCCTCCAATCCCAGGCCTCAAGCCTCTATTAAAACCGGGAAATGAAATGCTCCATCACTTTCATTTGGACAGATTAACGGCACATGGAATGCTAAACAAACGGGCATTTAAGTTCCTAATTCTCCCACTTCCCACCCTTTCCCCCGCCTCATCTCCGGCAGGGAACAACCACAGGAAAACCCTGAAAATGTTCATCCAAGCCCAGTGCATGGGGACAGTTAAGCCCTATGGCCAGAGGCCAACTAAAGGACCTGGTAGTGGCAGGGCTCCGCCCTGCAGGAGGGGAGGCAGCTTTGAGTGCACAGTGAGGCTGCTGGCGACAGCGTGAAAATGACAAGCAGGCCAGGAGCGCACAGGCAGGCAGGTGTGGCATGGACGTGCCACACGTGTGAATGAAAACAGCACGTGGGGAGACACGTGTGAGCGACACAGGTGGGGACACCAGCTGAGATGAGAAAGTGGAAATGACTCCCCGGGTATCGGGGCGCTGACGGCCCCCCGAGGGCACGGAGGGGCTGCTGCATGACCAAGACGGTCCACCCATTCCCAATGCAAGCATTTGACTGGAGAACACACCACCTTTGTCCTGGCCTGGGGGCTGGTGAGGGGCGAGGGGCAGGGCGAGGGCGAGTCCAGGAGACTGGGGTGAGACAGGGCCCTGGGGTTGGGCATAGGCTGGAAGGAAGGGACTATGTGGAGATCCCTGCCCTCCTCCCCAGGGTTGGCTGATCCATACCTTGCACCACCAGCCGGCCCTGTGCTGTTCTCCTCACCCGGGTGCCAGGTCTGTTGGCCGCACAGACGTAGACGCCGGAGTGCTGGACCGTCACGTCTGAGATGATGAGGTTTCCCGTGCCCAGCACCTGGATGCCCTCCACCCCAATAGGGCGACCATCTGGGGAGGAAGGGGAGGGGGGATGGCTGAGGGTCAGATATAGATGTGTAAGAAGGAAAGTAAAGGAAACTTCCAGAGGGCTCGCCCTTCCTCCCGTCTTCCAAGGAGCCTCAGTCTTTGACTCTGCCTCTTCCCTCCCAGGCACCTTAACTGGAAAAGGCAGCAGAGTGCAGCACAGAACCCTCGCGCCTAGCAGCGGACGCCCTGTCCTGAACCTAGCATCACCACTGACTCACGGGCCACCTGCAAGGCCCTTCCCTTCTGTTTCACAATCTGTAAAGTAAGGAGTCTGGATTAGATTGACGTTTCCCAGCCTGGTTTTTCTCTCTGGATCCACAGTCACATATCCATTCTATGCCTGGATGGTAAGTCACATCACGGTACTCCTGTGACCTGGTACGGGGGGACCCAGTTAACTTTGTTTCCCAAACTTGTTAGACCAGCAGGCCATTCCTTCTCGCTTGACAGATCATGCTTTGGGAAATGTTGGACCAGATGGTCCCTGGAGTGCCTAGAGGTTCCTCCTAATGGTGAGGCCACTCTTCCCAGTCTCTCCCAGGGACCCGAGCCCTTCCCCCACCCCTACCAGGATCAGATTAGCACAGTCAGAATACAAGGAGACAGCTCCCCATTCAGGCCCTGAAGTGGTGAAATCTACTCCATTATCCTGCCTGCTGCCCCCTCCCTCCCCATCACTCAGCTGCTACAATGTGGCACAGTCTCCCTGTGAATGCGGCCCCACCCCACCCCCTCCAGAGTTTCCTTCCCGAGTGACCTTTCCGCTCAGACAATGTGGGCCCATCTGCACCCTTTCATTTCTCTCCTTCAGCTGCCTGGGGATTTAGGCTGGGGGACTTAGGGGGCCAGGCTAGAGATTGGGGGGCCCAGAGTGAGGATCTAACAACTGGCTGGGATTTTGAGGGGCTTGGGACTGTACAGCTGAGGAACACGGCCAGGGTATAGAGGACAGGAATGAGCAGGAGGGGACAGATTCTGGGGTGCTGAGGGCTGCTGAAGGGTGCTGGGGTCCCCAAGGCCAGGGTGAGGGGAGGACTGCCAGGATTGGACAAGGTAACCCAGGGAGCTAAGCCATCCCTGCAGGGGGAGGGAGAATGGGGTGGACAAGGGGGCCTCCCTGGTCCTTCCAAGAGAGGGAAACTTACCCTCTTCCCAGATCACAGGGATAGAATGGACCCCCAGAGAGAACAAACAGGATTCCAAATTCCCCGGGAGCTGGGTGAGGAGTTTGAGACTGGCCCTCCCAGGGGGTGGGACAGGCTGGGAGGGACAGGGGCTGTGGGGATGAGGCTCACCCAGGCGGCTCCAGGACACAATGGGGCGCGGGTTGCCCGTGGCGACACACTCAAGCACCGCGGTCTGGTGCACCGTCAGGGTGAGGTTCTCAGGCCCCACGAGGATGGCCGGCTCCTTGTAGGCCCCAGAGCCCGAGCCTGGGAGGAAGATGCCACATTTCCTCACTTCAGCTGGGTACTTTCCTGCTTCTTCACCCCACCCACAGCCCAGGACACAGCGGGTGCGAAACAAACACCAGCCCAGAAACCAGGTCCTGTGGGTAGAGAGATACCAGGGGACCAGGACATTCTGGACATCCGTCCCTCTCCTGCTGGCCCTGCAGGACTGCCAGCAATGGGGGAGTCCTGGACATCAGCATAGGATGGGATTCCCAGGGGGAAATGAGCCAGAGATCCAGCCTCAGATTCCTGTGCACCCTCACGCCAGGCAGCACAGAGCCCGGCGCTCTGCACACATGTGGCCGAGAAGGCTGCAGAGGCCAGTTGAAGCGGGTTGATCTAAGGTTGGGGGAAAGGACCGAAGGACCCTCACCTGACACGGTGAGCCTGGCCCCGTGGCTGATCCGGATACTGGCGATGTTTGAGGCCACGCAGTGGAAAATGCCACTGTCCTCAGCTCGAAGTCCTGTGATCTGCAGGACCCCCTTGGGCAGCAATGTGTACCTGTTGAGGGGAGGGACACAGTTGGCCACCAGCACAGCCATTGATATAATCAGCCACAAAGACTCTGGGCATCCAAGACACAGCCCAGGCCCCAAGCACTGCACCGTCCCAACATCATCAGACTCACACTGGGACTTTCAAAGGTGGATATACCCTCAATTCCAGCCTTGACAACGATCACACACAATCCTCAGACACATCCATGAGCCTAGAATCTGGGCCCAGCAAATCATGTGGATACGCAGTCTAAACTGCGGTTGCAGAAACACCACTGTCTCAGGCACCTGTGGGCACCAACTGCAGCTCCCAGAGCCGCGGGCAGTCCTTCTCTAAGGCCAGAGTCACTGGCCAACTCTTTGTCCTCCCTCTGTCTTTCCCACACGTGACTCACCTCTCATTGTCCGTGTCAATTGGGACTCTGTTCTTCTCCCACGTGATCAGAGGTTCGGGAAGCCCATGGATTTGGCACTGGAAGCGGGCCACACCACCCTCCTCGCCCACGGTGGCCTGGGGATGCACGTGGAAGTCCGACATGGCTGGGGGAAGAGAAGTGTATGAGTGCGGCGCGCTGCTGAGGGCAGAGGGGAGGGGAGAATGGGCTGCAGTGGAGTCACAGGCACGGAGACCTGGAGCCCACTCCATCGAGGGGCAGGAGTTTTCCTGCAAGAGCGATAGCTTGGGGGGCCCATCAGCACTTACTCCAGCCTCCAATAGCTAGGAAACATCTCCCCTAACAGGTGGTATAGGCTGGGCTGGGATACTTTGTAAAAAGTCTGGACAAACTTCTGGGTAACAAACCTCTAATAAGGAAATCCTGGGCTGTTCGGACTTCCCTTGGAGACCTTGGTCCCCCAAAACTGACCCATGAAGGCCAATCAAAGCCCTGCTCCTAAGCCCCACACCCCACTTTTTCAGCTTTCAGATTCATTTTCATAAACTCTCCCTAAGGCAGGAAAGGGCTCAGATCCTCAGTGCTTCACATTTTATAGAATTGGAAGCTGAGGCTCAGACAAGGGAAGCAACTGGTCCAATGTTGCCCAGCAAGGACACTGGTCATCAGGCCCTGGTTACCAGGCCCGGGAGCTTTTTTTTGGTCCCTCCTCCTCCTCCTACTCCTCCCACCCCCCAGTTCATCTGCAGTCTCTTGATGCACCTCAAGAGGGTGTCGCATCCATCCAAGGTGACAAGCCTCTCAGAAGACTGTCAGACCTACCAATCTACATTTCAATGTGTCATAAATATTCAGAGACCCCTCCCCACCTTTTGGGGATCTGAACTAACCGCTTGAACTCTGGTCTGCAGAGATCATCAGTGCAGAGGGGCTGCGGTGCACCCTCCCCTCCCAGTGACAGGCTGGTTAAGTGTTCCTGCCCACCCCCGTTTCCACCCATGCCCAGACCCCACCCTGTAATGCCTGGGGAAGGAGCCCCTCCCACTTGGGTTCCCAGCTTCAGCACCAGGGCTGCGATTTCATTAAAATCCACTTTGCTTCAAGTGCGGGAAGGCGGTACACCATCTGTCCAGGCAGGCAGCCCCTCGTCTCAGGCACTCCATCAACTGGGACAGTTGCTCCCCTCCCAGAGGAAGCCCTCCCCCACAGCAGCAGGGACACTGGAGCTCATCCTGGCTCCTGCTCCTGGCTCCCTGGTTGGGGAAGGCCACCCTCCCCGTGGCCCCCATGCCCCATCTCAGGCCCCCTCAATCCACCAGCCTGATCTGGCCTCCAGGGTGGCCCAAAAGGCAAGCCTTTGTGCCCTTCCACCCAGAGTCTCTGGGGGCTGGCTCCTTTGTGGCGTGTTCTCCATCTCATTTGCATGTGGTTCATTAAATATAAACATGCATAAAAAATCCCCCGCCCTGCTTCCTCGTCTTTGAGGGCCTCCTGGGAGTGTGGCTGATGGGTATGTGCGCCTCTTTGTACATGTGTGCAGGGCTGTGTCTCCGTGTATGTGGTCTGAGTGTCCACGTCTGGACAGGAATCCGTCCACTGCTGCGGCGGGTGTGTACCTCTGGTTCGGTGCAGGTAATCAATCACACACATCCCCACATAGGTGCAGCCCTTATAAACAGTACCTTGGGGCCCTGGGGGTGGGAGGTGGGGGGTAAGTGTCCCAGCTGGTGCTCTCATCAGGCTTGGTGAGAGGATCCCCAGGGAGCACTGGGAGGTCGGCCTTCCTGGTCTCAGGCCAAAGGCTGTGTTTGGCCAAGGGAGGTCAGCCCAGGGTCTTGGGGGAGGGGGCCGAGGTGCTGCTGAAGCCCCTCTACTGCCTCTAGCCCTCCACCTCCAGGAAGGCAACTGGGTGCCATGAGCCCAGGGAGTGGAGAGGGCATCCAGGCTCCCAGGTCAGCTGTCTACGTCCCCCAGGCCCTGCTCCTTCGAAGATGGGGAGCTGCCTGCCTCCTCTTCACTCCAGCTGGAGAGGCGCTCGAAGTCCCCCAGGGACCTGGGGTGGGGACTAATGGCTCTGCTGACTACAGATGCCTCCTCATTAAGGAACGAATCCTTTTGTGCTTCTAGCCCCATTCTGGGCTCCCTGGAGGCACCCAGTGCTAGAAGCTGGCCTGAGGAAATATACAAGGGCAAGGGCTGCTTCTTATCAGGGTGCTGGGGATGGAGAAAGTCTGGCTTCCACTGCCTGGCTCCCTCCTCCTCCCCCCAGCACTAAGCAGCCACAGCACAGTTGGACATGGCGCTAGAGCTGGAAGGGTCACAGGTATGGAGCCAGTCTGATATCCTTCATGTGTACAGTGCGACTGACTCCTACGGGTCCCCTGAGGACGCCTGGATGCAGTTAAGTCCACCTCCTGCTCACATTTCCCATCCATCAGAGCAGCACCTTGCTGTACCTTTCCATCAGCTTTACTTGGTTACAGTTCTGCTAAACATTTAATTTGAAGGGTAGCTTTAGGCTGGGCGCAGTGGCTCAAGTCTGCAATCCCAGCACTTTGGGAGGCCGAGACGGGCGGATCACGAGGTCAGGAGATCAAGACCATCCTGGCTAACACTGTCTCTACTAAAAAGTGAAACCTGTCTCTACTAAAAAGTACAAAAAACTAGCCGGGCGAGGTGGCAGGTGCCTGCAGTCCCAGCTACTCGGGAGGCTGAGGCAGTAAACCTCTCCGCCGTAAACCCGGGAGGCAGAGCTTGCAGTGAGCTGAGATCCGGCCACTGCACTCCAGCCTGGGCGACAGAGTGAGACTCTGTCTCAAAAAAAAAAAAAAAAAAAAAAAAGAAGGGTCGTTTTTGCCTTTAAGAGTAATTGAAAATCATGAATCTGAAGCTAATCTCTTTATTTTAGGAAGGGGAAACTGAGGCCTAGGCTCTCTGCTGGGATGTCCCTTAGTTCTGCAACAAGTTTCTCACTCTCCAAAGCCAGGTAACCGCAGAGTGGACTGCATGTTGGACTAGCTTCTTCTCACTGTGTGGTGGAAAAGTAATGAGCTCTAGGGAAGGCTCTTTACCCCCACCCCTGGGAGTCCAGCTGGCTGCATAGGTGTGGTCCAGGAAGGGCAGGTGCAAGAGGAGGGTGTGGTCCTCTTCATCTGAGGCTCCTCCTTCCCTCCCTTCCTTATACCCTCTCTCAGCTTTTTGGTCAGTCCTGCATATTCCTTAGGCGTCCCAAGATTTCTGTGAGACCCTGGGCAGGCAGCGTCCTCTCAGCCACAAATGAAGGGAGTGGACGAGCCACTCTTCAGGGCCCCTCCAGCCCTGCCTCCCCATCTGTCTTCATGAACAGGATCCACAATCTCTGGGCCAGCAAACTCAGCTTAGCTAGAGTCTCCTAAAATCTTCCACGTACATCTGGTTCATAAGCAATAGTATTTTTTCTGTTTTTTCCTTTTGAGACAGGATCTCACACTGTCACCCAAGCTGATGTGCAGTGGTGTGATCCTAGCTCACTGCAGCCTTGACCTCCCAGGCTCAGGTAATCCTCCCACCTCAGCCTCCTGAGGAGCTGGGACCACAGGTGCATACCACCACGCCCAGCTAATTAAAAAAATTTTTTTTTTCTTTTTGAGATGGAATCTTGCTCTGTTACCCAGGCTGGAGTGCAATGGCATGATCTTGGCTCACCGCAAACTCCGCCTCCCAGGCTCAAGCGACTCTCCTGCCTCAGCCTCCCGAGTAGCTGGTACTACAGGTGCACACCATCATGCCCAGCTAATTTTTGTATTTTTAGTAGAGACGGGCTTTCACCATGTTAGTCAGGCTGGTCTCAAACTCCTGACCTCGTGATCCGCCCGCCTTGGCCTCCCAAAGTGCTGGGATTTCAGGCATGAGCTACTGCGCCTGGCCAATTTTTGTATTTCTTATAGAGATAGGGTCTCCCTATGTTGCCCGGGCTGGCACACAACTTTTTTCTTTAGGAAGTTTGAGGAAAAGGGATGTTGGGGCCACTTCAGCCCCCTCAGGGTGGAACATGTTTGATTCACAAGTGTGTTTATGCCCTGGCTTGTGCCAGGAAGCCACAGAGCTGGGTGGACTGTCCCTCATTATGTCTCTCTAGGGAGAGGGTCCCTGGGCAAACATGAGGAAGTAGGGCTGAGGGCCGGATGTCAGGGCACCCTGAGATCTGAACGAGTCACCCTGCAGGCCACTGTGTTGCTGATGACAGTACAGATCAGCTAGTGTGTTAGCACTGAGTATTTATGTCTGGTGCTGGTGGTATTCTGTCTGTGGCTGGTACACCTGACAGTGGTGCTGTCACTTTGGCTCTTGATGCTTTACACTCCTGTGGATGTCTGTTGGCCTGGTGGGGACAGTTTTGGGTCTCTCACTTCAAGCTGGGTGATGGGAGGTGGGTGATGGGCAATGGTCTTCCAGGTGTGAGGGCCAGAGAAAGCGACAGGGAGGACAAAGTCCTGCTTGGCAGTAGTGGGGAGAAAGGAAGAAGGCACCTTTGTCTACAGCGATCTGGGAAGGAATCTCCCAGCCCCGCCCTGCCCCCACCAGAGGTGCGACCAGGTTGTGGGGAGAGACAGAGGGCAGAAAGTGAGCTTAGCAATTCACAGGACTGGAAGGGAACAGAACACAGGCAGGAAACAGTTCCTGGAGACCTCTATAAATCACCCAAGGGGAGGGGCCACCTGAGAGCCAGATCTAGGGCCGCTCAGGGAGGGGAGGGGGACTCTCTTCCTGGTCCAGGACCTCTGGTGAGGTCAGGCCTGGATCTGATTAGACAGGCTCCAGGGGGAGGTGGGGGGCAGCAAAGGGTCGAGGTAGAGTGCTGGGAAGGAAGCTCAGGCCCCCCACCCTTTGGCCATAGCCAGACTCCTATCCGGTGTGTGATGGTAAAAAAATCTGGGGGCATGTTTGGATGGAGAATCCAAAACATAACCTTTGCAAAAGCGAGGGGCCCTGGGGCTCTGAAGTGCTGGCTGTCCCCACCTCATACAGCCATTCAAGAGGGGCAGTTGTGAACCACAGACTCTTCTGAAGGCCACCAAGGCCTATTCCCTCCTTGTATCCATCCCTGCCAAAGACCAGGGACACGCAGCCTTCTGGATGTCCAGCCCCTCCTCAGACAGGTGGGATGATGATCATGTTTTTGCTTACTCCAGACACATGCCTGAATCCCATACAGTTCTACCCACTGCCCCCAACTTTTCCCTTTAGAACCATAATTTTTCTTTTTTGAGATAGAGACTCATTCTATCACCCAGGCTGCAGTGCAGTGGTGTGATCTCAGCTCACTGCAACCTCTGCCTCCTGGGTTCAAGGAATTCTCCTGCCTCAGCCTCCCCAGTAGCTGGGACTACAGGCGTGTACCACCATGCCCGGCTAATTTTTGCAATTTTAGTAGAGACAGGGTTTTGCCATGTTGGCCAGGCTGGTCTCGAACTCCTGACCTCAAGTGATCCACCTGCCTCAGTCTCCCAAAGTGCTGGGATTACAGGCATGAGCCACCACGCCCAGCCCACATTTTCCAATATAGTGGCCAGCTATTAAGCACTTGAAATGTGGCCAGTCCAAATTGAGATGGGCTGTAAGCATCAAATACACATTGGATTTTGAAGACCTAGTATTAAAAAAAGAGAGAGAGAAAAGACCCTAATCTTAGGGAAATGCAGATCAAAACTACAATGGGATGTGTACTATCAAAAATACAGAAAATAGCAACTGTTGATGAGGATGTGGAGAAATCAAAACCCTTGTGCACTGTTGGTTGGGATGTAAAACGGTGCCGCTGCTGTGGAACACAGTATGATAACTCCTCCAAAAATTAAAAATAGAATTAGCATGTGATCCAGCAATCCCACGTCTGGGTATATACCTCAAAGAACTGAAAGCAGGGTCTCAAAGAGATATTTGATAATGTCTATAGCAGCATTATTCACAATAGCTAAAAGGTGAAAGAAACTTGTGTCTATTGACAGATGGATAAACCAGATATGCTATATCCATAGAGTGGAATATTATTCAGCCTTAAAAAGGAGGAAATCCTGACACATGCTACAACAGGGATGAACCTTGAGGAGGACACTGCTAGGTGAGATAAGCCAGTCACAATAAGATACTGCATAATTCTACATATATGAGGTACCTAGAGCAGTCAAATTCATAGCCCATAGGGCCTTACATCATCAGAGGACTTTGAGTAAGTTTCAGTCATCAACATCCCATGTCTGTGATGTCCAGTGTGGTAGCTACAAGCCACATGTGGCCATTTATTTATTTTTTGAGACAGGGTCTTGTTCTGTCACCTGGGCTGGAGTGCAGTGGTGCGATCTCAGCTCACTGCAACCTCTGCCTCCCAGGTTCAAGCGATTCTCATGCCTCAGCCAAGTAGCTGGGGTTACAGGCGCCTGCTACCACGCCTGGATAATTTTTTGTATTTTTAGTAGAGATGGGGTTTTCCCTGTTGGCCAGGCTGGTCTTGAACTCCTGGCCTCAAGTGATCCTCCCACCTGGGCCTCCCAAAATGTTGGGATTAACAGGCATCAGCCACCATGCCCAGCCTCACATGTGGCCCTTTAAATTAGAATTACAGCCAGTCGCAGTGGCTCATGCCTGTAATCCCAGCACTTTGGGAGGCCAAGGTGGGTAGTTCACATGAGGTTGGGAGTTCAAGACTAGCCTGACCAACATGGAGAAACCCCATCTCTACTGAAAATACAAAATTAGCCAGGTGTGGTGGCACATGCCTGTAATCCTAGCTACCCAGGAGGCTGAGGCAGGAGAATCACTTGAACCCAGGAGGCGGAGGTTGCCGCAAGCCGAGATAGTGCCTGGGTAACAAGAGCGACACTCCGTCTCAAAAAAAAAAAAAAAAAAAAAATTAGAATTACATACAATTAAAAATTTTAGTTCCTTCCTCTCACTAGCTCCATTTCAAGTGCTCAGCAGCCACAAGTGGTTACTGGCTACACTATGGGTCAGCACCAATAGAGAGCTTCAGTCATCACAGAGAAGTCTATTGGATAGCACGCTGGTCCAGACCTGAGGCAAAGCCGTGGACTCCCCTACCTCCCCTACTGCCTTCTCTCCTGCTCATGGTCTCTCTGGCGGTCCCACCAGAAAGCACCCCACCTCTCCATCCTCATCACTGGCCAGCCTTGCCCCTGCCCGCACCCTCCCCTCTTAGACACGTGGACTCAGAGGCTGATGACGAGGCCCACACCGGATCCCACGCTAAGGCTGTCACGCTGCAGGGCAAGAAAGGCCTCACACGGAAAGATTTCTGTTTCCAGTGAGGAAATACTTGCTAAAAACTTTTTTTACTTTTGTGTTTTTATTTATTTATTTATTTATTTTTGAGACAGGGTCTTGCTCTATCGCCCGGGTTCACCTCGACCTCTTGGGCTCAGAACTGTTTGAGGTAGCGGTACAGGGAGGAGATTAATGGTAAAGGTTCTGGAATCGTACAGAACTGAGTTCAAATCTCAGCACCACTATTATGAGCTGTGGGATCTTGGGCGAGTGACAGAATCTCTGGAAATCTCTATTGTCTCACTTATAAAACAGGGATGATCACAGCTCACGTCGCTAGAGCCACTGCAATAGGGGGATTCAACGAGCTATGTTGGTAAACTGCTTAGCGCAGGCCTTGGCAGAGAGCAAATACTGGCTGGCTATCTATTCTTGAGGGAAGATGGTATAATCTTGAGTTAAAAGAGAACTGAGAGGTTGTGGAAGAGCAGGGCGGGGGGTCAGGAAGAAATGGTGGTGACTCTCTTCTCCCTTTAAAGGGCAGCCTCTTTCCTCAGAGGGGATGAGGCTCGGGGAGTCCGTGATGGAGCTCAAGCTGTCTGGAGAAGGGAGTAAAAACTGGATTTGCAGGGCCTGAATAGTGTGGGAGCAGGATATGGGGGGGGCGAGCAGCAGGGTATAAACCAGAGCCTCTTCTACCTTACTTCTGCCTGGGGGCTTCACAGGGGTCCCAATAGACAAGCTGTCAGTTGGAAGAGGCCACTGGGTAATTGAGGCCTTAATTTCTCTAGTAAAATGTTTATGAAGCCTATAAACCCAGCCCTTTATTGGCCAGGCTCATTCCGGGGGTTGGATGTGGCTCTCCGAGGTATAGTTAAAACACCTGCTGAACTCAGGCACCCGATGGCTACTCTGGCCTCCACACGGACCCACCGGAGCCACCAGGAAGAGTGCTAGTGGGGCACAGCTGGGGAAAGATGGCCCCTGGAGGGCAAGGAGGCCAGCCATGTCGAATGCTCTTTAAACTCCTCAAGGCAAATGTCCCATCTCTAAAAGTCTATGAGGAGAAAGGTGGTGGAGAGAACCCTGAATCTGGGAGAGGCTGGCCACTTGCTCAGGGTCCCTGGTGGGGTAGTGGTCTTGTCAGCAGGGTTCTCTGGCCCAGGCTCACCCTTCCCAACCCTCTGTCCCATGTACCCATCATTTGGGTCCCCACTTAGCCCCTGACTTTGGCTCTGCTAGGGAAGAACCCCCACACTGACTGGCTGTGATCATCTGGGGTGGGGGAAGCATGACTTACTTCCCTGGGCTTCCAAAGGAGCGTCTGAGAGTTGAATGAAGGCTCTGAACCCAAAGAGTATGTTCTGAGAGAGGGGAAGGCTGTGTGGCATCTGGGTGTTGGAGTGGGTGGGGGTGGGTATCGGAAGATGGGTGTCTGGCATTTACAAATAGCCTCAGGGGACTGTGGTGGCTTCGCTGGGGGTGACTGACCCATCTGGGACTTTGCCTAGTGACCCTGCTCTGAGGAGCCTCTGGATGCCTTTGTCTGCCTTCTTGGTCTCCTCATGTCCTTTACCCCCTGCCTTGGGCCCCTGAACCCCAGCCCCTCCCTCCTCCCTCCCTTGTTACCACCAGCTCACCACTCCCCCACACCCAATTCTAACACAAAAGGCAACTTTGTCTTTCAAGTCAGCAGCCATAAATCCACATCTCTCCCCTCTCACAGCCACCTCTGACAAACAGGGGCCTGGATGAAGGAGAGGTGGGGGGCAGTGGGAGGTTGGATTCCGCTTTGGGAATGTCCCCACATCTAGCTGTTGGTCCCCTGGCTGGCGGACTGGGTGAAATGGACTACAAGGCCAAAGGCGTGGCTGCAGGGGAGGCAAAAGGGCTCTCAGCAGCCTCCAGGCTAGACTTTTACAAGCCAAGGGGAATAAAACCGCTTAAAGCCCTGCTTTTAATTACTCAGTCCCATAATTTGGAGGCTCCAGTTCTTCCTCCAGATCAAGCCATGAGCAACTCCTCCCTCAGTGGAGGGTGTGAAGTGTGCCTGGGGGTGTGTGCTGTGGGATGCAGGCAGGGGACCTGCCTTAGACAGCCCAGGGACTAGGGGGTGCACTGCCCTGCATTTCATGGTAGTGTCTCACATTGAGGGAGGAGGGAAAGGGAGAAAAGCATCTCCTGTTCCATGTGACCACCCCACCAACCCCATGGCCAGGTTTTCAAAAGCAGTCCCAGTTTCAAGTATTTTGCCGTGTTTTCATCCTACATATCAGGCAATGAATCAGGATGTGTCCTGGTTTTTGGTTTGGGAAATATAGTCATCTGTCCTATTTACACAGCAGACCCACTGAGTCAACTGTAAGCATTCATTCAACAGATACTTACTGAATGCTAATGTCTCAGACAGGACGTTCTGGCACCCCAGGAGCAAACTCTCTCCATCCCACAAATCCGTCCTTAGGTGTGCACACCCAAGCTCCTAAGAAACATCAGAAGGTTGAGGGCCAGGTGCAGTGGCTCACGCCTGTAATCCCCAGAACTTTGGGAGGCCGAGGTGGGCAGATCGCCTGAGCCCAAGAGTTTGAGATCAGCTTGGGCAACATGGTGAAATCCTGTCTCTACAAAAAATATACAAATTAGCCAGGCATGGTGGTGAGTGCCTATAGTCCCAGCTACTCAGGAGGCTGAGGCAGAAGAATCGCTTGAGTCCAATAGGTTGAGGCTGCAGTGAGCTGTGACTGCGCCACTGCCCAGGTAACAGAGTGAGACCCTGTCTCACACACACACACGCACACACACACGCACACACAAATACAAAATAAATAAGAAAAGAAAGAAAGAAAAAGAAAAGAAAAGAAAAAAGAAACATCAGAAGGATGAAAGCACCAGAGCCAGGAAGGTCACTGTCACAGTAATATGGTTCTGAAAAACAAAGACCTGCAAAGGCCATCAATAGGCAAAGGTTAGATATTACTTCCATCTGTATAACTCTGAGAGGTAGGGATTACTAGCCCTTCTAAGTTAGGTAACTTGCCCATGGTCACACAGCCAGTCAGTGATGTTAAGGCAAACATTTGGACTTACAATGGTCTGACTCAAAATCCAAGGGTCTTTCCCTTCATCACAAAGCTGTCCTCAGTGGGGAAATACACATTCAAATGACCCTTAAACATAACTGATGAGGCCTAGACTCACCCAGAAAAACACAGAGGCACACAACCTCTATGTTGCTAGACCCTTACTGCCACCCTTCCTACTCATACTCAGAGTCACTCATGACACAGCAGGCTTCACTTCAACTCCCCCAGGGTTTGGTGGTAGGTTTTACAGAGAGTAACTAATGCAAATAAGCACCATGATAAGGTGGTATTATCACCCCCACTAATGGGCACTGTGCCGCCACATGGCTCCTAATTTCTATTAATACAGGCATATAAACAACCAAGATGGCTCTTCCTTGAGCACTTCCAACTCTGCCCTCCAGCAGATCTGAGCTGTGAAGCCTTGCGAGGGTGGGCCTGCAGGTCTGTGCCTGTAGTCTAGCCTGTTGGGTTGTAAAAAATACAGAATTTATTTTTCTGTTTTGGGGGGCTTGGGGGGGAAGCACTGTGAAATGCTAGTGGCTTCCATGGAGTAAAAGGGTGGCCACGAGACTCAGCTCTTTTTTTTTTTTTTTTTTTTTTGAGACGGAGTCTCGCTCTGTCACCCAGGCTGGAGTGCAGTGGCCGGATCTCAGCTCACTGCAAGCTCCGCCTCCCAGGTTTAGGCCATTCTCCTGCCTCAGCCTCCCGTGTAGCTGGGACTACAGGCCCGCCACCTCGGCCAGCTAGTTTTTTGTATTTTTTTTTAGTAGAGACGGGGTTTCACCGTGTTAGCCAGGATGGTCTCGATCTCCTGATCTCGTGATCCGCCCGTCTCGGCCTCCCAAAGTGCTGGGATTACAGGCTTGAGCTACCGCGCCCGGCCCTTTTTTTTTTTTTTCTTGAGACAGAGTCTTGCTCTGTCGTCCAGGCTGGAGTACAATGGCATGATATCAGCTCACTGCAGCCTGCAGCCTCCACCTCCCAGATTCAAGTGATTCTCCCACCTCAGCCTCCCGAGTAGCTGGGATTACAGGTGCCCACCGTCATGCCTGGCTACTTTTTTTGTATTTTTAGGAGCGATGGGGTTTCGCCATGTTGGCCAGGCTGGTCTTGAACTCCTGACCTCAGATGATCTGCCTACCTTGACCGCCCAAAGTGCTAGGATTACAGGCGTGAGTCATCATGCCCGGCTGAGACTCAGCTCTTTTAACAACTAGATATGTGATCTTGGCAAAGGCAAAGCCCCTCTTTGAGCCTCTTTTCCCTCCTCTGTAAAATGGAGAAATGCGAGTTGGACAGCTCAGTTACTGGGTCTCATCCAGCTGCAACCTTTGAGGCACATCTGCTTCCAAATACCAGCCAATGGTGCAGGGTCAGGGGCTGGGAGATGACTTGGAATTCTTCTCTGCCTTGGACTTGAAAATGTCCAGGCCCAGCAGAGCCCCTCTCCACAGACTGTGCGTCTCTACCAGTGTCAGGGTCACCAATCTTCCTTATGTAAACCTGCCCAGTCCCACAATATCCCTAACTTCCATCATTCTGGTCAGGACACCGGTGTCAGGGTCACCAATCTTCCTTATGTAAACCTGCCCAGTCCCACAATATCCCTAACTTCCATCGTTCTGGTCAGGACACCGGATCTCCCTCACCTCCCGGAAGGGTGTCTGGTTAGAGGGGCCCAGGCTGCAGCTATTAAGTAAATTGCTTTCACATGACCACAAGGACAACTCAACAAAAACAGATACTTCCCCCGAATTTCCAGAACCATATATTAGGATTTGTAGGAACTAATATAGTTGGGGTTTAGGTAACAGAGAGGCAGGTTGAGATCAGCTTCTGGCTCTGTCACAGATTCCCTCTGTGACCTTTCGGTTCCAACCTTGGTTTTCTCATCTGTAAAATGGGAGTGGGGCAGGATAGACAAATAATCTCTAAGGTCCATACTAACATTAAGATGCTAGGATAACACTGGGTAAAGTGGCCCCTTTCCATCTGTCAGAGGCCTGTGAACCAGAGTAACTCCATCTTAAACAGGAGCTGGGTGAAAGAAGGCTGAAATCTACTGGGCTGCATTCCCAGATGGGTAAGGCATTCTAAGTCAAAGGATGAGATTTTGTCAGCACAAAATACAGGTCATAAAGACCTTTCTGATAAAACAGGTGACAGGCTGGGCGTGGTGGCTGAAGCCTGTAATCCCAGCACCTTGGGAGGCCGAGGCAGGTGGATCACCTGAGGTCAGGAGTTCGAGACCAGCCTGACCAACACGGTGAAACCCTGACCCTACTAAAAATACAAAAACTAGCTGGGCATGGTGGCGTGTGCCTCTAATCCCAGCTACTTGGAAGGCTGAGGCAAAGCAGGAGAATTGCTTGAACCTAGGAGGTGGAGGTTGCAGTGAGCTGAGGTCACGCCATTGCACTCTAGCCTGGGTGACAAGAGCGAAACTTCATCTCAAACAACAACAACAACAACAACAACAACAACAACAACAAACCAGGTTGCAGTAAAGGAGCTGGTCCAAGCCCAATAAAACCAAAATGGACACGAGAGTGACCTCTAATCATCCTCACTGCTACACACTCCTACCAGCGCCATGACACTTTACAAATGCCATAGCAACGTCAGGAAGTTACTCTATACAGTCTAAAAAGGGGAGACATGAATAATCCACCCTTTGTTTAACATATCATCATGAAATAACCATAAAAATGAGTAACCACCAGCCCTCGGGGCTGCTCTGTCTATGGAGCAGCCATTCTTTTATTCCTTTACTTTTTTTTATAAACTTGCTTTCACTTTGTACTGCAGACTTGCCCTGAATTCTTTCTTCGCAAGATCTGACAACCCTCTCTTGGGGTCTGGATTGGGACCTCTGTCCTGTAACATATTTCTGGCCATCACAGAAGGACTATAGTGCAGAAACATTTACCCAGCGGCTACCTTTGGGTAAGTGTTGGGGTCCTGTAACATATTTCTGGCAAACAGTGGAAGGGACGATACTGAGGAGACACCCCAACCCAAAGGAAATAGACTGCAGGGCTGATTGGAAGACTTTGGGTAAGTGATGCGGTATCCAGGTAAAGAATGGGATTGGGTTAGTGGCCCAACTTCAGGGAGTTAGAGTCTCTTCAAGACAGAGTGGGTTAAAGGCCCCTCTTAATAACAGGCAAGGACGTTTGAGCAACCCTGGGTTAGAGGCCCGACTTAGGAGGGCTAGAGTCCCTTCTAAGATTTAGGGGGTTAGAGGCCCCTCTTGGTAAAGTCCCTCTTGTCTAAGAACAGTTTTGGCACTATGGGATGTTAACTGCTATCTCTTTGGATTAAGCTGCTTTGCACTCTTTGCTGATGGCTGTGGGTTATGGGATTAGGCATGTACAGGATCTTGGGACATGGGGAGCTTTTTCCTCCCTAAAACGGGAAACTCAAGAGCTGCTAGGGTTGCTAGAAAAAATCCCTGCTTGACCGACAGCAGCCATCTGAACTTTTCAGTGTCACTGCAATGCGTGGGTCTTTCTCTGGCCTCCTGATCATTTTGCTTTCCCCACCCTGCCACAGGCAATGCTTTTCTTTCTCTCCTTTCTCTTTCTTATCTTTTCTATTACTCAGGGCGACCATCTTGCCCAGAGACCATGTGTTGAAACTCCTAGTTGGAGGTTGGATTAAAGATGACAGGCTCATCTGGGGGCAAATTTAAGCCTTGCCAGTTTGCTATTGGGTGCTAAGCAGAGTAGCTAATGTCTATGTTTTATTATCACACGTATTTTGCTCTGGCCAGAATGAAAAAAAATAATTTCCCTTTATGATGCGGCTTGGCCCCTGGGGCGATGGTGCCATAAGCCAGATCAGTAGGGTCGCTCAGGGAAAGGGAACCCAGAAGCCTGACATGCCAGCAAAAGGGAAATAATTCCTTACCAGTCAGATTTGGGGTTTCTCTCTCTCTGTGCAAATGGTTGAATGAATGGGAAAAAAAATCTGTTATCTCCTTTGTAAAGTTTTGATTAATGCGAAAAATAATTCTAAGGCTAGTCTTAAGCTGGTGTATTTTGTGCTATGAATTCATTTTCTGTGTCGAGGGGGTATTTCAGGATAAAACATGGGCTTAGAACACCTGTAAGTCCACTTTTCAAGATGACTCAGCAAGCTGCTCGGTAACAAACTTGGCTGCAGGTCCCTGAAACAAACAATAAACTGGATGAAGTCTCCACTTTGCACTATGTTCTTGGGAGCTTCACCTTTTAACCATGTGGTGGTACTTTCTTTTGGTCTCTGCCTTCAGGGAACAGGAATTTTAGGGTTTGTGTCATAATTAACTCAAAAAATGTTATTAAATAGTTAAAATCTTTTGCAAGCTCAAAATTAACTACTCTAGATTTCTTCCGAGAAAGAAACTAGAGATGGCCCCATCCTGTAGCTCAGCAGCTAAGGGTTTTGCACTTTCACAGTGGTGGTCCGGGTTCAGTTCCCCACCTAGGAAGTAAGTTGTTTCTGGTTTAAATGTCTGCGTGACCTTGTCTATTCTCTTCTCTGTGGACAGTCTTAAATTTTCCTTTCTCTAAGCACCTAGGAGGTTACCTTTGGTAAAGATCAGAAGTTAGAAATATTGGCCGCTTGGCAGGGATAAAGTTGGGTAATAAGAGATCTGAAAGGATTATTTATTTATTTATTTATTTAATTTTTTTTTTTTGGAGATGGAGTCTCGCTCTGTTGTCCAGTCTGGAGTGCAGTGGCTCGATCTTGGCTCACTGCACCCTCCACCTCCCAGATTCAAGGTATTCTCCTGCCTCAGCCTCCTGAGTAGCTGGGACTACAGGCACCTGCCACAGTCTCCTGAGTAGCTGGGACTACAGGCACCTGCCACCACGCCTGGCTAATTTTTGTATTTTTAGTAGAGATAGGGTTTCACCATATTGGCCAGGCTGGTCTCGGAACTTCTGACCTCAGGCTGCCTCAGCCTCCCAAGTGATCCACCTGCCTCAACCTCCCAAAGTGCTGGGATTATAGGCATGAGCCACCATGTCCAGCCTGAGACTCAGCTTTTTTTTTTTTTTTTCTTTTGAGACAGAGTCTTGCTCTGTTGCCCAGGCTGGAGTGCGATAGCATGATCTCGGCTCACTGCAACCTCCGCCTTCCAGGTTCAAGCAATTCTCCTGCCTCAGCCTCCCGAGTAGCTGGGATTATAGGCGTGTGCCACCATGCCCGGCTAATTTTTGTATTTTTAGTAGAGATGGGGTTTAACCGTGTTGCCCAGGCTGGTGTCAAACTCCTGAGTTCAGGTGATCTGCCCGCCTCAGCCTCCCAAAATGTTGGGATTACAGGCATGAGCTATGGTGCCCGGCCAAGAGTCAGCTCTTACCTGCACTTCTGCCTGGTATGTCCTAGGCTAGGCTGTATACTTAGTGCATAATTAAAATCTCGAATTTACCAAGGTTTTCACCAAAAATAAAAGTTGCTAAGAATTAACATTATAACATGTAATTGAAACTACTAAAGAAACAATTTAACATGCAAGGTGTGTAAAGAAAGTAAAATGTGTTTTAGTGAAAGATTATAAGAAGTCATGAGAATGTGGATTTTTTTCTGCCTAAAGTATTAAAGGATTGTTTTTAGTAAGAAAAAAAATCTAAACTTTAAACAAGGTGTGGAAGGTTCATAAAAATTAATTGTAAGATATTCTGTATGTGAACATATTGGCTAAAGTTAAAGCCGTATTATTCAGTTTTTCCGTAAATTAAACATTGGAATAGAAGCACAACAGGTATTTCTTAGAGCACTAATCTGTTCTTTCACAAAAAAATGTAAAGGGTTATAAAAGGTTTATAAGAATCTTACTGGCCAGGCGCAGTGGCTCACGCCTGTAATCACAACACTTTGGGAGGCCAAGGCGGGCACATCATGAGGTCAGGAGATTGAGACCATCCTGGCTAAGACAGTGAAACCCCGTCTCTACTAAAAATACAAAAAATTAGCCAGGTGTGGTGGCAGGCGCCTGTAGTCCCAGCTACTCGGGAGGCCGAGGCAGGAGAATGGCATGAACCCAGGAGGCGGAGCTTGCAGTGAGCTGAGATTGCGCCCCTGCACTCCAGCCTGGGCGACAGAGCAAGACTCCATCTCAAAAAAAAAGAATCTTACCTTATGGTTAAACATTAACATTGGGTAAATATGTCTATAAAGTTTTATTTAAAATTGGGTTTAATAGTACATTAATGTAAAGGTGAAATTTGGCTTATTTGGTACAAAAATCATACAGGAAGCATTGTCAAATATGAAATGGTGTTTTGCTTTCTTTGGACTATATTTGCATAAATGTGTTATTGGTATAAGGTCCAAAGTTATGGGAAACTCCTATAATTGTAATATAACTTAATGTATGTTATTAATAATTATAATTGTTATGTAAAATTTTGTGTGCCACAGAAGTAACCAAATTTCCTTATCAATTGTGGCTTTAATAGTGGCTGTCCTAAAACTTTTTATCATCCAGACAATTGTTGTCTTGTTTTAATCCTCTTTAAAAGGTGTTTTATAATCAACTATAAAACTCTAGCAGGTGTTCTTAAATGCAGGTTTCTAATAACTTTGGAAATTGTAACATTAGAATAGAGGAAACAACTTGCAGAACTCCCATGAAGAGCTGGAAACTTCATGAATATCAGATAGAATAGAAGTCAACTGAATTAACTGAACCAATAGAAAACTGAAGTAATTTTTTAAATTTTGCTTAAAACGTTGCTGATCCTTTATTTCTGTTTTTCAGAGTCAAGGATATTTTTCTTTTGAGCTATTTGCAGCTTGTAGCAATTGAGTAAAGTATACTGCTGTGAACAAAATTTGGAACATATTTGTTTCTTTCTACCTGATTTCTCCAGAATTTGGAAACTAGTCGTGAGTATTCTTAACTTATGGCAATATAATTATTTGCATATAAGAGTCTGTTCTCTTTTGTAACAGGACATAGTTGGAGAAACTGATTATTTTACCAAGGCTTTGACTGGAATGATGTGCTGTCCTTTAAGGAATCAAACTTAACTTGTAGAGCCAATAAAAGCCCTTTGGGGAACTGGTCTCACACCTTGCCTACACAGTCCCTGTACAGGGTTTCTGACCTATGACAAGTAAAGAATGTCATTTTCTCACAGGTCCAGGAGCCCCAAGTTATCTAGGGACCTCAAAAAGAGAGGAATTTACCCAATTCATAGGTATTTAAGGGTACAAGCCCATGGCAGGGCTTGGCTTTAAAAAATCTCATCTAAGTTTCCTTCTATGGAAGAGAGTTCCATCAAAGCCAATTTTAAAAGATCCTATGTGAAAAATAATTATTCTTGCTGTACTTTATACAAATAATTAGACCAAGTATAATAAAGCAAATCGGTCTTACCATGATTTGTCTTTAGTAAAAATGGGAAACTGGACAGAGAAATATTATGTTTCAAGAACCATGGTACACTTGTTATTAAAGTCTAGTCTCATAAGTTGTTTTTAAGTTTATTTCTGCAATTTAGGCTAACTCTGCTTATTCCTGTGAACCAACCAGTAATCTCTGACTGCCGTTCATAAGAAATAAGAGGGATGGGTAATGTAAAAATCTGGATCAGTATTCCAATTTTGGGCACATTACAATCAACTAACAACCCCATATCAGCTTGGTTCCAACAGTTGTCCAGTTAATGGAAAGCCTTCTAATTCAGTTTACTTGGAAGAACTTTACTTATTTTGCTTTTACTCTTGTGG
Source organism: Macaca nemestrina (assembly GCF_043159975.1). NCBI lineage: Eukaryota > Metazoa > Chordata > Mammalia > Primates > Cercopithecidae > Macaca > Macaca nemestrina. The sequence continues at coordinate 136,666,594 of NC_092131.1, read as the reverse complement.
AATATATTGTGGAATATCTTTGTAGGAATACAGGACAAGCTTACTGTTTCTTTCTTTTTTTTTTTTTTTTTTAATACGGAGTCTTGCTCTGTTACCCAAGCTGGAGTGCAGTGGCGCAATCTTGACTCACTACAACCTCTGCCTCCCGGGTTCAAGCAATTCTCCTGCCTCAGACTCCAGTGTAGCTGGGACTTCAGGTGCCCGCCATCATACCTGGCTAATTTTTGTATTTTTAGTAGAGATGGGGTTTCACCGTGTTAGCCAGGATGGTCTCGATCTCCTGACCTCGTGATCCACCCACCTCAGCCTCCCAAAGTGCTGGGATTACAGGCGTGAGCCACCATGCCCAGCCTCAGATGGGTAAGGCATTCTAAATCACAGGATGAGATAAAAGGTCAACACAAAATATAGGTCATAAAGACTTTGCTGATGAAACAGTTTGCAGTAAAGGAGCCAGCCCAAACCCACCAAAACCAAAATGGCCATGAGAGTGACCTCTGGTTGTCCTCACTGCTACACTCCCACCAGTGCCAGGACAGTTTACAAATGCCATGGCAACATCAGAAAGTTACCCTATATAGCCTAAAAAGGGGACGAATGCATAATCCACCCCTTGTTTATCGTATCATCAAGAAATAACCATAAAAATGGGCAACCTGTAGCCCTCAGGGCCACTCTATGGAGTAGCCATTCTTTTATTCCTCCACTTCTTTTTTATCTGAGACAGAGTTGTACTCTTGTTACCCAGGTTAGAGTGCGATGGTGCGATCTCAGTTCACTGCAACCTCCACCTCCCAGGTTCAAGTGATTCTTCTGTCTCAGCCTCCCAAGTAGCTGGGATTACAGGCACACACCACCACGCCTGGCAAATTTTTGTATTTTGAGTAGAGACAGGGTTTTACCACGTTGGCCAGGCTGGTCTCAAACTCCTGACCTCAGGTGATCTGCCCACCTCGCCCTCCCAAAGTGCTGGGATTACAGCCGTGAGCCACTGTACCTAGTCTTATTTATTTATTTTCTTAATAAACATGCTTTCACTTTGCACTGCAGACTCACCCTGATTTTTTTCTTGAGAGAGATTGAAGAACCCTCTCTTGGGGTCTGAATCCCCAGGACCCCTATCCTGTAACATATCCATAAAGGGACATTCTCTTCTCATGCTATGTCACCTTGCAGACATTCACCCTTGTATTCTTTGCTTCCACTGCCCCCTCTGCCTGCAACTCTGTTGCCCCTTTCTCTACCACTGCCCCCATCTTCCACATCCACCAAAGGAAGCAGAATTCATTCCTGACTCTAACATGTTGCTTGCACCTCTCCTACCCCTTTTCAGACTAGAGTCAGCTGTTCATGCGCCTATCTACCTACCCATAGAAGACCTATGAGTCCCTTAAGGGCAGGGAACAGACATATTTATCTTTCTACCTCCAGCACCTAGAACAAATACTAGGTAAACACTAAGTCCTCATAAACTGTTCCCTGAATGCTGACTTAAAGGGTCATATGGTCTTGAGGATCACTCCCCATCATCTTGTCTTCCATGCAAGTCCCCAGCCTGCCACAATTCAATGGCTCTCCTCCAACAAGTTATAATAATTCCTCTACTTGAGTTTCAGCCTCTTCAATGAAAAGGAAGGTGAATTAGGCTAGGCCCCTGGCTCTCAAACTTGGCTGCAGATCGGAATAACCTAGGCTGTCGCCTAGCCATTGCAGATTTCTGGACCCTGCTGCTGGAGCTTGAGATTAATTGGTCTGGTGTAGTGCTCAGGAATCGGTGTGTCTACTAAAGCTCTGGAAGTGACCCCAGGATTGGGACACCCCGGCCTGGCAGGTTCTTGGGAATCTGGACCAGGGCAGAATCTCAGCCCAGGCCCCCAACCCTTGCTTCCAGCTCCGGGCAGCCTGACTCCAACGCCAGGAGGCGAGGGCAAGAGTGGGCAGCGGAGTGGGGCGGGTTGGGGAGCCTGGGGAGCCCGGCCCCCGCGGGGCCCCAGTGCAGGCATTCAGCTGGCGGGCGGGGTCAGGCCCAAGCCTGGGGCCCCAGAGCCGTGCTGGCTGGGCGGCAGGAGTAAGTGGGACCATCTGCTCCACTCCTCGGAGGTCAGCGCTTTGTGTCAGGCTCCCATCCCCCCCGCTCTTCTCCCTCCTTCCCCGCTCTGCCCTTTGACTCCGGGCCTCAAAGGAGAAAAGCACTGGAGGTCCTGATGAAAGTAGGAGCGTGATGGGGAGCGACAACAGCCGCCAGAGCCCCGGCCCGAGCGGCCCCAGGCTCCCCGGCCCAGGGCGCGGCAGGGGCTGCGGGCGAGGGCGCGAGCCGGGAGGACGCGGTGGGCCCCTTCCCGGCGGCCGGGCCCGAGGCGGGGGCCGGTTCCCACAGCCGACCGGGCCGCGCGCTGCCTTTGAAGTGGCCGCAGCTGCGCCCCGGCCCGCGGCTAATCTCCGCCGACGCGGGCGTCCCGCCCCCCCCGCATAGCAATAGTGTCCGCACTGAATGGCGCTGGCTAATTACCTCGCTCGCACCACCGCGGGTGAATGAGAGAATCCGGCATTGTGCGCGGCGAATGGAGAAAATAAGACAGCCATTGTCCTCGCACGCCAAACGAGGGTTTGATGTCGCTGGGGCGAGCGAGGCACCATTTCCCGCCACCCCCTCCCCCAGAGCCTCGGATTCCCCAGCTGGGCCCGGCCCCGGCGCACTCGGCGGCGGCGGAGGGAAACTGAGGAAGCGGTGCCTGTCTCGCCGAGGAGAGGCCCTTCACCTTCCGTGGAAGCTGGGCGGACACGCGCGGCCCCCGGACTCGCCCTCGTCCCTCCCTCCTGGCCCCTCACAGAGCCTTCTCCACCTGCAGATTCTCAAGGGCGCCCTAACTGGGCGCCCGGTTGTCCTTAATTCAGGAAAAACAGGCACGGCTCTGCATTCAAAGACCTAATCCCATTTCGCCTAGACACACCAAACACTTGGGGAAAGAGTGGGGAATTTACATACCTTAGTGCCCAGCTGTGTACCACCAACCTGAAAGGACTGCAGAGGTTTAAGCAATGGCTGGGAGTGATGCGGGTAGAGAAGGCAGGAGAGAAAGACTGGGAAAAGAAGAGGGAAGATGGGGCACTGTGGGGAGCCTGAACTGATGAAGGGACTAGAGGAGTCGGGAAGAGGGAAATGGTCAGAAAGGGGAGGTCTGCAAAGCAAGGCCTCAGAATTTGGATTTAATGTCCCAAGCACGGAGACCACTGTTTTGACTGAGGTGGGTCCTGAGGAGAGTGGTGGAGCTGACAGTAAGAGCAGAATTCCAGCCACATGCCCCTGGAAGCCAAGGCACCATGAGCAGTCTAGTGAGTCTGAGGTATTTCTTTTTTCACAGGTGAGGATATGAGGTGGCTCAACTTAGAAATCAATCAGAACTAAAGGAAACCACGGTGCAGATGGACAAGCCGATGGTCACACTATTTATGCATTCAAGAGATTCTTTGTGCTACATCAGGCTGCTTTTTCACCATCACCACCAAACAAAGTGGGTTTTTTCTAAAGGCGGGGGTTGGGGGTTGGGGAGTGGGTGGGGAGATTACATCCTTCAAGATCAGGAAGTGTCTTATCTTTCTGTGCTATCCCTCACAGAGTACGTGGCACAGAGGCAGGTAGGTACAGGATGGATACTCTTGGAGATTTGCTGATTTGAGATTTGAGAATGGACGTGTTTTTTTTGTTTGCTTTTGTTTTTCGAGACAGAGTTTTGCTCTGTCATCAGGCTGGAGTGCGGTGCCTGATCTCGGCTCACTGCAACTTCTGCCTCCTGGATTCAAGCTATTCCCTTGCCTCTGCCTCCTAAGTAGCTGGGATTACAGGCACGCACCACTACGCCTGGCTAATTTTTTTGTGTTTTTAGTAGAGATGCTCCAGGCTGGTCTCGAACTCCTGACCTTAGGCAATCCGCCCACCTCAGCCTCCCAAAGTGCTGGGATTACAGTTGTGAGCCACCATGCCTGGCCTGGACCTGCTTTAATACCCCTCAATTCTGCATATTCTTTTTCTGGAAATATGGACTTCCTAATCTCTTCTGATGGGCTCTTTGACTAATTCCACCTAAAGGAAGAATGATATGCTTATGTTCCAGTGTTCTATCAGATTTATTAAATGATTAATAAATTCTTTATCTGTTAAATAATTAGTGTTGCCCAGATCAACAGAAGGCTGTCGGGCTAAACCAATAGCCCTTGGTTAGCACCCCTTATTTGACACATATCACAGAGCCCTTTCTGAGGCTGCAGCATTTTCTAATGTCCATGTCACCATAATTCGATTATAAGCATTTTGTAGACTGCCCATAGCCAAACCCTTGCACAGAAGCATCCATCTATCCATCCATTTATTTGAGAATAAAATGAAGAATGGACAACACTTATTGAGGGAACAAACAAGCAACAGCCAAATTGTTCCTTGCTCTGACCAACTACCTATATTTAACACCACCAAGCACTAGTGGTGACGGCGATACATGAAAAGCTTTCCAAAATTTAAGTATAACTCATTGTTTTCCTGAATTAAGGCTTAATCTAACCTTGGTCAGAACCACAGATGTGATAAAAATGTTTTTCTTTATAACTCTCCTAAATGTTCATCTTAGAGTTACATTTCTTCTACCTAAAGCTCTAGGCCCTTAAAGCCCTCTTGGCATTACAGCACCTGCAGCTGCCGAACTACTCCCCGTTAGGCCTATCTGCCTAGTTAGTCAGTTTAGAGAACTCCAAAACAAAATAAAACAAAAAGATAAAAAGCTGAGCTGCCATGGATGGGGTAGATGTGGGAGGCCTGGAACCCCAATTTGACCTCCCTTTTCCCCTCCACCTTCGGGATTCTAGGGAGAGGCTTAAAGCCCCCATTTCTAGAGAGAAAAAAGATCCAAGGAAACAACAGCTAATTAGTAGCAGATCCAAGACCTTTTTTTAATTTTTTTTCCAAGACAGGGTCTCACTTTGTCACCCAGGCTGGAGTACAGTGGCGTGATTTCAGCTCACTGCAGCCTCGACCTCCCAGGCTAAAGTGATCCCCTGACCTCAGCCCCCCAAGTACCTGGGACTACAGGCACCCACCACCATGCCTGGCTAATTTTTTGCATTTTTGGTAGAGATGGAGTTTTGCCATGTTGCCCAGGTTGGTCTCTAACTCCTGGGCTCAAGTGATCTGTCTGCCTCCGCCTTCCAAAGTGCTGGGATTAGAGACATGAGCTACTGCACGGAGCCCCAAAACAATTTTAATGCTATACAGGCCACTAGCTTCATTCTGCAAGACTAAAATGGCCGTTCAAACCATAACTACAAATACATTTTTTACTATTTATCTCTATATGTATGCCTTTATGGATTGCCCAGATTTCAACAAGGGTGCCTGAATGGCCAATCGTCAGATAAATTACATTTTGAGAAATGGTACACTCAAAAAGCAAGGGGAGCCTCCAGGCCTAAATTAGAGACTCAATACTTTTAACTGAAAAAGTGCCTTTATGTTTTATTTTAATTTTTGAGACATGGTCTCTCTCTGTCACCCAGGCTGGAGTGCACTGGGTCACTGCAGCCTTGAACCCCTGGGCTCAACCGATCTTCCCACCTCAACCTTTTTTTTTTTTTTTTTTTTTTGAGACGGAGTCTCACTCTGTCGCCCAGGCTGGAGTGCAGTGGCGCGATCTTGGCTCACTGCAAGCTCTGCCTCTGGGTTCCCGCCATTCTCCTGCCTCAGCCTCCTGAGTAGCTGGGACTACAGGCGCCCACGACCATGCCTGGCTAATTTTTTGTATTTTTAGTAGAGACGGGGTTTCACCGTGGTCTCGATCTCCTGACCTTGTGATCCGCCCGCCTCGGCCTCCCAAAGTGCTGGGATTACAGGCGTGAGCCACCGCGCCCGGCCCTCAACCTTTTAAGTAACTGAAAAAGTGCTTTGATTTATTTTATCTAATTAATTAGTTTATTATTTTTTTTAGATGAAGTCTCACTCTGTCGCCCAGGCTGGAGTGCAGTGGCGCGATCTTGGCTCACTGCAACCTCTGTCTCCCTGGTTCAAACAATTCTTGTGCCTCAGCCTCCCGAGTAGCTTGTATTACAGGTGTGTACCACCATGTCTGGCTAATTTTTGTATTTTTAGTAGAGATAGGTTTTCACCATGTTGGTCAGGCTGGTTTCAAAGTCCTAACTTCAAGTGATGCATCTACCCCAAGTGCTGGGACTACAGGTGTGAGCCACTGCACCCGGCCTGAGAAAGTGCTTTTAAATGATCTCTTCCTTTCCCAAATCCAAGACCAGGAGTAACTTTAAAAATAATGCTCCAGGCCGGGCGCAGTGGCTCAAGCCTGTAATCCCAGCACTTTGGGAGGCCGAGACGGGCGGATCACGAGGTCAGGAGATCGAGACCATCCTGGCTAACACGGTGAAACCCCGTCTCTACTAAAAAATACAAAAAACTAGCCGGGCGAGGTGGCGGGCGCCTGTAGTCCCAGCTACTCGGGAGGCTGAGGCAGGAGAATGGTGTAAACCCGGGAGGCGGAGCTTGCAGTGAGCTGAGATCCGGCCACTGCACCCCAGCCTGGGCGACAGAGCAAGACTCTGTCTCAAAAAAAAAAAAAAAAAAAAAAAAAAAAAATGCTCCATGGGTGAGTATTCTGATAGGAATATAATGAGCATAATAATGAGAGTATGTGTCTTCCCCCCCCCCATTTCCACAGCAACTTGGGTTCACAGAATGCTTTATTGTCATTATGGTTATAACAGGAAGGCAGGCATGTCTGTGCAGGGACAGGCCTTCTGAGGAGGATGCACAGGACACTGCAGGGAAGAGGCATGCTTCTTAGCATGGAGCCTGGCCTGTCAGCTCTTCTGAGCGTAAGGCCGGTGGTCTGGAATCCTACAAGTTCCTCCAGCTTTCCTGGGAGGGTGTCCCATCCTGAGATGACTAAGTACCAGTAGCCACCTCTCCTGGGATGGCAGACTGAGGTCTGAACTCACCAGGCCAAGCCGTTCCCACTCAGTACTTAGTAGTGGCACCTGTGACTTGGCCTTTTCTCCATCCTCTCTCAAGCGGCCAATGGCCAGACCTTAAAAGAAGGGTGTTTCAGGGAAGATAATAGAACAGGGATATGCGGGTGCCCTTTAATACTAGAAAAGACTGAAACAGGGGATTTAGGGTATAGTTAGATGCAGAGAAATGGATGAGACCCTTTCATCTTTGAGCCAAGAGCAGTCAGACATGGTCACTCTCAGCTCCTGACAGCAGGGACTCGGAAGCCTGCTGAGAAGGGCTTAGGTAAAATGCTCCTATAGGCCTTTTAGGAGTAATATCTGATTCAGCTTCATCTGCCCTCCCCCAATCCCAGCTGCTGAGTTCTGGGGATGAGTGAACCACAGCAGGTAGGAGGTGTTCCTATCCTCCCACATCATACCCACAGCTCCCCATTCTCTCACCCTCATTAGATACCAACTCCAGGCCAAGCCCTGAGGGTGCAGAGGAGCTAGCCCTTCCCCACAATGTTTGCAGACAAGCGGAAGGGGTAAGATATATATTTGCTGTTCCAGCATGAACCCTGTCTTCTGATTCCCTCCATCTCCCGAAAAGCAGAGCTGGACATACAGCCCAATGAATCGTTCTCAAAGTGATGTGATAAAAGCAATATCACTTTATTTCAGGAAAGCCTTGATCCTCTCAACATCATACCAGCCTGCCTGTAATGATCCTGATTTTGTTATGGTTTGACTTGAGAAGCAAAAATCAGAAACAGAGGAGGGCACGAATATCAAACAGCCTCAAGGCTGAGGATCTTTCTATGTAATATCATTATGGGTGATCTGAGATAATGGAGTCAAGAATATTCTAATCCAATCTGCAAGTGGGACTAAATTAGACAGGGCTTCTCTAAGGTACAGGAGAATTGGAATACAATTTTAAGACACCTCAAAAAATGAGGATGAAGGGAATTGTTGCAGAAAGGGGAGGACACTCCGTATAAGCTGGGATATAAGAGGCAAAACAAAAATAACCCAAGTGGGGGGAGGGGAAAAGAAACCAAATCTGAAGATGGCAGAAAAAGATCTGAGAAGTGTTGTTTGTTGCAAGCCAAATACTGGGTTTCAATTCTCTAAGGTCCTATTCAGCTCTGGCTCTGAAGCTAGAGCCCAAATCCCATTTGACCAATCAGCATGCTGGAAAGAGCATCTGGGCCCTTTCTTTCTTTTCTTTTTCTTTTTTTCTGAGACAGAGTCTTGCTCTGTCACCGAGGCTGGAGTACAGTGTTGCAATCTCAGCTCACTGCAACCTCTGCCTCCAAGGCTCAAGTGATTCTCCTGTCTCAGTCTCCAGAGCAGCTGGGATTACAGGAACATACCACTATGCCCAGCTAATTTTGTGCATTTTTAGTAGAAATGGGGTTTCACTATGTTGGCCAGGCTGGTCTTGAACTCCTGACTCAAGTGATCCACCTGCCTCAGTCTCCCAAAGTGCTGAGATTACAGGCATGAGCCACAGTGCCCAGGCGACCTGGCCCATTTCAAGAATTGCCCATAAACTTTTGTCTAGCTCTAGCTCCTTGTCAGAAATCCCTGGGCTACGGGCACAGTGGCTCAAGCCTGTAATCCCAGTACTTTGGCCGAGTCAGGAGCATTGCCTGAGCCCAGGAGTTCAAGACCATCCTGGGCAACATAGTAAGGTCTAGTCTCTACCAGAAATAATAATAGTAAAAAAATACATTAGCTAGGTGTGGTGGTGCAGGCCTGTAGTCCCAGGTACTTGGGAGGCTGAGGTGGGAGGATTGTTTGGGCCCCAGAGGTTGAGGCTGCAGCAAGCCATGGTCGTGGGGCTGCACTCCAGCCAGGATGCCAGAGCAAGACCCTGTCTAAAAAAAAGAAAAGAAAAGAAAAGAAAAAAGAAAAAAAGAAAGAAAATAGAAGAAACGGAAAAGAAATCCCTGGCCTACACCCCAAGTACCCCAACTCCAGCTCTCCAATGTTCCCCCTCTCAGACCCATTCCAGGCTCCCAGTTGATAAGGGTGAGTTCCCGAGTTTCCAGATGAAAATATCCCTTCCCACGCTGACCACAGCAGCCTCTAAGAGCAGTGACTGAAAGGCCCCGCACACACGCACACTCATTCACATCCACAGACACACTCGGGCACGCAGTTCGGTGACTTGACAGCCGAGCAACCGTGCAGCGCGGCGCTAATGGCACAGGATTATACCGCCGTGCTGGGGTAGGGGCGTCGCCTCTCCTGCCGCGAGGACGAGGCATCATTTTCGGTGCCTGCTGCAGGGCTGCTTCTGCGACTCTGCCCATCGCGCCCCGCCCAGGGCGGAGCCAGGCGCCCTGCGACCAGGGATCTGAGACCGCGTCCCGAAACTCCGCAGCCTGGGCTGCTTTGGACACGTGCGCGGGCAGGAGCCAGGAGGGCGGCGACAGAGTGGGGTTAGTAAAAGGGGGAGAATGACTAGAGCGCTATTCTCAAAACTTTCATCCTGACATTAAAAAAAAAGAGGAGGCAAAACTCCGTGCTCCACAAAGGGAGCTGGGGGGCCTGGAGGGAGGCAGAGGAGGAAGTGGAGAGCCGTGTTCAGGATGAAAATGGGGTAGTGTCCGAGAACTTTAGAATTGGGAAAGGATTTTAGGAATCTTTTAATCTGGTCTCCCTGTGCACACCACCTTCCACCTAGGAGGAAACTAGAGGCCCAGTAAGGTGAGCGGATGGGCCCAAAGTCACACAAAGGTGAGCTGAAATTTTACATATTAAAAGCAGCTTCTGCTGGAAGTGGGAGCCAGGGAGGGTGAGAGGTAAGCATCATGGTGTCGGAGTCAAGTCCAAGCTCCTCCCATGACCTTCAGTCTATAATGGTGGGCCCAGAGGAGGTGTCCCCTCCAAGCCAGGCACCTCCTGTCTCCAGGACTCCCCTGGCTTCTCTGACCTGCTGACACAAAACCTGAACAAAGGGTGCCCCCACTGGCGGGGGGGTGAGGGTGGGATGGGGGGGTGCGCAGGACTCTACACTCCAGAAATGCCTGGGCCTTACTCATCCTCTCCCCTTCAGAATGATTGATGACAGGGCGGTGCTCCCTCCCACTTTCCACAAAGATAAACTGAGGCTCAGCAGTGTTCAGGGAGGAAACTTGAACCCAGAGCCAGTCATCAGTGCAAGACTGTCTGCATCTTGCACTGGCTCCAACAACATGAAGTGTCAGACCCCAACACGGTCCTGTCGGAGTGTACTGCAGGGTGAGAACACGTGGGGTTTTATTACCAGTGAGGTTTGGGGATACTTTTTTTTTTTTAGATGGAGTCTTACTCTGTCACCCAGGCTGGAGTGCAGTGGCCCGATCTCAGAGTGGGGTTAGTAAAAGGGGGAGAATGCTCACTGCAACCTCCATCTCCCGGGTTCCAGCAATTCTCCTGTCTCAGCCTCCCGAGTAGCTAGGATTACAGGCGCTCGCCAAGCCACCACACTCGGATAATTTTTGTATTTTTAGTAGAGACGGGGTTTCACCATGTTGGCTGGGCTGGTCTGGAACTCCTGACCTCAGGTGATCTGCCCGCCTCGGCCTCCCAAAGAGCTGGGATTACAGGTGTGACCCACCACCCCCAGCTGGTTTGGGGGTAAATTCTAGGTTGTCTTTGATTTCTCCCCACAAAAGCCCACGGGTGGAAAGGGGTTAGGTTGGGAGGGAAACATAAAAGGATGCTCATGGCAGACAGGGTCACAAACGTGGGCTCATACTCCGGGAATGATGAGCCCCCAAAACCAAGGGCCTTTAGGCTAGGGATGGGAACCAGAACCCTCACCAGAAGTCAGGCTGGGGAGCGAGTGTGCAGCACTGAGCATCCAGGGCCGCCTGCTGGACCCCCAAGAGGGTGTGGTTTGGTGCTCCCTGGAAACAGTGGTCCCCCATTCTTGGCTCTCACTCCAGAGACCCAGTGGTTGCCCGGCCCCAGGGTCTGCCCCATGGACATATAATTCCATGAGGCCGTAGGCTAGGCCACCTTCCCTGGGGGCTGTGGCTATTGCCCAGGCAAGGGGACAGGACAAGGACAATCAGCTGTCTCAGCTCCTCCAGGATGATTATGGCTTTTCCCTGCCGCCCACCCTCCCCACCCCCGCCTCCTGCCAGGACCCCTGGGGAGAAGGAGCCTTCTCAAGCCATTCCCGTTCCTCTCCTGTGATTTGTTCTGAATTTTCAAACAAAGAGTAATTATGACAGATGTGGAGCAATCAGCATCATTATGTGGAAACAAGAAAGGGAAAGGGAGTGAAGAGGAGGGGGAATTTGTCTTTCCTCCGCAGGAAGAAGCAACTCCCACCTCTACCTCCAGCAGCCCCAGCCACCTCCCAGCTTCCTCTTCACTCAGGAACCCATTCCCAGCCAGCTCTTGCCTGCCTCACAGGTAGAGCAAGACTTCTCTACACAGAGCCTCCTGTAACTGGGATGTCCCAGCAGCAGCTGGGCCATGGAGTATGTAACCCTGCCTGGCCCACCCAGAAGTGGCTCCCGCCTTGGCCAGGGTTCTAAGCTGTCCTCTGTTCTCTACACTCCCCTACTCTCACATTACATGCCCCCAGGTATCTGCTTTTATTTCTGAGGCATAAATACTGATAGGTTCTCCAGGGGGTTGAGCCCCTGATAGAGACATTCAGGCCAGTGAACTTTTTGGGTCAGGCAGAACTGGGTTGAAATCCCAGCTTCCCCACTTACTGTGTACCTTTGACCAAGTTAATTAATCATTCTGGGATTTCGTTTACTCATCTGTAAAACAAGACTAGTAATTCCTATTAATGGAATTGTGGGAATTAAATAAGCACAGAAAGGGCCTAGAACAATGCAGCCCCATATCACTCTGACTACATTTACTGTTACTAACTAGTTCTCTACAAGAACCAGCACATAGGTAGCCCTCACACCTGCTCAGCTCGGCCTCCAGGGTGCTTTGGAAACTCAGAGACCCTCTGCAATCTGCCATGGAGGTCAGGAGCCCACATCCAAGGCTTAACAAGCCCACATCCACAAACCAGGGCAGGACGAAAGAAAAACAGAGGGGCCAGGTACAGTGGCTCACACCTGTAATCCCAGCACTTTGGGAGGTTGAGGTGGGAGGATTGCTTGAGGAGTTTGAGGCCAGCCTGAAAAATGTGGTGGAACCTAATCTCTACCAAAAATACAAAAATTAGCCGGGCGTGGTATTGTGTGCCTATAGTCCCAGCTTTTTGGGAGGCTGAGATGGGAAGACTGCTTGAGCCCAGGAAGTTGAGGCTGCACTGAGCCAAGATTGCACCTCTGAACTCCAGCCTGGGTGACAGAGTGAGATCCTGTCTCAAAAAAGAAAAGAAAAAGAAAAACAGAAACATGCACACCAGTGTGTCCTAGGGGAGGACCATATAAGACTCCTCCTTTCTAAACCAGAGGGCAGTGAAGAGTGAGGCACTGGGGAAGGCCAGGGTTCAGAAGCCTGATAAACCAGAGACTCCCTTACCTGCCCAGGCTGGAAGACCAGCCGTGTCCTTGGGCAGGTCACTCCCCTGGGGCTTCAGTTTTCAAGTCTGTAAAGTGAGAAAGTTGGACTAGATGAGCACCAAGTTTTTTCCCGGAGCTCTCATCCTACCAGGAGACCGGGAAGACCCCTAAGGACATAAGGGGGCTGGGAATTTTAGGATTCTGTTGCTGCAGCCTGTGACTCAATGAAAGGGTTAGAACTTGGGTCTCTCTCCTGGTGGTCTGTCCCCTCCTCTCCATTTAGGTGGTCTGGTCTCCATCTGCCCACCCCAAGTCCCTGTGGCCTCTTGATAGTACCCCCACCCTCACATTCCAATGGCCTTGGGGGCAGCAGCCAGACCAGAAAGTCCAGTTCCTGCCCATTATCACTGCCTGCATCTGCACTGCAACCTAACACCAGCATTCCAGAGAGCAGCCCAGGGCTGTCCCCACCACCCACTGTGGTCAGTGTCAGTGTCAGTGGCCAGGCTCAGAGACAGGCCCCAACCCGGGCCAGGGTTCTCAGATTCCTCTCAAGAAGGGTCTGCCCCCAGAGAGCTCCTGACTTGCTGGGGGGCTATGGACCCCATCCTTTGTCGTCCTCTTTGAACCTCATCTTCCTAGTCTCTCTCCTTAGTCTCTGCAGAGGCCTGAGCTCACCTACTTCTGCTTCTGAAACAGAAATCCCACTTTAAACACAGCAGAAGATGGTAAACACAGGAACTCTCACAACTGAAGAAAGAGGCAGGCTGGGCACAGTGGTTCACACCTGTAATCCCAACACTTTGGGAGGTCAAGGTGGGAGGATGGCTTGAGGCCAGGAATTTGGACCAGCCTTGGCAGCATAGTGAGACCCCATCTCTACAAAAAATTTTAAAAACTTGGCCAGGCGTGGTGGCTCATGCCTGTAATCCCAGCACTTTGGGAGGCTGAGGCGGGTGGACCACTTGAAGTCTGGAGTTCGAGACCAGCCTAACCAACATGGTGAAACCCCATCTCTACTAAAAATACAAAAATTAGCTGGGCATGGTGGCACAGGCCTGTAGTCCCAGCTACTCAGGGGGCTGTGGCAGGAGACTCATTTAAACCCGGGAGGTGGAGGTTGCAGTGAGCTGAGATTGCGCCACTGCACTCCAGCCTGGGCGAAAGAGTGAGACATTGTCTCAAAAAAAAAAAAAAAAAAAATTAAAAAACTAGCTGGATGAGGTGACACATGCCTGTAGTCCCAGCTACTCAGGAGGCTGAGGTGGGAGGGTCTCTTGAGCCCAGGAGTTCAAGGCCAAGATCACTCCACTGCATTCCAGCCTGGGCAGCAGAGTGAGATCCTATCCCTAAAGAAAAAGAAAAAAAAGGGGCAGGAAGAAGGATAGAACAATAAAGAAAGAGAAGGAGGGAGGAGGAGCTGGAGAAAGGAAGACGGTTGGGAGGACAAGGCAGGAGAAACTAGGACTGAGGGATATGAAAGACCAGTATACGAAATGTGGCCTCACAGGAAGGCAGAGGGGGCGGCAGGGGGTGAGGAGCGTCAAAGACCAAGGAGCATGGACATCAAGACCCAGAGAAGAGAGAGAGAAGGGCGGGTGGAGCCCCTGGGACACCAGCCCTCTGTGTCACATTTCCTTCCCGCCTGAGTCAGGTGAGCCAGTCCTGGCCCCCACTGGCTTGCCTGCATTAAGCCAACCCGGCCCATGCATCTCCCTGCAGTCTGGGGTCTGCCAGCAGCTCTCCCAGCTTGCCGCTCTTTAGGCCTCTCTGCTCAGCCCCCAGCTTCCCACCTTCACTGGGTCCCAACATCTATCGTGAGTCCCTCCTCAGGGAGCCCCTCCTCAGAAAGCCCTCTCTTCTGCTCTCCTTACATCTGAGGGCAGCCACAGAGGCATTTCTTAAAACAGGTGAACAAAGTTGGGGGCAGGGAGAGCAAGCTCAGAAATCAGGGAGAGGTTCTATTGGGGGGATGGTGCAGCACAGGCCAGCAGGCTCGCCAGAGTGCAGCTAGATTTTGGGCAGCCACCCAGTGAATAAGAAAACCATGGCCCAGGCCAGGTGCGGTGGCTCATGCCTGTAATCCTCGCACTTTGGGAGGCCGAGGTGGGTGGATCCCTTGAGGCCAGAAGTTCAAGACCCGCCTGGCCAACATAGTGAAACCCTGTCTCTACTAAAACTACAAGAAAATTAGCCAGGTGTGGTGGTACATGCCTGTAATCTCAGCTATTAGAGAGGCTGAGGCAGGAAAATCACTTGAACCCAGGAGGCGGAGGTTGCAGTGAGCCAGGATCACCCCACTGCACTACAGCCTGGGAGACAGAGTGAGACTTCGTCTCAAAAAAAAAAAAAAAAAAAAAAGAAAAAAAAAAGGAAAAGAAAAGAAAAAGGAAAACCATGGCCCAGACTCCTAGAGGTGCTATGGCCACACCCAAACACCCCAAATGTAAGCCCCCCGCCACCTCCACCCAGTGCCCCTGGGCTTGCCCCACTCCTCTCTCACTTCAGCTGGCTGGGTAACAGTCAGTCCCTTACAAGACCTAATAAAATTATCTATCGCCTCCTCTTGCCCCAGGTGGGGTCTGTCCACTCCAGCTTTCTAGCCTGACTACTGCTCAAAGGAAGAGGGATTCCACAGGAGAGCCCTTTGAGGAAAGACAGACCCCAACCCTAGGCCCAATGACATCCTTCAGGCACACACCTGTATGCTCAGACCTACCTGGCAACACACACACACACACACACACACACACTCACTACTGATCTCTACATTCCTTGTTTGCAACCAGGCTATGGCCAGAGAAAATAAAGGTGTCATAGGTTAGTTACACAGGCAGACATTTTTGGTGGAATCACTCAGTCCAGTTTAAACAAAGACAGCAGTGAACTGTTTGGTTTTTCATCCTGGGTGCTCTTCTGTTGCATTCTACGTTTATTGAAGGCTATGGAGAACAGCCTTCAAGCTGCTGTGGAAAACTCTCTCTCTCTCTCTCTTTCACACACACACACACACACACACACAACCAGCCTGCAGGCACTCTGGAGAGAAGAGGGGAGAGGGAAAGGCAATACAAGAAGGCCAGGAGTGAAAAAGTCCTTTCTCCCTGGGGGTGGGGAGGGGGCAGAGGGTTAAGGGGGGCTGGGGGCCTGTTTCATTTGCAGGCTGCAAATGCCTCTCCTATTCACCGGCCCGCATTCCCAGCCAAGGCGCCTGGCCGCTGACAATGCCAGGAACAGGAACAGAGAAGATTTGCACATTGTGTTGAAGGGGCCAGCTGGCTGCCTGTGACAGTGGAGCCAAGGTGTGGGAACCAGAAGCATTCGACTTCCACACTCAAGTCCTGCGGGTGGGGGGGGGTGAGGGGAGGCCCTGCACACAGAGTAAGGGGGCCCTCCCCCTACAGTTGGGGGCCAATGAGCCTGGGGACATAGGCCTTGTCTAGCTAGAGAGTAAAGCCCAAGGCAGGAGACCCAAGACCCCGGCATGGAGGGGGTACCAAGCAATTTAGTCTCTGATTCACACCCCATCTGGTGAGGAAGAGAGAATCTCAGTTCCTCTAGAGATAAACACGCGGCAGCAGCACCCCAGGATCTTGCCCCGCGTGCATTATATTCCCCTGCCCATCCTCCCCGTTCACAAGCTTCTGTTCCTTTGAGCTGTGCTATCAATTACAAGGGGGGTGGGGTGGGGAGCAAAAGAGAAGCAGAGAGAGAAACAGAAGAGAGACAGAGAGACAGCTTTGTCCCAGAAGGCCACATGTTCATTTAGTTTTTACCAGGCTCCACAGGCAGGGGACATGAGAAATACAAAAGAAAGAAGCCCTTTAGGAGCTTAAAATCTAGTTGAGGAGACAGATGGAATATCCAGCCACAAAACAGCCACAAAACAGTTACTTAACAATGCAAGCAGCCATCGCCGAGAGGGTTTAGCCTGAATGCCACAGACCACAAATGCTCCTTCCTTAGGAAGGGGAGGAAGACATGACTGTAAGCAGGATGGTCTTTGGGGAGGGATCAGGTATGGGAAGAACCAGGCAGAAATAGACTTGGACGAGGCCCAGGGGAGGCAGGCGCGTCCTGAGGATGGATGGATGAAAGGAAGCCTTCGTACCCCAGAGCAGAGGTGAGCCTGAGTCCAACTCCCCAGCCTTATAATGAGAAAAGCAAGGCCCAGAGAGGGTGGGCAACTTGTCCACAGCCACACAAGACCCCTGGTGTTCAGACAAGGGCTTTTCTACCACACACCTTCTCAGCGGTGTCAGAAAGGGTCGGTTTGTGCAGTGCTGACTGGCAGGTTAAAGTGTCTGAACTCCATCCATTTGCACCTACTTCTGTTTTTTTTGTTTTGTTTTGTTTTTTGAGACGGAGTCTCGCTCTGTCGCCCAGGCTGGAGTGCAGTGGCGCGATCTCGGCTCACTGCAAGCTCCGCCTCCTGGGTTTATGCCATTCTCCTGCCTCAGCCTCCTGAGTAGCTGGGACTACAGGCGCCCGCCACCGCGCCCGGCTAATTTTTTGTATTTTTAGTAGAGACGGGGTTTCACCGTGGTCTCGATCTCCTGACCTTGTGATCCGCCCGCCTCGGCCTCCCAAAGTGCTGGGATTACAGGCGTGAGCCACCGCGCCCGGCCCCATTTGCACCTACTTCTGAGCTGTGGCTGGGTACAGGTGAAGCCCTGGCATGAGGGCAGGCCTAGGTACGGGCACTCACTCATCGCTGGGGACAGCAGCTTCCTGCCCTAATGGACAGACAGATGTGTGTGTTTGAGGAGCTGCAGGGGAGACTTCCTCAGGCCTCCCTCAGTTGAGCGGCCTTTCAAGAAGGAGAAAAGAACTTGCATTCCACACACCAGGCCTGAGCAACTAACCTCCAGGTGATAGAGGCCTCCAGGGTTACCAGCCACTGCGCCAGGAACTACCACCCTCCAGGACCCACCTCCCTACACAGGGCATCCTAAATACCAGGCTGTACTCCCCAGCAGCTCCTGCCCGCAGTTCTCCTAACCCCCACTCCAACCTGGTTCCACAGACCTCCCCCCAGACCCTGCCCCCAGAGCCACACACCGTGGGCCTTGTTGCTGAAAAGGGACTCTAGAATACTGGTGAAACTTCCCTCCCTATGACAAGCTAGAATGATTCAAACTTCAGAAGTAGGAACTGAGGGCCTGAGAGGCTAGGTGACTTATTGAGATGGAGAGAGCAGGGGACTAGAATTGGACTTTCTCTCCTCTCCCCATGCCCCACTGTCTCTTTCTAGGAGTCTGGGGTCACCAGGGACCTTTTTGGGAATCATATCACAACTAAAGGAGCTCAGAACTTAACATGTTTTCACCTCTGGTAGCTCCTCAAAATAATAATAGTTAACATTATTAGTACCTGGCTGGACCTGGCTGGACACAGTGGCTCACACCTGTAATCTCAGCACTGTGGGAGGAGGTGCGCAGATCACTTGAGGTCAGGAGTTTGAGACCAGCCTGGCCAACATGATGAAACCCTGTCTCTACTAAAAATACAAAAATTAGCCAGGCATGGTGCCAGGCACCTGTAATCCCAGCTAGTCAGGAGCTTGAAGGAGAATCGCTTGAACCCGGGAGGCAGAGGTTGCAGTGAGCTGAGATTGCACCCTGCATTGGGTGACAGAGCGAGATTCAGTCTCAAAATATATATATATATGTATGTATATATAAAATTAGTACCTTAATAATAGGGAATGCTGCCTTTGTGCCCTGTGCTAAGCTCTTCCTGCACATTATCATCTATCTTCACAACATTTCTCCTTGGTATTTTTTATTATTTTATATTATTTCCCCCCATGTTATATATTTATTTATTTGGTAGAGACACGGTCTTGCTCTGTTGCCCAGGTTGGTCTCAAACTCGACTTCAAGTGATCTTCCTGCCTCAGCCTCTCAAAGTGCTGGGATTTACAGGCATGAGCCATCACGTTCCCCCATTTTAAAGATGAGGAAGCCAAGGCTCAGAGAGGTGAAGTGACTTGCCCGAGATCTCACAGCTAGCAGGTGGTGGGGCCAAGGCCCAAGCCCACCAAGCCCAGGTCTGTTTGCCACCACAACCCACACTTAAACCACTGTTGGGCCTCCCCAAGCAAGATGGCCCCAGGCTGGGAGTGAGGGTAGTCCTGGCTCTTGGAGAACCCAGCCAGGATTGAGACACCTGGGACCTCATCCTAAATTAGTGGGCAATACTGAGCACCAACAGTAATACTTGGCATTTCCTAGATGCCAAGCCCTGTGCCAGGTACTTTAGACCCATCACCTCATTTACTCCTCCAATAGCCCTGACAGACGGATGGAATGGTGCACATTGTTTTCAGATGAAGGTACAGAGTCTCAAGAGGGCTAAGTAACTCCTGCCAAGGGCATTGACCATTGAGTGGCAGAGCTGGGGTTCAGACCCATGGAAGTCTGGCCCTGAAGCCCTTGTTCCAGAGGCTTCACTATGCTGCCTGAAGACCCCCACAGTGGAGGTTATGACGTGGGAGTGGTCTCTGCTAATCCCTTGCTACTCAGAATACGGCCTGTGGACCAGCTGTATTGGCAATACCTGGGCTCTTGTCAGTCCTTGGCCTAGATTATGAATTCAAAATCTGAATGTTATCAAGATTCACGGGGATTCACGGGCTCAGTAAGGTTTAGGAAGTCCTGCACTATATCACAGAGCTGAATACCCCGGTTCCCCAAGAGGCCTGAGATCAAGAATTAAGGCTAGGAAAGAGGGGCAGGGATTGAGGGTGGCAGGGACTCGGGGTGGGTCCCCCATCCTCCTCCTTGTAGCTAGTCCATCCCTTTTTGGAGTCATTCAGGCACACAGGCCTCAGGTATGAGTCAATGAACACATTCCCCAGGGTCAGCCCCTTTAGAGGGATCGAGGAGGGTCTCACTGGCCAGGCCAGGTTCAGCCCACACCCTGAGGCTTGGGAGAACCCTCAGTCCTCCCAGGAAGGGGTTAAAACAAAACAAGATGCACTCTGGCTCCAATAATTCCACTCCCTGATAGATTTCCCTGGAGAACTCCCTAAATGAATCCCAGCGAGGGAGAAAGCAGGGGCCGGGAGCAGAGTCAGGCAGTTTGCTTTTGCGGGAGATTAACCTCCATGGGCAGCCAAGATTACATTTAAAGACCATGTCAGTGAAACTGCCTTTAAATGAGGAGTGCAGTGCCGGCTCCCGTTACTGAGTGCCTCCTGCGTGCCAGGCAAAGTGTGGGGTGTGCTGGTCCTCACAGCCGCCCTACCAGGCAGGATCACATGCACGTTTCACAGGCAAGGAAACTGGGATGAGGGAGCATTAACTTGTCCAGGGTCTCATCCTTAACAAGTCTCAATTTTCAGCCCCCAAACTACAAGCACATGGAGCTGCAAGGCAGAGTCTAGGGCTCCCAAGCATGAACACTCTTAGGATCTTGAGCTGTTCCATTCTAAAGGGGAAACACTTGAAACTGAAGCCCCAAAGGAATCAGCCTGCGGTGTAGCCACTCTGGCCAGGCTGTCTTTTGAGGACATATCTGAACCCCCTGGGATGGAAGGGCGTGCATTTCCAACCATCGGCCTCTGGCCCAGAGCTCAGATGCCCAGCAGACCCACCCACATAGACCTGAACACCCATCTGCCTCCCTGGGTTAGTCTGCTGGGTGAACTGTGAGTCTACAAGGGGTGCTTAGCATGCCCCCTCCCCACGGGCCCCTGTGGAGCAGGCAGGAGAAGCAGGGGCCTCCAGAGGCCATCTCACACCTTTTCAGAAAGGCACCCTCCTGTGTCACACAACATCTGCAGTGCCGGCAGGCACACAGGCAGGGAGTTATTACGAAGGAGGAAACCCAGGCAGCTAATCAGCTTTGGAGGTTTCTAGGGACATCAGCCTGTGAAGTGAGAAAAGGGGATCCAGCCGCACCGTTGCTTGGCATCTGAGCATTCTCCCATGGGACCACAGCCTTGCAGGGGAGAGAGGGGCCATGTCAGACTGCCAGAGCTTAGAGGCAAACCCCCCAGCTGTCTCCAGGACCCCAAAGGATTAACCAAGCTGACCCCACCCACAGCTTAATTTCTTGTACTATATTGTTAGGAGTTTAAAGAAACCAAACATCTTGAAGGTGTTACCATTTATAAAAAAGCACATTTACAATTAGCTATATATATAAGCCCCTGGGGATTTATCTCCCGGGATTCTAGGCTGGTGATACAAAGGCCTCAGCAGGGGCCATCCATATCTCAGCATTGACACAGGCCAGGGAGGGTATGGGGAGCATCTCCCTGAGGAGTCTCATCTCTCCGGTCTGCAAATCTTACTGGGGTCCCCACCCTCTGTCCACGCTTCCCTTCCTCACACCCAGCCATCTGCTCAGAGGCTGCACCAGCCTTCCCCTGCACTGCCGGGAGGGCCACGAGATGAGGGTGGCTGAGCCAGAAGTGATTTGGTCTCAAAGTCCAGGGCTGCCTCCCAGCGAGCTCCATATGGGGGCCTGGATCAGCCTTCCTCAGAACAAAGGGGTATCTTAAACCCAGCGAGAGGGCTCCTGCCTCAAACTGATTCATCACTCACCAGCCGTTCAGAGCAACTGTGCAAATGCCCTCAGAGCCAGGAAGAAACTTGTCAGCGATCAGACAGGAAAGAGGCGGCGTGCCACAGGAGCTAAGTGGGAGGGTGTGGGTTCAGGCTGCCCAGATGACAGTCCTGGCTCTTCTGCTACCAGAATGCCATTGAGTCCCCCTAAGGCTCAGTTTTCTCTTCTGTAAAAGGGGGATGATAATGACCTATCTTCCATTCTTCCAGGGCTGTTGTTACGACAAAATGAAGTAATTCATGTAAAGCACTTGGGCAGGTTGCCCAGCATGCAGCAAGTGCTTAAAAAGTGTTAGCTGGACCTGGGTGCAGGAGCTCACGCCTGTAATCCTAGCACTTTGGGAGGCTGAGGCGGGAGGATCACTTGAGGCCAAGAGTTCGAGACCAGCCCAGTCAACATGGCGAAATCCCATCTTTACCAAAAAACTCAAAAAGTAGCCGGGCGTAATGGTGCACACCTGTAATCCCAGTTACTGGGGAAGCTGAGGCACACTAATCGCTTGAACCTGGGAGACAGGTTGCAGTGAATCAAGATCATACCACTGCACTCCGGCCTGGGTGATAGAACAAGACTCCGTCTCAAAAAAAAAAAAAAAAAGAAAAAAGAAAAAAGTGTTAACTAGAATTGTTACCAATAGTCAAAGCAGCCTCTTTAAAGGAACACCCCCTTCCAGAGATCCAGAGATATGAGATGGAGAACATTTTCTACTTGCCAAAACTTCTGTCCTTTTTCAACCATGACCTCACTGCGCACAGCTTGCCACCTCCCTGGGATACATGGAGAATTTTGATTTATGCAACACACTCCCAGTGTGCACAGATTCAACAATAACATAATTTTTGCAGGACAGGGCAGTTAAACCACAGTCATCATTTCATCACCACAACTGACGATCAAGCAGCACAAGCAAAGCACAATTCCAGAGCTGAAACATCTTGCCTCGCCTTTTCTCTCCCCTTCAAAAACACACATTAGCATGAAGGTGAGTAGGAGTGATGTCATCACTGAGATAATTCTGAAATTATCCTACCATATTTTTTTAATGCAAACTGTTAACAAGCTCCAGAATTTCATTACTGGTATATAGAGGTCTTATCCTACCCAAGGGTTTACATTAATTTAAGCACATAATTTAAAATTGAATGTAGCCAAAATTACCGTTCAAAAATGTCTTTAATCACCCTTAAAGTATGGGAATGATTTATCTTTATACACAAGAATCAAACTCAGTGAACTGGGATGCTCAAAGTATGACAGACATATGGAAACTAAGACATGCCGACCCAAGAACTGGGTAAAGCTTTCTCCCTGACTGCCCTGTGGGTGTTTGGCTACAATCTTGCCAATTCACATTCCAGTCAGTTAAACAAGCATGTGATATAATTCCACCACCACAAATCACTGCCATGTACCTCAAAACCAACCCGTGCTGAGAAATTAGTCCTCCAGAAGGCTGCATGAGATGGGACCGCACCCGCTGCCCTGGTGCCCTAGGCTGACCCTGGATCACCAGCTGGCTTCCTCAGCAAGGGAAAACAAGGGATATCCACTTACTTGCAGCCTGAATGCGAGCCTTCCGGCTGACCACCAGCCCAAAGCGGTTCTGGGCCACACACTCATAGTCACCTTCATCTGAAGGGCTGCCTCCCCGCTCCAGCCTGAAGTGATGGATCATCAAGGACCCATTGGCCAGCAAGGTGGAGTGGGTACTCTCTGGCAGCTCTACCCCATTCTTCCTCCAGGTGATTCGCACTGGAGGGGTCCCCTCCACTTTGCAGTCCAGCACTATAGGCTGCCCAGGGACGGCAACATCATCACTTGGCTCCACAGCAAATGCCAGTTCGGCAGAGTGGCCAAGACCTGCATTGGGGAAGGGGAGATGGAAGGAAATAGGGATGTTAGTGTGAAATGAGCATCCAGGAAGAACTCTACCCACATGGTTCCAAGTTCCTTGGGTCTATGCACCCCATTCCCATGTTTCTGCAATGTTAATAGGAATTCCTATTATATATAGTACTTTATGCATTACGAAGTGTCATCCAAGGCAGCACTTTACTTAATCATCAGACCATCTCAGAGATGGATATTATTTGTACCATTTCCTCTTTCACAGGTAAGAAAACTGAAGCCCAGAGACATCAAGTGACTTGCCCAGGGTCTCACAGTCAGTAGCTGCAAAACTGAGACCCAAAAGCAAGACTGACTCCAATACAGCTGCTGCTACTTCAGTGGTCACCCTGGGTAAGCACTGAAACCTCACAGACCTTCAGGGTGTGACCTTAGGTAAAGTATTCAACATGTTCTGGCTTCTCATTCCTCATCTGTTTAGATCAAGGAAGAACAATGGGGCTTGGGTCATAGGGTTCTACGACATGATTAACTGACTCAAAGGCACTATGAAAAATTTAAAGTTCTAAAGAAATACAGAGGGACATAGTAATAAATCATGCTGCTTTTTGCTGGCCAAAACCCAACAAAGGCCTGGTCCAATGCCTGGCAGGGAGCAGGGTGTGTAGTCCCAGTACCCAGGGTACAGACTAGGTTGTGGCCCCATTGCCCCTCCCCTGTGGCACTCTGTCCTTTTGCCTTTGTCATAGGGAGAGATGAAGGTAGCAAACACCAAGTATGGTTTTCCAAAACCAAGGAAGAGGGTGCTCCTAGAACCTTTACTTCCAGCCAACCTCTCTGCTCCTGCAGGAGAAGAGAAATGAGCAGAAAAAGGAGGAGGCCAAAGAATAGATGGGGCTAAGGCTGATCAGGGAATCAGAAGCCCAGCTGGAGGGACAAGCACTCCAGTCCCAGGCATGATGCCAAGTCACCAACTTCTCCAGCAAGCAACGTACCAGACCAGTTATAACTCCACTCCAGGAGGAATGAACCCACATGGTCTGAAAGGGCAGTCACAGACCCCTCCTCACATTTCCAGATAACTAGCGATCCTGGAGCTGGCCCCTCCCCAGCAGACTAGGGCCCTCCCTGGCTGGGGGAGATGGGGAAGTGGGAGGGGAGAAAGGAGGGGCGTTTGGGTTATAGGCATTCCCCGCCCCGCGCCCCCTGCCCCCGCCCCGCGCCCCCGGCCCAGGGAGATGTAATGTTTTAAGACTTTTTAGGATCGCACTTATTCAAACCCCTGCGCATCTTCCCCATGTCATGAGTTCACCAGTCTTAGCCCCCAATCCAACCCCGGCATAGCTGTCGGGGGATAAAGTTTTTCCTTGATGCGGACGCGATCTTCTACTTCTTGGGAGATGAGTGGAGACAGAATAGCCCAGATGAGTGTCTGTGGGGAACTTGATGTGGGAGGGTAAGGGACTAGATTTGCACTCCCCTCCCGGGAGATGGGACCACTGCAGCCACTAAAGGGAAGAGCGTGGTGGTGACCGAGCTCCAGGCAGCGGAGCTGGCGGACCGCGAGAGCCAGGGGTAGGGTCTCCGCGTGTGCACGCTTCGGGGAAGGGCAGGGGCACGTGAGCATCCCCGCGGCTCGCTCGCTCTCGCTCTTG
This sequence comes from Macaca nemestrina, assembly GCF_043159975.1. NCBI lineage: Eukaryota > Metazoa > Chordata > Mammalia > Primates > Cercopithecidae > Macaca > Macaca nemestrina. The sequence continues at coordinate 136,642,047 of NC_092131.1, read as the reverse complement.
GTGGCTTCTCCTCTCCTTGGCTCACGGGCTCTGTCCCGGGTCGCTTCCTAGCCACGCGCCGCCCTCCAGGAATCTCCCTCCTCCTCTTCTCCGGCTCTCCCGCGCACTCCTCAGCCCAGTACCAGCTCCAAATGCGGGACGTGCCATCTCCGCCCAGTGCAGCTGGCAGGGTCCCGCTGTCCGCCCCCCAGACTGCTGTACCCTGCCTCGGCTGCCTCGGGCTATATCCACGGCCGGGCACCGAGCACCCCAGCTCGTCCGCCTCGGTCGGCGCTTAGCCGTGCGGTCTCCCCTGGCTCGTTTCCCTCTGTCTCCACGCCAGCCCGCTCCGCTTGCTCCCGCTTCGCTGCACTCCTTGCCCCTCAGTCTGGGCTCCGGGTCCTGCCCCAGTCTTCTTCCGGGGGGCTCCGTCCTCAGCACGCCCCTAGGGCCCCCGACAGTCCGGCCTTGGTGCCCTCTCCCTGTCCCGATCCGCTGGGTCCCTCCCGCGCGGGGTCCGCGCCGCTCTCCCCGGGTCCGCCCCTCGCGCCCGCTCCCTCCCTGCTCGCCCTTCCCCTGGCTCCGTCCGCAGCCGCCTGGGCCGGACGCTTTCGCTCACCCTCGCTCGGCGCGGGCAGCAGCAGCAACAGCAGCGGCAGCAGGAGCCGGGGCCAGCGCGGGGCGGGCGGGCGGCGCGGAGACGCGGCGCGCTGCACAGCCATGGGGCTCTCGGTCCGCTCGGCTCGGCGACGCGCGGCTCCCGGGCCTCTCGCGGCTCACAGCGTCCCGCGGGGCCGGCGCCGGGGCCGGGGCTGGGGCTCCGGCCGGGGCCGAGCCCGGGCGGTGGGGGACTGGAGCCGCATGCCTGCTCAGGAGCGCGGGGGGCGCAGGGGGAGCGCCGCTTGCGCCATCTTGCACCCACCCGGGCGATCTGTCAGCCTCGCCCGGGGTGCGCGCTGCACACTCGCACCGCTCGCGGCCGCCCCGCCCTCCTCCCCAGCCCGCCGCCCCCCTCCTCTCTCCTCTCCGCTCCCGGTCCCCTCCCCCAGCCCCCTCTCCCCGGAGGCCCGGTCTGGGGAACAAAAGAGCCGGCGAGCGCTTTAAGCGGCCGGACATTCCCGGCTGTGCGGCGGACGCGCCCCCTGCGCTTTGAACTGTGGCTGGAGCGGCCGGCGCCGTCCCGGGCTGCAGCCGGGTATCCCCTCCCCGCGGGCTAGCCTGGGACCTGGGGGGCTGAGGAAGTGGACACCCAGCGGACTGGGGAGTGGGTCCAGGCTGCGGAAAGACACTCACAGCTGCGGGATTTGCTCTGACCCACTCTTTCTGCTGCGCCCTCCTCCAAGTCCATATTTTAGAGATAATTCTCTAAAAAGCTGCGTAAAGTTGTCAAAGATTAAGTTTTCCATAGATTTCTGGTCCTTCCACTCAAAGGATAGATCCTGTAGCTGCAAGACTGGCTTCTCAGGGCCGAGGAGTCCTGGCGCTCCGCTGGGGAGGATTGCCTGGAGAGAGCGGACCCAGCAGGACAATGAGAGCTCTAAACGGGCCTGGCTTCCGACCTGGGTTCTGCCTGCTGCCTAGCCCAGTCACTCTCACTGAGCTCATCTGAAGGATGAAAATAATCTTATCTCTCCTGTTCATCCCTAGAGACCTTTAAACCGCAGAGGTCCTGACAAATGACCTGGTAACTGGAAAAGCACATAGAAACTTAAAATTCCCAGTAATGTTTCTGCGCCACAAAGAAGGCCCTCAATCGTTCATGTCAGAGAACGTATAAGGAGACAACATAGGTTCCATGTGAGAATGTTAGAGAAGATAAGCAAGTCTTTTAGCAGAGACATACCCATACTAACCCTCAGAGATCTTGAATCTCAGTCACTCGCTATTAAATGGTCTTCTATTGAGTCCAGCATGACGGACTAGTCCATCAAAATTATTGAGCAGCTACTAAGTTCTAGGAGCTAGAGATTTAAAGGTGGCAGGCTAGGCTTGGTGGCTCACACCTGTGATCCTAGCACTTTGGGAGGCCGAGGTGGGCAGATCACTTGAGCCCAGGAGTTCAAGACCAGCCAGGGCAACATGGTGAAAACTTGTCTCTATGAAAAATACAAACCTTAGCCAGGCATGGTGGTGCATGCCTGTAGTCCCTCTGTGTTCCAGCCTGGGCAACAGAGACCCTGTCTCAATCAATCAATCAATCAATCAATCAGTGTTGGCCTAATGTATCTATTTGCTCCTTTGGCACTGGACTGAGATGGCAGAGGAAAAACTAAGTCTCTCTTTTGATACCACCTCTGGAACTTTGGGACCATGTACAAAATTAACTTTGGGCCGGGCACAGTGGCTCATGCCTAGTAATCCCAGCACTTTGGGAAGCCGAGGTGGGTGGATTACCTGATGTCAGGAGTTCGAGACCAGCCTGACCAACATGGTGAAACACCGTCTCTATTAAAAATACAAAAAAATTAGCCGGGTATGGTGGCAGGCGCCTATAATCCCAGCTACTCGGGAGGCTGAGGCAGGAAAATAGCTTGAACCCGGGAGGCAGAGGTTGCAGTGAGCTGAGATTGCACCATTGCACTCCAGCCTGGGCGACAGAGCAAGACTCTGTCTCAAAACAAACAAACAAAAAACTAACTTTGATAGAGTAAGTAAGGAAGTACAGGCCTCCAGAAATCAGAGTGCCTGCAGATGGACAGGTTTACTAATGATGGGGTTGGCATAGCTCAGGAATATTCACTCTGGGTAGCTACTGGAAGATGAGCCTGAGAAGCAGGACATGAGGCATGTGAGCAGCAGGAAGCAATGGAAAAATTCTAGGTCGAGGATCCCAATGCGCCAAAGCCCTATTGGATTTCATTGTGAGAAAGGGTGGGAGTGGCGGTCTACTGGCCTTAGGAAAGGGAGGGGAAGAGCCCTCCCTGGGCCTAAAATCCTGGAACTCCCTCCTGCAGGGCTTGAATTCTCAACAACCCCTTCTTGGCTTGTCCTGGACTCTGAAGAGGTCAAATTGGTGTCTTGAATTGCTGTCATTTTAAATTCATTTTGACAAGTGTTTAATTCTTCTTTATCACAACCCTTGGTCTGAGAGTGATATGCAAATAATGGCTATTCTGCCGAGTGCAAAATGTGCAGTATCTCTCTGTCTGATCTGTCAATTAACTCTGGGTCTGGCCCACCAGCCACTTTGGGGGTGGTCCCAAGCAAAGCAGCCTCCAGCTCTTGATTCCCTCCAATAGAAAGCATGTTCTGGACTCTGTAAAGATCTTAGCAGACAGCAGCTGCCAACTGTGATGCCAAGATGTGTGTGGGGTGTGAGTGTGGAGTTTTGTGCGTGAGATTGTGTGTACATTTGCATTAACGGACAGACACAAGGGTGTTTGTGAAGGCAAGTATGCATCTACGGGTCTCTGAGCTTGTACACACAGTGCACGTGTGTGTGATTGTGTGGCCATGAATAATGTTGGTGACCAGAGTTATAAAGAATAGTTGTGGAGCCCAAATCTCTGGAGTTGTTCCCTCTTTCCTGCACCCAAAAAAGTTCAGAGAAATGTGTGCCCAGATGGAAAGAGATCCCCAGAGAGTCTAAGGAAGTGCCATCAAAGAACGCATCTTTCCTAAGTTTACATCTTTTTCCTAAGTGCCTGTTGAGGGAGGAAGATGGTTTAGTTCTTTCCCATGACCACCTGCTCTTTACCTTCAAAAACCACCATTTTGAGCTGGGTGCAGGGGCTCATGCCTGTAATTCTAGCACTTTGGGAGGCCGAGGTGGGCAGATTACGTGAGGTCAGGAGTTTGAGACCAGCCTGGTTAACATGAAACCCTGTCTCTACTAAAAATACAAAAATTAGCCGGGCGTGGTGGTGCACACCTGAAATCCCAGCTACTCGGGAGGCTGAGGCAAGAGAATCACTTGAACCCAGGAGGCACAGGTTATAGTGAGCCGAGATCATGCCACTGCACTCTAGCCTAGGTGACAGAGTGAGATTAGTCTGAAAAAACAAACAAAACACTATTTTGGGCCAAGGGGCATAGGCTCATGCCTATAATCCGAGCACTTTTCGAAGCTGAGGCAGGAGGATGGCTTTAGCCCAGGAGTTCGAGACCAGTCTGGGTAAGATAACGAGACCACATCTCTATAAAAAAATTTTTTTTAATATTAGCCAGGCATGGTGGCATGTGCCTGTAGTCCCAGCTACTAGGGAGACTGCAGTGACAAGACTGCTTGAGCCCAGGAGATTGAGTCTGCAACGAGCTATGATTGTGCCACCACACTCCAGCATGGGCGACAGAGAGAGATCCTGTCTCAAAAACAACAACAACCACAACAACAACATTTCCCATCCCAGTAAGAAATAAACTCCGTAGGGCAGAAAGGCTGAGGAAATTCTAGTCATAGTCAATGGTTCCAGAAGAGAATTCCACATTTCTGGAAAATAGTTTATTAATTCATTATAAGGACAGATACATGAATCAATGCCTTAGCTTAACACTAAAGAATATCATATTTGTAAGGAGAAGAAAAACGCTGGAAGGATAATTAAATAGTACAGCATAAACTAAATACAGATGAATAAATGAGCAAGTACTGATTACACTTGTCATGCATCAAGAAAAGGAAGATTTTTAATTGAGACTCAAAAAACTTAAGGCATCAATGGTAGGTGACAAAGGGATTAATACCCTGTAAAAGGCCAATAGATTCTTTTCTAATAAAAATACTGCTACAAAGACACAAACCTAACACTTCCAAATTACCGAGAGCCCAAATCATATATAATGCTAGTGAGAAATGGCCACTTTCTTATCAACTGTGAGTTATAGGCAGATACCAGATTTATTACTTATTTGCTTTTGAGAAACAATTTTCCACCCAACCTAATGGGTTATAAATTGTCTCATTTGCAGCTATTTAATTTAAACCAGAACCTCAGTGCCTGTTAAACAAGAACATGAAAAATGACTATGTGGTGTAATGCTAAGAGCCTACTGTTAAAACAGCCATTTAATTCAGGGCAGTTTTTTTTTTTTCCTTCTTAAAAAAAAAAAAAATCAAACCAGCAAAATAAAATGAGGCTTTTGACCTTCAGAGCAATGATGAAACATACACAGTGGTGTTAGCCACAGCAGCGCTGAATGCTACAGAAATAGTACAAGTGACAATTCTGTCTTTAACGAGATACAAAACCAACATTAATAATCTTTAGTGTTATCATAGGCTGGCTGAAGGAGGGGGAGGAGGTGGAAATGTAGGTGCAGACATCAACAGTGAGTGACACCCGAGTGTAATAAACACAGATGCTTTCAGGGTTTGAGGAAGCCGCAACTGTGCTGAGAGACATTTCACCATTAAAAAAAAAAAAAAAAAAAAAAGGAAAAATGGACTGGTTATTTCGAATTTGGCTCAGAAGCCAGAGTTAACTCTTGATGTGCCGATCAGACACCATTAGGGAGTAAAGACCCTAACTTTCTATGCTCCTATGAGAGGGCTGAGGTGAAAAATCAAATCAATGACATTGTTTTCATTACACATAAAATAGAAGTCAAGCTTGTCCCTGTGCGGCAGGTGAACAGAAAATGACTTGAGGATTCAATTTAAAGAAAAAACAAACTGAAATGAGCTAATCCTTTTCCTGTGCAAAGACCTCCCTGCCAGCACCCCAGAGAGTGACATTTCTGTCATCCCCAACCCAGATCAAGTCAAGCTTCACAGGGTGGGAAGGGCCTCCCTGAACTCTCACTCCCCTTCTCCTCATTTAGCTTCTTCTGGAAGAAAGGCCCCAAATCATCTCCATCCAGTAAACTTGACCCCCTGCATAGAAGGGAGGGCATCTTTTAATTCTGAGCCTCTGGATCACAGTCCCCTTCCCTGTCTCAAACATTCCCCTCTGACTTGGATCCATCCATGGAGAACCCTCGGATCCCAATCCCAAAGTCAAGATGCAGGGAAGCCAGGTCTTCCCCACACCGGCCGGGCACTGGGCGTGGGCGGCCTGCCTGGGGCGGGGCAAGCAGAAGCACTGAGTGAAGAGGAGGCAGGAGGATGGCAGGCGAGCGCATGGCAGCCGCGGATACAGGAGGGGCACGGGGGCCTTGAAGCACACATGAGGTAGTCACGTTGTTAGAGAAGGGTGCAGAGTTTGAACCCAGGCAGGAGAACCAGATGACACAGTCTGGGAGAGGTGCGAGAGATAGCAGAGGAAGGAAAATAGGAGAGAGGAAAGGAAAGAGTACCTGGGAGCAAGAGAAGGGCACTGGTGCTGGGAGAGTGAGGTGACTGGGAGACAGACCACTAGAGCAGCCAGGGGCAAGGAAGGAGGGCAAGAGTGAGAGAAAGCGGATTTTCAAAACCAGGCACTTCCCAAATTACAAAATTAAATGCAGAGTTGCTCAGAGGGGAGCCAGGGTCACCCTCTCTTTTTGGGCAATAAGAAGCTGGGAGGTGATGCAGCTGAAATGCTAGGCATTCAGAGTCTGCTTGCACTCAACCCAGCCAGACAGGAAAATGGGCTGGGACTGTCTTTGTCAGACAGGCATTGGAGACACTCTCAGAGTGTGTAATAAAAGGCTGGGTGATGGAGGTGGGGGCCCACAGGGCTGGGGACTGACCACTCTGGGGCACCGTCCTGACCTGGAGGACCAATCTGGCTGTAGTGACCACTGCCTGGGCCAAGGTTTCCCAGCTCACCAACCAGTACACCTACATGCACTTCACACATGTGCACATCACATGTAGCTGTGTCTCGTATGTGTTTCACATGTCACATGTGTATCACAAAGAGTATGGGGGGAGTGAATAATCCATGTTTTCCTCTCCCCCCAGCCAAAGCATCTTAGGAAGCTCCAAAGGGCTTGATGATGTATCTACAGGCACACATGTGGACATGCATGGCCACAGGTGTTGCATCCTGTGTGACCCATACCTGCCTACCCCAAACTACACCCTCTGGGAGGAGCTAGGCAGAGGAGGAGACCGGGGATCTGGGCAGGCCTGGGCTGGCTCCTAGAGGGCAGGGGGCTTTGAGCTGGCAGCTGTCTCCAGGGGTCTCCTCCAGCACTTTGCCTGGCTGGAGGTCTGGGTAGGAGCAGGAAGCACTGGCTGCCTCTGGCAAGCAGGTAAGTCTGTCTGGCCCAGGGGCTGCCAGCTCACACCCTCCCAGCTCCCTGTCCAGCCAGGCTGACCCCTGCCCTGGATCCCCAACACCCGAGATGAGATCAGGAGCCTCCGGAGGCAGGGGGTCCTCAGGCTCCAGGTCTTGGAGATGGAGGTCAGGGTTCCCGTTAGATGCACTGAAGTCAGAGTGGACAATGACTTCGGCCTCCACCTGGTTCCTGCAGGCTGGGGGTGACTTCTTCCTCCCATTGCCCTGATCAGAGCAGAGAACACCAAGTGACCATTTCTGAGAGTAATCATCAGAATGACCAGCTTCCATGGGGCAGAGAGACTGACCCTTCATCAGAGTAGGTATCACATGGGAGCTGGTAAAGGATACACAGGAACTGTTCGAACCTATGTGAAGGCAGGGAATGATGGAATCTTCCCATTTGCCCTCATCCAGGAGTTTCAGGAGTACCAGACTCAGGGCCTCTGGGGAGAGGAGGAAGGGCTGAGCATGCTCAGGCCAGCCACACCCTCAGATCCACGAAACTGCTGTGGCCCACTTAGGTCTGGGTAGAGGAGGGACTGTTTTCAACCCAGGTTGAAACAGGTTCGTGCAAACTGGCCTGCCCTCCCCCTACTCAACCTTTGGAGGCTCCAGGGGTCTTCTGACTAGACTTCTATCCCCGGGGAAGTTACCACCCAGGGGTCTCCAGAGAACTCATTACTTCCTCTTCACTAGCACAGAGACCCTTTCCTCCTTTCCTGCCCCTTCCTTCCAGGACGCTGACCTTTATGGCGTCGTACACCAGAGCCTGCAGCAACAGCGTCTGCCCAGTTCCAGCAGGGGGCAGCAGGGCCCGGGTCAGAGCCGGCCGGGGGCCTGCCTGGGGCAGCTCACAGCCTGCCCAGGAGCCAGCCCAGCTCGGACCGCTTGGTTGAGCCCAAGAGATCTGCACAGGGGAAAGAAGGGGACACTAAGGGGCACAACCAGGATTGGCTGGGAGAGGGAAGCCCAGGGGAGGGAATTGGGACGGGCCCCGGGAGAGCAGGATCCAGCCTGTCACCCGCTGCTCTCTCCCTCCCCAAGGCTCAGGGAGGAGCACCGAAAGGGCTGAGAGTCAGCGGGGTAATCGAGGATGAGTCCTCCTACAGAGGAGCAGAACACCAGACGCTCTGCAAAGCCCGTGGTGTCTGAGCCAGGCGGGGAGAGAGTAAGGGAGGACGGGTCGGAGTCGGGTGGGATGTGCCACCCCTGCCAGCATGAAAGGGACCAGCCCTGCGAAGGCCTCACCTTATCCTGGTCCCAGCCCCACTTGGCCACAGTCAAGCCAACTGGCCTCTTCTCCCCACACGGGGATGGCTGGGTCATAGAGGTCTCCCCAGCTCCAGGGATGAGGAGGGAGCTGGGTGTTCTGGCTATCCTGGGTCACCTGCTGGGAGGCCCTCTCCTTCGTGAGAACCAGGCCGACCTATTCTGCCAGCGTATGGAGGCCCATGTGCTTCCCTGACCAGCCAACCATTCCGTGGAGGAGGGAGAGAGGCCCTAGCGTCTGCAGCCGGCTCCGAAGGGGAAGGTAGGGCTGTGCTCACACAGCCACGCGCTGTGCTCTGGCGCCCCTTGGTGTCCTACTTAGAAATGAACCTACCTTTGTAATCCAAAATGCTCATGCACTTTGGAAGGCTGAGGTGGGAGGATCACTTGAGGCCAGGAGTTGGAGAAAAAGAAACCTACCTTTCTTTTGGAGTGACCCCGGCCTTCAGAAATACCGCCACCCATAAGGCTGTGCACTTCAGCCCTGTCCTCCACATCTGAGGGTGGCAGGGACCAGTCCTGGGGATGGGGGTGCACAAGGGACTCCAGTTCATGGGCAGCTGGGGGACTCGGGGGGCCAAGCTGAGCTCTGGAGTACAGCGCAGGATTCCCAGGGGTGGCCGTGGAGGACAGGCCTGGGAGGGATTCCCTGGAAGGGAAGACAGAAAACAAGGCACAGTGGTCAGAGTAAAGGGTCGGGCGGGACTGGGATCTGGTCCAGCCTATGTCTTTGGGCAGGTTCCTGCCCATCTCTGGGACTTGCTTTCCTGGTCTGTGCAATGAGTAAGAAAAACTGCTATTGTTCAAAACAGCTTCATGCTATAAACAGGGTGGCATCTGGAGATTTGGGCCCCCTCTTTCCAAGACGCTGGCAGCTACAGAGGAAGTGGGAGCGAGGCAGTTCTGGTGGCCTTGCTGAGGGGGGTAGCCAGGGGCTCTCCTAAGTCCACTCCCCATTCTCATGAAGACATCATTCCTGATTCCTTCATCCCAGAGTCCTGACTTTAACGGGGCTCCTGGGAGTGCCAAGGGCAAGTCATGGCCGCTTTCCCCGATGGCCCGTTCTGCAGCCCTTCCTGGAAGTCTCCCTTCCCTGAAGCCAGACTGGCTCCCCTGCTCACCTGTGGGGGCTGCGGCGCAGGCCGGCACACATGCAGGCCAGGAGGCAGAGGAGGCCCAGGCAGACACCCACGATGATGCCCGTGACTGAGTGCATGTCCAGCGAGTCTGGTGGCGGAGAGAGAGGCACAGAGCAGGTCAGGACAGAAGAAGGGCACAGGGCATGGATCAGGACTATCCATGGCTTTTTCAGGAGACACCAGCTGGACCCTCACCCTTCAGATGCTCACAATCTTCAGATACAAGGACAGGAGGTCCCTGTGGCCTCACAGAAACTACTACTACCACTCCCTGTGACTGTCCTCCCCAGAACACACGTAGAAGTTATGGTCTCTCCTCCTCAAACTGGCCTTTGGTGAAACATGTGTTGCCTGCCCCCAGGGCTGTTGCATGGGTGTGCAACATGTGCAGGTGCGCAGACCCCATGCTTGGGTGGGCCCCACGCTTGAGTTAATGCTCTGCTGTCACTACCTTCAAATTCTTTTTTTTTTTTTTTTTTGAAATAGGGTCTTGCTCTGTCACCCAGGCCAGACTGCAGTGGCATGAACACGGCTCACTGTAGCTTCAACCTCCTGGGCACAAGTGATCCTCCCACCTCAGCCTCCCAAGCAGCTGTGACCACAGGCATAAGCTACCACACCCAGATAATTTTTAAATTTTTTGTGGAGACGGGGTCTCACCATGTTGTCCAGGCCAGTCTCCAACTCCTGGCCTCAAGTGATCCTCCCACCTCAGCCTTCCAAAGTGCATGAGCATTTTGGATTACAAGCACGAGCCACCATGCCCGACTTCTAATTTTTAAAATAAAGGATAGCACCTTTTCATTTTGCACTGGGCCCTGGAAATTATGTAGCCAGTCCTGCTGTCCACCTCCACCCCATAAAGCTCATTGCCTCACCAAGTTAATCCTCCAATCAAAGCAATTTCCCAAAGAAACTGGTCTTTAAAGCCAGTCCCAGCTGGGTGCAGTGGCTCATGCCTGTAATCCCAGCACTTTGGGAGGCCAAGGCGGGTGGATCACTGGAGGTAAGGAGTTTGAGACGAGCCTGGCCAATGTGGTGAAACCCCGTCTCTACTAAAAATACAAAAATTAGCCAGGCATGGTGGTATGTGCCTATAATCCCAACTATTTGGGAGGCTGAGGCAGAAGAATCACTTGCACCTGGGAGGCAGAGGTTGCAGTGAGCTGAGATCACACCATTGCACTCTAGCCTGGGCAACAAGAGTGAAACTCCGTCTCAAAAAAAAAAAAAAAAAGCCAGTTGCCCGTGAACCTGACATCTGAACCAAGTCATCACTGAACCACACCTATTTCCCCTTTACATTTGCTCTGCTCCCACCAAACCAGGAGGACAGCTGTGCAAAATAATGAAATGATAGTTGTGTCCACAGCCAGGGGGTTGGAAGTCAACTCCAGGGGCCTCTGGGAACCCTGGGCTGCCCTGCAGTCATACCTGACAGCTTCTCCTGGAGCGTGATCACATCCTGCAGGCGGGAGAAAGGCCCAGGCCCCACCTCTGTGCGCGCCCCCATCTTGAAGAAGTACCGAGTGTCGCTCTCCAGGCCATGGACCTCAGCACTGAAGATGTTTCCTGGGGGTGAGGGAGGCAGGGAGAGCAGGGATGGTGGGACGGAGTGGGTGGATGCAGAGGTGGGCAGGGAGGTGGGACTGGGAAAGTCTGCTCTCCATGTAGGCAGCAGCTTCTACTGCTTCTCCCAGAAGCACCTGGAACAAACCCCAGCACTGTTCTCACTGCTGGAAGCGGGAGAGGCTGGGAAGCTCTTAGGCAGATGCCCTGGGGCAGGAGCCCTCACCCTCCGTGGTGAGCAAGGTCCACTGGTGCTCAGGCTGCGTGTGGTTGTTGCTGTACAGGATCAGATACTCCACGATCTCCCCATTGGGCTCTGTGGGGGGGCACCAGTGCAGCCGAACCGTGGACGGTGTCAGGGGGCTGAGTCGTAGGTCGGATGGGGGTGTTGAGGGCCCTGGGGTGCAGGAGAGGAGATGGGGAGAGACATCAGAGCTGGGGGACAGAGCATGAGGACATGACCTCCCTTCTTCCTTCTTCATGGAACAAGCCACAAAGCAAAGATGAGGTCTGGTTTCTAGTTGTGGAATTCTAGAAGACAGTGTGTGTGGCTGGAGGGGCTTAACATTCCTCCCCTCCCAGAAACTCTTCTGCCCTCAGCTCTGCCCAACCTTGGGATTCTGAGGGATGTTTCTTGCTGCTGGGGCAAGAAGGAGTTGGGTAAAAGATGGGTTGGTGGCAAGCGGCTGGGAGCCACTCACGGTCAGGCAGGGTGGAGCGCTCCACCACAGAGCCGAAAGGCCCATCCACGTCCACGCCGTGAGACTGCACCGCAAACTCGTATTTGGTGAATGGCTTCAAGCCGCCAATGAGGATGTCTTCTCCAGAACTGCTAAGGCAAGAAACATGACTAGTGCTCTCAGGCACACTCTCCCAGCAGGGCAGAGACCCCTCCAAATCTACTCCCCTGCTGTCAGCCCCAGCCCCAGGTTCTACTGTGGGAAGGGAAGCTGCTCCCTGACCTGGAGGCCACTGCCACCACCCAGGGACCTACAGAGAGGTCTGGATGTATGCTGCTCCAAGTCTCACCTCGAAACCAGGCCCCCTCCTCCAGGAAACCTTCCTGGATTAATCCAAGTTATTCTCCACCTATGGAATCATCTCTGATGCATCTTTTCTTTGGCTTAATTTTGCCTTCATGGCAATAGTATATATCAGTTGCTTTTTATGCGACTTTCCTCTGCCAAACCTCAGGCTCCTCAGGCTCTGTTTCCCCATCTGACGCGGTGGAGGGAGCAGCTCTGAGACAGGGACAGGGCTCTCTTCACCATCAGATTGGGAGCCCTCTGAGGCTGGAGAAACAGGTCTGTCCTGTGTCACATTCTCCAGAGTTTGAGAACAAGGCTGTGTTGTGAGGGGACGGGATTGGATGGCCTCCTCGCTACCATCTGGTCAGCAGGCAAGGACGTGGACCCTGTGCAGCCCCTCTGTGTGGCCTCAGTGTAACGGGTGAGCCATGACGTGTTCCTGAATCCCAGGGGCCCTTCCCTGATCACCACCTGCTGCCTTCCCTCCCCCACCCCCACCTGCTCTTCCTTCCTTCTTTACATTAGTAAAGGCATTAGTCCCCACCTGGTGTAATAGGTGACCAGGGAGGCATTCCTGAGCCCCCAGGGGCTGAAGCGCACAGTGTAGTTGACAATCTTGACTGTGGTGAAGTCTGGCTTTTTCCACCGAAGCCAGATGGATGTGGAGCTGTTTGATTCTGCATGAACGTGGGCTGGGGGCAGGGGTGGTCCCCTCTGGATGGGCATGTCTGAAAGGTGAAAACTAGAGTGTGAGGAGGGAAGGGAGGATACTCATCCTTAAATATGTATAGTGGTTTACAGTTCCCAAGGCTGTTTCTTTGACCCTCTCCTTTGATCCTGTGAGTTGAGTAGCATCATTCCTACTTCACAGATAAGGCAACTGAGGCTTCCAAGAATTTGATTTTTGACTGTGGAACACTAGTCTGTAAGAACGTAATAAAGAGAGAGGCAGCAAATCACAGCAATGAATAACCATGGAACCAGACTCTGGAACCAGGCTGCCTTGGTTCAAATTCCAGCTCTGACACTTACTAGCTGTGTGACCTTGGAGAAATTACTTACCCTCTCTGTGTCTCCATTCACTATTCTAATGATAGCACCTACCTCATGGGGTTGTTATGAGGATTAAATTATTTAATATTTTAAAAATAGATAGGAAATGTCTGAAATATAATAAACACTATATTTATAAGTGTTTATTATAGAAACATAACATAAACCCCATGAGAGCAGGAACCTTATTTGTGTTGTCCACCACTAAATTCCCAAAGCAGAGCTGGCACTTAGTAGACACTTAGTGAAATATTTGCTGAATGAAGAAATGAACAAACTGGAATTAGAACTCAGCTGGGTGTGGTGGCTCATAACTGTAATCCCAGCAGGCTGGGAGGCCAAGGTGGGTGGATCACCTGAGGTCGGGAGTTCGAGACTAGCCTGGCCAACATGGTGAAACCCCATCTCTACTAAAAATACAAAAATTAGGCCGGGCGCGGTGGCTCAAGCCTGTAATCCCAGCACTTGGGGAGGCCGAGACGGGCGGATCACGAGGTCAGGCGATCGAGACCATCCTGGCTAACAAGGTGAAACCCCGTCTCTACTAAAAAATACAAAAAAACTAGCTGGGCGAGGTGGCGGGTGCCTGTAGTCCCAGCTACACCGGAGGCTGAGGCAGGAGAATGGTGTGAACCTGGGAGGCGGAGCTTGCAGTGAGCTGAGATCTGGCCACTGCACTCCAGCCTGGTTGACAGAGCGAGACTCCATCTCAAAAAAAAAAAAAAAAAAAAAATTAGCCGGGTGTGGTGGCGCACACCTGTAATCCCAGCTGCTCAGGAGGCTGAGGCACAAGAATTGCTTGAACCAAGAGGTAGAGGTTGCAGTGAGCTGAGATCATGCCATTGCACTCCAGCCTGGGCAACAGAATGAGACTCCTCTGTTTCAAAAAAAAAAAAAAAAGAACCCAGGCTTCATGGCTTCTGGTTGATTACTCCCTCTGCTAAACCATGTGGCTGGGAAGTTAGGGGTGAGGGAGTGTCATGATGGGTAACTGAGGTGTTCAATACAGGGCCACAAGGCAGTGTAGTGCAGTGGAAAGAGTTTTGCCGGGAAACCAGGAGTCCCGGTTCTAGTCTAGGCTCTGTGCGACCTTGGACAAGTTCCTTTTCCTCTCTGAGCCTCAGTTTCCCGTTAGGTCACATAGGGATACTCACTCTTCTTAGACTTGAGAGATAGTCTGATAGTGTGATGTAGACAAATGTGTTTTTAAAAAAACTTGTTTTAAGGTCAAACTTGGGGTCAGGAGTTACTGATCAACCATAGGGTTTCCCTCTGTTTGAACTTTGGAAATCAGCACTATTCATGGCTAATGAAAATAAGGTGGCAGGCCTAAGACCGTGAACAGACGAGCTTCTCTCCATGACAGAGGCTCTCTGGAGCTAGAAGAGGACCCCTAATCCTAGGAGAATGGATTTGAGCATGAGCTGAGGCTACTAAAGTGCCTGTTCACCAGGCTGGCCCAAAGGAAAAGAAGAGGAAGTGGCTAGCAGAGCCCTCACCTGAGCCCTCCCCGCCTTCTTCCCCCACGGCCCTCACCTGGTGCGGGCGCCTTCTCCGTCTTGCCCTTCCACACTGCTGCATAGCCGTCCTCATGTTTGTTGAATGCCACGAGCTTCACCTCATACAGCCGGCCAGGGACTGGGGAAGGTTACAGGGCTTAATAGCTAGGGGGACATCTGGGGTCACTCTCCCGTCCACAGAAAGCATCCCATCTCTAACTCCTTCACACAGCTTGCCCAGTCCCCCCTAAAGCTACATCCCTCTCTCCCGCTCCCCCAGCCCTCCTCACCTAGCTGGGTCAGCTCGTACTGCTTCACTTTCTTCTTGAGCCGGATGGGCCCCACATCCCAAGCCTGGTCTCCATGGCCCCCTGGCGGGCGATCGCCATTGGCCTCCTCCTCAGCCCCCACCTCCCGCCAATATAGTTTGTAGCCAGAGATCTGGGTGGGGTGAGGGGGTGGCTGCCATGACACGACCAGGGACTCCATCCTTGCCTGCACCTTCAACTCTGCAGGGGCAAAAGGGACTGGGGGCAGAGGAGCAGGATGGGAAAATTAAGGAACAGAATGGGGAATGAGGAGAAGGAGGCCAGGGATAGGAGACAGGGAAGAGGCATGAGGAAGAGGCAGTAAGATGGCATTCAGTGAGAGCCTTGCCAGCATTCTCCCAACACATCACCACTCAGCCACCACTCTTAGTGCCAGGCCTGGGCTCGGTCTAGAGGTGAACTCACTATTCTGCAAGCACAGAGTGCAGGGAATGCAGGGGTGTCTGCTGGGCATTTGCAAAGGAGTCAGCAAGGAGCACCTCTGGAGCAGGCTGATAGCACCTGGCACAGAATCGGCCTCTGTGAAGTCTTCTGAAGGATCAAATGTCGGGGGCAGTAGGGGTGGTGGTTGCTGAGGCCAGGAAGGGGGGATGCCACCATTATAGTAGGGACACCCACTTGAGAGTGAGGAGCTTACAATGTGTCAAACACACTGTGTATATGCACTTTGTATATGTATTATAACTTTATTCTTGCAGCCCTCTAAAATAGTGAAAATATACTACAACCTTCACTTTACAGATAAGAAAACTGAAGCTCAGAGAGTTACGTAATTTACCCAGTGTCATACAGAGAGCACGTAGGCCGGTTTGGTCAGCATTTAATCACTCTTCTATTGGGCCTCTCAACAAAACATCATCATCCTCCTCGAAGCAGCTACAGTTCAATGAGTTTAAGCACTTTAGTTACAATACATTATTCAACCTCATGCCACTCCTGGGCAGTAAATGAAGCCTCAGAATGGTTTGTCCAAGGTCACACGGCAAATCGAAGGGACACCAGATCCCAGCCCTTCACCTCTGCACCTGGGCCTCGCTCACCCATCAAGCAGAGGGAGGCATGGAAGGTCTCTGATGGAGGGTGGGGTGCGGGGGTGGGGCACTGGGTCCCAAGGACACACGCACACCCACACAGTCACACACGCACTCTCCTGTCTCTCCTCTAACCCCGTACCGTGGCTCTGGTTGTGCATACTGGGCGTCCTGTGCTGCATCCACTGGGAAGGGGCCCCGAAGCCGGCTGCTGTACCAGCCGAAATCCGTACTCGATACACCTTATTTGGCTGAAGCAAGTTCAGCGTAAGCTGTGTCTCATTTCCTCGCACCTCAGTAGAGAAAATCTGATCTGCAGGGACAGAAAAGGTGGGCTGTTGGGTAGCCACCTGAGGACCAGGATCCTAAATTCTCCTACACGGGTCTTCCACCTCACATCCTGGTTCCTCCGTGCCCATGGGAGCCTGAGGCATTCTCAGCACTGACCCCTCAGTGCCTGGGCAGACTCTATGGCTCCAGGGTGGACGCTTGAGCCTCCACCTCTGGCTGATGCAGGCTATCAGCCTGGGCTCAGCTGCAGAGAGAATGATGGCAGGCTTTCCCCGCTTCCCCAGGAGCTGTCAATGACCATCCCCCGCCAACACACACACGGGATGCAGACACAAGGGGCTGACCATGAAGGCCAGCAAGCTCTGCCTGGCTTCCAGAGCCCTGAGGGCCACCATGGCCACTTCCTCACCCTTCCCTCCTTCCTCACCTTTCCCTCCTTCCTCACCCTTCCCCTGGTCCCTCAGCCACCTTCCTTCTCCTAACTTTTATCCTTTTATTTTTTTCTGAAACAGAGCTTTGCTCTGTCACCCAGATGGGAGTACAATGGCATGATCACAGTTCCCTGCAGCCTTGAAATCCTGGGGTCAAGTGATCCTCCCACCCCAGCCCCCCATTTCCCAGATAAGGAAACTGAGGCAGGGACTCAGTAGGATTACATACTGCAGCTGTAGAGGGGTTGGGGTGAGAGCCCAGGCCTCCCTCTGCCTTAAGCTAGGCCCCTCTATCTTCCCTTTTCATTCCTGCCCAGACCCCTGTTTTTCAGGTTCACCCTTCCCCAACCTCTCCCTACTCTGCTTCCTTTCCTCCGACTCCGCTACCCTGCTCAGGTCTCCAGCAGCCCTGACCACTCTTCACATTGATCATTCCCAGACCTGCCTGCAGCCCACCCGCCCCACTCACCTTCCTTTCCCAAACCGTATTCTATCTTGTACTTCACCACCTGCCCATTGCTCAGGCTGGGGGGCAGGGGCAGCCATGCCACCCTGATGTCCGAGGGGTTGGGGCTGGACAGGGAGAGCTGGGGTGCTGCACTGGGGACTGAGACAGAAGAACATCAGCGTGAGCTCTGCTCCACCGACGTGGAAGGTGAGGCTCAGGAGCGGTCAGAGACTTGCCTGGGTCACACAGCAAGTCAGAAGTAGGCCAGGACCAGGATCTGAGGGAGGAAAGGGAGCTTCTCAGGGGAGCCCCAAGCTGAAGGATGAAGGGACATCTTTCCCACCCCGAAGCTGGAAAAAGTCTTGGAGCACAATCTTCCACATCTAATGGGTTAATGTCACTGACCCCTACCCTAGCTGGATGGCACACAGGTGTCAGGGAGAACTGCATGACACAGGGAATCATCACAAGACCTGGGCTCAAGTCCCAGCTGAACTACTGACCTGGGCAAATCATTCTCATTTTCTGGGCCTCAGTTTCCCCAACTGTAAACTGAGGAGAAGAACCCCTGTCCACTCTCTTATAGGGTACAAAGATGATATGAGCAGGTAAAAATGCCTTTACATTAGTAAAGAGAGGGCGAGCTCCCCTCCCCAGGGAATTCTCTTTACCCCAAGCTGCCCATTGCAGGTTCAGAGGCCCTACCGTCATCCAGTGTGTGCACCAGTGCTGGGGTGGAGGTGCGGCTGGCCCCCAGCTGGGAGTAGGCCACCACGTAGAACTCATAATCTGTGTTGGGTTCCAGGTCCCGAACCTGTAGCTCCGTGGTGTCGTTGTTCACTGCAAACTGGTATTCCACATTATCCATGCCTGGTGACCCAGGGGACAAGGGGACTGTCATAGTGCCACTCCAGTGCTGGTTAGCTGGAGTTTGTCTAGGAATCCTTCATATTGTCCTGGTGTCTATTTATAGCTAAATCATCCCAGATAATCTAAGCAGGAGTGTATAAACTCCCTCGGCTTCCTGTCTCACTCTATTAATTCCTCCACTGGTTAGGGAGTGCTTTCTGGAAATGACCTACCTCTCCAGTTAGTTAACTGGGGTGGGAGGTGGCTCCAGGAACGTCCTCTCCCTCCTCTCTCAACAAATATGACTGAGGGGCGGGGCGCGGTGGCTCACGCCTGTAATCCCAGCACTTTGGGAGGCCGAGACGGGCGGATCACGAGGTCAGGAGATGGAGACCATCCTGGCTAACACGGTGAAACCCCGTCTCTACTAAAAAATACAAAAAACTAGCCGGGCGAGGTGGCGGGCGCCTATAGTCCCAGCTACTCGGGAGGCTGAGGCAGGAGAATGGCGTGAACCCGGGAGGCGGAGCTTGCAGTGAGCTGAGATCCGGCCACTGCACTCCAGCCTGGGTGACAGAGCGAGACTCCGTCTCAAAAAAAAAAAAAAAAAAAAAAAAAAAAACAAAAACACAAATATGACTGAGGGAAGCAGTGGCCCTTCCAGCGCCAACTGCCTAATCCATACCTACCATACCTATGCGGGTCTCTAATATGGGCTCCTACCCAAGTCCATCCTCGCTGCAGAGGTACCCATCAGGCAACCCTTCAGTCATCCGACCTGAAACCCTCCCCGCTGCGCCCCGCCGGGGCCTGCGCTGGTGCATCCTGCCCCCTGGTGCATCCCGCCCCAGGCCGACGTACCCCGTGCCTTCTGGTAGTGGAGAGAGAAGCCGATGATCTGCTCACTGTGCAGCTCGGGCCGCTCCCAGGCCACCAGCACAGCGGAGCTGCTCAGTGGCGTAGCAGTGACCCTTGTGGGGGCGCTGGGCAGCCCCTCGCGCACCACCACGGCCAGCGACGCGGCAGCACACGCCATTCCCGCGATGTTCTCAGCCACGCACTGGTAGTAGCCCGCGTCCTGCAGGCCGATCTGTGTGATGACCAGGCTGCCACCGCCGCCCTGGACCTTGACGCGCCCGTTTGGCCGCAGCGGCGCCCCGTTGTGCAGCCAGCGCAGCGCTGGCTGCGGCTCCCCCGACGCGCGGCACACGAAGCGCGCTGTGCTCGCCCGCGTCCGCGACAGCGCCTCGGGCGCCTGAGTGATGGCGGGAGCCGCTGGGGGCGCGAGGGGCGACGCTGAGCGCGGGGGTCCCGCCACTAAGGTCTCTGCCCCTCCCCCCAGGACCCCAACCCTGCCCCCCACCGCCCTTCCCCGCTCCCCTTCCAATCACTCTAACCTCTCCCTGATTCACCCTTTCCAAACTACTTCCGCTCAGCGCAGACTTACCCCTTCTTCTCCCCACTTACCCCAGCCTCACAACGACCATTCTCTTTCTCTTCCAAAACTGTCCCCAGGCCGCCTCAGCCTCCCCTAAATATCGCTCCTCCCGGATCTAGCCCCACCCCTAATTTACCTATCTCCTTCCTCCCTGACCTCCGATGTCTCCCGCACCTATCAGATCTGTTCTGCCCCCCAGTTTTCTTAGTACCACCCAGATCACTCCACTATCCCCCCAACAATCCCAGTCCCACCTCTCCGCTAATTACTCGCGCCAGGCCCTAATCACCCTTCTCCTTCCATCCCAGATTCAACGCCCCGCACTCCGTCCTCCGGTTACCTAGTCCCCATCCCTCGCCCCACCTCCGCCTTACTAGGGACTCCTCCCCCGAGTTCGTCCTCCAGGAGCGCGCCTGAGTCTCCCCAGCACACCCACCTGTCCACTTCCCCCTGCCTTATTCACCCCAGCGCCAAACAACCCGCTCCCTCCGCCCTTCCGCCCGCCTCACCCAGCACGCGGAGCTCTGCGGCGGCAGTGGCGAAGTCGCGCGTGCGGGGCTTGTTGGCGCGGCAGACGTAGACGCCGGAGTGCCGGGGCTGCGCGCTGGCAATTAGTAGGTTGGTGCGGCCCAGGACGATGACATCTGTGGAGATGGGCTTCCCGTCTGGGGAAGGAGAGGGAGACGCGCTGGAGGGGACGCTAGGGACTGCCCTTCCATTCACTCTCCGGACCTCAGGAACACTCTGCACCCGGGTAAAGTGAACACAACCGTCCCTGGTCCGAATCTCATTTCCTCCTCTTGCCGGGACTCTCTGAGCCCTGCTGTCTCCATCTGTAAGGGGGAACTAGCCCTTAACTGGCAGGGTTTCCATGAGGGTTGAAAGAAGGTGAGAACCCCTGGCACAGTGCAGGCATATATTAATAATAGGTGCTCATACACTCGTCAGTTTTCATTACTAAATTCATTTCTCTCAAGAAGGACATGCGCCTTCCCTGGGGTCCCAGCCCAGTACTATGATGAAGCTAGGGCTGGTAAGGTCATACCAAGACAACGATTTGAATGTGCACAGATTTTTATCTCAATGTGAAATGAAAACCATTTAAAAAGCCCTTGCCTTGTAGACATGAACAGAAAATCTAGAGAAGCAATGCAAATAGCCAAGAAACACAAACATGTTCAATTTCATGTCATCAAAGAAAGGCACTTCAAAACAGATGTTAGGCTGGGCATGGTGGCTCACGCCTGTACTCTCAGCACTTTGGGAGGCTGAGGTGGGAGGATCACTTGAGACCAGGAGTTCAAGACCACCCTGGGCAACCTAGTGAGACTCTGTCTCTATGGAAAAAAAAAAAAAAAGATACTAAAACATAGGTGTTAATTTTCACCCATCAACTTGAGAAGATTTTTTAAAATACTAAATTGCAATGCTGGAGAAAGGGCCATAAAGGAGCTTCACCTAGGCCTTGAAGCCAAGGATTCCATTTATGCATACCTGTCCTAGGAAGATGATCAGAATTACAGGCAAGTATTTGTGAACAGAGCAGATCACAGCAGTGTTAACTGTAACAGTGGACAACTGGAAAGGACTTAAAAATCCAACAGCAGGAACTGGTGAATTATATCATAGCTATATTCAAAGTACGGAATATTAGATAGTCATTACAATTATTTTGAAAATGTTTTAAAGATGGAGAAATGCTTATGATATACTGTTGGATGAAAATAGGACTTGGAACTGTAAATGCAGCACATGTTCTCAATTTCAGGGAGAAAACTGTACATATGCATAGAAAAAAACTGAAAGAAGGTACACTGGTACATAAACAATTTTTATATCTGAGTGGTGGAGTGTTTTCTGCATCTATTTTTCTTCCTAGTTTTCTATGGTGAACATTTACAACATTTGCAGTCAGAAAACAAAACAGCCGGGCGCGGTGGCTCACACCTGTAATCCCAGCACTTTGGGAGGCCGAGGCAGGTGGATCACTTGAGATCAGGAGTTCGAAACCAGCCTGGCTAACATGGCAAAACCCCATCTCTACTAAAAACACAAAAATTAGCCGAATGTGGTGGTGTATGCCTGTAATCCCAGCTACTCGGGACTCTGAGGCAGGAGAATCACTTGAACCCAGGAGGCGGAGGTTGCAGTGAGCCAAGATCATGCTACTGCACTCCAGCCTGGGAAACAGAGCAAAACTCCATCAAAAAAGAAAGAAAAGAAAAGAAAAGAGAAAGAAAACGAAACAGCCCGGGTGTGGTGGCTCATGCCTGGATCACGAGGTCGGATCGCGAGGTCAGGAGATCAAGACCATCCTGGCTAACACGGTGAAGCCCAGTCTCTGCTAAAAATACAAAAAATTAACCAGGCATGGTGGCAGGCTCCTGTAGTCCCAGCTAGTTGGGAAGCTGAGGCAGGAGAATCGCTTGAATGGGGAGGCGGAGCTTGCAGTGAGCCGAGATCGCGCCACTGCACTCCAGCCTGGGTGACAGAGCGAGACTCCGTCTCAAAAAAAAAAAAAAAAAAAAAAAAAAGATGTAGAGGCCTGAGGCAGGGCCCCAGACTCTGCATTTCTAACTAGTCCTAGGTAGTAGAGCTGAAGAGCACACTTTCAGGTGCAGAACCGGGCGCAGTGACTCACACTTGTAATCCCAGCACTTAGGGAGGCCAAAACGGGCGGGTCGCTTGAGCCCAGGAGTTTGAGACCAGCCTGCGCAACATCTAGAAACCCTGTCTCTCAAAAAAAAACGAGCATAGTGGCACATGCCTGTAGTCCCAGCTACTCAGGAGGCTGAGGTAGATCACCTGAACCAGCAAAAGGTGGAGGCGGCAGTGAACTATGATTGTACCACTGCACTCCAGCCTGGGTGACAGGCAAAAAAAAAAAAAAGATTCCTGGATCACGACTCTCCGGGGTGAAGAAAGGAGTCTGCAGTTTTAACAAGTCCCCTGGGTGACCCTGATGCATAATCAGGAATTAAGAAATATTGACATTAGAACTTCTAGGTGATACCACAAGTTTATCCCAGTAGTACGAGGGTCCTGCTGGCCCCCTAAGTAGACAAGTGTCACAGGTCCAACAAGGCAGTTCAGGTCAGACAGGTGCGAAAATCCCAGCACTGTTCTATTTTATCAGCTCAGTGGTGGGTACATATTAATAATTGTTCAATTTATTTTCTTTAAACTATATATATTCATGATATACACTTTTGAGTATGAGATATAAACTTTTTTTTTTTTTAAGTGTATAGAGTAATAGAATGAGTTGGGGAACGGGGTAAAGAGGACTGAATTTAAAACTTACTTCTGCCATCAATTTGGGACAAGTCACTTTTTTTTTTTTTTTTTTTGAGATGTAGTCTTGCTCTGTCACCCAGGCTGGAGTGCAGTGGCCGGATCTCAGCTCACTGCAAGCTCCGCCTCCCGGGTTTACGCCATTCTCCGGCCTCAGCCTCCCGAGTAGCTGGGACTACAGGCGCCCACCACCTCGCCCGGCTAGTTTTTTGTATTTCTTAATAGAGACGGGGTTTCACCGTGTTAGCCAGGATGGTCTCGATCTCCTGACCTCGTGATCTGCCTGTCTCGGCCTCCCAAAGTGCTGGGATTACAGGCTTGAGCCACTGCGCCCGGCCTACAAGTCACTTTTTAACAGCAAATGGAAACAAAAATAACCCTTGCTTTCTTTCTATAGGACTGTAGGAAGTAAAGTACCAGAAAGAGAACAGACTCAAAAGCTTGGGTCCCGGCTCTTCCACCTGCCTCTCTGAGCCTCAGTTTCCTCATCTGCCCACTGGGAATAATAGTTCTGGCCCCTACTCTTCCCAAAGGGCTCTTGGAGGCTGACAGGAGAACAGGTGTGAAAGTGCTCAGGAGACTGCACAGTGACATTTGGCCCAGCACTGGCGTTACCCTGACGGCATCTCCAGTCACTCAGTGGCACTTCTCAGTTGTAGCCTGATACTGTCAGACCTCTCTTCATAGATATGTGTTTCCTCTTCCTCACTAGACGATGAGTTCAGAGGGCAGGGTCCCTGCCTCTCTGGATTTTGTTCACTGTGCCCAGCATGATGCCAGTCACACAAAGGCAGCAGTATGCTGGGGTGGTCCCAGAGCTGGCCTTATAGTTACACAGACCAGCAGAGGGATCTGGTTCCACCTGACTCACTGGTTGTGTGGCACCTTCCCAGCTCTCAAGTACTCACTTGTAACACTGTTGTGAGGAACAGAAATATGTAATTACGGTGGAGAATGTAGCTCAGCACCTGGCCTCAGGGGGGCTGCAATAACTGTTCTGTAAGTGGCAGCCTGGAAGTGCTTTTGTAAAGCCCATGCTACACAGAGTGACGAAGAAGTCTGTCCAGTTCCCCTCGAAGCTCCGACCTTGTCCACCACACCCAGCCCTGGGAGAGGAGTTCCTGCCACACCAGAAGGTTGGTGACCCCTGGGTCGTCACCCATACATCCCCCTGACTTAGGGGCATGTGAGATGCCACATCCCTCCCTTCCCATGCCCTCCTTCTCCCACCCCCTCCACTCACCTTGTCGGACCCAGGACACAAAAGGGGTGGGGTCAGCTGAGGCCACACATTCCATCACCACACTCTGGCCAGACACCACCGTGGTGTTCTCTGGGGCTGCCACAATGACCACGTCCTGTCCCCTGGTGGACGCCAGGGACCCTGGCAAGAAGACAGACAGAAGGCAGCCTTACCATTAGGCATTTGCCATTCAATACCTCACCTGAGTCGCACAGTAACCTGGTGAGGTGGTACTGGGGGCAGCAGCAATGATTCCATCTGTCAGATGGGAGATGTAGCAAGAAAAGTCAGCAGGGCTAGGACGGGACCTCTGAGCTGTTTCTTTATTTTTTTTTTCTTTTTTTTTTTGAGACGGAGTCTTGTTCTGTCGCCCAGGCTGTAGTGCAGTGGCCGGATCTCGGCTCACTGCAAGCTCTGCCTCCCGGGTTCACGCCATTCTCCTGCCTCAGCCTCCCAAGTAGCTGGGACTACAGGCGCCCGCCACCTCGCCCGGCTAGTTTTTTGTGTTTTTAGTAGAGACGGGGTTTCACCGTGTTAGCCAGGATGGTCTCAATCTCCTGACCTCGTGATCCGCCCGTCTCGGCCTCCCAAAGTGCTGGGATTACAGGCTTGAGCCACCGCGCCCGGCCTGAGCTGTTTCTTTTAGAGTCAGAAGAATTGCCTGGGCTTCAACTCAGCACCGGAGAAATGATTAGACAGACCCACATCTACCTCCATTCTTCCCTCCCAAATGCAACCCACCATCTAGGCAGAGAACTTTCAGGGTCATGGGCAAAGCACTAGACTTTTTTTTTTTTTTTTTTTTTTTGAGACGGAGTCTCGCTCTGTCACCCAGGCTGGAGTGCAGTGGCTGGATCTCAGCTCACTGCAAGCTCCGCCTCCCGGGTTCACGCCATTCTCCTGCCTCAGCCTCCCGAGTAGCTGGGACTACAGGCGCCCGCCACCTCGCCCGGCTAGTTTTTTGTATTTTTTTTAGTAGAGACGGGGTTTCACCGTGTTAGCCAGGATGGTCTCGATCTCCTGACCTCGTGATCCGCCCGTCTCGGCCTCCCAAAGTGCTGGGATTACAGGCTTGAGCCACCGCGCCCGGCCTAGTTTTTGTATTTTTAGTAAAGACGGGGTTTCACTGTGTTAGCCAGGATGGTCTCGATCTCCTGACCTCGTGATCCACCTGTCTCGGCCTCCCAAAGTGCTGGGATTACAGGCTTGAGCCACCTCGCCCGGCCAAAGCACCAGACTTGGAGTCAACGGTTATAGTTTCTAGTTCCAGCACTGCCATTAACGCACTGGGTGACCTTAGGCAAATCCCTTCTCCAAAGGCTCTTGGATTCCCCAGTGGAAAAGGCAGACAGTGGACTTGAGTTTCTGCTTGGGCTGCAGCTCCCTAAACACTGATTTCCTGCTGAGTTCTCTGTGACCCTGGCCCCCTGGGTGGAGTGGTGAATATCTGGATTGTCCAGCAGGTGGAGGCAGAGACCCTCAGAACAGAACAGAGAAGACACCAGACTGGGAACAGCCCACCAGCACCAGCTAAGCCCAGAAGGAATAGGATGGGGACACGGTGGGGGTGTGGAGAGTGGGTGGGAGGTGGGAGCTGGGAGGGATGCATGGCAAAGGGCAGCAGGGGAGGGGCCCCTGAGGGAGGCTTGAAGTGAGATCTGTTGAGCACCTGCCAGGTGCCAGGCACTTTCCATTCTTTTCTTTTTTTTTTTTTTTTTGAGACGGAGTCTCGCTCTGTCGCCCAGGCTGGAGTGCAGTGGCTTGATCTCGGCTCACTGCAAGCTCCGCCTCCCGGGTTCACGCCATTCTCCTGCCTCAGCCTCCCAAGTAGCTGGGACTACAGGCGCCCGCCACTACGCCCGGCTAATTTTTTTATATTTTTAGTAGAGATGGGGTTTCACCGTGTTAGCCAGGATGGTCTCGATCTCCTGACCTCATGATCCGCCCGTCTCGGCCTCCCAAAGTGCTGGGATTACAGGCGTGAGCCACCATGCCCAGCCTGCACTTTCCATTCTTATTTCAAGGACTCTTCCAGCCTCTCTGAGCTGGACATTTGATAAGGAGCCCAGGGTCACACAGATGGTGAGCAGAGAAGCCAGGATTCAAACCAGGTCTTTCCAACCCCAAAGCCTGTGCCCTTCCTACTCCATCACACTGGGGCAAGAGCTTTTCAAAGAAACGAGTAAAGGACAAGAGCACTAGGCCACAGGGAGCCAGATTCGCAAGGCACAGAAAGCAGAGAGGGATGAATCCCCCAGTGCCTGAACTCCTCAGTGACTATAGAAGGGGAGGAGAGAAAGGAGCAGGGACCAGGGATTCCGGGCGCTGACACGGCCTCAGATGCCTTGCCTCCCCACCTCTGTCCCCAGCCTTCGACACTCCATCCAACCCGAGGGCACAGAGGCTCTGCATGAAGAGAGGAGCCCCGCCCTGGGAGTCTGGGGTCTTGTGTTCCATCCCAGTTCTTTCTTCCCTGGTTTTCTGGGTGGCAGTACCCCCTCTGGGCTTCATCGCTTCACCTGTCAATGGGACTAACATTTATCACCTACTTGAAGGCGACGCCTGGACCTCTTGAGGTCTCTCCCAGCTCTGAGATGGCTGGCTCCAGAAACCCCCAGGTTTCCCCACCCAGCCAGCCCCCTTACCTCTGTGGGCCACACTGAGTAGGGCCTCCTGGCTGAAGCGCTGGCTAGCCGAGTTGGTGGCCACACATCGGTAGGGGCCTGCATCATTCTCCTGAACATCCAGGATCTGAAGGACGCCGTTGGGAAGCGTGATGAGCCTTGGGAAGAGGGGAGCGGGCAACTGTGAGGTGGGCAGGGGGCCACAGGGAGGGTGGCTCATGGTAAGATAAATGCAAATTAAAACTCTAAGATACCAGGCCGGGTGCGGTGGCTCACGCCTGTAATCCCAGCACTTTGGGAGGCCGAGGTAGGTGGATTACCTGAGGTTTAGAGTTCAAGACCAGCCTGACCAACATGGAGAAACCCCGTCTCTACTAAAAATACAAAATTAGCCAGGTGTGGTGGCTCATGCCTGTAATCCCAGCTACTCGGGAGGCTGAGGCAGGAGAATCGCTTGAACCTGGGAGGTAGGGGTTGCGGTGAGCTGAGATTGCGCCATCGTGCTCCAGTCTGGGCAACAAGAGTGAAACTCTGTCTCAAAAAAAACTCTAAGACACCATTTTCACCTATTAGATTGGTGAAAATCAGAAGGCTTAATAACACTCCATGTGGATGAGGGAATGGGGGATGGCACTCCTGCCTCAACGGTGGATGAGGGAATGGGGGCTGGCACTCTTGCCTTGACGGTGGCCCTGCCCATACACCATCTTTCCAGGGCAAGTTGGTGATATCTCAACATCAAAACTTCTAGGGCTCTATCCCACAGATACTCTCAGATGTGTGCACAAGAGCACATGTTAAACGATATTCACTCCAGCATTGTCTGTAATAGCAAAAGACTGGAAACAACCCAAGTGTCCATCTGCAGGGTGGGAACTGGCTAAATTGGTTTGGGTACATTCGCACAATGGAATGCTAGGCAGCTGCTAAAAAGGAGGCAGCTCTGTGTGTGCTGATAGAGGGCCATCTCCAAATGTGTTCTGGTACAAAACAGTGTGTGTGGGGACATGTAGGCTTCTATGCTTGCGTATACACTGAATGTTCCTGGTGTTGGTGGTTGTCTCTGGAGAGGGGACCTGGGATCCAGGGGACTGAGGGTGGGAGGGATTGACTTTTTATTATATATCCTTCTATACAGTTTGAATTTTTAACCCCTTGCCCGTATTACCTTCTCCCTCCCTTGATAAAATATTCTTTATTCACACTATCTCATGTGACCCTCAAAACAAGCCCAAGACGTAAAGGGGGTCACGACCTCCATTTTACCAGTGAAAAATAGGGTTGGAGGGAGGAGGGTATTTTCCTGAGGTCTCATAGGTGGAGCAGAGTGAAAGCTCAAACCCAAGTCTTCTGGTGCCAAATGTCATATTCATCCTACCTGCCTGTCTCGGCAGTCATTGGATGGCTGAGAATGCCCTTGGAGAGGACGTGGTCTCCAAGCAGAACCAGCCAACATGTATGTTACTTAGACGGGGCATGATGGATGAGGGTGTTCCCTGCCCTCTGGGCTAGAGAAATAGAAAGGTCCAGAGACCTTGCTTGAGAAACGATGTAATCTGGGATAGGGAGGTCTCCATGGGGGTTGGGATATTGGGGACCAGAGTGGGCTCTGAACTAAGGAGGGGGTGAATGGGTCCCTCAGAATCCTCCAACTGGGATCCCTACAGGGTCAGCTCCAGGTTGAGAGTCCTAGTTTATCAACAGAGCAAACGGTACTGGCCTCTGGGATGTAGGCTGGGCCAAGGTCAGAGAGGGAAGAGGGCAGTTGTGCGCTTGGTGGAGATCCCTTAGCTCCTGGGGAAGTGGGGTCTAAAAAAATCTAAGCATGGGACAGGAGAAGTAGCTCAAAAGCTGGGGAGGAAGAACGTTCTAAATAGGGGCCCTACAAACATGCCGTGGTCCAAAGACTTAGAGGACTTAGAAAAAAATACAGCCGGGCGCGGTGGCTCACGCCTGTAATCCCAGCACTTTGGGAGGCCGAGACGGGCAGATCATGAGGTCAGGAGATCGAGACCATCCTGGCTAACACGGTGAAACCCCGTCTCTACTAAAAAAAAAAAAACAAAAACAAAACAAAACAAAACAAAACAAAACAAAACAAAACTAGCCGGGCGAGGTGGCAGCTACTCGGGAGGCTGAGGCAGGAGAATGGCGTAAACCTGGGAGGCGGAGCTTGCAGTGAGCTGAGATCCGGCCACTGCACTCCAGCCTAGGCGACAGAGCGAGACTCCGTCTCAAAAAAAAAAAAAAAAAGAAAAAAACCCATAAATGTGCCCTGCTCTTTCCTGCATGGCACAGGCAAACCCACCTCTGCCCCCAGCCTCTTACCCTCAGTTCCAACAGCTGTCTACATAAGTGCTGGGGCAGAGCGAGAGAAAGGGACAGCGAGGCAAATGTGGCTAGAGGGAAATCCTGGGCCAGCACCCAGTCTGTTGCCAGAGAAGAACGAACAGGAAAGGATGAATTGGGGAAGGACAAGAAGGACCCACCTAGCAAACAGGCCCCACCCCCATCCATCTAATGTGCTCTTCCTCCAAGATCTTTCTTTCTCCTCTTTTCCCCTTGGTCTAGCGAGCTGACTATGCTGCTGGGAACTGCCTACATTTCCTAACCCCAATGTTTCTAGGTCTTTCCAGGGAAAAGTGTGCTTCAAGTACTCAAGAGCTAGTCTCTCCTTTGAAAAAATAACATTCCCTTAATTATGTGTGTTGAGTGAATGAATGAATGAACAAATGAATGAATGAATGAATTCCTTTCCCCAGATATGGTGCTATTGCTGCAGGCGATAGAAGCAAGGGGGAACCACTTTTAGTGTTCATCTAAAATCTTTTCTGGCCAGGCTTTTTGGGAGGCAGAGGCAGGAGGATTACTTGAGGCCAGGAGTTGGAGACCAACCTGAACAACATGGTGAAACCCAGTCTCTATGAAAAAATACAAAAATTAGCCAAGGCATGGTGGAGCACACCTGTAGTTCCAGCTATTCAGGAGGCTGAAGTGGGAAGATCGCTTGAGCCGGGGCGGTAGAGGCTGCAGTGAACCACCGCACTCCAACCTGGGTGGCAGAGTGAGTCTCTGACTCAAAAAAATCTTTTGCTTTGCTAAAATGTGTTTTTAGAAGCTCTGTCCTTGGAAAGATGTTCAAGATATATTAGTTAGTAGGGGGAAAAAGTAAAAAAACAGTGTTTATGAAGAAATTCTACTTTTAGAAAAGAGAAAAGTTATGTTAGGATATACATAGAAAAAGTCAAAGGTGGCAAAGCTTGTGTGGTTTATGGGGCTTTTCTGCAGGAATGGGATCGGGGGATTCTTATTTATTGTGGCTGTTAAGAGGGTTTTTTTTTTTTTGCAATTAATGTGTATCCATTAGGAAATATAAATTTTTAAAATGTAAATTGCTAATAGTCTGTGCCCTTGTACACTTTGCTTTATAACTTGGGCTCTAACACAGAAGCACTGTGACATGGTGGAGAGAACTAGTTTCAATGTATGTGATTTTAGCAAGTGACATTCCACATCTGGGCCACAGTTTTCTCGTTTGAAAAATGGGTTAAATAATTCCTGTCCTGCCTACTTCACAACTCTGACCCTCTTAATGTGTCTTGAGCTCACATTAGATAATGGACATAAATATATTTATGAATTGCAAGCTCTAAACACATGTTTACAATGGTGTAACCCATATATATATTTCAAAAGACTGCAAGGAAACTCTCAAATTGGTGAAAGCTGTGTTCAGTCAGGAGGTGACTTTTTTCCCCTTTCTGTAAAGTTGGTATACTTTACCATTTTAAAAGAAATTCAAATTTCATATAAAATAAAAGCTACTTATAGAATGAAAAACAATCTCAAATCAAAAGGAAGGGATTATTCTTTTTCCAACCTCAAACCTGAGTCTGCTGCCCCTACCCACAAAAGGCCACTTGGGTCCCAAGGATTAAAGAACACGGAAGAAATGACGAAGCTGCTCTGAATTTCCCAAGGGCCGAGGAGCCCCCACCCTAAGCCCTTGAGATGCACCCAGGGCAAGGGGATACTGGCTGGGAGTCACATGAGATTGACAGAAATGGCAACCACTGGGAGAGGGTAGGGCAGGAGCCCATGTTATTTAAGTCCCTTAGTTACGTGTTTCTTATGAGTGAATGGCGATAATAAAATTATTTCAAGTGGATCCAGATACATGGCTTTTTATCCTAGAAGTTATATTATTTATTTTTATGGCTGTCTTCTATTTATGGCAAGTGTTGCTGGTTTTCCATTTTATTGCAGTGAGATAATGTTCCTTTTTAAAATGTGTTCAAGTTACAAAAGAGCGAGTTGATGTAAAGAAAATTATTGGCCGGGCGCGGTGGCTCAAGCCTGTAATCCCAGCACTTTGGGAGGCCGAGACGGGCGGATCACGAGGTCAGGAGATCGAGACCATCCTGGCTAACCCGGTGAAACCCCGTCTCTATTAAAAAGTACAAAAAACCAGCCGGGTGAGGTGGCGGGCACCTGTAGTCCCAGCTACTCGGGAGGCTGAGGCAGGAGAATGGCGTAAACCCGGGAGGCGGAGCTTGTAGTGAGCTGAGATCTGGCCACTGCACTCCAGCCTGGGCGACAGAGCGAGACTCCGTCTCAAAAAAAAAAAAAAAAAAAGAAAATTATTAAGTGATTGTGTAAATGGTATAAGTATGGTCACAGTTATGAAGGTGGTTTGTGAATGCCTGGGATTTGGGAAACATTGCTCTCATTGATTACTGGTTCCCATGGAAGAAAAATTATCCCCTAGATTATCCCATTATTAGAAAATAGTATAAGTACCAGGGATTTGCCTTGGGCTCTAGTCTTTACCATCAGTTCCAAACGAAGCACATACACCCTGATGCAGTGTGTTTATTAACTGCACATGTGCACACACTACACCAAGGCATATGGTCTCCTTCAAACCACTGGGCTGAGTTTATGAATAGCATATTTGTGCATGCACTATATCTGGGCATGTGTAAAAATACATACCTTGGGCATAATCAAGTTGCTGTTTTAGACATTTCTTTATTCCCCCTACACAATGTGCCGGGACATGCGAGCCCAGCTTATTTATAGATGAGGATCACTTTTCAGAAGACTTGGGGGCAAACACTCCCAGAGTCCAGAAACTGACAGCTCTGGCCTCCTGGGTTAGGTTTGTGGCTTCAGGGGATGACGCCTGAGCTAGACGTTGGGGATGGTGGGGAGGTCTGAAACCCACTGGTTTGCTGAGAAGCTTTGGGGAAGTAACTTATCTGCTCCCAGCCACAGTTGGACTACAGATTTCTAAACCCAACTTTAATTTTTTAAAAAATTATAGTCGTAATGTGATACAAACTCCTTCAGACCTCTCTGGTTCTGTACCCAACTACTAAATGACACCTACCAGAAGCCTGTGTATCCTCCACATAGGGTGCTGGAGTCTGACACTCTTGAGTACTAAGCTGTGTGACCTGGGGCAAGTTATTTCTGTCTCTGATCCTCCAATCCCTCATTTAACAATCCAGATAGGCCGGGCGCGGTGGCTCAAGCCTGTAATCCCGGCACTTTGGGAGGCCGAGACAGGTGGATCACAAGGTCAGGAGATCGAGACCATCCTGGCTAGCATGGTGAAACCCCGTCTCTACTAAAAAATACAAAAAAACTAGCCGGGCGAGGTGGCGGGCGCCTGTAGTCCCAGCTACTCGGGAGGCTGAGGCAGGAGAATGGCGTGAACCCGGGAGGCAGAGCTTGCAGTGAGCCGAGATTGTGCCACTGCACTCCAGCCTGGGCGACAGAGCGAGACTCCGTCTCAAAAAAAAAAAAAAAAAAAAAAAAATTCCAGATAAAAATACCTACCATATTCATATGTACAGACCTGAATGTTCATGAAGTGGTAAGAGAAAAAAAAAATTAAAGTTGCAATATAATCCCATTTTTGTTTTTGAAAAGAAAAGATGATTCAACAAAAAACTTAGTATGTACAATATAATTTATTATTATTATTATTATTTTGAGATGGAGTCTTCCTCCATCACCCAGGCTGGAGTGCAATGGCGCCATCTTGGCTCACTGCAACCTCTACCACCTGGGTTTAAGCAATTCTCCTGCCTCAGCCTCCTGAGTAGCTGGGTTTATAGGTGCTGGCCACCATGCCCAGCTAATTTTGGTAATTTTAGTAGAGATAGGGTTTCACCATGTTGACCAGGCTGGTCTTGAACTCCTGACCTCAGATGATCCACCTGCCTCAGCCTCCCAAAGTGCTGGGATTACAGGCGTGAGCCACTGCACCAGGCCTATGTTTTGTTTTGTTTTCTTTTTTTTAGACAGAGTCTCGCTCTGTCACCCAGGCTGGAGTGAAGTGGTGCTATCTTGGGTCATTGCGACTTCTGCCTCCTGGGTTCAAGTGATTCTCCTGCCTCAGCCTCCTGAGTAGCTGGGATTATAGGCATGTGACACCACGCCTGGCTAATTTTTTTTTTTTTTTTTTTTTTGTAGAGATAGGGTTTCACCAAGTTGGTCAGGCTGGTCTCAAACTCCTGACCTTGTGATCAACCCACCTCAGCTTCTCAAAGTGCTGGGATTACAGGTGTGAGCCACCGCACCAGGCCTAAATTTTGTATTTTTTGAGAGATGACGTTTCACCATATTGCCCAGGTTGGTCTCTAACTCCTGAGCTCAAGCGATCCACCCATCTTGGTTCCCAAAGTGTTGGGAGTACAGGCGTGAGCCACTGCGCCCAGCCACATTGATATGAATTTAAAAAATGCATCTGCTAGAAATATAAATTAAAAGTAAATAGAGGAAGATATGAAAATAAGAAATACCTATGTTAAAGGATGATTGGAAGGGTTAAGTGAGAAAACATGTAAAAGGCGCAGCACAGTGCCTGGCCCAAGGTACACTCCCATTAAGTGGTTCATGTTGTGACTTTCAACATGGGGAGATTTTGCTGCCCTCTGCTCCCCTCTCTGGGGGGCATCAGGAGTAGGCTCTCGCTTGGTTCTCACTTGCCCAGATCATCTGTTCTGGGTTCACGGAACTCCCAGGAGGCACCCGTCATCACACAGTGGTGAGAGCCTCCACATTTAGAAAGGCACAGAACTGAAAATGTCAGCATTAGAAAGGCTGGGTCAGCATTTCCCAGGGTTCACTCTCTAGAATGCTCATTCATGGGATGTTAAGGGGCTCCTGGGCAAACGAGCCTCGGAAGTGCTCCATTAAACAAGGCCCACAGATTCTCATTACACCCCTTCTCAGGGTCTTGCCAACTCCAGGAGGGAGATTTACAGGCAGTTTCCTGTTCTTATTTGATCATAGAATACTTCATTCAAGAAACATTTAAAGGGACTAACATTCTATAAAAGCCACACTTTGGGAAACCACAATCTAAATCAACTTTCATTTGTTTTCCGTTTCATTTCATAGGTGGGAAGGAGAATAGGCTGGGTGAGAAGTGACTCTCTGAGGACCAGTGTCACCAAAGTCAACAGGATCTCTCTCTCTCTTTTTTTTTTTTTTTTTGAGACAGGGTCTCGGTGTGTTACCCAGGCTGGCTGGAATGCAGTGGCATTATCACAGCTCACTGTAGCCTCGATCTCCAAGTGATCTCTCTCAGCTTCCCAAGTAGCAGGGACCACAGGCGCCACACTGCCACGCTGGGTTAATTTTTGTATTTTTTATACAGACAGGGTTTCGATATTTTGCATAGGCTGATCTTGAACTCCTGGGCTCAAGCGATCCTCCTGCTTTGTCCTTCCAAAATGTTGGGATGACAGGCGTGAGTCACCACACCCAACCAGGATCTCTTATGTATGGACCGCTCATCCTCTTCCTCCCTCACAACTATCTTGTGGCTTTTCTACCCCAAAGTTTCTCCTACAACCCCCAATTTTATCCACACATGGGCAAAAGTCAGAGGAGCTGGGACAATGCGACACAGGCAAGAGAAGGTTGGTTCCAGAGGAGAAAGGGCAGTGTTTCAGAGACTGAGGAACCCCACTTCCACCAGGACGGGAGAAGGATCTAGCTGGTAACTACGGCTACGGAGATATAGTGGGAGGACTGCAGGGTGACTGGGAAAGGCCTTGGAGCCACATTTCCAAAGATACATAAGAATTTAGCGGGTTATGACTGAGTCATGAGACCAACTCAGAGACCACAGATGCAAATGAGCCTTGTGGTTTCTGGTCACACTGTATACACATCTGGACCTACCCAGGAAGCCACAAGAGGGACCAACTCCAGGGCCTAGCCTCTGCTTCCCTTCTGCCCTGGAAGCTTTTCCCTGGGATTGCTCTACCCATCCATTGCCTTTACAGAGAAAGAGGAGAGGGAAAGAGGAAAGACCTCTACAATTCACTTCTCAGAGGGCTGCGCCCCACTGGCTGGAACTGAGAGAGAAGTGATGCATCTAGAGTGGAAACTCCGGAGGAACCCTGAAAAGAGAAAACCTTCCCAGCAGCCTCCGGGAGCCCTCAACAGACAACCAGCATTCTGCCAATGGCTCACGGCATGGCTTGGGATAAACCACAGCTCCTCTCTGGCCCTCAGTCTCCACAGTAAAGCAAGTGGTTGGACTAGATGTGCTGGGAAGGACTCTACTACGACACCCACCCAGGCTCCACAGCTCAGTGGGTGGCTTTCCTCCCAGGGAGCAAAAACTTCTTGTCCAACTTCTCTTTGGGACCAGACATGAGCCAGGAGTCAGGCGGTGCTTGACACTCAAGTCAGCTTAGGTAAATGCAGCTACCTTGACTCTAAGAATCTCAGCTCTGAGCGCACCCCAGAGCCCTCTCTACCCCGCCTACCAGGACCCGCTCCCCTACAGGGCACTCACCGAGGCTCCTCAGGCAATGTCACCTGGTCCTTCTCCCAAGAAATGATGGGAGCTGGCAGCCCTTCAATGTGGCACTCAAAGCGAGCTGTCCCGTTCTCCTCCACCGTCTGAGACTCCGGGTGCAGAGAGAAGTCTGCGAGTGCTGGGGACAATGAGACACAGGCAGGGACGGGAGAGGAGTAGGAGAGAGAGGCCACAGCAAGCACAAACAGTGAAACACGTCCGCGTGGAGACACAGAAACAGAGTCATAGAAACACAAGCAGAGCCAATTCAGACCGAGGGAGACACAACAAGAAGTGGTGATTAGTGGTCAGATGCTGCCAGCAGAATGAATTCCAAAGCCTCCCTGCCCAACATCATCGTGATGGTCAAACTATACAGTAAGATGCACATTTCTTCTGGCCTGAAAGTTATTTCATGGTGATCTGTGCCTCCTGAGAGGCCCCTAAGGGGTAAGGCTGGACCGTGGGGTTTGACTCCACATGTTCCACCTGCCGTGCAGTTCCCTTAGGAGGCAGCTTTGTGCCTCTGACACAAAGGGGGCACTCTGGCAGGCTCCCTGGAGGAAAGCACAAGCCCAGACTCTAGGACTCAAAGGGAAAGAAAGGCAGAAGGAACAGGGGAGTGGAGAAGAAGTAGGAAGATTATGGAATACCCAAGAATGAGGATAGACAATACCAGGAAGAGACCTATTGAGCAGGATGGGAGGCAGGGAAAGGGGGAGTGGGCTCAAGAGAGAGGCATTTGTGCAAGTAACTAACTGCAGATCCCACTTCACACACCCCAAGTCTAGGTTTCAGCCTCAGCCCCCCGATGCAAGCACTTACTGGCAAGCTTGACGACAGCAGCCTGGCTGGCCAGCACTCCGAGGGGGCCGTGGGCCAGGCACGAATAGCTGCCTTCAATGACCCCCACAGCCTCAGGGACTGCCTCGTCACTGCCATTGGGTGCTAGTGGCTGGGACAGCCACAGGGAACCATTGGGCAGCAGGTGTAGGTGGTCGTGCTCCAGCAGGGTGTCCCCATCCTTGCTCCAGGTCACCCTGGTGGGGGGTCCAGTGGCAGCAGCCCCCAGGCTACAGTTCAGCACTGCAGCCTGCTCTGGGCCCAGGATCACTTGTAGCGGCCCCACTCCACAGCGCAGCTCCACAGTCGTCTCCTGGGGCAACAGCAGCCCCCCTGCATAGAGGAGGAGCATGGGGCCATCAGTGTGTGTCCCCCCACCTCCCACAGCCTCTGCTCCTGAGTCATCCGAGCAGGGGGGCAAATCAAGGAGAAAGACCTGCATCTGGATCCCGGTTCTCCCCTTACTAACTGTGACTTTGGACAAACGGCTGCCCTCCTCTGTGCCTGTCTTCCCCGCTGCTGTTTCCTCATAGCAGCATTATTCATAATAGTAAGAGTGGAAACAACCCAAAAGCCCATCACCTGATAAATAGATAACTGGATTACTCAGCCATCAAAAGGAATGAAGGACTGATGCATGCTACAAGGTAGCATGAAAACTTGACGCTAAGTGAAGGAAGCCAGTCATAAGATGCCACATTTTGCATGATCT
The DNA here is from genome assembly GCF_043159975.1 of Macaca nemestrina. Lineage (NCBI taxonomy): Eukaryota > Metazoa > Chordata > Mammalia > Primates > Cercopithecidae > Macaca > Macaca nemestrina. The sequence goes on along the minus strand of NC_092131.1, from coordinate 136,605,006 downwards.
CATTTCTATGAAATGCCCAGAGAAGGCGAATCCATAAAGACAGAAAGTGGATTAATGATTATCAGTGACTGGGGGGAGGAAGGACAGGGAGTCACTGCTAATGAGTACAGGGTTTCTTTTGGGGGTGATGAAAATGTTCTAGAATTAGATAGTGGCTGTGGTTGCACAACGTTGTGAATATGAATATACCAAAAACCAGGCCGGGCGTGGTGGCTCACGCCTGTAATCCCAGCACTTTGGGAGGCCGAGGTGGGCGGATCACAAGGTCAGGAGATCGAGACCATGGTGAAACCCCGTCTCTACTAAAAATAGAAAAAATTAGCCGGGCGCAGGGGCGGGCGCCTGTAGTCCCAGCTACTCGGGAGGCTGAGGCAGGAGAATGGCGTGAACCCGGGAGGCGGAGCTTGCAGTGAGCCGAGATTGCGCCACTGCACTCCAGCCTGGGCGACAGAGCGAGACTCCATCTCAAAAAAAAAAAAAGAAAAAAAAAAAAAAAAAAAAAACCACTGAGTCGAACACTATAAAGGGTGAATTTTGTAGTATGTAAATTGTGTCTCAATTGAAAAAGCATACCAGCCTGGGTAACACAGAGAGACCCCATCTGTACAGATAATGTAAAAAGTTAGCTGTACGTGGAGGCAAGCGCCTGTGGTCCCAGCTACTCAGGAGGCTGAAGCAAGGAGGATCGCCTGAGCCTGGAAGTTCAAGGCTACAGTGAGCCACGATCACGCCACTGCACTCCAGCCTGGGTGGCAGAATGAGACTCTGCCTAAAATAAAAAAAAGCATAGCAATTCCTTTCTCATAGGGCTGTTGTAAGCATTAAACGAGATGATGTGTGAGAAAAGAATATAGTGGATGGGCGCGGTGGCTCACGCCTGTAATTCCAGCACTTTGGGAGGCCGAGGCAGGTGGATCACGATGTCAGGAGTTCGAGACCAGCCTGACCAACATGGTGAAACCCCATCTCTACTAAAAATACAAAAACCAGCCAGGCGTGGTGGCGCGCACCTATATTTTCAGCTACTCAGGAGGCTGAGGCAGGAGAATCGCTTGAACCCAGGAGGTGGAGGTTGCAGTGAGCCAAGATCGCGCCATTGCACTCCAGCTTGGGTGACAGAATGAGATTCTGTCTCAAAAAAAGAAAAAAAAAAAAAAGCACAGTGCCTGACACAGAATGGGGGCTCAGTAATGTCATTCCCTACCCTGGAACCTAACAGATGATATTGGTCATTATTATCCAATCAAAAATATGCCACTGGAGGCCAGGCATGGCGGCTCACTCCTGTAACCCCAACACTTTGTGAGGTTGAGGGCCGAGGCAGGAGGATTGCTTAAACCCAGGAGTTTGAAACCAGTCTGGGTAACATAGGGAGACTTCATCATTACAAAAAAAAATTTTTTTATTAGCCAGGCATGGTGGGAGGATCCCTTGAGCCCAGAAGGTCGAGGCTGAAGTGAGCTGTGATTGTGCCACTGCACTCTAGCCTGGGTAACAGAGCGAGATCCTGTCTAAAATATATACATATGCATATGTAGATCTCTCTCTCACTCTGTCTCTCTTTATACACACACACACAGAGGCTAGAAAAATACTGTATCCAAGAAACATTTAAAATGTATTATAAGTGTGAGAAAGTGTGTGTGTGTGTGTGTGTGTGTGTGTGTATGCTATATATTTTGAATGAACAAAACAAAAATAAGTCCCAGCTGGTTGGGGGAGCCACCTGGATGAAGGGAAGTCAGACATTTCCCCTTCCCCGACAATGAACTAAGTGAGCAGATCCTGCTGGGAATTAAGTGCCCCAGGTCGGGACTAGACTCAAGCCGGATTCAGAGCCAGCATGAGAGGAGGCTCCCATGGCTCATTCCAGGCCCTGGCAGCCTGCAGCCTGGTCTGTCCTGGTGACTGGAGAAGCTCAACACTCCCTGCAGCTAATTTACCCAAGGCCATGCAGGAGGCCAGAGCCAGGATTCAGGTCTCCTGACTCAATCCAGGGTTCTTTTTTCTCCCAAGGCCCCAGAAAAGCCTACAGACCCCAACACTGCCCTTGCCACAAAGGGGAGAGCAGGGAAACAGTAGAGGAAGGGATGCCATCCCGGGGTCAAGGCAAAAACACACAAAGGCCAATGTTTATTATTGGAACCAATATTCAGCAGGACCCAGCCACCATTATTCATAGAGAAATGGTCGGTTCTCCCCGTTGTGTCTCCCAACAGTTTGACCTGCTGCCTCCTTGTCTTATAAAAGCTCAGTGGCCCAAGATCCCTTCTTAGGCTCTGGTCTGACTCCTTACTGCAAGGCAGAATGGCATGTCTGAGAGGAACCAGGGACAGAGGTTGGGACAATGGCTCATATTCATTACAAGGCAAGTCGGGACTGACAGAGCCACATGGGGACATGCACAAAACAATGGTGAGGGAACCAGGAGACCCTGGGTTCTAGGTCCAGCTCCATCACAGTCTAGCCATGTGGTTTTGGCCCAGTCTTTTCCCCTTCTGGACCCCAGCTCACTGGAATGTAGCAGGTGACCTCTGAGATTCTATGATTCTATGATTATTCGCTGACATGGACACACCTATTTCTGAACAAACATAAAACACCATTGAGACCACACACGAATTGGTAAACATAGCTCTGCACTCCTGAACACGTGCACCTCAGTCTCTGCCACACTCTCCAACACCTGGACACACAGGCCAACATTTAGAACCCCTGTGAGTCTCCAGACTCCCTTCCCACCACCTCCAAAGACGAACAAGAGTGAGGGGAGAAGAGCAGTGATGGCTGCGTGAAATAAAGAGGCCAGGGCAGAAGCCAGGGCTCCGGGATTGCAGTGTGAAGGGCGGACGGAGAGACAGGACCTGACCTGGGCCGCTGCCTTTCTTAATTCATCAGATGGGTTCTGCTGGACACCTCTGGCTACACAACTGGCCTCAGTAGTACTCGTGGGTTCAGGAGGGAGAAGCGGCCCCTGCCCTCACCAAGTTTCCATTCTAATTGGGGAAACCAATGTGGCATTCACGCTACTATGGGCCACGTGCTGTGGTGGAAACAGCTTTTGACCTTGGGGAAGAAGATCAAGGTTTCAATCTTGCTGCTCCACCTACCAGCTCTGTGACAAGCCAAGCCACTTAACGTTTCTGGGACTCAGTTTCCACATGCATAAAATGAAGATGACACCACTAAGCGTGAAGGAATTAAAGAAGACAATGTATGTCAGGGCTACAGCTCAGAGCCTAATAGACATCACTCAAGGAATGGGAGCTCATTCTTTGTTTGTTTGTTCTTTCGACAGTTGTGCTCTGTTGCCCAGGCTGGAGTAGAGTGGCACGATCTGAGCTCACTGCAACCTCCACCTCCCGGGTTCAAGTGATTCTCCTGCCTCAGCCTCCTATGTAGCTGGGATTACAGGCATGCACCACCACACCTGACTAATGTTTGTATTCTTAGTAGTGACAGGGTTTCACCATGTTGGCCAGGCTGGTCTCGAACTGCTGACCTCAAGTGATCTGCCTGCCTTGGCCCCCCCAAAGTGCTGGAATTACAGGCATGAGCCACCATGCCCGGTGGGGAGCTTATTCTTTACAGGCACTTTGTAACTGTAAAGGGCTGTACAAGTGCTATTTGCTGTTCTTATCATCCAGTCCCTTCTATCTCTAAGGCCCTAGATGCCATGATTCAACTACAGGGTAGGGGGAAGGCAAGCCCGGCTCTCAGCCCAGCGGCTTCCAAATACCCATTCCAGCCACTAAGCAGTAGGTTTGGATTTCAGGGGAGAAAACTCCCACAGGACACGAATCCCTGAGCCCTCCGGCAGCCTCCCTGCCCCCTAAAGCATGTCCCGGGCTTGGAAAATCCCCTGCTGCGATGAACAAACAATGTGAACAGTTGGGGCCCGAGCAGCTGCTGGGTATGTCAGCAGCCTGGGCTCTGGCAAGCAGGACGGCCGCCAGAGGGGCTGGCGGCTGGCTGGGGAGCCCAGAGGAGGCTCCGATTCCCTTCCTGAATATTCATGGATCAGCAGATGTCTGGCTTCCCCACCTCTGAGGAACTCAGCAAGGCAGGAACAGGGAAAGCAACAGGGACGTAGACACAGAGAGAAGAGGGGGTCCTCCTCAGAGAACAGCAGTGCTGTGCCAGCAGCCCAAGACAGCCTATTTTAGTGGAAACGTCTGCAAAGCCTGAGAAGCCTCATTCCACAGATGGGGAAACTGAGGCTTGGGGAGGGGTCTCATCTCTCGGGAGACAGTCTGGGAAAACTGCCCTCTTTGACTTTTTGGTGATGAACCCAGCATTGAGGAGACAACTGCTCCTGAATAAGAGCGTTCTCTCTGTCTCTGTGCCCAACCTGATTTCTGTGCCCAGGAAGCGTATCCTTAGGGACTCAGGTGCCAGCCCTTCTATGAGGCTGCTCCTGCCTTCCCAGGTAAAGTTTTTCCTAAGTCTCAAACTGAAGCCACTTGGAGGTCCCTTACTCTTGCCTAGACAGACAAGGGGGTGTGGTGGGACAAGCCTGGCCTCAGAGTCCTGGGTTCTAGGTCCAGTCGTTCGTTGCATGACCCGGTGTGAGCTACTTTTGTCCTTTCGGCCTCAGTTTCCCCAATCTTAAAATGAGGAGTCTCCAAACTTCTCAAACATTTTCATCCAAATTCTCCCAACAGCAGAGGAACACATATTTACAAGGCTCACTGCCTGCTTAAAATGTTTTGCCTTTTAAACCTCTAGCACATTTTGCACTCTGCTCCATAACACAGCAATATTTGTTTTAATGTAAGTGTGGTTCCCATACCACCAAATCTTTTCACAAAAGATGCTCTGGGGAGGAGACCCTATTTGTCCAGGAGCTTCATGGCCAGCACTTTCTTGCCACCCCAACCCATTGTCATGGCTGACCCCCAACATTTTTAGCCCTCCCTCTCAGGGCGGGGGTGGACACATTGCAGGTGCCCAGTGGACACTTGCTGCCCGCCGGCTGTCTTGAGGGGGCCGCCCCTCCCATAATCCCTTCTCCTCAATCTCCTCAGTGAGACTCTGCCAGAGACACAGAGCTGCTGCATTTGGGAACCCTAGGGCCACCTCTCAATCTCCTTTTTCTGACAGATTATTTTACCCACTTACAGGATAAATTGGATTTTATGAGGCCAATTAGAACCCAGACAGAAAGGAGATTCGCTGCTGAGCTCTAGGGCCAGCTCAATGCTGTTTCGTGGGATTAGTGGAGGCCTGGCGTGAGTTCCATTTTTCAGTGAATTCTTAGGGAAGGGGCGTGTAGCTGGGGGAGGGGAACAACGAGGCCAAGATGGCTCCTTCATTAAGCCAGGAACTTGCCACAAACATCACATCAGTGCCTCCTCACTTCTGAATTTCAGGGCCCAACAGATTTACTACTTGTTTTCAGCCCAGGAGAAATTCCCCACGACACCATCACCATTCTCCTTTCCCAGGGAACACAAGTCGGTTCCTTCCAGAAACCTCCCTTCCCGCCCCCCACCTTGGCCACCTCCCTTACCACATGCTGAGCCCCTCCCCCCAACAGCTGGAAGGAGAGTTGGGACAGTTGCCTGGGACACAAGGAAGGCCTCAGCTCTCCCTTCATCTGCAATCCTGAGGGGAGAGGCTTAGCCTCAGCCTATCCGACAGCAAAGCCAGGCTCAGCTTGACCTGCCTACCTCCCGCTCCCCTGAGACCCTTTGCCCCTCCACACACAGCGAACCATGGCCAGTTCTCTGAAAACACATCTTGTTCCATGCATTGCTGGTGCTGCGCTCACTCCCTAGAACAGCTGTGACGTCTCTGGTTGCTTCAGACACCTCTCCTTTTTCTGCCCCGTAGAACGCTGGCACCCCCATCATCGCAGTTGTCACTCCAGATATTTTTTTGGTGGGGGAGAGGGAGTCTCACTCTGTCACCCAGGTTGGAGTGCAGTGGCATGATCTCAGCTCACTGCTACCTCTGCCACCCAGGTTCAAGTGATTCTCCTGCTTCAGCCTCTTAAGTAGCTGGGACTACAGGTGTGTGCCACCACGCCCGCCTAGTTTTTGTATTTTTTGGTAGGAAGGGATTTCACCATGTTGGCCAGGCTGGTCTCGAACTCCTAACCTCAAGTGATCCACCCACCTTGGCCTCCCAAAGTGCTGAGATTACAGGTGTGAGCCATCACGCCCAGCCTTCACTCTAGGTTTTTGACTTGCCTTTCTCCTCAACTAGGCATCAAAGTCTTGGGGTTATGTCTTAGTCAGCTTTCTAAATCCTCAGTACCGGGAACAGTGCCTAACACACAGCAGGTGCTCAATAAACATTTCTTGAATGGATGAGTGAATCCATGAAAACATCCTCGAAAAGATAAGACACAGAGCCCCCTGTGCTTTTCTAAGCATCAGTTTCCTTATCTGTAAAAACAATAGTAACTCCCTTCAGGGCGGGAGAAGATGTCAGGAAGACATGTGGAAACTGCCTAGCACACTGTGTGGCACCAGTCGACACAATACGCTTGAAAAGCAGAGACAGAACAGCAAGTCCACACTGAAAGAAACCCTGTATTTAAACATGACCAGGCTGGGGAGATCACTACCTTGCCTGTTCTCTTGCTGTATGGCTCATATGGTTAAAAAATATATTTCCCTTGTGCCCACCTGTCTCTCCCGGTATGTTCTGCTCACTGGCCAGAACTCTGTCCTGGAAACAATCTAACAAGGTAATGAGCCCCTTATAGAACCATCCAGGAGCCTTGGGTCTGCACCTGAAGGACAGCTTACTGGTCCTTGCTTCCCTGATCCCAAGGACCCCATGGGCTCCCAAATCCAGAGGATACCTCCTCAGCCTCAGCAGTGAGGCAGTAGTAGCTGGCAGCCCAGTTGGCACAGGTAACAGGGTTTGATTTCTCTGCATGTCGGGCCCCAAAACATACTCTCTGGTTTTCCTTCCTTGGCCCCCTAGCTCCTGTCATCTAACTCTGACCAGGCTGGGGTCCTCTCCCTCAGAGCCGTGCATACTCCTCCCCCTGCCCCCAAGCCTGCCTGGTAGACATCTGTTCTGCATCTGGAATTCTGTATCAAGTCTGGTTGCTGTACCATGGGAGAGAAAAAAGAGGTGGGTGGGGGGTAAGTGGAGGAGGGTGGATTCCAGAGCCCAGATAGACCTACTTGAGGGGAGAGCCTAAAGCTGATAATGTCTCATATGGTACAGAGGAGTGCAGAGTGGACTTGGGTATCCCTAGAAAGGGTGGTTCCATTTCAGTCCCTAATCATGTAACTTTGGGAAGTCACTCAGTTTTCTCATCTGTAAAACAGGCTCATACTAAAATTATTTCTTCTTTTCTTTCTCTTTTTTCTTTTGAGACAGAGTCTCACTCTGTTGCACAGGGAGGAGAACAGTGGTACAGTGGTGCGAGCTATCACAGCTTACCACAGTCTTGAACTCCTGGGCTCAAGCAGCCCGCCCACTTTTGGCCTCCTGAGCAGCAAGGATAACAGTGCACACCACCATGCCTGCCACGCTTTTTTTTTTTTTTTTTCCCCCGTAGAAATGAGGTTTCAATATGTCTCCCAGACTGGTCTCAAACTCAGCTCAAGCGATCCTCCTGCCTCAGCCACACAAAGTGCTGGGATACAGGTATGAGCCACGCATGGCACCTGGACTGAAATTATTTCTAAGTTCCTTTCAGTGCTGACATTCAATGATGCGCTAATTGTGAAATTGCTTAACTTGAAAGAGATAACTTCAGGAGAAAAGAAATGCTAATTTACATGTAAATGTGTGTTTAATTGAGTAATGAAAGCACATAGAGGATCAATGGAGGCTGAGATACCTTCTGGATAAGATTCATTATTAAAAGAAACTCCCACTGTTTGACCTGGTTCCTAACCTCCAAGATGGGGAGAGAGACCCACCCCAAATAACTGAGATTGGCCTCTGAGCCTCTGGGCTGAGAAAGGGATAGAGGAGGTGGAGAGTTCCCAGGTGAGGAGAAAGCTCTTAAGTTCTTAGAGGCCTCCTATGACTGACCTCTAGGTTCCCCACCCTCCGAATTCTGACTTGAGAAGAAGGGAGAGGCGAGAGCACCACCTTTGTGCATGTGATAAGAACAGAGCTCGGCTTCTTGCCACTCGCTCACACACGGGTCCCAGTCCCTGACACAAGAACAGTATTGGGAGGAGATGGGCAGGCACAGGCATCATCCTAACCCCAATATCAGTCCTTCATTCTGCCTCATGTTTTTGTTTTGTTTTGTTTTTTGAGACAGAGTCTCACTTTGTCGCCCAGGCTGGAGTGCAGTGGCACGACCTCAGCTCACTGCAACCTCCACCTCCCAGGTTCAAACGATTCTCATGTCTCAGACTCCCAAGTAGCTGAGATTACAGGCATGCACACCACACCTGGTTAATTTTTGTATTTTTAGTAGATCTGAGGTTTCACCATGTTGGCCAGGCTGGTGTTGAACTTCTGACTTCATGTGATCTGCCTGCCTCAGCCTCCCAAAGTGCTGGGATTACAGGCGTGAGCCACCGCGCCTGGCCTATTTCTTACTTTCCTCTCTCTCACCCTCTACAAATTCAATCTATCCTCAAGTTCTACTGATTCTATTTCCTGAAAACCTCTGGAATGCAGCCACTGCAGCTCAACCCCAACTGCCACTATGCTAGTTGCCACCATCCTCTCTTCTGGATTGCCACAACAGCCTCCGAGGAGCTGAGGAGCTGGAGCTTCCTGCCTCCAGCCCCACCCAATCCATCCCCACACTGGCTGCAATGAGATGATGCAAAGCTGATCTTAAATCCTGTCAAGGGCTCACGGGCACTCTCAGGCCAGAAACCTTGGTGGGCCCTGGAAAGCCCTTTGTGAGCTGGATCTAGCTCCCCTCTTCAGCCTCCTGTCTTGATACTCCCTGATCTCCTTCCATGCTTCCCCCACCTGCCCCACACCCACCCCTTGTCCCTAAACTCCAGCTAGCTAGATTTAGTTTAATCCAATGATCTAAACTAAATCACCTCTGAACGTTTGCACATGCTGTTCTCTGGAAAACTGTCCCCATCATCATTCTCCTACGGGGCTAACTCCATGTTGGGCTCTACTATTCATCACTTTCTTCAGGAAGCCTTTGCTGACCTTCCCAGACCGGTATAAGAGCCCCTCCTCCTTGCCTCTTCCCCGGCACTGCAGGGGACTTGTCAGTTTCCCCCTCCACCGGACTGAAAGCTTTGCACCAGGGACGAGGTCTGCCTCCTTATTTACTATATTCTAGGCACTAGGCACAAGCTAGCTTACAAAAGGTGCTCCATAAATATTTGTTGAATGAATGAATGACCTCGGTACAGATCAGGGTGGCTAGTCATAACTCGACTGGAGTGTCCCCAGGCCTGCTGAGATTTGGAGGACCAGGGCAAGCTGTTGTAGCCGCTCACACTGCAACCAAGAGACGTCGCAACTCGGTCCCTCGCCTACTTTGTGCACTCGGGAGCAGGGAGAGGCCAGGGAAGCTGGGTCCCTCGCAGGAGGTCCTAAAGGCATTGGATAATGCGCCGGTGCGGTTCCCAGCCGTGATGCGGCTTTGCTGTGTGACCCTGAGCTCGTTCCACGAGCCCTCGGAATAGCGGAAGGTGGGGCAGGGGAAGTATTCCTTAATCCCCTGAGCTCCGGGAGGACAGACGCCTCTCTGACACTTCTCCGCCCCTTTCACCTGACAAGCCAGGGCCCCCGGCTCCCCTGGCCCAGCAGCCGAAACCCAGCCCCGCAGCTGCCTCCAGCTTAATCCGCGGTTGGGACTGGAAAGGGGCGTGTCTTTGTAGGGACAGAAGGGGTCCGAGCAGTTCCCGGCACTTTCCCACCCGCTGTTTGGTTTTCCTGGAGATGGGCCTGGGGCTGGCCAGGCGAAGTCTCCTTCCCCCGCCTCCCTCCCACGTGGCCTGGCTGAGTCTCTCTGGAAAGCCGCAGCAGCTGGAGAGAAATCCCCCTCCCCACCCCCACCTCCAAGTCCCTCCCCGACTCTCCCCGGACACATCCTCAGCTCCCCCCTCCGCGGGGAAGGCGAGAACTAGGCGAACAAAGCGGCCAGCCCATCCCCCTCCCAGCCCTGCCACCTACACTCTCCATGGGCCACCCCCAAACGCACACCGGACAGGAAGCAACAGAGCTGTGGGTGGAAGCGGGAACCCTAGATACACACCCTTGGGGACTCCGCTCTCCCCTCCCCAGCCCTTTCTCCAGCTTGGACAACTCTTGACTTACCCCGTACCCACTCCGCACTGGGCTGCGGACTGGATGAGGCCCTGCTGACCTCGTCCACGCTTCCCGGGTCGGCCCCTGGAGGGTGGGGCCGGGGTGACACGCGTCCCATCCTGAGAACGAGCGCTGGACATGTCCACGAAAGCAAATGGTTTCCTGCCCCCTCCCCCAGTCCACTGCGGGCTACAGGTTTTGGGGAGCAACACCTCCCCCTACCCCTCCTTAACCGACCGAGGAACCACACCCACTGGGCAAAGTTGAGTGTTGTTTTATCACCCCCCCCCAGTCAATCGGCATCCATCGCTCTGTCCCCCACTACGGGCAAGGACACTTCCCAAATGCCAAGGCCAAATATTAGCTCAGCCCCATAAACACGATTGCACACGCACCCGACCCAAATGGAGGTGCAGACACAACCCCAGTCCCCTCCTCTTTCACACACACTCTCAACCCAAGACACGCGCAGGCAAGGCAGAGCCCGCCCCGCGAAAGCCACCGACACCGCAGCTACCCGCCCCGCCGATGCCACGCCGCGACCGTGGCACGCACTGCGGACACGGCGGGAGCACTCCCAACACACACACACACACACACACACACACACGACTCCAGACTCTGCGAACCAAAGACACACACTCAGTGCGGACAAGCACGCGCCGCAAACGACCCCCGGCCGCAGCTCGCAGATCCCCGCGCAGGCACCGCGGGCACCGGGACGCGCAGTCCCCGCACTTGCTCGGGACCCAGGCTCGCGCCAGCCCCGCAGCCCGATGCAACCCAGGGCGCGGGCGCACCCTCACGCCGCAGCCGCTCCCGTCTCTCCGGGCGCCCACCCTTACCGCGCGCGGCCAGCAGGCAGAAGGTCAGCGCGAGGAGCCCGCGGCCGCGGCCGGCGTCCCCCCGCGCCATGGGGCTGGGCTCGGGCCGCCGCCGCCGCCGCCTCCCCGCGCCTCGGCCGCCGCCGCGGGGGGAGGGCGCGCCGGGCGTCAGTGGCCCGGGGAGGCGCGGCGCCGCGGGCGGGGGCGCGGCCTCGGGGGCCCGGGCCCGAGCTGGGGCCGGCGCGGGGGCCGGGGCCGCTGCCGCCTCGCCCGCCCCTCCATCGCCATCTTGGGCAAGCGGCCCGGGCGGGGGCGCCCGGCGAGTGCGGCCGCCCTGGCCCGGCCGGGGACCCTGCGCCCGGGCGCCACGGCCCTGCGCCGCGCGGGGGCTCTGCTGGGCCCGGGTCTGTGTCCCGGTGCCTCGCCCTCTCCGGGTCGCCTCGGATGCCCATGAGGCCGCCTGTTGCTGGGTCTGTCTCTTAGTCTCCCTGTCTCTGAGTCTCCTTGTCTCTCTGCCTCGGCGTCTCTATTTTTTCTCCCTGTTGGTGCCTCGGGGTCTCCTCCATCTCCGTTCCAGGCTCAGGGGAGGCAGATTCAGGGCCACGGTCTTTGTCCGAATGGCCCCCTTGCCACCCGAGCCCAGTCCATTCCAGCACAGGTCCTGGCCTGAATGCTGGTTCGCTTCTCCACACGCAGCGCAAGCCGACCCGCGGAGATCATGATAGTTCCTCCTCATCCCCATTTCCACTGCCATCCCAAACCAAGGGCTTCTCTTGGCCTCCTTCCCTTGCTTTGGCAGTAACCAACAGAGGCAGGACACTTTTACGCTACCTTCAAGCACTACCATATTCAGAAGTCGCCGCATGGGGAAACTGAGGCTGGAGGCTGTGAAGTGACTTGCCCAAGGACAGGAGTCTAGGGAGCAGCAGTTGCAGGACCTGAACCTTGGTTTTCTGACTTCAGAAGGTCATCTCCACTCCCTCACCCTGCATCTGCTGTCCAGTATTTACTGAACTACCCTTTCTCTCATTCTTCAAAGGTAGTTTCTCTAACCTACCTAGCCAAACTGCTTGCCTCAGTATCCCGCAAATATTTCTTGTTCTACAGCCAAGGGTTCAATTGTCAGGCTAGGGTGGGGAAGAGTACAGATTTCCATGACCTAATTAAGGTCCTTTCCAACTCCAAGATGCCATAGTTCTTCCCTTCCAAGTGTTCCTGTGACTTAGAGCCATCTTGTCTCTACGCCTATCTGTTGTCAGTTAACCCTGAATAATCTCTGGTGCTTTGCATATCTAACAGGCCTGGCGTTTATTCATTCATTGCGACGCCCCATCTTCACTTGCCCTATCAGCAGCATTTGACTTAGTGGATCACTCACTCTTCCTTGAAACACTTACTTCCCTTGGTGATCTCATCTGGTCCTCAAGGCTTTAAAGAGCATCTTTATGCTAATGATGTCCAAATGTATACTTTCAGCCTAGACCATCTTTCCTGAACCCCGGACTTGTGTATCCAGTCATCTATGCCCCAGTTCCTTTAGCTGTCTGGTAGACAAAATTATCCTGATCTTTTCTATCCATCTTTCTCCTCCCACAGTCTTCCTCATCTCAGTTCCTAGCAGCTCCATCTTTTCCTGTTGCCCAGGTCAAAAATGTACAGGCCGGGCGTGGTGGCTTACGCCTGCAATCCCAGCACTTTGGGAGGCCGAGGTGGGAGGATCGCTTGAGGCCAGGGGTTCAAGACCAACCTGGCCAGCATAGCGAGACCCCCATCTCTGTTTTTAAAAATGTAGAGTCATCTCTTACTCTTCCTGTTCAGATCCTTCACCCTCCACTTACTCACTGTGGCCTTAGTCCAAGACCTGTCACCTTTCACCTGGATTGTCGCAGTAAACTCCTCACTGATCTCTTTCTGTCCTTGTCTTCCTTGAGTGTTTTTCTCAATAGAGCAGCCAGAGTGATCCTGTTAAAATGAGATCATGCCACTTCTCTGCTAGAAACCCACCAGCGGCTCCTATGTCAGAGCAAACGCCAAAGTCCTTATTGTGACCCACAAGGCCTATCTGATCTGTAGGCTTGTTTTACTCTCTGACTTCCCCTTTGATACCACCCCTTCTGCTCACCACCTCTCCAGCCACACCATCCTCCTTGCTGTAACTTGATCGCAGGCAGTCTCCTCCCCTCCAGCCTGAAGACCTTTGTCCGGCCAGTGCAAGTCTAAAGGTCTGTTCCCTCATACTGGATACCCTAAATGCTTTCTCACAACTCCACCAGCACTCTTCCTATCCCCTTTCCCTGCTGTCTATTCTTGTCTTTAACTGTGACTTTCTTTTTTGTTTTGTTTTCTTTTTTTTTTTTTTTGAGACAAAGCCTTACTCTGTCCCCCAGGCTGGAGGGCAGTGGCTCACTGCAACCTCTGCCCCCTGGGTTCAAGCGATTCTTGGGCCTCAGCCTCTCAAGTAGCTAGGACTACAGGCCTGCGCCACCACACCCAGCTACTTTTTTGTATTTTTAATAGAGACGGGGTTTCATCATTTGGTCAGGCTGGTCTTGAACTCCTGATCTCAAGTGATCCACCTGCCTTGGACTCCCAAAGTGCTGGGATTACAAGCGTGAATCACCACGCCTGGCCAACACTTGTCCTTCCCTCCCTCCCTCCCTTCCTTCCTTCCTTTCTTTTTTTTGATGGAGTCTCATTGTGTCACCCAGGCTGGAGTGCAGTGGTGCGATCTCAGCTGACTGCAACCTTCGCCTCCCAGGTTCAAGCGAGTCTCCTGCCTCAGCCTCCCGAGTAGCTGTGATTACAGGTGCCTGCCACCACGCCCGACTAATGTTTTGTATTTTTAGTAGAGACAGGGTTTCACCATGTTGGCCAAGCTGGTCTCAAACTCCTGACCTCAGGTGATCCACCCACCTTGACCTCCCGAAGTTCTGGGATTACAGGTATGAGCCACTGCACACAGCCAACACTTGTAACTTACTAACATGCTCTACATTTTACTTATTTTCAATCTGTTTCCCCACTCCCCACAATCACAATGTGTGCTTCATGAGGACAGGGATTTTTTTTTTTTTGCTAGGTTCACTGCTGAATGCTAGGCAGCTAAACCAGTATCTCTCACTGTGTAGGTGCCAGGGAACTCAGATAAAAAATACAAGTCACTGCCCACAAGGACAGTAGTGTCCTAAATGGCATGGGGTGGCAGGGAGGATGGAACAAAAGGAGGAGGGATTTACTGTGTGTGGAGTGTGGGGACATGGAGGTTGAGAAAGAATGCTTCACAGAACTATTGATTGTTGTGGATGTTTGACATGGGTCTGGACAATTGAAAAGGCTAGAACTGACAGGGTGGTGGAAGAAACTCCCTCTGCAGAGGCCCTGGGCTGTGAGAGCATAGGGAAGCGTGCTCTTCCTGCCTGGAAATGGCATATCCCGTCATTGATTCAAGGGGCACCTGTTATGGGTTAGGCCCTGCTCTGGGCACTGGGAGCAGACTGGTGAGCAAGAGGAATCTTGCCTGAATGGTGCTTAGGCTACTGAGGGAGATGGACAAATGTGATACAGTCTGTGATGGGGTACAAGGAGGAGGGGCACTCAGGCCAGACCTGGGGGAAGCAGAGAAATCTTGTAGGAAAGACAGTGTAAGCAGAGTGCAGGAGGTGTGGACTGGGCAGGACAGCAGGGGCAGGACATGAAGCCAAACAGGGAGACCAGGGCTGGATGGACTGGCCTCATAGGTTATCTAGAAAGCAGTTGATTTAACTGTCTACTGAATGAATGAATGAACAAGATGTTGCCATATAGAGAGACTAATTCCACCAGCCACACACAAAAATCCAATTAATTTATCTATATTCATATCTCATTACACGGACTCTGGGTGGGGAGTAAATGTGAGAGGAGGAGGGATGGAGTTACAGGTTCAGGCCAGTCAAGCCCAGCAGAAGGAGTCAGAACCATGGTTCTTGTCCTGCCTTGGTTGCAGACTTGCTGCATGACCTCGGGCAAATTCCATCCTCTCTCTGGGCCTCAGTTTCATCACTGAGACAAAAGGGTTGGGGTATGATGCACATTTCTAACCAGTTCCAGAGTTCACAACATTAAAAGTGGATATAGCACCTGTTTTAATTTCTTTTTAAAAATCAATCAGGCTGGGCACGGTGGCTCATGCCTGTAATCCCAACACTTTGGGAGGCCGAGGTGGGTGGATCACCTGAGGTCAGGAGTTGGAGACCAGCCTGCCCAATATGATGAAATCCCATTTCTACTAAAAATACAAAAATTAGCCAGGCGTGGTGGCACACACCTGTAATCCCAGCTACTCGGGAGGCTGAGACAGGAGAATTGCTTGAATCCAGGGGGCGGAGGCTGCAGTAAGCCGAGATGGCACCATTGCACTCCAGCCTGGGCAACAAGCGCGAAACTGTCTCAAAAAAAAAAAAAAAAAAAAAAAAAAACCAACTCAGTAATAAAATATTCTATTATTTTCCTCTTTCAACTGGTAACATGGAAAGCTTCCAAGGGTATATGGGGTGTTACAGGGTGGCAGTTAGTGGAGGGTGGAAGAACATGCTCAGATAAACATGGTTCACTGTCATGGTTTGTTTTTGTTTTTGTTTTTTTTGAGACAGAGTCTTACTTTGTCGCCCAGGCTGGAATGCGGTGGCACGATCTCAGCTCACTGCATCCTCTGCCCCCTGGGTTCAAGAGATTCTCCTGCCTCAGCTTCCCAAGTAGCTGGGACTACAGGTGCGTGCCACTACTCCCAGCTAATTTTTTATTTTTAGTAGAGACAGGGTTTCACTATGTTGGCCAGGCTGGTCTCGAACTCCTGACCTCAGGTGATCCACCCGCCTTGGCTTCCCAAAGTGCTGGGATTACAGGAGTGAGCCACCGTGCCCCACCCACTGTCATGGTTTTTATCATTAAACGGCTTTAACTTATTTTCATACTTGGTTATTTATACACTGTTTAGTTTATAGCCACGTGGGACCATAAAAAATATATGACAGGCTGGGTGTGGTGGCTCACGCCTGTAATCCCAGCCCTTTGGGAGGCCAAGGCAGGCAGATCGCTTGAACTCGGGAGTTCAAGACCAGCTTGGGCAAAATGGTGAAACCCTATCTCTACAAAAATACAAAAAAATTAGCTGGGTGTGGTGGCGTGTGCCTGTAGTCCCAGCTACTTGGGAGGCTGAGGTAGGAGGATCTCTTGAGCCTGGGAGGCAGAGGTTGCAATGAGTCAAGATTTCACTACTGCACTCCAGCCTGGGTAACAGAATGAGACCCTGTCTCAGAAAAAACAAACAAGCAAGCAAAACAAAACAAAACAAAACTCAATCACTGACAGGTCAAAAACCAATTTTTTTTCCCATTAGTTTGTTTGAGACAGAGTCTTGCTCTGTTTCCCAGACTGGAGTGTGATGGCATGATCACAGCTCACTGCAGCCTCAACCTCCCGGGCTCTAGTGATCCTCCCACCTCAGCAGCCCCCAAGCAGTGGTATGTGCCACCACGCCTGGCTAATTTTGATATTTTTTTTGTAGAGGTGGGGTTTTGTCACATTGCCCAGGCTGGTCCCAAACTCCGGAGCTCAGTAGCAGTCTGCCTGCCTCAGCCTCCCAAAGTGCTAGGATTATAGGAGTGTGCCACTGTACGTGGCCTAAAAAACACTGTTTAAAAAAAAAATTTAATGACAACTGAATCTAATTTGGCTTGTTGTTTACTGGAAAGACAAATCATCCATATCCACAGTATATTTTTTTGTGGGGAATACTTCCCAATAAATCCTAAAATCTTTTATTTCACATCTCAGAAATAAAACTCAGGAAATTTAAAATATTTAACACAAAATGCAACCATATTATAGAAGCAATTTTTGTCTGTTTTTGGTCCTGTAACACACTATTATTAATTTCTTTTACTTTTTCTTTTTCTTTTTCTTTTTTTTTTCTTTTTTTGAGATGGAGTTTCACTCTGTTGCCCAGGCTGGAGTGCAATGGAATGGTCTCAGCTCACCACAACCTCTGCCTCCCGGGTTCAAGTGGTTCTCCTGCCTCAGCCTCCCGAGTAGCTGGGGACTACAGGTGTGTGCCATCACGCCTGGCTTATTTTTGTATTTTTAGTAGAGACAGGGTTTCACTATGTTGGCCAGGCTGGTCTCGAACTCCTGACCTCGTGATCCGCCCACCTTGGCCTCCCAAAGTGCTGGGATTACAGGCGAGAGCCACTGCACCCAGCCCACACTATTACATTTCATTGTATATTTGGTCCTCAAACCACATTTATATGTAGTTTTGTTTGTTAACAAATCATGCCTTTCTTTTTCTCTTTTTCTCCTCCTTTCTTTTTTGAGACAGGGTCTTGCTTTATTGCCCAGGCTGGAGTGCAGTGGCACGATCTTGGTTCACTGCAGCCTCAACCTCCCAGGCTTAGGTGATCCTCCCACCTCAGCCTCCCTAGTAGCTGGAACCACAGGCATGCACCCCCCCACACCCAGCTAGCTTTTGAATTTTTTGTAGAGACGGTGTCTCACTACATGAGCCTAAGCTGGTCTTGAACTCCTGGGCTCAAGCAATCTGCCCGCTTTGGCCTCCCAAAGTGCTGGGATTACAGGCATGAACCACCGTGCATGGCCCCTAATTACCTTAAAATCAGCATGCATCATTTATTAAATGAGTAATATGGCTTTTAAAATAATCAATTAAATTTAAATATTTTAAAATTACCTTGAATTAATATGTTGTTAAAAAAAATTTTTTTTTTCTTAAAATAACTTCCCTAAGACAGTTCTAGGACAGAAGTGACATCTTGGGAACAGGTCAATGTAGTGGTTAAGAGAATGGGACAGGGCTAGAATTCTTGTAGGTTTGACTAGGTGGATAGGATACTACTAAATGAAGGGAACATGGGGGAGGAACAGAACCTAGGAGAGGGAAGTGAATTGGCCTTTTAAACAAGTTGAGTGTGAGGGCCCTGTATGACATCCAACTGACAGCATTAAAAGTGCTGGAAATGTTTCTTTTTTGTTTCTTCTTTTCTTTTCTTTTCCTTTCTTTCTTTCTTTTTTTTTTTTTTTTTTGAGATAGAATCTTGCTCTGTCACACAGGCTGGAGTGCAGTGGCACACTGCAACCTCTGCCTGGCTTCAAGTGATTCTCGCTCATGTTTCAGCCTCCCACATAGCTGGGACTACAGATGCCTGCCACCATGCCTGACTAATTTTTGTATTCACCCAGGCTGGAGTGCAGTGGTGCGATCTTGGCTCACTGCCTCCTCTGCCTCCCGGGTTCAAGCGATTCTCCCGCCTCAGCCTCCCAAGTAGCTGGTATTACAAGCACACACCACCACACCTGGCTAATTTTTGTATTTTTAGTAAAGACGAGGTTTCACCATGTTGGCCAAGCTGTTCTCAAACTCCTCACCTTAAGTGGTCCACCTGCCTCGCCTCTCAAAGTGCTGGGATTACGGGCATGAGCCACTGCGCCCGTCCAATTTTTGTTTTCTTTAGTAGAGATGGGGTTCTGCCATGCCAGTCTCGAATTCCTGACTGCAAGATGATCCACCCGCCTAGGCTTTCCAAAGTGGCTGGGATTGCAGGTGTGAGCCAAAGGCATGAGCCACGGCACCTGGCCTAGAAATGCGGTTTCAATCTGAGCAGAGAGATCAGAACCAGGGAAAGTATTTTGTGAGCTGGTACTTCTCCGATCAGAGCACTGAAGACACTTTATTGTCATCCTTTGTTAAATTGTCTGGCTCTACTGCTAGACAGCAAGCCCATTGTGGTGGGAACCATGTGTCCTCCCATCTCGCTGGCATCTAGCACAGTGCACAGAAGACAGTCAAATCCCAATGAATGTTTTCTGAACAAATGTTTTTTAAAAGTTACTTCTTTATTATAAACCATGCAAAAATGATGAAAAATTCATTTATTGTATTATTTGACTTTTTTGGAGAGACAGAGTCTCCCTTTGCTGCCCAAGCTGGATTTAAACTCCTGGCTTCAAGTGATCCTCCCACCTCGAACCTCCCAAAATGCTACGATTACAGGCTCGAGATATCTGGGCCAAAAATGATGAAAGTTCTAAACCTCTAAGCAGGGGACAAGAGAGCACATTATTGTGAATGGGGTTTGAGCATCAAAAAAATGTTGGGAAGCACTTACCTGAGTCATCTCTAAAATGTCTGTTGGTTCTCTGACTCTAAATCAAGAATATATGGATGACTTGCTCTGTAGACCAGCAGTGGGGGTCCATGGTACTCATATCATTCTAGACTAGATAACAGAATCCACCACTGTGGTGGTTTTAGAATATGTCTACAAATTATTTGACATTCCTCCCTTTAAGAAGTAGAGGCCAGGTGTGGTGGCTCACACCTGTAATCCCAGCACTTTGGGAGGCCAAGGTGGGTGAATTACCTGAGATCAGGAGTTTGAGACCAGCCTGGCCGACATGGTGAAACCCCGTCTCTACTAAAAATACAAAAATTGGCTGGGCATGGTGGTGTGTGCCTGCGATCCCAGCTACTTGGGAGGCTGAGGCAGGAGAATCGCTTGAACCCAGGCTTCAGTGAGCCGAGATTTCACTACTGCACTCCAGCCCAGACAACACAGTGAGACTTGATCTCAAAAAAAAAAAAAAAAAAAAAAGAACAGAATGTGGCAGAAGTGATACTGCCTGGTTTCTGAAGTCTGTCATAGAAGGGGCTACTGCTCCTGCACTGCTTTCTCTTGGGGAACATGCGCCTTTGGAGCCCTGGGCCACCATGTAAGAAGTCTAGCCACTTTGAAGCCATCATAAGAGAGACCATGTGGGGAGACCCCATGGAGGCAGAGGGGCTGGAGGGGCCCCAGCTGTTCCAGCCTCCAGCTGTTTGATACCTTCCAGCCCAGGAACCACATGTGTAAGTGAGGAAGCCTTCTCGACTGCTCTAGCCCAGCCATTGTCTGACTGCAACCACATAGGAGACCCTGAGCCCAGCCAACCCCCAGCACTGTGAGAGATAGTAACAACAAATGACTGTTGTTTTTTTTACAGCACTAAGCTTGGAGTGGTTGGATAGATGGTAACAGACCTGATCATCAGTACAGTTGCTGGAATCTTTACCGGGTTGGGTTCACTATTAGAACCACTCACTGCCTCCCCCATTTATCCCCTTTTAAGGAAGATGCAAAAGATAGGTATGTTTCTAATATCTTCACCCTTCATATTCAAAATTATCATCCTCATTGCTCCCCTGCCTAAACCCTCTGAGTAAGCAGGATGGGTCTCATTTCACCCTGAGATGCCTTTCCACACCTTTCTCATCAAGTCTCTAATCAATTTGTGGAATTATGGGATATTTTTCTTTTCTTTTCTTTTTTTTTTTTTTTTTTGAGACGGAGTCTCGCTCTGCCGCCCAGGCTGGAGTGCAGTGGCCGGATCTCAGCTCACTGCAAGCTCCGCCTCCCGGGTTCACGCCATTCTCCTGCCTCAGCCTCCCGAGTAGCTGGGACTACAGGCGCCTGCCACCGCGCCCGGCTAGTTTTTTGTATTTTTTAGTAGAGACGGGGTTTCACCGTGTTAGCCAGGATGGTCTCGATCTCCTGACCTCGTGATCCGCCCGTCTCGGCCTCCCAAAGTGCTGGGATTACAGGCTTGAGCCACCGCGCCCGGCTTATTTTCTTCTTTGTGCTTTTCTATGTGGTTTTTTTTTTTTGTTTGTTTGTTTTGTTTTTCAAACTATCCACATTGAACACTTATTTTTGTAAGGAGAAATAGTAAATGTAACATAGAGAGGAAAAAATACCTATAACCCTCAGTTTGGGATGATGAAAATATTCTGGAGGTAATAGTGATGGCCACACAAGGATGTGAATGTACTTAATGTCACTGAACCGTACACTTACAAATGGCTAAAATGGGCCGGGCACAATGGCTCCAATGGCTCACACCTGTAATCCCAGCACGCTGGCAGGCCAAGGCAGGCAGATGGCTTGAGCTCAGGAGTTCCAGACTAGCCTGTGTGACATGGCGGAAACCCATCTCTACAAAAAAAATACAAAAGTTAGCCAGGCTTGGTGGTGTGTGCCTGTAGTCCCAGCTACTTGGGAGGCTGAGTTGGGAGGATCTCTTGAGCCTGGGAAATGGAGGTTGCAGTGAGCCGAAATCACACCACTGCACTCCAGCCTGGGTGACAGAGCGAGACCCCATCTTAAACAAACAAACAAATAGTAGATAAAATGGTAAATTTTGTTATGTGTATTTTATCATAATAAAAAACATAGACGCCCTTAAAACTCAACTCGAGTCCACACTGACCTGTCTGTCCCATTCAACAGGTACTAACTAGATTATTTCTCATATGGTGACTTCTTTATGTTTATATTTCTCAGATGACACTGGAAGTTCCTTGAGGACAGAAACTAGCACTGTGCAGGTGGCCATGCCTACAGTAGACTCACACATGAATTGTCTGAAAATCCAAACACATTTCTCTAAAGAGTCAGCACAGCAAATGAGAGCTTTATCTCAGACTAGCCAATCAAAACCATTTTAACTCATTAAGTATTTGAAATGTTATATATATTGCAGGGAAACATTGGAAATACTAGCAATTAAGCAAAATAGACAAATCAATGGAAAGTTTGAGGAGCTTGGGATTTAATCAGTAATAAATATATAAGCTAAAAAATAATTATTAACTAGGTAAAACAAAAAGCTATTCATGACTGAAAACAAATCCAAAGTTTAGCAATGGCTCACGCCTGTAATCCCAGCACTTTGGGAGGCTGAGGCAGGTGGATCACTTGAGGTCAGGAGTTCAAGACCAGCCTGGGCCACATGGTGAAAACCCATCTCTATTAAAAATACAAAAAATTAGCCTAGCATACTGGCATGCACCTGTGGTCCCAGCTACTCGGGAGGTAGAGGTGAGAGGATCGTTTGACCCCCAGAAGTGGAGGTTGCAGTGAGCCGAGATCGTGCCAGTGCACTCCAGCCTGGGTGACAGAGTGAGACCCTGTCTCAAAAAAAGAAAATATTTGAAGTATATTGTGTGGATTCATCTCTGAATACATTTACATAGTCTTAACGATGTAAAAACGGAATCTAATCTAGTAAAGTTACAATAAAACCATACTGAAGGGATGAGGGAGATGGGAACTGTGGGTATTTGGTGGAAATGGAAGGGAAAACAGCTAAATTCTAATCATTCATAGTGGGACCCCACTAGATAGTACATCAAAATTGAAAAAAAAAGAATAACAATACAAACATATTACTTGAGACTTATATAACTTGACTCTAAGCTATGTGCCTATGTAACCCTGATACATTTAAAACTTTAAAAAATGCATTAAAAAGGTGGTGCAGGTGGACACCCTCCTGGCCTCCTGCTCTCCCTCCTCAGCTCTCTAGGCAGACACTGTTCCATCTGCTCATCCCATCGACGGCTACTTCCCGCCTGGAACGGCTGCTCCCGGATGCTCACCTCTGCAAACCCACCTGCCCCAGCAAGACTGGGGTTCAGATCACTCCTTTTTGGTCCCCTTCTGTAAGGCCCCGGCACATCTGGCGTCTGGCACCATGGGCTGAGATCTGCTCTCTCTTGGGGTCTCTCTGGACGCTCTGCCTGCAGCTGGACACACTGATGGTGGCAGGATGGCAGCACTGTCTTCCACAGAACAGAAAGGCATGCGACACTGTCATATTGTCCATCCCTGTTTGGAATCTCACCCCCACCTGCTGGAGTCTGTGTCTTCCCGCAGCTTCTAGGGGCTGGAATCCTCCCCCTGAACCTGTTCTACCCAACAGTCCTTTGCTCGGACACTTTCCCTATCAAAGCATGACTATCCTGTGACCTGTCCCATCATTTGTCTCCAGATAAGCTAGGCCGGCTGAGGTGAAGCAAGCAGCAGAGCTGGGGGCAGATGCACAATCTCCTTAGCTTCCATCATGCATGGCCCTTCACACTTCTTCCCTGGCACCCCCAGCTTTTTCTACCATTCTCCCCACAATCAGCTCTCCCAGTGTGCCAGCCCCCACACCCCTTATCGCTTCATCCTTATTCTCCCTGCCTGGAATGACTTCCTCCCACCTGGGGAAGCTTGTTCGTTAGTGCCCAATCCAAATGCCACCTCCTTTGTGCAGCCTTCCCTGACCACCCTCTTTTCCCCTGCCCAGAGAACTAATAGCTCGTGTCTGAGTGCTACGTGCCAGGCACTAGGAGCTATGCATGTGTTTGCTCATATCAAAGCCCACAGCAACTCTGTGAAGTAGAATAATCATTAGCTCCATGTAACCACTCAATTCATGTTGCTCGCCAATTAGCTGGTGAAACCAGGATCCGCATTCCGCTTCTGCACTGTGACCTTGGGCAAGGCACACACCTCTCTGAGTTTTCATTTCTTTCCCTGACCAAAAAAAAAAAAAGGGGGGGGGGAGTAATAATATGCCTGACATTCCAGTTTTATTGTGAGGATCAAATTCAATATGATGATGTCATAAGGAAGTACTCTAAGTGGTAGGACACTCACCATACAAATATTAGCAGTTGGTATTCAGAGGGAAATGTGTCACCTGGCTCACAGGTAAAATATTTTATCCCTAACAAGGGCCTTACAGTTAGTGATGCCTTCATTTAAAGGAATGTGGCGGTTGGGCACAGTTGCTCACACCTGTAATCCCAGCACTTTGGGAGGCTGAGGTGGGCGGATCGCTTGAGGTCAGGAGTTCAAGACTAGCCTGGCCAACATGGAGAAACCCTCTCTCTACTAAAAATACAAAAATTAGCTGGGCTTGGTGGTGCACATCTGTAATCCCAACTACTCAGGAGGCTGAGGCAGGAGAATCGCTTGAACCCAGGAGGCGAAGGTTGCAGTGAGCCAAGATCACAACACTGCACTCCAGGCTGGGCGACAGAATGAGTGAGGCTCCATCTCAGAAGGAAAGAAGAAAGAAAGAAAGAGAGAGGGAGGGAGGGAGGGAAGAAGGGAGAGAGAGAGAGAGATAGACAGAGAGAGACAGAGAGAGAGAGAGAGAAAGAGAAAGAAAGAAAAAGAAAGAAAAGAAAAGAAAAGAAAAGAAAAGAAAAAGAAAAGAAAAGAAAGAAATGTGCAATACCAGAAGATCAGCCTTTGGGTCAGGTAAGTGGGAGGTATCTGAGGCCAGGGCAGAGTTCAGTCACCCCCATAGGAGGCTTTTGTACCCACCCTTGTTCATGGCCCAGAAGCTGCTGTCCTCCCAAGATCCCTGGGGCTGAGTCATGTTCCTCTCCCCTTCCAGCATCTATCTTCTCCCCAGGGTTTGGGCCTCACAGCTCAAGTCTTGGAGAGCACTCTGCACCCTCTGGCAGGCCTGGATGGGTGGGGTTGGATCAACAGCAGGAGGGCCAACTTCGCTGTCGTGAATCACTTCCAAACTGCCATCCCATGCCAGTCTGTACTTGACAATTTGGCCTCACAGCAACTCTGTGATGTATTAAAACTCCACTTTAGGGTCCAGGAAACCAAGGGTAGAGAAGCAGAGGTGTTGCTCAAAATCACAACCGCTGGATCTGAACCCAATTCTATCAGATCCCAAATTCCCTTCTCTTTTTCATGCTCTGTCTCCTTTCTGTGGGCAAGTTCAGGGAGATTCTCATCCAAGACCCAACCAGCACACACTTCTTGAGCTCAGCATCAGCTCAGTCCCTGAAGGAACTCAGACTTCAGGCAAGTATCGTATTTCCTTGATTCTAGGATCATTCTTTTGTGTGTGTGTGTGTGTGTGTGTGTGTGTGTGTGTGTATTTGGTTTGGTTTTTTGTTTTTTGAGACATGGTCTGGCTCTGTCACTTAGGCTGGAGTGCAGTGGTGCAATCACAGCTCACTGCAGCCTCAACCTCCTGGGCTCAAGTGATCCTCCCGCCTCAGCCTCCCAAGAAGCTAGGATGATAGGCATGTATCATCAGGCCTGGCTTTCATATTTTTTGTAGAGATGGGGTCTTGCTATGTTGCCCAGGCTGGTCTTGAACTCCTGGGCTCAAGCAATTCTCCCACCTCAGCCCCCTAAAGTGCTGGCATTACAGGCGTGAGCTACTGCACCTGGTTCTTAGGATAGTCTTAATTCACGTTTTGATGTTTCTAATATTAGGGTCTTACAAATGGTGACACCTTAGGTTTTAGGAAATTTAGTAGGAGTTCTAGATTGAGAGTCTTAGATAGTCTTAGATTCAGGTGTCCATGTTCAGCTACCAACTAGTTTGTGCCTTTGGGGAAGTCACTTTACCTCCTTGTACCTCAGGAAGTTAGTCGGCCTGAGTTTTGGTTCCAATTCTGCCACTGAACAGCTGTTATGGCTTTGTAGTCCTCAGGGCCTCAGTTTCCTCATCTGAAAGTGAGGGGAGGGGTCATTGATTTTCTACCTGTTCTTTTAAGCTGTGGAACGTGTTTTCCCTGATTATACATGAGTAAACAGGTAAGTTGCTGTGGGTGAAACAAGGGGTGGGGACTTCCTCTACTCCCCGTGCCTCTGCTGAGGCCACCCTGGCAACAGCCTTGGCACCCTCATTTTGGCAAATTTCTCTGCTTGGGTCTGGCTTGGGAGGACATTGTTCTGGGAGGTGGAGACACAGCTAGAAGCTCCGAGCTTCAGTATGGACTCTAGGCAGCGGGTATGGCCGCGGAGTAATCACTTCCCGGCTTGGCATCAGCTTCTCTTCTGTTAAGTAAAGTGGTAAATTAGATGATTTCTAAAAATACGTTCTGGCTCTAACGTCCTGTGAATAAAATCTTCCATTGCTCTACCTTAGGGATTTTTTTTTTTTTTTTTTTTTTTTTTTTTTTGAGATAGAGTCTCACTCTGTCACCCAGGCTGGAGTGCAGTGGCACGATCTCGGCTCACTGCAACCTCCGCCTCCCGGGTTCAATCGATTCTCCTGTCTCATCCCCCCGAGTAGCTGGGATTACAGGTGTGTGCCACCACACATGGCTACTTTTTGTATTTTTAGTAGAGATGGGGTTTAACCATGTTGACCATGCTGGTCTCGAACTCCTGACCTCAGGTGATCTGCGGTCCTCAGCCTCCCAAAGTCCTGAGATTACAGGCGTGAGCCACCAAGCCCGCCAGAGACTCTTCACTCTGGTTAAACATTAGGATTACCTAGAGAACTTATTTTTAACAAATTAAAAGATGGCAGGACCTCCCCTCCCCGTTTTGATGTAATGGATCCTGGGAGGGACTTATATATGAATGTTTTTAAAAGCTGCCCAGGCAACTGTAATAACAACCAGGGTTGAGAAGGACAATATCTCCTGACCTGAAGCCTCAGTTGGGGATAAAGAATACAAACTACAAGGATATTTTAAAGAAGGAGTTCTAAAAGCTTAAATTTGGGAAGGATTTGGTTTCTTTTGCAGTTACAAACAAATTGGTAGATGGGTACTTAGGAACCTGCAAGCTATCAAGCAGACAACCCTAAATGGGGGATGTCAGATGTTTTTATTTGAAAATTTTTTTGGTATTCAAGTATCTCATACATATCTGACCCTGCAGTAGGTATGATGGGTGAGAATTAAGCAAGTGTAAAGGTACCACTTTGAGAGTCTGTGATCTAACTGGAGAAACAAAACCGGTAGCAAACAGTATGGTATGAAACTAAATGCTAGGCTGGGTGAGGTGGCTTATGCCTGTAATCCCAGCACTTTGGGGCACCGAAGTGGGCGGATCACTTGAGGTCAGGAGTTCGAGACCAGCCTAGCCAACATGGTAAAACACCATCTCTACTAAAAATACAAAAAGTAGCAGGGCATGGTGGTGCGTACCTGTAATCCCAGCTACTCGGGAGGGTGATGCAGGAGAATCGCTTGAACCCAGGAGGCAGAGGTTGCAGTGAGCCGAGATGGCACCACTGTACTCCAGCCTGGGTGACAGAGCAAGACTCTGTCTCAAAAAGAAAAAAAAAAAAAAAAAAAAGAAATTAAATGTTAAATTTGAGATAACCTTTATTGAGTTACTGTATACCAGGCATCATGTGCTTATGTATATTAACTAATCCAATCCTCCACTGAGTTTCTTTTTGTTTTTTTTTTTTTTGAGATAAGGTCTCACTCTGTTGCCTGGACTGGAGTGCAGTGGTGCAATCTCGGCTTATTGTGATCTCCACCCCGCAGGTTCAAGCCATTCTCATGCCTCAGCCTCCTGAGTAGCTAGGATTACAGGAGTACACCACGACAAACACCTAATTTTTGTATTTTTAGTAGAGATGGGGTTTTGCCATGTTGGCCAGGCTGGTCTCGAACCTCTGGCCTCAAGTGATCCTCACACCTCAGCCTCCCAAAGTGCTGCGATTACAGGTGTGTGCCACCCCGCCCAGAGTGTTTTTTGTTTGTTTGTTTTTTAGATAGGGTCTTGCTCTGTTGCCCAGGCTGGAGTGGTGTGGCTCACTGCAGCCTCCGCCTCCTGGGTTCAAGGGATTCTCCTGCCTCAGCCTCCTGAGAAGCTGGGGTTACAGGTGCATGCCACCATACCCAGCTAATTTTTGTATTTTTAGTAGAGACAGGGTTTCACCATATTGGCGGCTGGCCAGGCTTTTTTTTTTTTTTTTTTTTTTGAGACAGAGTCTCGCTCTGTTGCCCAGGCTGGAGTGTAGTGGCGTGATCTCAACTGACTGCAACCTCCGCCTCCCGGGTTCAAGCAATTCTCCTGCCTCATCCTCCCTGGGTAGCTGGGATTTACAGGCACGTGCCACCACGCCCAGCTAATTTTTGTATATATATATATGTGTATTTTTGAAATGGTATCTCGCTCTGTTGCCAGGCTGGGGTGCGGTGGCGCAGTCTCAGCTCACTGCAACCTCCACCTCCCAGGTTCAAGCGATTATCCTGCCTCAGCCTCCAGAGTAGCTGGGATTACAGGTGCATGCCACTATGCCTGGCTAGTTGTTGTGTTTTTAGTAGAGATGTGGTTTCACCATGTTGGCCAGACTGGTCTCGAACTCCTGACCTAAGGTGATTGCTGCCTCATCCTCCCAAAGTGCTGGGATTACAGCCATGAGCCACTGCGCCTGGCAGGAGGGTCTTGAATGTCAGACAGAACTTGTATTTGATTAGGGACTAGAGCACCACTTGAAGTTTGGCAGGAAATAATTAGCTTGCCAGGCTGGGCACAGTGGCTCATGCCTATAATCCCAGCACTTTGGGAGGCTGAGGCAGGAGGACTGCTTGAGCTCAGGAGTTCAAGATCAGCCTGGTTGAACAAAGTGGGACCCCCGTCTGTACAAGAAATGAAAAAATTAGCTGGGAGTGGTGGTGTGTGCCTGAAGTCCCAGCTATTTGGGAAGGTGAGGTGGGAGGATCACCTGAGCCTGGGAGGTTGGGGCTGCAGTGGGTGTGTTCATGCCACATTGCATTCCTACCTGGGCAACAGAGGGAGACCCTGTCTCAAAGAGGAAAAAAAAAAAAAAGCTCCTTTAAAGGAAGTGGCTTCTAGGTGGAAAGTGAAGTTGGTCCTGAGAGCCTACTGAGGGCAAGGACTGTATCCTCTTCAATTCTGGTTTCTGAGGGCCTAGCATAGACCTGGCACATGATTGTTCCTAAATATTTGCTAAATGAAAGTTGAGAAATGCTTATTTGAAGTCACTTGGAATTCTATTCTTCACCCTGAACTCAGGGTGGACAGAGAGCTGCTGTATTTACCCGGCATTGAGATCGTGAGACCTAGACTGGGAGAGGAGCAACAATAGGAAAGAAGAGGAATGGACGGTTGAGACAGCTTAAAGCAATTAACTGGCACGGCAACACATCAAGTACCCAACTGAACTGCAGACAGTGGTATACACATGCATGCTTAGGGATGCGACTATGACAAGGTATGTGCTCAGTAATTAAGCCAGCACAGACAGGTCATTTTACAGAGAAGCTTTGTGGTTTCCAGAACCATCCTGGCCAGAGGACTGACCTTCCTGCAAATAACTGTCACTTCTGAGTAGGATGTTAAGCTATGCCACATCTACAGGGTGTTTTTCCAGTAAAGATGGGGGAGTCCTGGAGCTAGCTAAGGACAACTATCCTGGCTAATTGCTTCCCCAAACTTCTATTTTAAGAACACAGGTTTGGAGTCCAATTTAGAGAGAGCGTCTTTTAGTAAGGAGTAAGGAACAAACAGCAGACTGAACAATCTGTGTCTTTCAGAGCTGAAATTACAATGGGAGCTCAAACTCTTCCAGGGTGATAGAACCAGAAGATGAATCCTTAAATCCTAGTAAATCCCCAAACTACACCGAACCCAAAACAAAATTATACTCTGGTTATGAGATTCTCACACTGTGACTGTTTCACTCTACTCCCCACAAAAGCACCAAGGGATCAATATCTGCCCCCTCATATCCATTGGGTGGGGTGGGTGAGGTTAACAGGGCCAAAGGGAAGTCAAAAGGCTTCAAGGCTGTAGCACTTGCTCCGAATCTGGGGCACTGGAGTTCTATAGCTGGAAGTCTACACCTCCGTCACAGTTATACAGGACGCTTACGGCTAGTCTGAAAGCTTTTTTTTTTTTTTTTTTTTTTTTGAGACAGGGTCTTGTTGCCCAGGCTGGACTGCAGTGGTATAATCGCAGCACACTGCAGCCTCGACCTCCTGTGCTCAAGTGATCCTTTGCCTCAGTCTCCTGAGTAGCTGGCATTACAGGCATGCACTATCATGCTCAGCTAATTTTAAAAGTTTTAGTAGAGACAAGATCTTGCTATGTTGCTCAGGCTGGTCTCAAACTCCTGAGCTCATGCAGTCCTCCTGCCTTGGCCTCTCAAAGTGCTGGGATTACAGGTGTGAGCCACCTCATTTGGCGTGAAAGCTAATTTAAAAAAAAATATATATATATATATATATATTTTGAAACAAGGTCTGGCTCTATCACCCAGGCTGGAGTGCAGTAGTGTGATCTCAGCTCACTGCAGCCTCTGCCTCCAAGGCTCAAGCGATCCTCTCACCTCAGCCTCCTGAGTAGCCAGAACTACAGGTGCACATCACCACACCCGGGTAGTTTTTTGTATTTTTGTAGAGACAGGGGTTTCACCATGTTGCCCAGGCTGGCCTCAAACTTGTGAGCTCGAGCAATCTGCCCACCTCAGCCTCCCAAAGTGCTAGGACTGCAGGCATGAGCCACTGTGCCAGGTGAAAGCTGATTTTTGATTTTTGATAGGCCAAGGTAATCTATAAAATTTCCCAACCATAATGTTATAAATAGATCATATGTATAATGAGATACTAATTTCTTTAAAGTTGAGGTGGGCCTGGACAGCCACTTCTGGCTACAAGCAGCTTTAACAGCTTATCCCAGTGTGCATGTTTATCCTTGTGTCATACGACTATCTCTTTTTGTGTTACAAGATGAAAAGGTTAGGAAGCACTCATCTACAGCAGTCCCTTACTTTTTATTTTTTTGAGACAGAGTCTCACACTGTTCCCCAGGCTAGAGAGCAGTGGTGTGATCTTGGCTCACTGCAACCTCTGCCTCCGGGGCTCAACAGATTCTGCCTCAGTCTCCCGAGTAGCTGGGATTACAGACATGCGCCACCATGCCCGGCTAATTTTTGTATTTTTAGTATACAAATATTCATTCACTATGTTGGCTAGGTTGGTCTTGAACTCCTGACTTCAAGTGATCTACCTGTCTCAGCCTCCCAAAGTGCTAGGATTACAGGCGTGAGCCACCGCACCCGGCCTAGCAGTCCCTTATTTTAAACATATTTTTATTCCTAATAATTTTTGTATACAAAATAAAAGTTTAAGACCCTAATACAGCTGTGGTTCTTAACTTTTTTGGGGTCATTATCCCTCTGAGTATTTGATAACGCCAAAGAGCCTATCTCCAGAATAATACACTACTACTTTTCATGCAATATTTCACACACAACTTGAGGGTTACAGAATCCAGATTAAGTATCTGTTCTGGAAGGATTATCACACAAACCCATTTACTTATTTCAGAGGGGTTCATCTGCCTCCTCTCTGCCCTTTCTCTAATAAAACTTAAAAAAAAAAACTATTGTCAGGCCGGGCGTGGTGGCTCACGCCTGTAATCCCAGCACTTTGGGAGGCCGAGGCAGGCACATCATCTGAGTTCGTGACGGACTTTGAGAACAGCCTGGCCAACACAGTGAAACCCTGTCTCTACATTAGCCAGGTGTGGTGGCAGGCGCCTGTAATCCCAGCTACTTGGGAGGCTGGGGCAGGAAAATCGCTTGAACCTGGGCAGGGGAGGTTGCAGTGCGCCAAGATTGCACCACTACACTCCAGCCTGGGTGACAGAACAAGACTCCACCTAAAACAAAAACAAAAACAAAAAAACCCAGAAACCTCTGAAATACACAGTACATTAAACTCCCTCAAAGTTTTCTGGGCAGTAGGGACCAGGCGTGGTGGCTCATGCCTGTAATCCCAGCACTTTGGGAGGCCAAGGTGGGTGGATCACGAGGTCAGATGTCAGGAGATCAAGACCATCCCGGCTAACACAGTGAAACCCCATCTCTACTAAAAATACAAAAAATTAGCCAGACGTGGTGGTGGGTGCCTGTAGTCCCAGCTACTCGGGAGGCTGAGGCAGGAGAATGGCGTGAACCTGGAAGGCAGAGCTTGCAGTGAGCCAAGATTGTGCCACTGCACTTCAGCCTGGGCGACAGTGCGAGACTGTCTCAAAAAAAAAAAAAAAATTCCTGGGCAGCATGCAGAAGCCACTATCAACTCTAGGTGGTATTCCCACAAACCCCCAGCTGCTTGGGGGTGGAGGTTGGGGTAGGGGGATATGCTCCTCACTGGCTGTAAGCACCATTTACCCTTGTAGTTATCAACCACTGGTTGTTGGGAACCACTTGCAGATAGAAAGCAGTTCTCTGCACACCTCCCATTAGGCTTGGATGCATTTTGGTTAGTGTTTATACTAAAATCCCCAATGTAATCCTTCATACTGCAGTCTCTCTTCTCCACTGCAAGCACATGACCTTGTTCATGTGTATTAGTCACTCCACAGTTGTCACTAATCAAGGCAAGGTTGTACATTTCCCATGGGCAAATGGGAGAAAAAGGAACATTTAAATCAGTTAATTTCAGCAGCATCTTTATTGCAACAAATAACCTGTAATAAAATGCAACAAAACTAATGTTTCACTTTACATGATTAAAAGCCATATACCTAAAAATGAGAAAACCCATAAGCTTACTGGAGTGAGACATGCAATTCTTTTTATACAAGTCAATGCTTAAAACAGCAGGCACTTTATGTTCTAAAATTAACCACCTGAACTCCAATTTTGCTGAATACAACATAAATTTGTTTTGGGGTTACTTAAAAACAAACATACAAACACTACTTTTTCTTTACCTGTAAAGGACTTATGAAATGATTACCTAGAGCCCAGCACCTTGCACTAACATCTCCATATTTGAGGCTGGAAGATGGATAGGTGAGGCTGGGAAGGTGGGAGTCAAAAAAGTTTCCTTTCTGCTTTATATCTGCTGGGAATAGACACTCACCTTATATAGTTTAGAAATGGCCATGTCTCTTTTCTTACATCAAATAGCTATAAGATGGGCTCCCAGGCTTAAGCAAGCACTCTACTCTATATTCCAATCCTCAAATCCCCCACTATACCAAGGAAGACACATTTAGTGCAATGAATTTAATTAACTTCAGAATGTCATATACTAATTAGAAGTACTGCTTCATTAATAAGCATGCTTAGCATTTACTTTGGAATGGAAAAATTAACCATTTTTATGTGGTTACCTTTAAAATGTTTTATACGAATATATTAATAAATATTTCTTTAAAAATTTACCTTTTCTATATATCATTTAACTACCATGAGGCAGGACACCTGGCTGGAGTCCAGCACCAACTGGCTACTAACTGGCTGTGTGGTCACGGGTATATTTCCTCCTCTCTCTCTAGCATGTAGGTTGTTCTTCTAACAAATGAGAATATTAGATTAAATCAAAGATTGATTCCATCTTGGAAAATGCATGATTTAATAATGAGAAATCTTATAGGAATCATTCTACCTGAAGAGAACTATGCTATAGAAAGGTGGGCTATACTATCTGGAAGGAATAAAACAAGTAGTAAAAAAAAAAAAAAAAAAAAAGAAAAAATTAAGCTTCGGTATCAACATTGCATTTTTTAAAAAGGTAATGCATGCGTTGTGACCTAATCCTCTTGTATGAGGCTTTGGAAAAGAACCAGGAATGGCATAAAGAGAAAAACTTTTATTCCAAAATTAATCTCCAGACAAACGGGATAGAAACAAAGTAAACACCTCCTGCTGCTTTCAGAGTGAGAAGGGCCAAACAAGTTACCACAGATGAGCAGCTTCATGGACTACTGTTTAGGTTCTTGTGAATCAGTCCAGTGTAAAAAATCACCTATTATTAATCCAACTCCATTCTCTATAGAAGAGTTTCTTAAAGTAGTCCATAGATGACTTACTGTAGGATCGCGTGGAAAGCTTGTCAGAAATGCACATTCCTGGTGTCTACCTAAATCAATGGAATACAAATTTTTATTTATTTATTTATTTTGAGGCAGAGTCTCACTCTGTCACCCAGACTGGACTACAGTGGCGCCATCTTGGCTCACTGCAACTTCCACCTCCTAGGTTCAAGCGATTCTCCTGCCTCAGCCTCCCGAGTAGGTTCGGGATTATAGGCACACGCCATCATGCCCGGCTAATTTTTTTGTATTTTTAGTAGAGATGGGGTTTCACCATGTTGACCAAGCTGGTCTTGATGTCCTGACTTCAAGTGATTCACCCGCCTTGGTCTCCCAAAGTGCTAGGATTACAGGTGTGAGCCACCATGCCTAGCCTGGGAATACATATTTTTAAGAGTGAGTTTCAAAACTCTACATTTCTTTTAGTAAGTATCCCAGATGAATCTTAGATTTTGAGTTCCACTACTCTAAAATGCTCAAGTATCCCTCTTGATGGCTGTTCAAGTGTACACATTTATCAAGTCTTTAAAAACACAGTATGATATTATGTAACCTAGTGCTTTTTGGCTCCCACTAAACTGTTGCTACTTTTATATATTCTTGCCGTTTAAGCTGTTACCCACACTTAAGGGGTACAAACTTTTAGTTAGACTTCTACTGATTGCCTCAATTGACTATGATATTTTCCACACTGGTTGTAAAAAGCAAATTCAGTCAAACTGTCTTTCTGTAAGTGAATTCATTCAGGTATTTTTTCCCCGCTAAAGAAGCAGAATGGCATTTAAGTGACTGGGAGTGATAATAGAAACATTCTTTATGATAGGAGGAAAGAAGAAGGCAACATGCAAAAGGAAAACACCGGTGAATTCAAGAGTACATGAAGTTTTCTAAGTTTGTTTCGGTAAAATAAAAGATCCCATTTTGAAGAAACAGTCTTAATGTGTGAAAGGTTTCAATGGAGTAGCTGCTTAAAAGCTACTGTATACCATTTCTATTGTATATTGCATATAAGGATAGATCCTTTGAGGCCAATTAGTCCAAACAAAACAAAACAAAACACCCTCCACAGTCAGATACATACTTAAAGGGGAAAATACTTTCTTGAGGAAGAAAGTTACCCAAATCAATTTAATTTAACATTGAAAATATATATAAACAAATCTTGGCATGGGAAAATATCAAACATGAAAAGCAATACACATACAGATAATAAGAAAAAGCGTGGTATCTATTATACAGTATAAACACAAACAGCAAAACCCAATACCTTTCCCAAAGACAGAACCACCATGTCATCCTGCCATTTCTGGGCTTTCCCTACCTCCCACTTGGTGTCAATGAAGTCCACCTCTTACCAGTAGTCACCAACCTTACTAATGAAGGCTGTGCTCTCTATGGGGAAATCTACTCTCTCTGTAGTGATGAGAAAGAAATACAGCAAATTTTCTTGGAGTGTTGTTTAAAAGTATTGGTAATAACTTTCTAAACACTGAAGTGTGTGATAAAAAGCATCAAATTCATAGATGCCTTCCCTGCCACCGGTGTCAACGTGACCAATCTAGCACCCCAAGACTCTAACAGGGCAGATCTCAATTAGCACCTGAAAGCCTATGAGCTCTCTTCATAGCTAAATCCTAGTGCTAAACCAAGAAAAGTTCATGATCATTCAAGAAAACTGTTTATAGGCTTTAAACACCAAAAAAAAGAGAGCCATGGCTTGCCAGGGATTAGTTTATGGTAAAGAGGTTATCTGTAAACATTTGTATTTTAAGCTTACAATATCTAAATTATGTTCAAATAATTTTAAAAGGATAAAGTTTAAATGTGTAGGATTTCTAAACCTAAGAGAAAAAAAAAAAAAAAAGAATTATAAAAGTAACTCTAAGGAACTTTTCCTCCCCTGAATCATGTTACTCTGTAGCTGTGCTGGCAAGACAGTGATTTATTGATTCTGGTTTCCTTAATACTCTAGTTGTTTAAATTTCAGTTTCCAAACATTTTCCTGAGTCTTTTTGTTAAAACTACTTCTGCTTAGTTTTTAATCAGGTCCTCACCACCTCTTCTCTCTGTCATTTCCCAAACCCAGGACTCCCCACCCCACTGTGATTCCCTTCAATCTCCTTAAAATTCTAGAATATTTTAATAAGGAAATTCTAAAAGGAAACTGGCACCACTACATTTTCTGAAGAATTCTAGTGAATGTGTACTTTTTCCTTTTCTTAAAGGAAAAAAACAAACAAACAAAAAAAACAAAACAAAAAAACAAAAAAAAAACTTGCCTGCAAATATTTAAGCTCTAATCATTTAAAAATTTTCTGCCTGTAATTATCAGTATCATGACTAATTAAATCCATGCTACATATACAGTTACTAGCCTTTATGCAAAAGGAAAAGCCCACTCCGTTAATATCATCAAAGAAAAATGAGAATTATTTATATTAGATACAGATTAAATTGGCTAAAAACTGGTCAGTGCCAAAACAAGTGTCTTTAGGAGGCCACTAAGTTATCCTTGAAAAATCAATAATGAATGACTGGTTAAGTCAAGTTTAATAGTTATTAGTTCATAACATGCTGGATATGCCCAAGCAATGAAGCATAAGCTATTCAATTACATTTAAGTGCTATCAAATCTGTAACTAGTCAGAGATTCTGGAACTGAACCAAACCAATCACTAATATCATATTTTAACAAACTCAAAAGTATACTGTAAAAATACACTAATTAAGTTCATGAAGTTTATAATACTATTAAAAGTGAAAATAGGGTAGTATGAATACATGGTGTTAATGCTTTTTTTTTTTTTTGAGTAATTCTCATGGTATTGCTGGGTCTCTCAGGAATATGTATCATTTGATTTTGAGCATGTGGGGTTAAGGTATTAGATTACTACCACAAACTGTAGACCCCTGCATGGCACCACATTTATTTTCAGGAGTAGATGTTACGTGGCAGGTATCAAAGTGTGATGATCAATTCTGTGTTTTCTATTGATTAAACCTCCTCATTTGGTTAAATAGCCAGTGTATACCAGAGAGTTCTATACAGGTCAAAATTATATCACTTTTAGAGCAGCAATACGTGATCCAAGGTTTTCTTGAAGGTAGTGCAAAAGATGCAGTTCATAATGTTCTCCAGATTCAGGAACTCTTATGCTGTGTCTCTCCTGAGGATAGATCTTACCAACAACAAAAAATAAAGATACAAAAAAAAAAAAAAAAAAAGAATTTAGTGATACATCCTCTTCCAAAGCTTTCCAGAGATTTTAAACAGGATTAATAATATGAATCACAGCCTCTATGCAATATTGTAGAATAAATCGTATCTAAACGCTCCTCTCCTCATCTTATGATTTCCTTATTAAACATTAGGCTTAATGATGGATTTACCTGTAGACCAATGGTTTGTTCTCTAAGTGTGGTCTATAGACTTTCAGAGGTCTCTGAAAGCTTTTCAACGGATACAAACGGTCGAAACTACTTTTAGAACAACACAAAGACATTATTTGCCTTTACTTGTTGTGTCAGCATTTACAGTGATGATGCAAAAGCAAAGGTGAGTAAAACTGCTGGGTAGCATGAATCAAGGCACTATCATTAAACTGCACTAGAAGTCACAATATTCCTCACCACCACACACTTCCAATAAAAAGAAAAATGTCAGTTTCAATTAAGTAGCGGTAAAAATTAGAATTTATTAAGTTACAACCTTTGAGTAGAAGTCTTTAATATTCTGTGTTTATGAAATGGGAATGCATAAAGCACCTGTGCTACAGGATGTCTCAAGGAAAAGTACTAGTGTGAATGAGTCACAAGCTGAACTGCTGCTTTTTAAATGGAACTCCATTTTTAACTTCAAAGAATGACTGACAACTATGGTTATTTAGGGTATCCAGTAAATATTTTCTCAAAAGTGAATGAAGTGAGTTGGCCACTTCATGGACAACACTGACAGTATTTGTTGCCAATGATAAAATCTGGGCTTTTGAGTTAGAATTTTGGAAAACTTGCATCTACTACTATTAACTAATGAGCTTACCAATACTTAGACACTTTTCTGATAAGATCAGTGGTAATATAACTATATG
This sequence comes from Macaca nemestrina, assembly GCF_043159975.1. Lineage (NCBI taxonomy): Eukaryota > Metazoa > Chordata > Mammalia > Primates > Cercopithecidae > Macaca > Macaca nemestrina. The sequence continues at coordinate 136,567,437 of NC_092131.1, read as the reverse complement.
TGATTTTTAAAATATTGTACAATAAAAGGCGTCAACATTTGAAAGACTGGAATAACACAGCGAGCCAGTATTTTCCAGATGGCTAATGCATGGTAAAAGATCCATTTGAAGTATAAGATCCACACTTTAACGTAACAGAATATGAAGTTTATATATATCACTTCAGATTCCACACTAAAACCTAGCTTTAAGTCAGATGCAGGAGCCCATTCCCTGTAGTCTCAACTACTTGGGAGGCTGAGGTGGGAGGATTGCTTGACCCCAGGAGTTTGAAACCAGTCCAGGAATCACAGTAAGACTTCAATTGAAAAAAATAAAATTAAAAAACAACAAAAAATTCATTGGCTGGGCATGGTAGCTCACCTTGCTTGCAATCCTAGCACTCTGGGAGGCTGAGGTGGGAGGATCACTTGAGTTCAGGAGTTTGAGATCAGCCTGGGCAACTTAGTGACACCCATCTCTTAATATATTTAGGCCAGGCGCAGTGGCTCATGCCTGTAATCCCAGCACTTTGGAAGGCCGAAGCAGGTGGATCACGAGGTCAGAAGATTGAGACCATCCTGGCTAACACAGTGAAACCCTGTCTCTACTAAAAATACAAAACATTAGCCAGGCCTGGTGGTGGGTGCCTGCAGTCCCAGCTACTCGGGAGGCTGAGGCAGGAGAATGGTGGGAACCTGGGAGGCGGAGCTTGCAGTGAGCTGAGATTGCGCCACTGTACTCCATCCTGGGAGACAGAGCAAGACTCTGTCTCAAAAAAAAAAAAAAAAAATATATATATATATATATATATAAAACCTGGGTGTAGTGGCTCACACCTGTAATCCTAATACTTTTGGAGGCTAAGGCCTCAAATCACCTGAGGTCAGCAGTTCAAGACCAGCCTAGTCAACATGGTGAAACCTCATCTCTACTAAAAGTACAAAAAAATTAGCTGGGCATAGTGGTACGAGCCTGTAGTCCCAGGTACTCAGGAGGGTGAGGCACGAGAACTGATAGAACCTAGGAAGCAGAGGTTGCAGTTAGCCAAGATCACATTACTGCATTCCAGCCTGGGTGACAGAGCAGGTCTCCATTTCAAAAAAAAAAAAAAGTGTGTGTGTGTGTGTATATATATATTTATTTATATATATATATAATTTAAAAATATATATAATAAAAAGTATATATGATATATATATTTAAAACAACAAAAACAAACAAAATCCCACAACCTTTAAGAAACTACCACTTGTCCAGTTTTGGTACAGTATCAAAGAATGGTATCTACAATTAACTGAAAAAGCTAAAATATTACTCCCATTTCTTTTTTTTTTTGATGGAGTCCACTCTGTCACCCAAGCTGGAGTGCAGTGGCACGATCTCGGCTCACTGCAACCTCTGCCTCCCGGGTTCATGCAGTTCTTGTGCCTCAGACTCCTGAGTAGTTGGGATTACAGGCATGCACCACCACACCCGGCTAATTTTTGTATTTTTATTTTAATTTTTTTTGGAGACGGAGTCTCACTCTGCCACCCAGGCTGGAGTGCAGTGGTGTAATCTTGGCTCACTGCAAGCTCTGCCTCCCAGGTTCACTCCATTCTCCTGCCTCAGCCTCCTGAGTAGCTGGGACTACAGGCGCCCGCCACAACGCCCGGCTAATTTTTTGTATTTTTAGTAGAGACGGGGTTTCACCGTGTTAGCCAGAATGGTCTCAATCTTCTGACCTCGTGATCCGCCTGCCTTGGCCTCCCAAAGTGTTGGGATTACAGGCGTGAGCCACTGCGCCTGGCCCCATTTCATAACTACATACTCTGTGAGGCCAAATTTTTCTTCACATACTTTAGCCAAAACAACATATCACAACAGATTGAGTACAGAAAGAGACATAAGAATGTAAGTGTCTTCTTTATTATTATGTCAGACATTAAAGGAACTTAGAAAAATGTAAAATATTGCTGTTTTTCTCAGTAAATTGTTTTGGAATATAGTTTTTCTCTATGAAAAATGTGATTTGTGTTAACATGTAATAGTTTATTATTATCATTTTTGAGATGGAGTTTCACTCTTGTTGCCCAGGCTGTAGTGCAATGGCGCAATCTCAGCTGATCGCAACCTCCGCCTCCCCAGTTTAAGCAATTCTCCTGCCTCAGCTCCCAAGTATCTGGGATTACAGGCGTGCGCCACCATGCCCGACTAGTTTTTGTATTTTTAGGGTTTCTCCATTATGGTCAGGCTTGTCTCGAACTCCTGACCTCAAGTGATCCACGCCCACCTTGGCCTCCCAAAGTGCTGGGATTACAGGCGTGAGCCACTGCACCGGGCTGATAGTTTATTATTTTAAAATATTTAAAATTTTTCTCAGTTTTAATATCTTATATGAGAAATATTCGTTGATATAATCGACATAAACAAAGTTCTTTGGTAGGTAAAGGTGTCCTGAAACCAAAAAGCTTAAAAATTGCTGCTATAAATATCTCATAGTTTAAACATAAATATCAACTGAAATGTTAAAAAGGAAAAAGTAATTTTTTCAATTTTTGTGTGCACATAATCTGTTTAAGAAGTAAAACATAGTTTTAAGAAAAACTGGAATAAGGATCTATAAATGGAGCAATGGAGGAGGGTAACTTGCTGGTTTCTGCTCCAATGTCAATGTAAAATAAAAGAAAATTAAAAGACCATATAATCAGGCCCTAAAAATCCTTTTACAACCATGAAATCAAAATAGCATATCTTCACCCTTCAAAGCGGAAAAAGAAAAGCAAAGGAGAACAGTGAATGACTTCCTGTCATCTTTTCCATGCTTCCAAACTGAAAGCAGATACAGACACACAGTCATGTAATCTGATAGGCAGATATGTCAGCCTGACTGCAACAGAATCTTAATTTTTATCCAACTACAGGCACTACTAAATATGCCTCTTCTTTTAGTTCTCTTAAGCAGAGGGTGGACACTCTAAAAATCCGGACTTACCCTACAGTTAATAGATTTCAAAGTAATCAATCACTAATCATGACTGCATTTAACCAGAAAATGTAGAATAACTCACCTGTAAATCATATGGCTTTCCAGCCCTCACTAAAAAACTCAGTAATATACTGGTATGTGCAAAATGGACATTCTCATCCAGGAACCCATGTAAGAGCAGTAAACGATTTGGTCTGGAGAAATGGAAATATTACAGGATTAGGCAAAATAGTACAGTATTTGGGAAAACAATTTCACTTATTTAATCATACTTAACCATATTAACTTCCTGATACTGCAATGTTAGAATAAGAATTCAATATTTTCAATATTAAATTTGTAACATATTAACCAGATACCACATGTAATGAAAGATTAAAAAAAGATCTTGTGTTCAATTATTTATAATTAAAATATTAAAACACATCTATAATTATAGCATGTCCCCAGAAAAATTATGTGTAAAATATATTCAGGCAGACATAAAATTTTTTCCACCTTGAAAGTCGTGTACTTAACTTTTTTCAGCAAAAACAACTGCTTCAAATATAACTTGTAAAAAAACATTATATGAACTGGCCTGTAATTCAGTTTTAAGAAACAGCCATGATATTCTAGTATAACATATTCATCTTGGTTTTTCAGTATTTGAATTTTCCATTAGGATTAAAGACAATTTTTTAAAATACAATTGAAAATTTATAATCTTCATTTTAAAGCTTGAATTAGGCTGTGCCCGGTGGCTCATGCCTGTAAACCCAGCACTTTGGGAGTCTGAGATGGGCAGATAACTTGAGTCCAGGAGTTTGAGACCACCTTAGGCAACATGGTAAAATCCTGCCTGACTCTACTAAAAATACAAAAAATTAGGTGGGCATGGTGGCACGTGCCTGTAGACTCAGCTACTCGGGGGCTGAGGTGGGAGGATCCTCTGAGCCCAGGAGTTTGACGATGCAGGGAGCCCTGATCATGCCACTGCACTCCAGCCTAAGTGACAGAGTGAGACTCTGTCTCAATTAAAAAAAAAAAAAAAAAAAAAAAGCTTGCACTTACTCAGAGGGGAACTTTTCTGCTTGCATGGCCACAGATCCTAAGTAATAGCCCTGTTCATTCTGGTCAGGGTGACCCATATAACGTTCCGTGTATCCTGTATCATAGAAGATCCACAGAGTGACTGGGGCCCCAGCAATAGCAACCTGCATAAGATGACATTGACAGTCAAGTGTGGTCTGGAAAAAGAGAGTGGCTAGCAGTGAGATCTTACAACTGCAAAATTACACTGTAAAATTATCCTTAAGCTTTAGCCTTACGACTGGGGCATACATGTCTTAGGCAACTCAGAATACTGAAGTGAAGTGCCAAGGTCAAGAATTTGATACTCTGTGAGTCAGTTTCATGTTCCATGGGCATTCTACATACCAAACCTTTAACCTGGGCTAGCTGAAATACAAAAGCCGGGCCCATTGTTAAAAGACAACTGAACTACATCCTGCTACTGAGGAAAAAATGTGCGAGAACTGTCAGTTTTATGTAAAAAAGGAGCCACCTTTTTTTTTTAAGCCTCTGTTGGCAGTACAGAATTTAAAACAATAAATGAAATATACTAAAAATTTGCCTCATTTTAAGGCTCTTATACATAGTTTTATATTTAAATACTCTATTTTCTTGACAGCTACAAGCCTGGGAAAATTATGGGAGTAGTCAGAATTTATTTATGGTTATTATAAAGATCATCTAGACATATATGCAAGAATAAAACTCTTATTTTGTTCTTAAAAATAAAAATTAAGGGTCAGGTGCAATGGCTCACGCCTGTAATCCCAGCACTTTGGGAGGCTGAGGCGGGTGGATCACCCAAGGTCAGGAGTCCGAGACCAGCCTGGCAAACATGGTGAAATCCTATCTCTACTAAAAATACAAAAATTAGTTGGGAATAGTGGTGGGCGCCTTTAATCCCAGACTGAAGCATGAGAATTGCCTGAACCTGAGAGGTGGAGGTTGCAGTGAGCCGAGATCGCACCACTGCACTCCAGCCTGGGTGACAGCAAGACTCTGTCTCAAAAATAAAATAAAAAATAAAAATTTTAAAAATTACTTTTCACTGTAAAGTAACATCATGTTATTGAAATATTAAAAAAAGAAACATACTCATAATTCCTATTCTCAACAATTATCATCCTTACGTATTTTCTTCTAGTATATTTTTCCAAGAGTTTGTTTACAGAATTGTAAGCATTTATACATTTAATAATTCACTCATTCAACGCACTTATTGAGGGCCTACTATGTGCCAAGCATTAGGCTTGACTGCTGAGGATACAGTGGTGTACAGCACAAACAGGTCCCTGCCCTCATAGCTTGCAGTCCAACAATTAAGTAATTACAATCCAATAGGTATGTTGTATGTGCCTTACTAATCATAACCATCTCCTATACTCTTTGGCACGTATCTATAAACAGTCAGTAACTAGTTATCCAGTTGATGTTTAAACATTATATATGTTTAAAAGAAAAATACACACACACACACATATATACATATAAAACTTGAAGGCTGGGAGCAGTGGTTCACGCCTGTAATCCCAGCACTTTGGGAGGCCAAGGCGGATGGATCACTTGAGGTCAGGAGTTCAAGACCAGCCTAGCAAACATGGTGAAACTCCATCTCTACTAAAAGTACAAAAATTAGCTGGAAATCGTTTGAACCCGGGAGATGGAGGCTGCAGTGAGCCAAGATCATGTCACTGTGCTCCAGTCTGGGTGAAGAGCGAGACTCTGTCTCAAAACAAAACAAAACAAAACAAACAAAAAAACAAACGAGATATATATACATTTCACATGGCTCTTAAACATACAAACCCTAACATTCTACAATATTGCCAACTGTGGGCCAGGCGCAGTGGCTCATGCCTGTAATCCTAGCACTTTGGGAGACCAACATGGGTGGATCTCTTGAGGTCAGGAGTTTGAGACCAGCCTAGCCAATATGGTGAAATCCCATCTCTACTTTAAAAAAAAAAAAAAAAAAAAAAAATTAGCCAGGTGTGGTGGCCGGCACTTGTAATCCCAGCTATTCAGGAGGCTGAGACACGAGAATCGCCTGAACCCAGGGGGCAGAGGTTGCAGTGAGCCAAGATTGTGCCTCTGCACTCCAGCCTGGGCGACAGAGCAAGACTTTGTCTCAAAAAAACAAAAACAAAAACCCAAAAAAAATTGCCAACTCTGTAAACCTTCAGGAAATAGACATTTTTATATATCCTCTATTTACAGAAAAATCTACCCTTATTGCAAAAATGAGTATAATAGGAAGTCACATACCCTGAAGATATCTGACCTCTGCATTAATGCCATCAGGGAGAGGTATCCTCCATAGGACCAGCCGTGGATGCCCACACGATCTAAGTCAATGAAATCATATCGAGAAGCTAGATATTGGAGTCCTTCCACCTGATCATCAATTTCTATTTGACCCTGTCAAAAAAGGGAGAACATTTCACTGATTCTGATGAATAAAAGTCTCATAAGAGTGCTTTTAAAGACGATAAATGTTTTTACTAAAAATACCTGTAGGTCTTTTAATTTTTATTTTATTTATTTTTTGAGATGGAGTCTCACTCTGTTACCCAGGCTGGAGTGCAATGGCATAGTCTTGGCTCACTGCAACCTTCGCCTCCTGGATTCAAGCGATTCTCCTGCCTCAGCCTCCCGAGTAGCTGGAATTACAGGCATGCGCCACCATGCCCAGCTAATTTTTGTATTTTTTAGTAGAGACGGAGTTTCACTATGGCCAGGTTGGTCTCGAACTCCTGACCTCTCAAGTGATTCGCCCGCCTCGGCCTCCCAAATTGCTGGGATTACAGGTGTGAGCCACCACACCCGGCCCTGTAGGTTTTTTTAGATTAGAATTTACTACCAACTGAGATTCTGTTGCCCCCTCTTCCTCAAATTTTTAAAAAATCTATTTGGAGATAGGGGCCTATAGCTTCTGTTGCTAGCCTGTCCTAGAGTTTAGTTACCACTTAGTCATAAAGCTCCTTCCTATTGCTACTCAAACTGTCCCTTGCTATTTGGGTATTTCCCATTTCCATTTGTTCTGTTGTCTGCTAAGAGGTCAGCATCTTCCTTGTAACAAGCCTTCCTATACCCAAAGACAAAAAATTAGCCCCTTAAGTAATTAATTTTACTTCTCCTTTTTATTTATTTTTTTTGGAGACATGGTCTCACTCTGCTGTCCAGGCTGGAGTGCAGTAGTGTGACCATGGATCACTGTAGCTTTATCTCCCAGGCTCAAGTGATCCTCCCACCTCAGCCTCCCAAGTAGCTGGGACTCCAGGCGTGCGCCACCATGCCCAGCTAATTTTTTAACTTATTTGTAGAGGTGGGGGTCTCATTATGTTGCCCAGGTTGGTCTTGAACTCCTGGGCTCAAGTGATCCTCCTGCCTTGGCCTCCCAAAGTGTTGGGATTACAGGCGTGAGCCAATGAACCTGGCCTACTTATCCTTTTTAATTTTTAGTGCAGTAAAGCAGAAGGAATTGCTTTTGAGGCCCTATCTTCTTATTTCCCTATTATATTACCTCTAGGAACTGAACATACTACTTCTTTAAGGTCCTAGTTCCTACCACCACCACCTTGTCTATATTACTAGGCCTGCCAGTGCACGCAATCTCACTTCACTGAGCCAAAAACAAAAATAAAAACAAAAAAACTTACATGAGAATACAACATAAGGTCAAAGAACTGGCTGTGGGAGAAAATCCCCATGTCTTACTCAGCATGTCCAATAACACTGGCAAACACAGTAACTGCCTTACTGTGCAAAAGGAACATCGGATTCTCATCATTTCCCAAAGCAGCAGAAAGGACATGGGGCATCTCTAAAAGGTAGCATTTAAAGCTTCCTGTAGAGAGAAAGAGGCTTGTCACAAGGAAGGCACTAACCAGTTGGATTCCCTCTTCACAGAGGACAGAACAAATCTCAATAATTCCTCAACAGTGTCCAGGATGCTGAAAGCTAAATGGTGCTAAATTCTACCCAAGTGGACATACAAAATAGAGAGGGTATTTCTATGTACAAGTGGCTCTATCTCAGTTCTCCAAAGTTACATATAGGTAGACATGAGCTAGCCTAGTGTACATCAAATTGCATCTTCTCTCCCACCCCTAAACTCTAACACATATACACGCTCATTCACTCATTCATAGCCCCTTCCCCCAACTCTCTTTCAAGGGTTTCACACCAAACAATGCACCAGAAAAATGTAAATGTCTGTAAAAGAAAAGTGTTTTTATGCTCACACACCATTTTATATTTAAAGGCGCCTTCAAATTTAAGCCCTCGGTGACAGGATCCCCTGTTGTCTATCACCACAACCACATAACCTAGAGAGGCTAGGGTATTCAAGCGGAAATACTTGACTCCTTTAAACCGATTATTCACCAACTGCACCTGAGGAAGAAACACAACTTCAGTTTATCATATGGAAGCATATAAAAACCCAAGAGTGGCAGGGCATTGCAAGAAATAGAAAGCTTAATTTCACTATTATTTTACCTTTAAAATGCAATTTTTAAAGTCATTTATTTTTATATTAACTTAAGTCTTTTCATGTTTATGTTGCTTCCTGCTTAACTTCACACTCAAGTTCAGGGCAATTACTGAACAACCGTAGGCTTTAAAATTCTAACTTAGATATTAATTACATATAAGTGAATCAATCCACCCCATATAAAAAGTTACTAAACTGATTATTTCTACCCTGAAGAACTGTGTTATTCGAATGACAGTTACAAGGACAAATAAGAAAAACTTTCCTCTCCATCAGACATGACTGCTGCTTGGCTTCTTCCACTGGCTACCATTACCCTTCAGAGTAAGTCTACATGTCCCTTGAGATCTTTGGCTACCTCTGATCTCATCTCATACCATTTCCCTCCACGTGCACTGTACTCTAACCTTATTGTCAACACTATCAAGTTGGTTCTAGTCCCAGGAACTTGACATTTACCGTTTTCTGTGTCTGGAATGCTTTTCTCTCATATCTTTTGCATGGCTCATTCCTTGTCAATGTTTGTAACCTCAGGAGAGGTCTTGCCATCCCCTTTCCCAGAAAATCTTCATAGAACTTCCATTATAAAAAGTCATACTTTTAGGCCAGGTGTGGTGGCTCACACCCGTAATCCCAGCACTTTGGGAGGCTGAGGCGGGTGGATCACCTGAGGTCAGCAGTTCGAGACCAGCCTGGCCAACATGGCAAAACCCTGTCTCTACTAAAAAGAAAAAATTAGCTGGGCATGGTGGGGAGTGCCTATGGTCCCAGTTAATCAGGAGGCAGAGGCATGAGAATTGCTTGAACCCAGAAGGCAGAGAGGTTGCAGTGAGCCAAGATCATACCACTGCACTGTAGCCTGGGCAGCAGAGAGAGACTCTGTCTCAAAAAACTAACAAACAAAAATCATACCTTTTTTTTTTGAAGAGATGGGGTCTCCAGGCTGGAGTGCAGTGGCACAATCATAGCTCAGTGCTGCCTCAAATTCCTGGGCTCAAGTAATCTTCCTGCCTCGGCCTTCAAATAGCTGGGACTACAGGTGTGCACCACCATGCCTGGTTAATTTTTAATTTTTTTTGTAGACATAGGGTCTCACCATCATATCTTTTTATGTTTGCTTATTATTTTCCCTTTATGGTCCATGAAGTGGAACATTAGTCTGACATGTTCACCGGGTATCCTCACTGCCTAGAACAGTACCTAGCACATCACAGGAACTTAATACCTGTTTGCTAAATGAATGAATGAAAAAGAGAAATAGGAGAATATTTTTTTTTCCATTTCTACTTTGGGAAGAGGGTGTTTGGTGGGTAAAGGTACTTGTATTTATTTATTTACTTAAGAGATGGTGTCTCACTCTGTACCCCAGGCTGGAGTGTGGTGGTGCAATCATAGTTCACTACATAGTTCACCTCGAACTCCTGGGCTAAAGCAATCCTTCCACCTCAGCCTCTGAATAGCTGGGATTAATATGTGTGCCACAGCACCTGGCTAAAGATTTGTCTTTAAAGGGAGAGTGCTGAAAGAAGAAATACTAGGCAGAGAAGAACACAAATATGAACATTTAAAAAAACCCACCTCACTTCTTTGTCTGCTACCATGTATAGAAGATGGTCTCAATTGCTTGATATGAACACTTAAACATACTGCCTTTCGGCACTGGCAATCCAAAAGTCTCCTTCAGTATCAATTCTTTAAAACCTGTGTCCTGTTATCATCTAGCCTGATCTCTTTGCATTTTTATTTGCAGAACAGTGTCTGGCACATTCTAGGAAATATTGTAAGTATCTGTTACACAAACTTTTGTTTTTTGAGATGCAGTCTTGCTCTGTCACCCAGGCTGGATTGCAATGGCATGATCTCGGCCCACTGCAACTTCAGCCTCCCAGGTTCAAGTGATTCTCCTGCCTCAGCCCCCGAGTAGCTGGGATTACAGGTGTGCACCACAATGCCTGGCTACTTTTTGTAATTTTAGTAGGGTTGGGGTTTCACCATGTTAGCCAGGCTGGTCTCAAACTCCTGACCTCAAGTGATCCGCCCACCTCAGCCTCCCAAAGTGCTGGGGTTACAGGCATGAGCCACCTCACCCAGCCTTGTCAAATAAATGCTTAGAAACACAGCTGTTAATAATGAAGAGTTTAAGAAACTGATCCTTGATAACTTTAGTGGGAAATATCTGTTGCTTTTCTTGTATTTCACTCTTTTCTGACCTATAGAAATTGCTGCCTTTGGTGACAAAGTAATTCGCTTCACGTTATGAATTGTGACACTATTGCTGTTTCAACAGATTTCCCCTTAGACATGAATACACACCAAAGAAAGTTTTGACCACATGAACATCATACTCTTAAAAGATTTAAACACATTTTACAATGTTATTGTGTGCTATTAAAAAGACCTAGTCCTATATTAGGGAGTCTCTTCATAATTAACCCAAATGAAGTCATCAAACAAGATGAATGATCTTCCAAGAGGTTGAAGGGACAGGGGCACTATATTATGTGAAATCTCATGGGAAAATCTCCCTGCAAACTGAATGCCAGATTCTTTTTTTTTTTAAAAGATGGGGGTCTTGCCCAGGCTGGTCTCAAACTCCTGGGCTCAAGTAATCCTCCCACCTCGGCCTCCCAAAGTGCTGAGATTACAAGCATGAGCCACCACACCTGGCCAGATTCTTCTGTTTCTTCTCTTTTGACACATGGTCTCACTCTCTTGTCTAGGCTGGAGTGCAATCACATGATTACAGCTCACTGCAGCTTCAAACTTCCTGGCTTAAGCAATCCTCCTATCTCAGCCTCCCAAGTAGCTGAGACCACAGGTGTTCGCCACCATGCCCAACTAATTTTTTTACTTTTTGTAGAGATGGGGGTCTCCCTATCTTGCCATGCTGGTCTCAAACTCCTGGGCTAAAGTGATCCTCCTGTTTAAGCTTCCCGAAGTGCTGGGATTACAGTCATGAGCCACCGTACCCAGCCCAGATTCTTCTCTGGCCTCATCAAATTTGAATTTTTCCCAAGAACATTTTGAGAAAGAAATCAATAAATCACCCTAAGTCACCTATAGCTTTTCAAAAACCACATGGTGAAATTCACTCATAGTCTTTCAAATATGACTGTTCAGTAAGTGCAAAAAAGCATAACTGTACTGCATAAAGTATTCTAAACAATTAATTTTGTTTTGGCTGGGTGCAGGGGCTCATACCTGTAATCCCAGCACTTTGGGAGGCCGAGGTGGGTGGATCACCTGAGGTCAGGAGTTCAAGACCATCCTGGCTAACATAGTGAAACCCTGTCTCTACTAAAAATATAAAAATTAGCTAGGTGTGGTGCTGTGCACCTACAGTCCCAGCTCTCAGGAGGCTGAAGCAAAAGAATTGCTTGAACCTGGGAGGTGGAGGTTGCAGTGAGCCGAGATCACGCCACTGCACTCTAGCCTAGGCAACAGAGTGAGACTCCGTCTCAAAAAAAACAAAAACAAAAACAAATTGTTTTAATTGAATTGGCTAACATTTTTAAAATTATGGTAAAATATATATAAAATTTACCATTTCAAGCATTTTAAGCATACAATTCAATGACATTAAATACATTCATGCTGTTGTGTAACCATCACCATTATCCATTTCCAGAACTTTTTCATCACCCAAACAGAAATTCTGTACCCATTAATAACTCCTGGCTAGGCACGGTGGTTTACACCTGTAAACCTAGCACTGTGGGAGGCTGAGGTGGGTGGATCATCTGAGGTCGGGGGTCGAGACCAGCCTAGCTAACATGGTGAAACCCCATCTCTACTTAAAATACAAAAAATTAGCCGGGCATGGTGGTGCACGCCTGTAATCCCAGCTATTAGGGAGGCTGAGGCAGGAGAATTGCTTGAACCCAGGAGGCGGAGGAGGCAGTGAGCTGAGATCCTGCCTCTGGAAGACAGAGTGAGACTCTGTCTCAAAAACAAACAAACAAAGAAACAAACAAAGAAACAAAACACTCAAACACTCCCCATCCTCCTTCCATCTAGTCCCTGACAACTTCTATTCTACTTTCTATCCCTATGAATTTGCCTATTATAGGTACCTCATACAATTTGGTATGCAGATACATTTCCAGATACTAAATAACTGGGTATAATTATTAATTATAAAGGGTATTACTGAGTTTAAGGATTGTATTATGAAAACACTGTAATTATATTTTAATTTCTTCCAAGGCTCAGTGTAGGATATATAATCAAGAATAAACAATTTTAAAATTTAGCAATTAACCAATACACCCATCCAAAATATATATTTTTTGATGGAGTCTCGCTCTGTCACCAGGCTGGAGTGCAGTGGCACTATCTCGGCTCACCACAACCTCTGACTCCCTAGTTCAAGTGATTCTTCTGCCTCAGCCTCCCAAGTAGCTGGGATTACAGGCACGCGCTACCACGCCCAGCTAATTTTTATATTTTTAGTAGCGACAGGGTTTCACCATTGTTGGCCAGGATGGTCTTGATCTCCTGACCTTGTGATCTTCCCACCTCAGCCTCCCAAAGTTCTGGGAATACAGGTGTGAGCCACCGTGCCTGGTCAAAACATTTTACTCCAATAGTCAAAGCATTTACTGAACAGTCATTGGCTAATACTTAATCCAGAATAAGGAAAATCAAGGTATAAACTTCTTACTGTGCTAAATAGTAGTGTAACAGTTACCTTAACTAGCTGATAAAAATATTTTAATTTGCTTGAGAGATACAGCTTTAGAATGAAGAGGGAGAATTCATTAGGCTACTAAGGCTTTCTGAAAATATCTGTTAAGACCCTTTTTATTTACCAAGACATTTAATTATTTCATTTTATTTCCCAAACAAGTTTATCTACATAGAAAGCAACATATTTACCTACTGACATGAATACCCCACTGCTCTACACAGAGTTATAGTCCATACTGCAAATTAAGGAAGTGACTTAGTGGCAGGGTGCGGTGGCTCACGCCTGTAATCCCAGCGCTTTGGGAGGCCTGAGGTGGGTGGATCACTTGAGGTCAGGAGTTCGAGACCAGCCTGACCAACATGGTGAACTCCCATCTCTACTAAAAATACAAAAAAAATTAGCTGGGCATGGTGGTGCATGACTGTAATCCCAGCTACTTGGGAGGCTGAGGCAGAAGAATCACTTGAACCTGGGAGGTGGAGGTTGCAGTGAGTCAACACTGCACCACTGTACTTCAGCCTGAGCAACAAGAGCAAAACTCCATCTCAAAAAAAAAAAAAAAAAAAAAAAAAGAATTAGTGATTTATACATTAAACCTCTAACAAAAAGCAGTTTCCTGACCACCTAAACTGAATAATTAGAATATAAGCTACAGTCAGTCATTAAGAGCAAATGCCCAACAATACTCAAAATCTTAAACTGACTAGACATTTAAAAAACAAAAGATCTAAAATACATATGCATATGGCTGTATGTATATATGTATATAAATATGCCCACCTGAGGACCACCATATATGAACAGCACAGTTGGATATTTCTTTCCAGGCTGTAGATCATGAGGCTTGTATAGCATCCCATACAATGTAAATCCAGTAGTACTTTCAAAAGAGAAAATTTCTGGAGGGGTATAGTCAGGAAGAGGACCTGTGAATAGGTAACATACCACAGTCTACAAAAGAGTTCTTATGGGAGTGCTACAATCTGGGAACAACAAAGAAGATATTAAAAGACAGCCCCTCCAACACAAACTGACCACCCCTCTTTCAGATGATAAGCTAGAATTTAAGCAAGAGTATATTCATCTTTAAAAACAAAACTAGGCCAGGCACAGTGGCTTACACCTACAATCCTAGCACTTTGGGAGGCTGAGGTGGGTGGATTGCTTGAGCCCAAGAGTTTGTGACCAGCCTGGGTGACATGGCGAAACCTGTCTCTACAAAAAAATTAAAAAATTACCCAGGCATGGAGGTGTGCTCTTGCAGTCCCAGCTACTCAGGAGGCTGAGGCAGGAGGATTGAGCGAGCCCAGGAGGTTGAGGCTACATTGAGCTGTGACTGCGCCACTGCAGTCCAGCCTGGGCAACAGAACAAGACACTGTCTTGACAATAACAAAAACCCACCAAATAAAAAACAACAACAAAACAAACATATCAAACTATTTCAGAAGCAGACACAGAGTGTTATCAATAATCCTTGGAGCCTAGGAAACATCTATGTACAGAACTATACAAATACTTTATGCTCAATGTAACTTATTGGTTAAACCATCTATCTGGTTAGAAACAAATAAAGCTGGGTAGGGGGTGAGGGAAATTATTAGTCAATTTAATTTTTCATGGTAGGTGACCAAAAACATTTGCTTCTGATCATTAGAAAATAAGCCTAACCAGAACTCAGAAAAAAGTCATTATCAGTTTGGTTTACCAAGGCTATACAGGCATCTCCTAAGTGTGTACAGCGGATAATTTACAGTCTAGGCAGAGATCATCACCATATTACAAATTCGGATTCTGCTTGTGAATATTAAAACACACTTATATTTTTTCGTTCTGTACTAATTTCTTTTTTTTTTTTTTTTTTGAGACAGAGTCTCACTCTGTTGCCCAGGCTGGAGTGCAGGGGTGTGATCTCAGCTCACTGCAACCTCCACCTCCCAGGTTCAAGTGATTCTCCTGCCTCAGCCTCCCAAGTAGCTGGGACTACAGGTGCCCACCACCACGCCCAGCTAGTTTTTGTATTTTTAGTAGAAGTGGGTTTTCACCATGTTGCCCAGGTTGCTCTTGAACTCCTGATATCAAATGACCCACCCACCTCAGCCTCCCAAAGTGCTGGGATTATAGGCATGAGCCACCATGCTTGGCCTAATTTCTTAATCCCTTAGCAGAAATAGTGAATTAGTAAAAATACTAGAAAAAAAGATTGGGGATTAAAGTGAATTAGAGGATACATAAAACCAGTCCATTCTTTTTTTTTTTTTTTTTTTTTGAGATGGAGTCTTGCTCCATTGTCCAGGCTGGAGAGCAGTGGCGCAATTTCAGCTTACCGCAACCTCTGCATCCTGGGTTCAGCAATTCTCTTGCCTCAGCCTCCTGAGTAGCTGGGACTACAGGCGTGTACCACCATGCCCGGCTAATTCTTTGTATTTTTTTTTTTTTTTTTGAGACGGAGTCTCGCTCTGTCACCCAGGCTGGAGTGCAGTGGCCGGATCTCAGCTCACTGTAAGCTCCGCCTCCCGGGTTTATGCCATTCTCCTGCCTCAGCCTCCCGAGTAGCTGGGACTACAGGCGCCTGCCACCTCACCCGGCTAGCTTTTTGTATTTTTTTTAGTAGAGACGGGGTTTCACCGTGTTAGCCAGGATGGTCTCGATCTCCTGCCTTGTGATCTGCCTGTCTCGGCCTCCCAAAGTGCTGGGATTACAGGCTTGAGCCACCATGCCCAGCCAATTCTTTGTATTTTTTAATAGAGACAGGGTTTCACCGTGTTAGCCAGGATAGTCTCGATCTCCTGACCTTGTTATCCGCCCACCTCGGCCTCCCAAAATGCTAGGATTATCGGTGTGAGCCACCACGCCCAGCCCAGTCCATTCTTTATGTTTAAGAAATCAAACATTTTAAACAGATAATTCAGTGTTTCTCTCATTCCAGAGACAGCAAGTGTTCTTTTATTAAGATGGCCATTACAAGTGCTTCAAAAGTTTAAGAAAGCTATCAGCTGGTTATTCTCCAAAGCTGCAGCTTCCTTGCTCAAAGAGTCTTACCAGTTCAGAATACTATTATCTTCAAGTTCATTTGTTTACCTGAGAAATCATCAAAATTTGTGAATAAACTGTTTCCTAGCTGATACCTTGACTATTTTAATCTTATTTTCTTTTTTTTTTGAGACAACGTCTTGCTTTGTCACCCAGGCTGCAGTTCAGTGGTGTTATCTTAGCTCACTGCAACCTCCGCCTCCTGGCTTCAAGTGATTCTCATGCCTCAGCCTCCCGAGTAGCTGGGACAACAGGCACACAGCACCACGCCCAGCTAATTTTTGTATTTTTAGTGGAGACGGGGTTTTACCGTGTTGGCCAGGCTGGTCCCGAACTCTTGACCTCAAGTGATCCACCCTCCTCGGTCTCCCAAAATGTAGGGATTACAGGCGTGAGTCACTGCACCTGGCCTTAATCTTATTTTCAAAAAGGCCTTCCAGACTTGCTCCTGCTTGGAGTGAGAAGTAACCCATCTTATTCAGTAGTTAACAGAACAGGAGAAGTGGGATCTATCAGGAGCTCGGCAGCTCAGGGACAGGAAGTGGTGAGAGATGGGAAGACTTGTTCAAGAAATGTGAAAATATGACACAAGTTTAGTGTACTAACATATTAATCCTACTTAACGTCGGGATCGGGGAAAAAAAGAATACCTGCTGAATCCAAAATGGTGGCCCAAAATTCCTTTGTTTTGCAAGTTAGATCATCTTCAGAACTTGATAGCTTGTAAAGGGACACACAGTGTGGATTCTTCTGGTTACTATACTTACTTATAAAGAAGTCACAATGCTAGGGAAAGAAGAAACAATTATATTTTTCCTTAGGGAGGCAGAAAAGGTTATCTGCTGTTATATCTGCACTAATGATATAGCAGGAGTATTATAAGAGACTATTTATATACATAAACAATGTTGAAGTTAAGCTTTTTAAAGCTTTTCCTTAGAGAATTAGGCTTTTGCAGGCCAATTTCACATCATTCAAAAGGAGTATTACATAAGCAGAGAGTTTTAATATGACATAAAACCCTTTTTAAACAAACTTAATACCTGACTGATGCAGCAAGAATGTGAATAGCCACGGTCAGTCAGCCTTGTCACCTCTCCAGGATTTACGTAACTGACTACGTACAGATGATGCTCTAAAGGGGAGTCTTTGGTGCCTTCAAAATATACCAGCCTTCTGACTTCATCAACTTGGATCTGACAAGATAACAACAATAACAAAATCAGGGCTAACATGACCTTGGCAAAGCTAACCCCCAATTTTATTTAGAATCACTTGAGTCACTTCCTGACTTATGCCTTTTTTTTTCCTTTTTTTTTTTTTTTGCTGCCACTATTAATAAACCTGAGTTAATTTTGCTTATTTATTTATTTATTTTTTTAAGAGTTGAAGTCTCACCTCTGCTACCCAGGCTGGAATGCAATGATGTGATCACGGCTCACTACAGCTTCAAAATCCGAGGCTGAAGCTATACTCTCATCCCAGCCTCCTGAGTAGCTACAAGCATACACTACCATGCCCAGCTAAGTTTCTAAATGTTTTTAAAGAGATGGGGCCTCACTATGTTGCCCAAGCTGGTCTTAAACCCATGGCCTCAAGCAATCCTCCTGCCTCAGCCTCCTAAAGTGTTGGGATTACAGACATGAGCCACCATGCCTGGCTGTTCATGACTTATAGCTAAGAATAGGTCCTGCCCTGAAGGAAAAAGGACACCTGAGTTACACACTGTATAGTTTCCCATCTGGTCAGAATACGTGTTTTTCTTAAAATACAAGAATTATTTCCTTAAAATAACAACTCTTTATAGGGGAAAAAATACTCTGCTATATTGCAGCTATAGCTATAACAAGATTATAACTAATCTTGTTAAACAGATTACTAAGCCCCACCAACAAAGTTTGATTCAGGATGTCAGAGGTGGGCCCAAGAATGTGCCTGCCTTTCTTTCTTTCTTTTTTTTTTATGAGACCAAGTTTCGCTCTTGTTGCCCAGGCTGGAGCGCAGTGGCGCGATCTCGGCTCACTGCAACCTCTGCCTCCTGGGTTCAAGCGATTCTCCTGCCTCAGCCTACCAAGTAGCTATAGCTGCAATATAGGTCAATCATTCATACATACTTCAAAGTCTAATTTTACTATCTTGTACATTTATTAGTTACTGTTATATTATTCTAGGCTGTACTTTTTTGGTCTTTTGCACAAATTTGCAAAAGTGTTTTTTCTACTGGGTTGTGGAATAATGGAACTAAATCACAGTTTCAATACTGGTGTAGTTTACAAATAAACACGGATAAGATCTTTTAAGTCTTCATTCAGAACTCAAAAAACCGCAAGTAAACTCAATAGCTGAATTCACTGAATATTCTTCTCAAATTACAGTATGATTTCAATAAATGGCTTTCTTTTATTGTTCCTGTAAATCTTCTACCAGCCAACTCAAACAATGTTTAAGAAAATTTTTGGCCAGATGTGGTGGCTTGCACCTGTAATCCCGGCACTTTGGGAGGCTGAAGTGAGAGGATCGTTTGAGCTTAGGAGTTTGAGACCAGTCTGGGCAAAATAGGGAGACCCCAATTCTACAAAAAATGAAAAAATTAGCTGGGCATGGTGATGCATCCCTTTAGTCCCAGCTACTTTGAAGGCTGAAGTGGAAGGACCACTTGAGCCCAGAATTTGAAGCTGCAGCGAGCCATGATCATGCCAATGCACTCCAGCCTGGGCAACAGAGCAAGACCCTATCTCAAAAAAAAAAATGCAAATTTTTTACACAGCAATGAAAACACAGATATATTTCTAAAAGTAAGTTATTTTTAAATGTCTTTCCCCCTCCAGGAAGCTGTCTCTTCATCACTAAACATATTTTTAGCATGCATAAATAGAAATCAACACAGTTGGGATTAAGTAGGCCCATATGACATACACAGAAAGCATACAAATGATAGGAAACAAATATTCATGAAACTTTACAAGTATGTGTTAATCTTTGCAAAAGATCAGGACTCTTTCTGTTTTGACCTAGCAGATGGGAGTCAGGCCTTTCAAAACTAAAAAAATAACCAATCAATTCCTCACCACCATCGACAGTGGTTTTCCTGTTTCCTGTAACTACTTAACATCCAACAGAAGTATCATAATCGGGTGGGGGGCTTGTTAAACAGATTACTAAGCCCCACCAACAAAGTTTGATTCAGGATGTCAGAGGTGGGCCCAAGAATATGTATTTCTTTTTTTCTTTCTTTTTTTTTTTTTGAGACCAAGTTTCGCTCTTGTTGCCCAGGCTGGAGTGCAGTGGCGCCATCTTGGCTCACTACAACCTCTGCCTCCTGGGTTCAAGCGATTCTCCTGCCTCAGCCTCCCAAGTAGCTGGGATTACAGGCATATGTGCCACCACACACAGCTAATTTTATATTTTCAGTAGAGACGGGGTTTCACCATGTTGGCCAGGCTGGTCTCAAACTCCTGACCTCAGATGATCCGCCCGCCTTGGCCTCCCAAAGTGCTGGGATTACAGGCGTAAGCCACTGTGCCTAGCCAAGAATGTGCATTTCTAATAAGTTCCCAGGTGATGCTGACGCTTTGCACTGGTCCAGCACTTTGAGAATCACCCACAACAATAAAAAGCTCACAGGTGGCTGGGCGCAGTGGCCCATGCCTGTAATCCCAAAACTTTGCAAGGTGGAGGCAGCAGGTCACTTGAGGTCAAGAGTTCGAGACCAGCCTAGCTAACATAGTGAAACCCTGTCTCTACTAAAAATACAAAAATTAGCTGGGCATGGTGGCATGCACCTGTAATCCCAGCTACTCAGGAGGCTGAGATAGGAGAATCGCTTGAACCCAGGAGGCAGAGGTTGCAGTGAGCCAAGATCGCACCATTGCACTCCAGCCTGGGCAACAAGAGCAAATCTCAGTCTCAAAAAAAAAAAAAAAAAAATTACAAAAATTAGCCAAGTGTGGTGGCAGGTGCCCATAATCCCAGCTACTCGGGAGGCTGAGGCATGAGAATTCCTTGAACCCAGGAGGTGGAGGTTGCAGTGGGCTGAGATCGCACCACTGCACTCCAGCCTGGGTGACAGAGCGAGACTCCATCCCAAAAAAGAAAAAGCTCATAGGCTTAAAAGTCTTAAAGCTTTACCCAATTACTGCCATTAGAAATCTTTGGGTGGGTGGCCAGGTGCGGTGGCTCACACCTGTAATCCCAGCACTTTGGGAGTCCAAGGCAAGAGGATCCCCTGAGGTCAGGAGTTCGAGACCAGCTTGGCCAACATGGCAAAACCCCGTCTCTACTAAAAATATAAAAATCAGCTGGGCATAGTGGTGGGCGCCTGTAATACCAGCAACTCAAGAGACTGAAGCAGGAGAATCACTTGAACCTAGGAGGCGGAGGTTAAAATGAGCTGAGATCGCACTATTGCACTCCAGCCTGTGCAACAGAGTGAGATTCCGTCTCAAAAAAAAAAAAAAAACTTCGGGTGGGAACAGACTTGTAAAAGCAGAGAAGGAAAAAGATAACTTAAGTCAAAAAACAAATCAAGAACAGAGGGAAAGGGCCAGGCACGGTGGCTCACGCCTGTAATCCCAGTACTTTGGGAGGCTGAGGTGGGCAGATTGCTTGAGCTCACAAGTTTGAGGCCAGCCTGGCTAACATGGTGAAATCCCGTCTCTACTAAAAATACAAAAATTAGCCGGGCGTGGTGGCAGGTGCCTGTAATCCCAGCTAGTCAGGGGGCCGAGGCAGGAGAATCGCTTGAACCTGGGAGGTGGAGATTGCCGTGAGCTGACTTCGCACCATTGCACTCTAGCCTGGAGGACAAGAGTAAGACTTGTCTCCAAACAAAGAAACACAAAAAAATAATAGAAGGAAGGAAAGGCCAGGTGCGGTGGCTCACGCCTGAAATCCTGGCACTCTGGGAGGTCAAAGTGGGTGGATCACCTGAGGTCAGGGGTTCAAGACCATCCTGGCCAACATGGCGAAACCCTGTCTCTACTAAAAATACAAAAATTAGGCGGGCATGGTGGTGTATGCCTGTAATCCCGGCTACTTGGGAGGCTGAAGCAGCAATGCTTGAACCCAGGAGGCAGAAGTTGCAGTAAGCCGAGATCATGTCACTATACTCCAACCTGGGCGACAGAGTGAGATTCCATCTCAAAAAAAAAAGAGGGAAAATAGAGAGAAAAACAGACTAACGTATCAATGTATCACAAGCAAATATGACATGAAAGAAAACTGATAAACATAGTGGCAAGTAGTAGATGTTTAGGTGGCTCAAATAAGGATCAGATGTATGCAATTACAATTATTGGGGTTCCCTCAGCATTATGTAATGACTCTTATCCTTCAACCATCACATAGCATGAAATTTACATCAGTGTAGTTTTCTGTTTTCAGAACCCAGAATTCCACAATAAGAGTTTTTTCTCAGGTGACAGTAACATCCAAGGTCCTTCAACAGAAAAAAATATTTGGAAACAAAAATAAAACCCAAAAATATATTTGGATATATAACAAGAAGGCCACGTGAGGATCTCAGTGGAAATGAGACTTTAAAGGTCCATCTTGATACCCTAAAGTGTTTGTTGTTGCTGCTGTTTTGAGGCAGGTATCATTCTGACACCCAGGCTATAGTACAGTAGTACAGTATTGTGGTCACAGCTCAATGCAGCCTCAACCTCCCAGGCTAAAGCAATCCTCCCCACTCAGCCTCCTTAGTTACTGGGACTACAGGCATGCACCACCATCACCAGCCTGACTTTTTTTTTTTGGTAGAGATGGAGTCTGCCTATGTTACCCAGGCTGACCTCAAACTCCTGGGCTAAAGCCATCCTCTTGCCTTGGCCTCCCAAAGTGCTGCAATTACAGGTATGCCCCACCATGCCTGTCTAATTTAAAAATTTTATTTGCAGAGACAGAGTCTCACTATGTTGTCCAAGCTGGTATCAAATTCCTGGGCATAAGTGATCTCCCAACATTGGCCTCCCAAAGTGTTGGAACTACAAGTTTGAGCTACCATGCCCAGCAGATACTCTAAAGTTTTTACTAACAAAAACAAACCTGGGATCTGGATCTTCATTATGTCTCCTTAATCACTTTAGAAACTACAAGTGATTTTTATAGTAGTCAGTAAACATAATCCTTCAATAAATATTCCTGTCAATTTGAGGAAACCACACTTAGGCCTTCACTAAATCCTGGCAGCATACCTCAACTGTATGTGTCACACACATACAGGATGGAGTCCCTAGGCATCTCATGAATATGATCATCCAAGTGACAGCTGCAACAAATGCAAGGTACTTCAAAAAGGCAATTTTTTTTTCTTTAAAGAATTCACTGAATTGGTACTGAGAATAAAACAGAGGGTGGACTTCCTTCCTTTTCCTTATCAATCTAAGTAAGCTCTGTATAAATGCCCATCACTCTTTGCAGGTGGTGGATTAAAGTTTAAATTTGTGGGGTAAGATAAACAGATGAATGAAAGACAATCACTACTTCAGAAGAAGTAAATGCAATTTATTTATTTATTTATTTATTTATTTATTTATTTATTTTTGAGACAGAGTATCACTCTTTCAGCCAGGCTGTAGTGCAGTGATATGATCACAATTCATTTGCAGCCTGGACTTCCTGCACTCAAGCGATTCTCCTGCCTCAGCCTCCCAACTAGCTAGAACTACAGGTGTGCATCACCACGCCCAGCTAATTTTTTTTTTTTTAATTTTTGGCAGAGACAGGGTCTTATATGTTGCCCAAACTGTTACTGAACTCTTGGCCTCAAGCAATTCTCCAGCCTTCATCTCCCAAAGGGCTGGATTATAGGTGTGTGCCACTGTGCCCAGGCAGTAAATGCAATTTATAATGTAGATACAAGTAGTCTGTAATAGATTTTTAAGTCACTTTTCAAACCATATGCTAACTTACAACTTTTGCTAGGCTCTAAAACTATGAATATGTCCCTTTCTCATCAATGAGCAACAATACATTTTAAAATGGTGGGCTTGGCCAGGCGTGGTGGTTCACACATGTAACCTCAGCACTTTGGGAGGCCGAGGCGGGTGAAATGCTTTAGCTCAGGAGTTTGAGACCGGCCTGGGCAACATGGCGGAACCCTGTCTACAAAAAATACAAAAATTAGCTGGGTGTGGTGGTGTGTGCCTGTAGTCTCAGCTACTTGGGAGGCTGAGGTGGGAGGATGGCTTGAGCCCAGGAGGCAGAGGTTGTAGTGAGCCAAGATTGTGCCACTGCACTCCAGCCTAGGCAACAAAGTCAGACCCTGTCTCAAAAAAGAAAAGAAAATGGTGAGCAGGACACGGTGGCTCATGCCTGGGAGGTGGCAAGGTGGGAGGATCCTTTGAGCCTTAGAGTTCAAGACCAGCATGGCCAACATGGCGAAATCCTGTCTCTCCTAAAAATACAAAAATTAGCCGAGCATGGTGGTGTATGCCTGTAATCCCAGCTACTCGGGAGGCTGAAGCAGCAGAATTGCTTGAACCAAGGAGGTGGAAGTTGCAGTAAGCCAAGATCATGCCACTGCACTCCAACCTGGGCTACAGAGTGAGACTCCATTTCAAAAAAAAAAAAAAAAGAAAAAGAAAATAGAGAAGAGAGAAAGACAAACTAACGTATCACAAGTACACATGACATGAAAGAAAACTGATAAACGTAGGGGCAAGTAGTAGATGTTTAGGCGTAGTAGATGTTTAGGTTTGAGACCAGCCCAGTCAATATATATGAGACCCTATCTCTACCAAAAATTTAAAAATTAGCTTGTGGTGGTGTACACCCGTAGTCCCAGCTACTCCAGGTGCTGAAGTGGGTGGATCGTCAGCCTGGGAGGTTGAGACTGCAGTGAGCCATGATTGTGCCCTGCACTACAGCCAGGGTGACAGAGCAAGACCCTGTCTCACAAAAAAGAAAAGAAAATAACCTTTAGGAACACATCTATAAAAGAGCTATAAAATAAATGAGATTTATAATTTAAACTAAGATTATTTCTTTTCAACAATGTGAGTAATTTTAGGCCCTAACTTAGTATTTTAAAAATACTGGGGTTGGCTGGGCACAGTGGCTCACGCCTTGTAAAGTGAGGCCGAGGCGGGCAGATCACGAGGTCAGGAGTTTGAGACCAGCCTGGCCAACATGGTGAAACTCCGTCTCTACTAAAAATACAAAAAAGTTAGCCGGGTGTGGTGGCACCTGCCTATAATCCCAGCTACTTGGGAGGCAGAGGCAGGAGAACTGCTTGAACCCGGGAGGCGGAAGTTGCAGTGAGTCGAGATCACCCCACTCATTGCACTCCAGCTCTGGGCGACAGAGCAAGACTCTGTCTCGGAAAAAAAAATACCGGGGTCATATTAAATTACACTCATTTTTAGCACTGCATTCACACAGTAATACTGACCAAACATATCAGTAGAATAAAATAACATACATTAGATCCATGCCGGCCAAGAACTTCCCATTCACCACTGGTAATTGCTATCTCCTCTTTGATAGGACACTTGAAATCACCTGAAGATAAATATAATTATAATTCAGTACATTATACCAGACTATTAGCAAATGAAACAATTAAGAACAGTACTCTAAGCTCTTTTTTCCAAAAAGTTATGTTTGGAGTAATAAAAATGTTTTTGAACTAGACAGAGGTTACACAGCATTGTGAATGTACTAAATGCCACTGCATTGCTTATTTTTATTTTTTATTTTTTTGGAGACAGAGTCTCACTCTGTTCCTGAGGCTGGAGTGCAGCAGCATGATCACAGCTCACTGCAGCCTTCGCCTCTTAGGCTCAAGCTTTCCTCCTACCTCAGCCTCCTGAGTAGCTAGGACTAGACACCACTAAACCCAGCAAATTATTATTTTTGGTAGCAATGAGGTCTCACTATATTGCCCACGCTGGTCTTGAACTGCTGGCCTAAAGCCCTCCCGCCTTGGCCTCTCAAAATACTGGGATTACAGGCATGGGCCTGAATTGTTTATTTTTATATGGTTAACTTAATGTTTTATGAATTTCACTTCAATAAAAAAAACTCTACAGTTAAAAAAACAATCCAAGTTATGAGTCTTTACAATAATTGGAATAATAATGGAATGATCTATTTAGATAATGCAAAAATAGCAAAGAGATTTTTTGGCAAAGCCAGAAGAAAACTCAAAAGCACCTGTATTCTTGAACCTTTGGTTAGACAAACAAAGAAGTCTAATGGATTGACAAAGCATTTCTTTTCTTTTTGTTTTTTTTCCATAACTTGTTTCTGTTGATTTCTTTTTTTCTTTTTGTAAAACTTTCCCAAGATATTTTCAGATTTAAAAATAAATAAAGTCAGTGTTAAAGGTGCTGGTCGGCCTTCTTACTTGTACTCTTGTACCTTAGACACTGGGGTAAAAAAGGAGGTCCAGGGCAATGCAGTGATATTTCTGCCAGGATACTCCCCCCAACCCCAAACTCAGTAGTTAGTTGAAAGTATGACATTTACAGGCTAGAGAGACCCAAATACCTCTATTCCACCCCAGTGCTAGGTGGAAGTTGGGTCGGCTGCTGCCCCGAGCCAGCTTTATCTTCTGAGTCTGGGCTTTGGAGGAACAGGAGAACTGGCTCTTGGCCACTGTGAGGGGTACAGCTTTGCCACTCAAATATATGTTATTATGGCATTTAGGGAGCCAGGGTCCAGAGCTGCAGGGCTGGGGTCCCTGTCTCACTCCCACAAAGACCATCACACGACTGGCCATAAAGGCATTAAAACCAGCCTGGTGCAATCCAAAGGCACTGAGTTAGGACTGGCTTGACTCCCTGGCACTTCTGAGGTAGCCATATCAGCTATTTCAATAAGGCATTTCTTCTAAAAGTGCAACAAACTACTTTAAAACCCACAAAAGAAAATGTTTAATACAATTGTTCTTCATTTGCCAAACAATTACCCAGGTAAGTGTTTACCATAGTAAATGTCAACATGTCCCATTCGTTTTGTTTTTGTTTTCTTCCTGTTCTGCTCTGTTGCCCAGGCTACAGTGCAGTGGCACGATCACAGCTCATTGCAGCCTTGACCTCCCCAGGCTCAGGTGATCCTCCCACCTCAACCTCCCAAGTAGCTAGGACTACAGGTTCATGCCACCACACTTGGTTAGTTTTTTTTTT
Organism: Macaca nemestrina; assembly: GCF_043159975.1. NCBI lineage: Eukaryota > Metazoa > Chordata > Mammalia > Primates > Cercopithecidae > Macaca > Macaca nemestrina. Next base: position 136,541,088 of record NC_092131.1, on the reverse strand, counting down.
TTTTTGTCTTTTTTTGTAGAGACAGGGTTTTGCCATGTTGCCTAGGCTAGTCTCAAACTCCTGGACTCAAACAATCTGCCTGCCTCAGCCTCCCAAAGTGTTGAGATTATAGGCGTGAGCCACCACACCCAGCACTCATTTGTTTTTATGAGCGTTTGTCTTGACAAGGCTCTCTCAGTGGCCTATAGGAACAGCTTAAAAAGGGAAAATCATTTCTCTTTTCCTCACTGCTTGTATCTATTGCTGTGGGGAGTGACAGGTGATGACAGGCCTAGGAGGAGAGACAGTACTAGTGACTTTCCTAGGCTTTCACGTAAGTTTTTTAAAAAATTGTAAACTCAAGGAGCACAAAAAAATTAAAAAATCAATTTAGTACTTTAAATACTATAGACAGAAATTACAAGATTAACATAGATAAATACTAACTGTTTTACATTACAGCTCTTAAGAAAGCAAAGAGGAGGAAGAAGGAAATGAAGTAGATATGAAGGTAAAGGAGGATGACTTGCAGCAAGAAAGACTAAGATGGCTATTATTTAAAAAGCAGAATATAACAAGTATCATCCAGAATGTAGACAAATTAAAACCCTGTGCACTGTTAGTGGGAATGTAAAATGGGGCAGCAGTAGCCACGACCATTGGTGTTTCAATGATGTAGCTCCCATGGAAAACAGTATGGTAGCCCCTCAAAAAACTGAAAATAGAATTACCGTATGATCCAGAAAATTCCACTTTTGAGTACATACCCAAAAGAACTGAAAGCAGAGACAGGAACAGATACTTGTACACCCATGTCCACAGCAGCATTATTCACAATAGCCAAAAGGTAGAACCAATCCCCCAGTGCCGACGAACAGATAAACAAAACGTGGTATATACGTACAACGAAATCTTACTCAGCCCTAAAAAGGAAGGAAATCCTGACATGCACTACAAAATGGATGAAACTTGAGGGTATTATGCTAAGTAAATAAGCCAGTCAAAAAAAGGACAAAAACTGTATGACTCCACTTAAATAAGACATCTAGAGTAGTTACATTCACAGAGACAGAAAGTGGCTGCCAGAGGCTGGGGGTAAGGGGGTAATAGAAAGTGACTGTTTAATGGGTAGTTTCAGTTTTGGAAGATGAAAAAAATTCTGGAGACTGATGGTGGTGATGGTTGCACAATATGAACATAATCAGCTGGGTGCAGTGGCTCACGCTTGTAATCCCAGCATTTTGGGAGGCCAAGGCTGGTGAATCACATGAGGTCAGGAGTTCGAGACCAGCTCGGCCAACATAGTGAAACCCTGTCTCTACTAAAAATACAAAAATTAGCCAGGTATGGTGGCGCACACCTGTAATTCCAGCTACTCAGGAGGCTGAGGTAGAAGAATTGCTTGAACCTGGGAGGCTGAGGTTGCAGTGAGCTGAGATAGCACCACTGCACTCCAGCCTGGGTGACAGAGTGAGACTCTGTCTCAAAAAAATAAATTAATTAATTAATTAAAAAAATATATAAATATACTCAATGTCACTAAACTCTACCCTTAAAAATGGAAAAATGGTCACAATGCTAAATCTTGTTATGTACATTTTTCCACAAAAATTTTTTTTTTTTTTTTGAGAGGGAGTCTCCTGCTTGTCACCAAGGCTGGAATGCAGTGGCGCGATCTCAGCTCACTGCAAGCTCTGCCTCCCGGGTTCACGCCATTCTCCTGCCTCAGCCTCCCGAGTAGCCGGGACTAAAGGCGCCTGCCACCATGCCCACCTTTTTTTTTTTTTTTTTTTTGTATTTTTAGTAGACACAGGGTTTCACCATGTTAGCCAGGATGGTCTCGATCTCCTGACCTTGTGATCCACCCACCTTGGCCTCCCAAAGTGCTGAGATTACAGGCATGAGCCACCACGCTTGGCCCTCTTCCACAATTTTTAAAAAGGGCCATGCTGAATCTGTTAAGTTACAAATGGAGTTAAGCATACAACATAACTTACCATAAAGTGCCTCCTATTCTAAAACAAACTATATTATTACAGTTGAGAACTGTAACTTGGTTTTAGGAAAACCCAGGAAAAGTGTTCTATGTATCCATTCACTTTTTCTACGCTTATGCATCCATTCTGAATCATATTTTCCAGATGAAAAACCACCACTTAAGGAAAACCACCTTTTTTTTTTTTTTTTTTTTTGAGACGGTGTCTAGCTCTGTCGCCCGGGCTAGAATGCAGTGGCGCGATCTTGGCTCACTACAAGCTCTGCCTCCCAGGTTCATGCCATTCTCCTGCCTAAGCTTCCCAAGTATCCGGGACTACAGGCGCCCGACACCGCGCCTGGCTAATGTTTTGTATTTTTAGTAGAGATGGGGTTTCACCATGTTAGCCAGGATGGTCTGGATCTCCTGACCTAGTGATCCGCCCGCCTCAGTCTCCCAAAGTGCTGGGATTACAGGCGTGAACCACCGTGCTCGACAGGAAAACCACTTTTTAAAGAAAAATTAACTTCAGCTGATATAATATTTAATTTTACTTTGGGCAACATAATTATATCAATCCAAAGACCTATAACTATAAATTAACTCCAGTGTAGATGTGCACAGTATAAGAAACACCTAGTGTGTAAAAATATCTAATAATTACATAACATTTAAAAAATAGTGTTGTCTTTTTTTTTTTCTTTTGAGACGGAGTCTTGCTGTGTCGCCCAACTGGAGCGCGGTGGCATGATCTTGGCTCACTGCAACCTCCGCCTCCTGGGTTCGAGCGATTCTTCTGCTTCAGCTTCTCGAGTAAGCTGGGACTACAGGTGCACACTACCACGCCCGGTTCATTTTTGCATTTTTTAGTAGAGATGGTGTTTCGCCATGTTGGCCAGGCTGGTCTCAAACTCCTGACCTCAGGTGATCCGCCTGCCTCGGCCTCCCAAAGTGCTGGGATTACAGGTGTGAGCCACTGCACCCAGCCAAAAATAGTTTTTTCTAAATGGGCTCACTTTAAACAAATTAAAAATTGCAGTCAAAGCAAAAGTAGAAAGTAAAAATCAGTAATCCTGCTACTTACAGATTATTCACTATTAATACTTTATAATACGTGTCAATCCATTAAGAACTTTGTCCTGTGTTTTTTACACATACATGTATTTATATTTTTGTTTAACTTACATATTAAGTTTAATGAAGCAAGTATTTGATGCTTACAAAGCATGCAAAAGATACATTCCCCTGTCCCTCCCACCTTCTGCTTCCAACATTTTTTCTTTTTTTAAAATAAAATGGATTTCTTACTTGGAGCAGGCAGCCCACCACTGGATCGTTTATATTTGCTTTCCTTTAAAATAGATGTAATTTTGTATAAATGACGGAAACCTGTTTTGCATTCAGAGGCAAAAATAAACTCAATTTCCTCTTCGTGACTTTGGGGAAAAACATGAAAGATGTCATGGATCTGTAAAATGAATAGCTAAATTTACTATACAGATTATGAAAATACTACATAATTCAATTAGGCTATAAGAAAAATTACTTGATAAATATACTTTGAAATATAAATAACCATCAGTGCCACAGGAATGCTGTATTTACAGTAATAAATTTTGCTTGGGGCTTTCAGATTTATTTTACTTTAGTCAAAGACTTCATCCACTGAAAAGTAAATGTTTTCAAATGGAGTAAAAAGGAAAATATGATGAAAAGTTTTTTCTTACTCAACATCTCTATAATCCTTGAAACATGGCACAAGGTTTGTTTAATAAAATAAATCTTGTTACAGAAAAATGAGGTAAATTTTTTTTTTACTTTTGTTTTCCGAAGAGAATTTTTCTAATAGTTCAGGGGAAAACAGGTATTTATAGGCAAATCATATGAAGCTTAAACTTATATTCAGCTAGGAAGTGAAATGGCTTTATTTATTTTGTATCTTAAACTTTTCTGCTAAATTGGAAAATTCAAAATTCAATTAAAAATTGGTACATTTTGGTACAGTTTGCCAACATAAAAGAGAAAGTCTTTTCTAGACCAGACTCATGAAGTCCTCTCAGAAGCACTGATGAGGCTGTGTATTTAATATCTGTTATCTCCAGGAACAAATCTGAGGCCAAGGAGATGTCATTTCAATGGCACCTACTTTCTATCTATTAAATACAAACCATTCCATTCTGGAACCATCACTCGAATTGGAATTGTTCATACTAAAGAAATAACATGGTCCCTTTAAAATAAAAAAAAAAGCATTTTGATAGTTTGCTATATAACTTCATTTGCTTTAGCATTCTGAGAAAATATTTAAACAAGTACAGGAAAAAATGCATACATTTATCCAGATGTCTGTTGTTTCTTCATAGATAATTAGTGGCGTCACAGAGTCAGGCACTGACTCAATGAGTCTCTGCCTTTCCATAACATCATCTTCTACTGGGATAAATAATTCAGGTGAAATCAACACTATTTGTAGGCGAGTTTGGGAGCGATCTAGTAGGATGGACCAAGCACTATTTAAATAAATAAAAGAGAAGAACCAGAAATAAAGCAAGCTATCGGAAAAAGAATCCTCTATATCTCATTTGGCACCTATCAATTATATCTATAATCACAATGAAAGAACTGCTTTAGTGTATATTAAATTATCACTTACAAATAGTTAATTAAAAATACACTTTAAGCTTCAATAGAATTTATAAAAAGTGGTTTTCTTGAAATGTCCAAAACCACAGTTGACCAGTGAAAGTGTTTTATCCCTGTAGGCTGGCATGAGCCTATAATCCCAGCACTTTGGGAGGTCAAGGTGAGAGGTCTGCTTGAGGCCAGGATTTCAAGATTACAGTAAGCTACGATCATGCCACTGCACTACACTCTGGGTGACAGAGAGAGAGACCCTGTCTATATAAACAAAAGTTCTGCCAAGTGCAGTGGTTCACACCTGTAATCTCGGCACTTTGGGAGGCTGAAACGAGGATCACTAGAGCCCACGAGTTTTGAGACCAACCTGGCAAAATAATGAGACATCGTCTCTACAAAAAATGAAAAAAATTAGCTGGACATGGTGGCATGTCCCTGTAGTCCCAGCTACTCAGGAGGATAGCTTTAGCCGGGGAGGTTGAGGCTGCAGTGAGCCATGACTGCACCACTGCACTCCAGCCTGGGTGACAGAGCGAGACCCTGACTCAAAAAAAAAGTTTTCTCCCTTTAGTATCAATGTCAACAAATGCCAGTCTTGTGAAACTCCTGCTGTCTACCTGAGACACAGAAACTATTTATTTTTAATAATCCTCATATAAAGCTCTACAATTATACAATTTTTAAAAATATACATTTATGTGTGAGCCTTCAAGTCATATAATTTAATCACAAATAACACTGTGAACCATAACTGGCTGAGTATACAGACAGAATTAAACTGCAGTGCACCTATGCTTATAGGGTTACAAATGCACAAATCCACTTAATTCAAGAAAAATGCCTTGTGCAGTAATAACTGTACTGCAAATTTACATGTGAAGGCAGCTCCAACTACAAGGCAAACCTAACAGCACAAATATTCCAAAGCTCTGGATCCTAAATTAGTTATAAAGAAGTAACAATTTAACATACGCACTATTTTCCCTCGGGAGTCCATCCAGCTCTGGCAATATATTCAACTCCTTCAAATAGAATCTCAAAAGGTTGAATTAGTTCCTTATCTATGACATCCATAATCTATTAAAAAAGAAAAAAAAAGAATCTAGTTATAGAAGATTTAGATAAATAATTAGCTTGCTAGTCTACTTTAACAATTATCCAAAAAGCAGGAAATTTTCCCAGAGTTAGGTATTAAAAAGGCACAAAGGATATAACAAAACCAGTAGTAAATTCTGGGTTACCTATACTGGTACTCACTTTTTGTGCCTAAAAAAGTTCTAAGCACTTTTAACACATCCTAAAAGTCTATTTCTTTGATAGTTGATACTAACAGAACACTTGATAATAACTGGTAAAATCAAGTTTTAATCACCTTAAACTCGGGTATCCAGAAAAATAATAGTCCCTAATTCCCTATATTTCACCTAGAAATATATATATACACACACACAGTAATCATATTTTATTTATACATATGTGTGTGTGTGCATATATATATATTTGAGACAAGGTCTCATTTTGTTGTCCAGGCTGGAATGTAGTGGCCTGATCACAGCTTACTGCCTTTGCAATTTCCCAGGCTCAAGTGATCCTCCTGCCTCAACCTCCTGAGTAGCTGAGACTACAGGTAAGGTGTGTGCTTGTAATAAAATTAAATAAAATATTAATTTTTAAATTTTTTGTAGGGATGGAGTCTCCCTATGTTGCCCAGGCTAGTCTCAAACTCCTGGGTTCAAGTGATCCTCCTGCCTTGGCCTCCCAAAATGCTAGGATTACAGGCATGAGCCAGTGTGCCCAGCCTAAAATATATTTGTATAATATATATATTTGTAATTATGTATATATGGTGGGGTTTTTTGTTTTTTTGAGATAGAGTCTCACTCTGTTGCCCAGGCACCATCTCAACTCACTGCAACCTCTCTCTCCTGGGTTTAAGTGATTCTCCTGCCTCAGCCTCCTGAGTAGCTGGGATTACAAGCATGTGCCACTGCGCCTAGCTAATTTTTGTATTTTTAGTAGAGACGGGGTTTTACCATGTTGGCCAGGCTGGTCTCGAACTCCTGACCTGAGTGATCTGCCTGTCTCCCAAACAGTTGGGATTACAGGCATAAGCCACCGTGCTCGGCCCATTTGTGTAATATATTAAAGAAATAGCCCCGGCCGGATAAGCAAACTTTTTTCTTTTAAAAGTCTAACAAACACACAGTAAAAAATAAATAATTTTTAAAAACTGCAAAGGATCTGAATAGACAGTCTTCCAAAGAAAATATATACATGGCTAATAAACACAGAAAATGATTCCCAACATCGTTAGCCATCAGAGAAATATAAATCAAAACCACGAGATACCACTTAAAACACAACAGCAGCCAGGCGCGGTGGCTCACGCCTGTAATCCCAGCACTTTGGGAGGCCGAGGCAGGCGAATCACGACATCAGGAGATCAAGACCATCTTGGCTAATAACGTGAAACCCCATCTCTACTAAAAATATAAAAAAATTAGCTGGACGTGGTGGTGGGCACCTGTAGTCCCAGCTGCTTCGGAGGCTGACGTAGGAGAATGGCATGAACTCGGGAAGTGGAGCTTGCAGTGAGCAGAGATCGCACCACTGCACTCCAGCCTGGGTGACAGAGTGAGACTCCATCTCAAAAAAAAAAAAAAAAACCCACAATCGAATGGCTATAATAAATATAATGGACAACAAGAAGTGTTGGTGATAACGTGGAGAAACTGGAAATCTCATACAGGCTGAAGCAGGAGAATCACATGAACCCAGAAGGCAGAGGTTGAAGTGAGGCGAGAATCGCACCATTGCACTCCAGCCCGGGTGACAGTGCGAAACTCCATCTCAAAAAAAAAAAAAAGGTTGCCTAGTGCTGGGGGATATGAGGAGGTTGGAATATAAAATAGTGCATGCTGAGTGTGGTGGCTCACACCTGTAATCCTAGCACTTCAGGAGGCTGAAGTGAGAGGATCACGTGGGCCCAGGAGTTCAAGACCAGCCTGGGCAACACAGGGAAATCCTGTCGCTACAAAAAATAAAACGAGCTGGGCATGGTAGTATGTGCCTGTAGTCCCAGCTACTTAGAAGGCGGAGGCAGGAGGATCACTTGAGCCTGAGAGGTTAAGGCTGGGCTGAGTGGGACTGTGTCACCGTACTCCAGGTTGGGTGACAAAGTGAGACCTTTCTCTTTTTTTGTATTTTTAGTAGAGAGGGGTTTTACCATATTAGGCAGGCTGGACACTTTCTTCAAAAAATAAAATAAAATAAAATAAAATAAAATAAAATAAAATAAAATAGTGCAGCCACTTTGGAAAAACACTTTAGTTCCACAAAAGGTTAAAAAAATAGTCATCAAATGACTCAACAATTCTACTTGTAGGTATATACTCCAGAAAAATAAAAACGTAAGCCCACACAAAAACTGTTACATACATACTCATGGCAGCATTATTCTTAATAGCCATAAAACAGAAACAATCGAAATGTTCATCACCTGATAAACACAACATGGTATATCCATATAAAGGTATTATTCATCAATTAAAAATAAATGAAGTATTGATACATGGTACAACATGGATGGACCTTGAAAGCAATCTAAGTCAAGGAGACCAAACTACATATTGTATGATTCCACTTATATGAAATGTCCAGAATAGGCAAATTTATAGAGATAGAAAGTAGATTAATGGTTACCTAGGCTGGGCGCGGTGGCTCATGCCTGTAATCCCAGCACTTTGGAAGGCCAAGGTGGGCAGATCATGAGGTCAGGAGTTTGACACCAGTCTGGTCAACATAGTGAAACCCTGTCTCTACTAAAAATACATAAAATTAGCTGGGTGTGGTGGTGTGTGCCTGTAATTCCAACTACTCGGGAGGCTGAAGCAGGAGAATCACGTGAACCCAGAAGGCAGAGGTTGAAGTGAGCCGAGAATTGCACCACTGCACTCCAGCCCGGGTGACAGTGCGGAACTCCATTTCCAAAAAAAAAAAAAAGGTTGCCTAGTGCTGGGGGATATGAGGAGGTTGGAGGATGATGGCTTAGAAGTATAGGGTATCTTTTTGAGGTAATAACAATGTTCTAAAACTGCCTGTGGTAATGGTTGCAAAACTCTGTGAATATACCAACAGCCACTAAATTTTAAACTTTAAATAAATCATATTACATGTGAGTTATATATCTCAGTAAAGCTGTTTTTAAAAAAGTCTAGAAGAGGAAGACTGACTCAGGAGCCTCTCTCTCTCTGCAGGAGAGAAAGCTATCCTCTTTTCTCTTTTGCCTGTTAAACCTCCACTCTTAAACTCAAAAAAACCCCAAAAAAGTCTAGAAGAGAATACTGTTTTTTAGCTAGTCTTGTGTGCACGCAGCTTATAAGCATTTGGCTGTTGAAACGGAAAGCTGTAGTACAAGTCAACTGTGGGATTTTTTTTTTTTTTTTTTGGAGACAGTCTCTCGCCCTGTCGTCCAGGCTGGAGTGCAATGGCCGGATCTCGGCTCACTGCAAGCTCTGCCTCCCGGGTTTACGCCATTCTCCTGCCTCAGCCTCCCGAGTAGCTGGGACTACAGGCGCCCGCCACCTCGCCCGGCTAGTTTTTTTTTGTATTTTTTAGTAGAGACGGGGTTTCACCATGTTAGCCAGGATGGTCTCCATCTCCTGACCTCGTGATCTGCCTGTCTCAGCCTCCAAAAGTGCTGGGATTACAGGCTTGAGCCACCACGCCTGGCCACTGTGGGATATTTAATGCACCACGGACATCTACCCACCACAAAAGGTAACCAGTCAATAACTACCTTTTTTTTTCTTTTAACATTAATCTGGAGAATAAAGGCAAACAGAAAAACTACTGGAAAGGAGTGGTTAATATGCATATCCCCATATTCCCATCTTATGAACCAGCAGGATGATTTGTAAGTAAAAAATTAGGTCAGTCTAAAATCATGATCCACAGATATCTCAGCAAGTTCAGTAAGTCCAAAAATAAAAAAGTGTATCAAAGAACCCTACTGGGCTGAACAGATTAGTCAAATGACACAGAAGGTCAACTCAGCATTTTATACTTACCCTTCCTTCGGCATCAATCATTATTTCTGACATCTTAAAAGTGACTTTAGGATTTGCTGTACCTTTAGAAAGAGACATAAATGAATAGTAATGTTTATCCAAAATTGCTCAAATTAATTTTGCCAGATCAATTCTCTTTACACTTTAGTTAAGTCAAGAATAATGTATAGGTCGGGTGCGGTGGCTCATGCCTGTAATCCCAGTACTTTGGCAGGTTGAGGCAGGTGGCTCACCTGAGGTCAGGAGTTTCAGACCACCTTGGCCAACATGGTGAAACTCCATCTCTACTAAAAATACAAAAATTAGCCAGGCGTGGTGGTGTGCGTCTGTAATCCCATCTACTTGGGAGGCTGAGGCAGGAGAATCACTTGAACCTGGGAGGCAGAGGTTGCAGTGAGCTGCCATTGCACCACTGCCCTCCAGCCTGGGTAACAAGAGCGAGACTCCGTCTCAAAAAAAAAAAAAAAAAAAAAAGAAAGAGATATAAATGAATAGTAATGCTTATCCAAAATGACTCAAATTAATTTTGCCAGATCAATTCTCTTTACACTTTAGTTAAGTCAAGAGTAAAGTATATGCCAGGCACAGTGTCTCACGCCTGTAATCCCAGCACTTTGAGAGGCCAAGGCAGGCGGATCACTTGAGCTCAGGAATTCAAGACCAGCCTGGCTCACATGGTAAAACCCCATCTCTACAAAATATACAAAAATTAGGCAGGGCGCAGTGGCTCACGCATGTAATCCCAGCACTTTGGGAGGTCGAGGCAGGTGGATCACCTGAGGTCAGTGTGAGACCAGCCTGACCAACATGGTGAAACCCCATCTCTACTAAAAATACAAAAATTAGCCAGGCGTGGTGGCACGCACCTGTAATCCTAGCTACTCAGGGGGCTGAGGCAGGACAATTGCTTGAACTTGGGAGGCGGAGGTTGCAGTGAGCTGAGATCGCGCCACTGCACTCCAGCCTGGGCGACAGAGCGAGACTCTGTCTCAAAAAAACAAACAACACGAAAAAAACGGCTGGGTGCAGTGGCTCACGCCTGTAATCCCAACACTTTGGGAGCCTGAGGCAGGTGGATCACGAGATCAGAAGTTCGAGACCAGCCTGGCCAACATGGTGAAACCCTGTCTCTACTAAAAATACAAAAATTAGCCAGGCGTGGTGGCAGGCACCTGTAATCGCAGCTACTTGGGAGGCTGAGGCAGGAGAATCACTTGAACCTGGGAAGCGGGGGTTATAGTGAGCCGAGATCGCGCCATTGCACTCCAGCCTGGATGACAGAGCAAAAAAACAAAAACAAAAACAAAAACAAACAAAAACAAAAAAGCAAAAAAACAAAAAACAAAAATTAGCCGGGTGCAGTGGTACACACTGCACCAGGCTGGTCGAGCTACTCAGGAGGCTAAGGTGGGAAAATGGCCTGAGCTCAGGAGATGGAGGTATAGTGAGCCAAGATCACACCACTGCATTCCAGCCTTGGCAACAGAGAGAGACTGTCTCAAGAAAAAAATGAAAAAGAATAATGTAGATGGTCAGAGCTTTACTGCACAAGAATCTCAGAGCCCCATCTCAAATTCATACTTTTTGAATATCAAAAAATAAGGGGTTTGGCCAGGTGCGGCGGCTCATACCTGTAATCCCAGCACTTTGGGAGGCCGAGGTGATCCCTTCAGGTCAGGAGTGGTGAAACACCATCTCTACTAAAAATACAAAAATCATCCGGGCTTGGTGGTAGGCACCTGTAATCCCAGCTACTCAGGAGGCTGAGGGAGGACAATCATTTGAACCCTGGAGGCAGAGGCTTCAGTGAGCCAAGATCACGCCACTGCACTCCAGCCTGGATGACAGAGCAAGACACTGTCTTAAAAAAGTAAAATAAAAATAAGGGGCTTGCCCATCAACCAACAAGTGGATTTTAAAAATGTAGTATATATACAACAACATGGAATACTACTCAACCACAAAAAGGAACAAAATAATGGCATTCACAGCAACCTGGATGGAGCTGGAGACCATTATTCTAAGTGAAGTAACTCAAGAACGGAAAACCAAGTATCATTGCTCTCACTGATAAGTGGGAGCTAAGCTATGAGGACACAAAGGCATAAGAATGATATAAAGGACTCTGGGGACTCCAGAGGAAGGGTGGGAGGGGGGTGAGGAATAAAAGACTACACATTGGGTACTGTGTACACTGCTTGGGTGATGGGTGCACCAAAATCTCAGAAATCACCACTAAAGAACTTATCCATGTAACCGAAAACCACCTGTTCCCCAAAAACTATTGAAATAAAATTTTTAAAGAATAAAAAAAAAACCAACCAGGCTGAAAAGAGTCCGAATGAAATAAAGTGAAAATACGTATTATTTTCACAATTGAAATGCTGTAAGCAGCAAAATGGGGAAAAAAAATCACTTATTATGAACAGTATCACTTAAAAATCTGTATTTGCTAGCAAAGACACCTTCTCCTTTTTCTTTTTTTTTTTTTTTGAGACAGACTTTTACTCTTGTTGCCCAGGAAGGCAATGGTGTGATCTCGGCTCACTACAACCTCTGCCTCCTGGGTTCAAGCAATTATTCTGCGTCAGCCTCCCAATTAGCTGGGATTACAGGCATGCACCAAAACGCCTGGCTAATTCTGCATTTTTAGTAAAGATGGAGTTTCACCATGTTGGTCAGGCTGGTCTCAAACTCCTGACCTCAAGTGATCCACCCGCCTCAGCCTCCCAAAGTGCTGGGATTACAGACATGAGCTACCACGCCTGGTGCAAAGATACCCTCTAATTCATTCCTTGAGGAAATCAATTATGTGGACATCCCTACCTTTGAAAAGCATAAAAAACGATCACTCTTTAATTCAAAATCTATTTTTGTGATACCCAGTGAACAACCCATCATAAATAAGGCTGGAAATGACCAATGTCATTGACTACACCTTTGGATGACTACAGAATCTTATTTGGAAAGAGGAAATGAGTGAATATAAATGCCAATGGAGTACAGTACCTGTTTTAGGATAACGGAATGAATCTGCCCTCCTTGTTTCCAGCATAGGGGATGTAACATGAATAATTTCCACCTCAGATTCATCATTTTCTTCATATAGAATTCTAAGAATTTTACCACCACTGGGAGCTTAAAAGAAATTTAGATATTGAAAATTTAGAATAATTATTCCAGAAAGTAGTCATAACCAACCGTTCCTTCTAGTATCAGATTTCTTATAGTGAAGAATAACTTATGTATAAAATACGCTACCTGTTTTGTAGGAAAATATCACTAGTCTTTGTAGCAGCAAGGTGAGTTATTGTTAAGCCACTTCTTTTGGAGGGAAAACAACTGGAGATGATATGTATACATATTTTTAAAACAGGGAAAAACATTTTTGAAGGACTTCATTCTTACATACCATAAAATGCATTCTTTGTTGAAAAATGAAATATTTAATTACATTTATAATATTTCCCATTAAAAACATAAGTACTAAATACAGTTCAGTTATTTTGAATAGTTTCTCTATTCATGTCAAAATCGTGTTCTAACAAATACAACAAAACATTTCACATCTTAAAATAAAATGTCCAAATCCAAGACATGGCTTACAAGTATTTTTCAGGGTCTCTTAGAGATGCATTCAGACTGCTAGCTCCAAACCATGAGTAGGTCATGAAATCTATTAATGGGTCACAATCAGTATTTTTAAAAATATAACACACAAACCACACCCTGGGCAACATGGTAATACTCCATCTCTACAAAAAAATATAAAAATTAGCTGTGTGTAGTGGCTTGCGCCTGTAGTCCCAGGTACTTGGGAGGCTGAGGTGAGAGGATTGCTTGAGCCCGGGAGGCAGAGTTTGCAGTGAGCTGAGATTGCACCACTGCACTCCAGCCTGGGCAACAGAGACCCCGCCTCAAAAAAAACAAAACAAAAAACCCAAAAACAAAAAAACCCAACATAACAGTATCAGGGAGTATTACACATAAGAATAAGTATTGCGGCCGGGGGCAGTGGCTCACGCCTGTAATCCCAGCACTTTGGGAGGCCGAGGTGGGTGGATCATGAGGTCAGAAGATTGAGACCATCCTGGCTAACAAGGTGAAACCCCGTCTCTACTAAAAATGCAAAAAATTAGCCGGGCGCAGTGGCGGGCGCCTGTAGTCCCAGCTACCTGGGAGGCTGAGAGGCAGGAGAATGGCTTGAACTGGGAGGCGGAGCTTGTAGTGAGCTGAGATTGTGCCACTGCACTCCAGCCTGGGCGACAAGAGAGAGACTATGTCTCAAAAAAAAAAAAGAATAAGTATTGCTTCTTGAAATTTGTTTTCAGTTTTATCTATACAGTATATGTATTAGGCCACAATACAAGTACACTTCTAACTGGATCATGGTCAAAAAGTTTGAAAGCCAAGCTTTAGTGAGCTGTTTCTCAGAGAGTGAGGTATTTGTGAATTTGCCCCAAGAAAGGGAGGAATTTGTTCCCTTTTATCCTATCCATTCATACACTGATTTGATCATCTGTTTAACAGACTCTCTAGTCAAATTTTTATAGCAACACATTAAGGTGTGTTTTTTTGTTTGTTTGTTTTTCAGACTGAGTCTCGCTCTGTCGCCAGGCTGGAACGCAGTGGCACGATCTTGGCTCACTGCAATCTCTACCTCCCAGGTTCAATTGATTCTTCTGCCTCAGCCTCCCGAGTAGCTGGGACTACAGGTGTGCACCGCCACACCCAGCTAATTCTTTGTATTTTAGTAGAGATGGGGTTTCACCATGTTGGCCAGGATAGTATCGATCTCCTGACCTCATGATCCGCCCACCTCAGCCTCCCAAAGTGCTGGGATTACATGTGTGAGTCACTGCGCCTGGCCAAGGTGTGGTATTTTTTATTTTGCCACCAATGCTGCCAGCATTACCAAGACCAGCCTTTAGGAGAAAAACTGGCAAAGAGAATTGAGGGGCCAGAGGCATTAAACCACAATACAATTGTTTTTACTAGACTTCATTATGATGAAATATAATCTACATTTTTTTTTTTTTTTTTGAGACGGAGTCTCACTGTGTCGCCCAGGCTGGAGTGCAGAGGCACGATCTCGGCTCACTGCAAGCTCCGCCTCCCAGGTTCACATCATTCTCCTGTCTCAACCTCCCTGTAGCTGGGACTACAGGCACCCGCCACCACACTCGGCTAATTTTTTTTTTTTTAATTTTTAGTAGAGGCGGGGTTTCACTGTGTTAGCCAGGATGGTCTCGATCTCCTGATCTCGTGATCCACCCGCCTCGGCCTCCCAAAGTGCTGGGATTACAGGCGTTGAGCCACTGCGCCTGGTTATAATCTACAGATTTTTGAGACAGAGTTTCGCTCTCAGTGCCCAAGATGGAGTGCAATAGTACGATCTCAGCTCACTGCAACTTCCGTCTCCTGGGTTCAAGCGATTCTCCTGCTTCAGCCTCCCGCGTAGCTGGGATTACAAGTGCGTGCCACCACGCCCCGCTAATTTTTTGTATTTTTATTAGAAATGGGGTTTCACCATGTTAGCCAGGCTGGTCTCGAACTCCTGACCTCAGGTGATCCGACTGCCTTAGTCTCCCAAAGTGCTGGGATTACAGGTGTTAGCCACTGCGCCTGGCCTAAACTATATATATATATATATTTTTTTTTTTTTTTTTTTTGAGACGGAGTCTCGCTCTGTCGCCCAGGCTGGAGTGCAGTGGCGCGATCTCGGCTCACTGCAAGCTCCGCCTCCTGGGTTTACGCCATTCTCCTGCCTCAGCCTCCTGAGTAGCTGGGACTACAGGCGCCCGCCACCGCGCCCGGCTAATTTTTTGTATTTTTAGTAGAGACGGGGTTTCACCGTGGTCTCGATCTCCTGACCTTGTGATCCGCCCGCCTCAGCCTCCCAAAGTGCTGGGATTACAGGCGTGAGCCACCGCGCCTGGCTAAACTATATATTTTAAGTAACTACTGGCATGAATCAATCATCATCACTTTGGAATCTATTATCCACTTTCAAATCTATTAACCAAGATTTAGAATCTGCACTTAACTGACAGTTGAATCTTATAATACTTTAAAATGATCCATAATACATTATTTGAACCCCCTTACTTGTTTTAGCTTTCGGACACCACCAATAGCCAGAATATCTATCAAATTCTTCTTGGAGAACAAAGGTAGCAACTCCAGCTGATCTGGCATCTTCTTCCATGTTGGCTAGCTCTAGACAAATATAAAAGGCAAAATTACCACAGAAAGCTATCTTTTCATACGTACAAAGCAAAATGATTCCGTTTATTTGGAAAGGTAGCTGGAGTACAGTGGTAAACCCTGGAGCTAAATGGACTGAGTTCAAATCTGGGGTCCATCATTTACATACTGTCTGACTTTGGGCAAATCATTCAATCTCATTCCACTGCATTATCCCATTTGTAAATGAGAATAAAAGGCTACCTTGTGAGGCTGATATGAAGATTAAATTAATTAATTCACATAAAGCACTTAGAACAAAGCCTGGACCACAGTACATGCTCCAAATAAATGTTATTATTTTCCCAATTAGCAGGATCATGGAAAAAAGATTACACGTAAAGGAGCAGAGTATAGGGGACACTTGCAACTCTCCTACACAGAGAAGTATTCTTAGACCTAGAGTGAATCTTAAGGTCATATAATTCAACCATTCTTCTTTCATCTCATTCAGTTGGAGCAGCTCAGCTTTCATCTGTTTTACACTTAGGTTTGCAGCAAATAGTTTGAAGGGGACTCTTGTTTTAAAAGAAAACCACAAAGCCATAATTATATAAGATTTTGAGGCCAGGCGTGGTGGCTCACGCCTGTAATCCCAGCACTTTGGGAGGCCGAGGGGAACAGATCACAAGGTCAGGAGTTTGAAACCAGCCTGGCCAATATGGTGAAACCCCGTCTTTACTAAAAATACAAAACTTAGCCAGGCATGCTCCTACTTGGGAGGCTGAAGCAGAAGAGTCGCTTGAACCCGGGAGGTGGAGGTTGCAGTGAGCCAAGATCATAACACCACTGCCCTCCAGCCTGGGTGACAGAACAAGACTCCATCTCAAAAAAAAAAAAAAAATTTGTGTCATGAGGACATGTTTACAATATACTTGAATAAAACAAATCAGATTACTGAATAGCATTTGCACTGTGATTCATTTATAAAAATGTTATAAAAATGCATTTTTAAAAAGTGCTGATATAAGCTGAAATATGATTATCTCCAAGTAGTAAGATTTCAAGGTTTTTAAAAATTGCTTTATAATTTACGAATTCTTAAATGTACTATTTTTGAAAAATACATATACTTATATGACCACACTCCTATCACCACTTACACTTCCAGTACCCAAGGATGTTTTCTCATGCTCCTTCCCAGTCAAGGCCCAGCCCCGACCCAGAAACAATCACTGATCTGATTCCTATCACCAGAGGTTACGTTTGCATATTCTAGAATTTCATGTAAATGAAATCATACAGTATATATATACTTGTGTTTGGATTCTTTTGAGTTTCATCAATATTGTTACATGTGTCAATAGTTAATTCCTGTTTATTGCTGAGTTGTGTTCCATTGCATACCATAGTTCTTTTATCTGTTAATGGATATCTTGCCTGTTTCCAGTTTCTGGCTATTATGAATAAAGATGCTATGAACATTATTACCGTGTAAGAATTTTTGTGGGCCAGGCGTAGTGGCTCACACCTGTAATCCCAACATTTTGGGAGGCTGAGGAGGGCAGATTGCTTGAGCTCAGGAGTTTGAGACCAGCCTTGGCAACATAGCAAAACCCCGCCTCTATAAAAAATACAAAAATTAGCCAGGTGTGATGGCAGGTGCCTATGGTCCCAGTTACTTGGGAGGCTGAGGTAGGAGAATCACTTGAGCCCGGGAGGAGGAGGATGCAGTGAACCAAGATCACGCCACTGCACTCCAGCCTGGGTGACAGACTGAGATCATGTCTCAAAAAAGAAAAAAAAAAAAGGGAATTTTTGAGAACATGTGTTTTTGTTTCTTCTAAGTAAAATACCTACGAGTAATAAGGCTGGTTAGTGTCGTAAGTGTATGTTTACCTTCATAAGAACGTACCAAACAGTTATCCAAAGTATTTCTATTATTTTACACTCTTCCTATCGAAGTATGAAAGTTCTTCTCCAACATTTGGTGTTCTCAATATTTCTCACTTTAGCCAGTCTAGTAGGCATTACATATCTCATAGGGACTTTAATTTTTATTTTATTTTTGAGACAGGGTCTCGCTGTCACCAAGGGTAGAGTGCAGGGGTGAGATCTCAGGTCACTGCAGCCTTCATCTCTCGGTTCAAGTAATCCTCCTGTCTCAGCCTCCCAAGTAGCTGAGACACAGGCATGTGTCACTAAGCTCAGCTAATTTTTAAAAAAAATTTTGTAGAGATGAGGTCTCATTATGTTTCCCAGGTCTCATTATGTTTCCCAGCTCAAATCCCTGAGCTCAAGTAATCCTCTCACCTTGGCCTCCCAAAGTGCTAGGATTACAGGTATGAGCCACTGCACCTGGCCTGATTCTAATTTTACAGGCAAGTTTTATTATTTTTGCTTATCTATATTTTCTATACAGTGTGACATAATGTACAGTACCAACCAATGATTTGTTTATCCAAAAAGTTTGAATCCAAAAAGAAATATTTGGAATTCAGAATTTGGGAGATATTTCTTTTCTGTCATTTTCTTTCTTTCTCTCTCTCTCTTCCCTCCCTCCCTCCCTCATCTTTTTTTTTTTTTTTTAAGACAGAGTTTCGCTCTTGTTGCCCATGCTGGAGTGCAATGGCGCCACCTCGGCTCACCGCAACCTCCACCTCCTGGGTTCAGGCGATTCTCCAACCTAAGCCTCCCGAGTAGCTGGGATTACAGGCATGCACCACCACCCCAGCTAATTTTGTATTTTTAGTAGAGACGAGGTTTCTCCATGTTGGTCAGGCTGGTCTTGAACTCCCAACCTCAGGTGATCCACCCACCTCAGCCTCCCAAAGTGCTAGGATTACAGGCATGAGCCATCGTGCCTGGCCAAGATTTTTCATATATTGTACATCTACCATAATACATTATGTAGTATCTCCAGCAGGGAAACCAAATACCTTGTGATCAAATACACCAATATTCTCGCAGCAAACTTATGAATAGGCACACTATGTAGGTAAGCATATTAAGTTTATAAATATCCTCAGGTTACTTCAGGTCAGGTGTTACTGCCAAATGAGTTTTAGTAACAACCTAATGAAAACTAAGCTCAGTTTTCAAAGTGTTTTGAATTTTGGAATTAATGATAGAGCCAAGACTATGAAGATAAGTAACCCTCATTTGTATCTTCTTACTGTTTATTATAGACTTCCATTATTATTTATTAAATGAATAAATAGTATCATCTCATCCTCTCAGTAAGTCATTTGAGAGCAGAAACTAGGATTTTACTACTTTTAAATTCCTCTATCACCAGGCAAAGAATAAACACATGTGCATACTGATTGACCAAATCCATCTCAAGTGGACTTTCACTTAGAAACCTATTGTGAGTGGAATAAGCTGATGACATTAACTCTCTACCTACTTTCTATCTAAGCACATACTTATACAACACTTACTATGTTTCAGGCACTATCCTAAATACTTCATATATATTAACTCATTAAAGCCTCATAACAACCCTATGTTGATGTGCTATTAACATCTGTTTTATAGATATGGAAACAAAGAGATGGGTTAAATAACCAAGGCCGCACAGTTAATAAATGGTAGACTTGAAATTCTACATTCTCTTTTTTTTTTTTTTTTTTTAGAGACAGGGTCTCTCTCTTTCATCTGCCACCAAGGCTGGAGTGCAGTGGTGCAATTACAGCTCACTCCAAGGCTGGAGAGCAGTGGTGCAACTGAGCCTGACTTCCCAGGCTCAAGTGATCCTCCCACCTCGGCTTCCAGAGTAGCTGAGAAACAGGCGCATGACACCATGTCTGGCTCATTTTTATTATTTTTTATTTTTTTGTAGAGAAAGGGTCTCCCCCTACGTTGCCCAGACTGGTCTTGAACACCTGGGCTCAAGTGATCTTCCCACCTTGGCTTCCCAAAGTGCTGGGATTACAGACATGAGCCACTTCACCAGGCTCTACCTGTATTCTTAACTACTCTATTAATCCTGAAAATACACCGCATACCTACATACAACATGATAAAGAATAAAAACACTAGTATAATGTCCTGCAGGATTCCAGTGCTTTCCATTTTAAATTCTGCCAATCTTCACAAATCCTGTGGAAAACAATTTTACAGAAGAAAAAAAATTACTAAAAATGCCTTAACTCTGACAGTTATATCACAGCTTTGCAGTCTCAGCCTCAAGCACAATAACTGGTACATAGCAAGTGTCCAGTGTTTGCTGAAACATGAAAAAATGGGCTGGGTTTGTTGGCTCATGCCTATAATCCCAGCAATTTAGGAGGCTGAGGTGAGAGAATCACTTGAGTCAAGGAGTTCAAGACCAGCCTTGACAACACAGGGAGACCTTGTCTCTACAAAAAAAGTTAAAAATTAGGCAGGCATGGTGGCACACACCTGTAGTCTCAGCTATTCAGGGGTGCTGAGATGGGAGGATTGCTGGAGCCCCGTCAAGACTGCAGTGAGCCAACAGGAGACCCTGTCTCAAAAAAATAGGAAAAAAAAAAAAAAAAAAAAAAGGCATGAAAAAATGGCTTGGATTTCCAAAACAGATTTATTAACTACCAACGTAATCTTTCTACTGCCATTGGTAGTAGAACAGCTGTTCTGATTTCCTGACTTCAAAGGGAGATCTATTAAACGCCAAAATCTGTACTTTTAACTTAAGGTTTTCCCTACTCCATCCCTTTGTCTCTATCCTATGCTCTAGATTTAGGCCATATAACTTGGATAACTGCAACAGTCAAGCTTTGGTGTTCCTGTCTCTACCCATGTTTCTTGAATTTAACTTCCACAAAGTATCCAGAGCAACTTATGGACAACATGATGATTATGATCACACAACTGTTAAAAACTTTTCCATGGACCCTCATATCATGATAAAGTCCATGTTCATTTACAGAAAATATGGTCTACCCTTGTCCTGGCCCTTATCTGCCAGTCTTTTGCTACTTCTTGACTCAGAACTTAGGCTTCAGGACCTTCACACTGCTTCTACCTCCTCACAAACACCACGATGTCTTTTGCATCAAGACCTTTCTCATGTAGTCGCTTTGTCAGGAGTGTACTGGATAATATATAGACATTACTTAGGATCAGTTTAGGTGTCATCTTTTCTGGAAAGCCTTCCCTGACCACTTTCCCACATTAGTGCTCTTATAAAACCCTATGTCTGGCCAGGTGCCGTGGCTCACGCCTGTTCTCAGCACTTTGGGAGGCGGAGGTGGGCGGATCACTTGAGGTCAGGAGTTCAACACCAGCCTGGCCAACATGGTGAAACCCCGTCTCTACTAAAAATACAAAAATTAACCAGGTGTGGTGGCATGCACCTGTAATCCCAGCTACTCATGAGGCTGAGGGATGAGAATCACTTGAACCCAGGAGGCAGACGTTACAGTGAGCTGAGATAACGCCACTGCACTCCAGCCTGGGCAATAGAGCGAGACTTTGCCACAAAAAACAAACAGGCTGAGCACAGTGGCTCATGCCTATAATCCCAGCACTTTGGGAGGCCGAGGTGGGTGTATCACAGGATCAGAAGATTGAGACCACCCTGGTCAACATGGTGAAACTGTCTGTACTAAAAATACAAAAAAAATTAGCCAGTAATCCCAGCTACTCGGGAGGCTGAGGCAGGGGAATCAAATGAACCCAAGAGGCGGAGGTTGCAGTGAGCAGAGATCGCACCATTGCACTCCAGCCTGGGTGACAGAGTGAGACTCTGTCTCAAAAAAAAAAAAGAACAAAAAAAAAACAAACTTGAGAGAATATGTATCATTTTGTTTTCCTACCTGTAACATATCTGTTAACAATGACTTTCTTTTTTTTTGAAGGAATCTCGCTCTGTCACCCAGGCTGGAGTACAGTGGCACCATCTCAGCTCACTGCAAGCTCCGCCTCCCGGGTTCATGCCATTCTCCTGCCTCAGCCTCCTGAGTAGCTGGGACTACAGGCGCCCGCCACCACGCCCGGCTAATTTTCTGTATTTTTAGTAGAGACAGGGTTTCACCATATTAGCCAGGATGGTCTCGATCTCTTGACCTCGTGATCGCCTGCCTCAGCCTCCCAAAGTGCTGGGATTACAGGTGTGAGCCACCACACCTGGTCTGTAATTAATTTTAACTAATGATTGATGATGATGAGGGGATAATGATTAAGAAAGATGACAGTAAATCAGCTTTGTGAACGTAAGATTAAGCAAAAGTTAGACAAAAGAATTTTCAGTCTTCATCTTCATTATGGTACTTAATCTCTTTTTTTTTTGGAGACAGAGTCTCGCTCTTTGGTCCAGGCTGGAGTGCAGTGGCCAGATCTCAGCTCACTGCAAGCTCCGCCTCCAAGGTTCACGCCATTCTCCTGCCTCAGCCTCCCGAGTAGCTGGGACTACAGGCGCCCGCCACCTCGCCCGGCTAGTTTTTTGTATTTTTTAGTAGAGACGGGGTTTCACCGTGTTAGCCAGGATGGTCTCGATCTCCTGATCTCGTGATCCACCCATCTCGGCCTCCCAAAGTGCTGGGATTACAGGCTTGAGCCACCGCGCCCGGCCCATTATGGTACTTAATCTTAAACTCTGTTTCACGTGTTCAAAGAAAAAGCAATACACTATTTCCCATCTTTCATTTGTATGAAACCTTTAGAGGAAACCACAGCTTTCTGTGCTTTGAATACTGCTTAGTATTATCATAGCCACTTCGATAAAACTTAATTAAATATTCCCACAATATACATAGTTCTACAAAGTTCTATTTTTCCTATTATGACGATAACTAAGTAGGCTCTCCGAAACTGAAGGATAAATTTTTTTTGAGACAGGGTCTCACTCTGTCACCCAGGCTGGAGTGCAGTGGTGCAACCATGTCTCACTTTAGCCTCAACCTCCTAGGCTTGAGTGATCCGCCTGCCTCAGCCTCCTGAATAGCTGGGACTACAGGCATGTGCCACCACATCCAGCTAATTTTTTTTTTTTGGTAGAGACAAAGTCTTACTATGTTGCCCAGGCTTCCCCCTGTCTCAGTCTCAAGTAGTTTTATTTTATTTTATTTTATTTTATTTTATTTTATTTTATTTATTTGAGACAAGGTCTTGTTCTCTTGCCCAGGCTGGAGTGCAGTGGCGCGATCTCAGCCACTGCCACCTCCGCCCCCCAGGTTCAAGTAATTCTCCTGTCTCAACCTCCCTAGTAGTTGGGATTTACAGGCACGCACCACCATGCCCGGCTAATTTTTGTATTTTTAGTAGAGACAGGGTTTCACCATGTTGGCCAGACTGTCTAGAACTCCTGACCTCAGGTGATCCACCTGCCTTGGCCTCCCGAAGTGCTGGGACTACAGGCATGAGCCACCATGCCTGGCCTCAAGTAGTTTCTTAGAGTGTGTAATTGGTTTTTCTATCTGTTTCTCAAAAACAAAACTTATTTATTTATTATTATTATTTTTTTATTTTTGAGACAGTCTCACTCTGTCGCCCAGGCTGGAGTACAATGGTGCAATCATGGCTCACCACAGCCTCGACCTCCTGGACTCAAGTGATCCTCCTACCTCAGTCTCCCAGGTAGTTAGAATTACACACGCCACTATGCTCAGCTAATTTTTTGTATTTTTTTGGCAAACGGGGTGTCACCATGTTGCCCATCCTGGTCTTCAACTTCTGGGCTCAAACAATCTACCTGCCTCAGCCTCCCAGAGTCCTAGGAGCCACCATGCCCAGCCTAAAATTTTATTTTAATAACAAGAGTTCTATGAAAATTCTGGCAGTCTTATTAGGCTAAAAGAACAATCATGTCAGAGGTTCTTTTGTTGCACTGTTTGAAAATGAACATTAAGATAAAGCAGTATTATACATGTGGTACATACCAGTTATCCTCTGTACTTTTCTCTATTTTTAAAAAATTTTAAAGACTTGAATTTCAAACACAAAGATCACCCAGCTTGGTGATCTAATGTCAAAATGCAAGAAGCAAATTATACTTCAAAAAATACTGTTCAGAAAAGTAGATTTGAAGAACTATGCCTTACCATTGTGCACATAAGTGAGTCTCCTTTCTTCTCTGGTTACGATGTTAGATATCCAAATGTCATTGCTATGTATAAAAGCAATCCAGTCTGGATCAGCAGGGCATAATTTTGGATCCATCCGTATGTTGGGACAACTAGTTTCCACTAAATTGGGCCTTAAAGGTTGTTGCTAGAAAAGTAAACAACATTCTAAGGTAAATATCAGGCTGACACATACATGTTCCAGCACGCTTCCTATATGAAGAAGAATATTTCTAGGTAAAATGTCAACAATGAGGCCAGGCGTGGTGGCTCACACCTGTAATCCCAGCACTTTGGGAGGCCAATGCAGGAGGATCACCTGATGTCAGGAGTTCAAGATCAGCCTGACCAACACAGTGAAACTGCATCTCTACCAAAAATACAAAAATTAGCTGGGCGTCGTGGTGGGCACCTATAGTCCCAGCTACTTAGGAGGCTGAGGCAGGAGAATCGCTTGAACCCGGGAGGCAGCTATTGCAGTGAGCCAAGATAGTGCCACTGCACTCCAGCCTGGGTGACAGAGAGACTCAGTCTCAGGGGAAAAAAAAAAAAAGTCAACAATGATCATTGCTTCCCAGAAAAATATACTTTCCATTGCCTTAACTTACCAGAAAGGACTCATTTTTTTACTTTGAATGAAAAAGCTAAGGGTAATAGGAGAGGACATAAAGACAATAAAACAGTACTTCATAAATTTTGTTGCCCCAACACCTCTTAAGAGTATTTACTGTTCATTAAACATTGTTATTGAACACTTATTCATCAAATATTTTATTAAATATTTTAAAATTATTTTTACCAATATAAAATAGTTTGCTGATAAAAATGTAATAGAAGCCAGGATCATCACAATTCTCTCAAGAGTTCCTAAAGCTCATAATGAATTGCCTAGAATAAAACCAAACATAAGCCACTTGAGAGGCTGAGGCAAGAGGATCACTCGAGCCTAAAGTCCAAGACAAGCTGGGGCAATACAGTGGGACCCTCACCTCTAAAAAGAATTTTTTTAAATTAGTCGAGTGTGGCGGCACATATCTATAGCTACCCAGCTACTCAAGGAGGCCGAGGTGGGAGGATTGCTTGAGCCCAGGAGTTTGAGGCTGCAGTGAGCCATGATCTCGCCACTGTACTCCAGCCTGGGTGACAGAGCAAGACTCTCTCCAAAGAAAAAAAAAAAAGTGTGTGTGTATATATATAATTTATTAAGATGAATTAGCTTTCAAGGGAAACAAAAAATTGCCTTGTGATAACGATCTTCCAAAATCTCCCTCAATGCTTACACAGGAAGTGGGAACTAATGCCCTTTACCCTTTTTTTTTTTTTTCTCTCTCTCTCTTTTAGGTAGTCTCGCTGTCACCCAGGATGGAGGGCAGTGGAATGATCTCGGCTCTCTGCAACCTCCATCCAACTCCCGGATTCAAGCAATTCTCGTGCTTCAGCCTCCCGAGTAGCTGGGACAACAGGTACGCCTGGCTAATTTTTGTATTTTTAGTAGAGACAGGGTTTCACCATGTTGGCCAGGCTGGTCTCAAACTCCTGACCTCAAGTGATCCACCCGCCTCAGCCTCCCAAAGTGCTGGGATTACAGGCGTAAGCCACTACCCATGGCCTACTCTATCTTTCTATACAGCAGGTATTTTTACCACTTTAAAATTTGTATCTTTTTTTTTTTTTTGAGACAGGATCTCACTCTGTCATCCACGCTAAAGTGCAGCGGCACAATCTCGGTGCACTACAACCTCTGCCTCCCAGGCTCAAGTGATCCTCCCACCTCAGCTTCCTGAGTAGCTGGGACTACAGGAGCATGCTAGCTTGCCTGGCTAATTTTTGCATTTTTTGTAGAGATGGGGTTTTGCCATGTTTTCCACACTGGTCTGGAACTCCTGGGCTCAAACAATCTGCCCACATCGGCCTCCCAAAGTGCTGGAATCATGGGCGTGAGCCACCGCGTCTGGCCTAAAAATGGCATCTTAATGTAACTAGAAAGATTATTAACTCTTTTGTTTTGAGATAAGGTCTTTGTCTGTCATCTAGGCTGGAGTGCAGTGGCACAATCACAGTTCACTGTAGCTTGACCTCTAGGCTCAAGCGATCCTCCCATCTCAGACTCCTAAGTAGCTGGGATTAAAGGTGTGCACCACCATGCCCAACTAAGTTTTTAAAATTTTTTTGTAGAGACACGGGTCTCTCTCTGTTGCCTGAGCTGGTTAAAGAAAATTAGCTCCTAGGGCCGGGTATAGTGGCTCACGCCTGTAGTCCCAGCACTTTGGGAGGCCGAGACAGGCAGATAACCTAAGGTCGGGAGTTCGAGACCAGCCTGACTAACATGGAGAAACCCCATCACTACTTAAAATACAAAATTAGTCGGGGGCTGTGGTGCATGCCTGTAATCCCACCTACTTGGGAGGATGACGCAGGAGAATCGCTTGAAGCCAGGAGGCAGAGGTTGCGGTGAGCCGAGATGGCACCATTGCACTCCAGCCTGGGCAACAAGAGTGAAACTCTGCCTCAAAAAAAAAAAAAAAAAAATTAGCTCTTAAAATTGGAAACTAATCTCCATGTTTCTTGTTTTCACTGCTATTAAATTTCTTCGTTGGTGGGTAAACTGAAGTTTCTGGTTTGTTTATTAATTACCTTTCTGATTTGGGTGCAAATAACCTTTTGGATCCAAATCAGATTTAACCACTAGCAACTCCAACTTACCGTGAATCCTTGTGGCCCTCCATCTTTTACGTGATAAATTCCACTACCAGCTTGAAACAGAAATGTTCCACTTCCTTGGTGATAATCGTAAGAAGCAATTCCGACTGTTCCAATGCGTTTTCTTTCTCTTAATAGTTCTTCTTCTCGAGAATACATTCCATAGTCCAGTGTTGCCTAATGTGAAAGGAAAGTCACCTATTCCAGTCTTCTGAAAAACCGTCTTTTGCTTTCGGCACTGAAATCCTAGAATCTCCAACATTATTGACTCTACATTTTTTTTTCAGCCTTCTAATTCACCGAGCATGGTCTACATGTTAAGTGACCCCAAAATTTGCTGGCAACTTTAAGCAGATTAACTTTAGGAAATCTGCTGAAAATTTCCTAGTAAAGGGTCTTTAGATGATTACTGTATACATTAGAGAACAAGAATAAAGTCTAATCATGTTGGCATTCAAGACTTTCTACAACTTAACTGTAATTTAGTAGCCAGCACACAGTTAAGAGCACAGACTTCTAAGTCAAGTGGTTTGAATCCAAGCTTTGACCCTTCACTAGAAGTCTAACCTTGAGAAAGTAGCTTAATTTATTCAAAAGTAATTGTCTTCATTTTCAAAATAGTAATAAATCATCTACATCAGCTTTGTGAAGATTTAGATAAAATACGTACAATGTTTAGCACAATGACTGACACAGATTAAGCTCTCAAATGTGTCAGCTGTTATTAATACCCTTCCACTATACTAGCAATACTCCTCTTACTAAAACCTTAGAGGTCAAGCTGGTCACATCACTGATCTAAATAAAACTTAATGAGTGGTTTTCTGTCTCCTGGTCTTTGTCTGTTCTACCCCTCTTCCCTGGACTCTTGGAAGAATGCTTTTCTTTCTACCTATCCCAGTTTACTTATACCCCAAAACCTTGCTTGAATTCTCAGCTAGCAAAGTTTTCCAATTTTCCAATTCACTATTTCACAGTGATTTCTTTTTTTTTTTTTGAGACAAAACTCTCACTCTGTTGCCCGGGCTGGACTGCCGTGGCGTGATCTCAGCTCACTACAACCAGGGATTCTTGTGCCTCAGTCTCCTGAGTAGGTGGGATTACACGCATGTACCACCATGCCCAGCTAATATTTTGTATTTTTAGTAGAAATGGAGTTTCGCCATGTTGGCCTGGCTGGTCTCAAACTCCTGGTCTCAAGTGATCTGTCCACCTTCGCCTCCCAGCGCTAGGAAAGAAGTGATTTGTTTCATTTATGTCCTAAATTATTTATAGGAGTTACTGTCTGTTACTTATTTAACAACGGTATTGTTTTTCGCTTTTTCAGGATATTTGCTAAGTAAATGGAAAACAAAAAAACTTCAGAGCAGAATCTCTGTGGTTTTCTTTTCCTACTTAAAACATATTTGTTAAAATGTCTCTCAAAGAAAGTTTGTGGCTGGGCGTGGTGGCTCGTGCCTGTAATCCTAGTACCTTGGGAGGTCGAGGCAGGTGGATCACTCACGGTCAGGAGTTCAAGTCCAGCCTGACCAACCCAGTGAAACCCCACCTCTACTAAAAATACAAAAATCAGCCGAGCATGGTGGTGCGCATCTGTAGTCCCGGCTACTAGGGAGGCTGAGGCAGGAGAATTGCCTGAACCTGGGAGGCGGAGGTTGCAGTGAGCCAAGATCATGCCACCTCACTCCAGCCTGGGTGACAGAGCAAGAATCTGTCTCAAAAAAAAAAAAAGAATGAAAATTATACTTTAAATGTTATTTAAAAAAAATACGCTGACCTAATAGTAGTGGGTTATCAGAACCTATTAACATTAGTGTCACTAAAGTTGGTATACAACCCCTAACTGCTAAATTTGACTGACATTAAAATAAAAAAAGAAAACAAAAATACTTAGTAGTAAATTTAACCAAAGAAGAACAAGATGTGTATAAGGGAAACTGTGAAACACTGTTCAAAGAAAGTAAAGATCTAAATAAATAGAAAGACATCACATATGCATGGATTGGAATACAGTGTAAATGCCTATCAAAATTCCAAAAGCCTTTTTTCCAGATATAGACAAGCTGACCCTAATAATATTCACATAGAATTGCATGAGACACAGAATACTCAAAGCAATCTTGAAACACAATGAAGTTTTTTTTTTGTTTTGTTTTGTTTTGTTTTTTTTGAGACGGAGCCTTGCTCTGTTGCCCAAGCTGGAGTGCAATGGTGTGATCTCGGCTTACCGCAACCTCTGCCTCCCGGGTTCAAGAGATTCTTCTGTGTCAGCCTTCCGAGTATCTGGGATTACAGGCATGCGCCACCATGCCCAGCTAATTTTGTATTTTTATTAGAGAGGGGGTTTCTCCATGTTGATGAGGCTGGTCTCGAGCTCCTGATCTCAGGTGATCCACCCGCCTCAGCCTCCCAAAGTGCTGGGATTACAGGCGTGAGCCACCGTGCCCAGCCTGAAGTATTTCTTCATTTATTATTGATTACTTTTTTTTTTTTTTTTTGAGACAGTCTCTCCCTCGGTCACCCTAGCTGGAGTGCAGCGGTGCCATCTCAGCTCACTGCAACCCCTGCCTCCTTGGCTCACGTGATTCTCCTGCCTCAGCCTCACGAGTAGCTGGGACTACAGGCGTCCATCCCACCACACCTGGCTAATTTTCATTTATTATTATTTTTTGAGATGGAGTCTTGCTCTGTCGCTCAGGGTGGAGTGCAATGACACAATTTAAGCTCACTGCAACCTCTGCCTCCCGGGTTCAACCGATTCTCTCACATCAGCCTCCCGAGTAGCTAGGATTACAGGCACCTGCCAACATGCCTGACTTTTAGAAAATATTTTTAGTAGAGATGGGGTTTTACCATATTGGCTGGGGTGGTCTTGAACTCCTGACTTCAGGTGATCCACCCGCCTCGGCCTCCCAAAGTGCTGAGATTATAGGCATGAGTGACTGCACCCAGCCTGTTCTATATTTTTTTAGTAGAGATGGGGTTTCACCATGTTGGTCAGCCTGGTCTTGAACTCCTGGCCTCAAGTGATCCACCCTCCTTGGCTTCCCAAAGTACTGTGATTACAGGCATCAGCCACTGTGCCTGGGCCGTTTTAAAAAAAATTGTGGGCCAGGCGCAGTGGCTCACGCCTATAATCCCAGCACTCTGGGAGGCCGAAGTGGGAGGATCACCTGAGGTCAGAAGTTTGAGACCAGCCAGACCAACATGGAGAAACCCCTTCTCTACTAAAAAATACAAAATTAGCCGGGTATGGTGGCGCATGCCTGTAATTCCAGCTACTTGTGAGGCTGCGGCAGGAGAATAGCTTGAACCCGGGAGGCAGAGGTTGCAGTGAGCCGAGATTGTGCCATTGCACTCAGGCCTGGGCGACAAGAGTGAAACTCCATTTAAAAAAAAAAAAAAAAGGCTGGGCATGGTAGCTCACGCCTGTAATCCCAGCACTTTGGGAGGCCGAGACGGGTGGATCACGAGGTCAGGAGATCGAGACCATCCTGGCTAACACGGTGAAACCCTGTCTCTACTAAAAATACAGAAAATTAGCCGGGCGTGGTGGCGGGCGCCTGTAGTCCCAGCTACTCAGGAGGCTGAGGCAGGAGAATGGCATGAACCTGGGAGGTGGAGCTTGCAGTGAGCTGAGATCGTGCCACTGCACTCTAGTCTGGGAGACACAGCGAGACTCCGTCTCAAAAAAAAAAAAAAAAAAAAAAAAATTGCAGTAGGGCCAGGCGCGGTGGCTCATGCTTGTAACCCCAGCACTTTGGGAGGCAAGGTAGGCGGACTACAAGGTCAAGAGATCGAGACCATCCTGGCCAACACGGTGAAACCCTGTCTCTACTAAAAATACAAAAATTAGCTAGGAGTGATGGCGCACGCTGTAGTCCCAGCTACTCAGGAGGCTGAGGCAGGAGAATCAATTGCTTGAACCTGGGAGGCAGAGGTTGCGGTGAGCTGAGATTGTGCCACTGCACTCTAGCTTGAGCTCAGGAAGTTAAGGCTGCGGTGAGCTGTGATCACACACCACTGGACTCCAATTTGGGTGAGAGTGAAATGTTGTCTCAATTTTTTAAAAAAATTGGTATCCTGGCCGGGCGCGGTGGCTCAAGCCTGTAATCCCAGCACTTTGGGAGGCCGAGACGGGCGGATCATGAGGTCAGGAGATCGAGACCATCCTGGCTAACACGGTGAAACCCCGTCTCTACTAAAAATACAAGAAAATTAGCCGGGCGAGGTGGCGGGCGCCTGTAGTCCCAGCTACTCGGGAGGCTGAGGCAGGAGAATGGCGTGAACCCAGGGGAGCGGAGCTTGCAGTAAGCCGAGATCGCGCCACTGCACTCCAGCCTGGGGCACAGAGCAAGATTCCGCGTCAAAAAAAAAAAAAAAAAAAAAAAAAAAAAAATTGGTATCCTTTAGAGATACATACTGATGTATTTCAGGAATGACATATCTGGTATCTTCTTTAATATCGTCTGAGCAGGGCCAGGCGCGGTGGCTCACACCTGTAATCCCAGCACTTTGGGAGGCCAAGGCAGGCAGATCACGAGGTCAGGAGACTGAGACCATCCTGGCTAACACAGTGAAACCCCGTCTCTACCAAAAATACAAAAAATTAGCTGGGCACGGTGGCAGGCGCCTGTAGTCCCAGCTACTAGTTAGGCTGAAGCAGGAGAATGGTGTGAACCCAGAAGGCAGAGCTTGCAGTAAGCAGCGATGGCACCACTGCACTCCAGCCTGGGCAACAGTGAGACTCTGTCTCAAAACAAACAAAGAAAAAATCTGAGCAGTAGGGGTGGGGGGTTGTGAGGGGAAGTTAGTAGGGCTACAATCAACGCTGATGTCTAAGATTTAATCCTTGTTGAAAATATTTCACATTATTCTACTTTTGCATGCTTTAAAAATTTCCATTATAAAAGTTTAAAAAACTTTTGCCAATTTTTCTATGAGAAAATTATCATTATTTTAGTTAAAGACACTGGTCTTAGAATAAGAAATTTTTTCTGTTTTAAAGAAAAGTCACATGCCTATGTAAAGGGCAAATGTTCATAATAAACAGTTGCAGTGAAAACGGTTAGTTGTGGCCAGGTGCAGTGGCTCACACCTGTAATCCCAGTACTTTGGGAAGCTGAGGCGGTGGATCACTTGAGGCCAAGAGTTCGAAACCAGCCTGGGCGACATGGTGAAACCCTGTCTCTACTGAAAATACAAAAATTAGCCAGGCAAGGTGGTGTGCACCTATAATTCCACCTACTTGGGAGGCTGAGGCAGGAGAATCACTTGAACCTGGGAGGCAGAGGTTACAGTGAGCTGAGATGGCGCCACTGCACTCCAGCCTGGGTTACAGAGTGAGACTGTGTCTCAAAAAAAAAAAAAAAAAAAAAAAAAAAAAGAGATTAGTTGTTATGTTTTTTTGTTTTAAATTTCTATGAGAAACAGCACATTCGTGTTATTCAATTAACAAATACTTGGCCCAGGCCAGGTGCGGTGGCTCACGACTATAATCCCAGCACTTCAGGAGGCCAAGGTGGGTGGATCACAAGGTCAGGAGATTGAGACCATCCTGGCTAACACGGTGAAACCCCAGTTCTACTAAAAATACAAAATTAGCTGCGCACGGAGGCGCACGCCTGTAATCCCAGCTACTTGGGAGTCTGAGGCAGGAGAATTGCTTGAACTCAGGACGTGGAGGTTGCAGTGAGCTGAGATTATGTCATTGAACTCCAGCCTGGGCAACAAGAGCAAAACTCCATCTCAAAAAAAAAAAATGATAATAATAAATGAATAAATACTCACTGTAAAAAGAGTAATAAGAACCAAAGAAGCAAACGATTGTACTAAAACATTATCTTTGGGGTATTTTCAACAATGTACTTTCTTATCTAAAGATAAAATCAGCCAGGTGAAGTGGCTCACTCCTGTAATTCCAGCACTGTGGAAAGCTGAGGCAGGCAGATTGCTTGAACCCAGGAGTTTGAGACCAGCCTGGACAACATAGCAAGACCCCCCATCTTATTAAACATATATAAAATAGTTTTTAAAACTATTTATATTTATATAAAATAGTTTTTAAAAACAAAAAATAAAGATAAAATATTGGGGGAAATAAAACCCCAACCTTTGATTTTACATAAATGGAATTATACTATTTAGAAGGTAAAACTGAACTTTGTACCTTTATTTTAGTGCTGTTACTGAGCTTTAAAACTACAAAATCAATTACAATATATAAATAAGCCTTTCTGGAAATAATTATCAGTTCTTTTCTGTGAACAGCTCCTTTAAAAAATGTGAGAACAACATAAGTACAAAGTTTATGAAAGGGAAATGCAGTTAAACAGGGAGAAAGCAGTTTAAAAAACTGAATTTTATTATCTCTTAGTTTCATATATCAAGAATTAAATGGAATTTCAGGGTCACACATACAAAAACATAAAAAGTTTTAACTTTTTTTATTTACATCTACTTTAAATATAAAATCCCAACTTTTAAATAAATGCAGTATCTGAACACATACACCAAATCATAGGAATAACAACATTTAATCCTACCTGAAAAAGATCCAAAAGAGGCTTCCAAGAGAGCATTAAGACTGCTGCTCTATTGATAGTTTTGGGAATTTCAGAATAAAACAGTGTATTTTCTCTGTTCTCACCAGACATGGCTATAGGAGAAAGCAATCATTTATTATTATTTTTTCAAATAGCATTCTTACGACAGTCACAGTTGCAAGTATATAATGCCTTCTATACACTGCAATATTTTGCACTCTATGGGATTTATAATGAATGTTAACAAGTAGAAGGTGCTTATGCCATACACCATAAAAATTTTCAATAAAACCAAGGCTAGCCTGGCCCAGTACACATGCCTATAATCCCAGCTACTTGGGAGGCTAAGGTGTGAGGATCACTTGAACCCAGGAATTCAGGACAAGCCTAGGCAACATAGCAAGATCCCATCTTAAAACAACAACAACAACAACAAAAAGAAACCTGAGACTTTAAAGAAAAATGCTCAGGTTTCATTCTGGTAATCAGATCTTAGTCCCTCTCAAAATAAACATAAAAGTATGTAAGTTACTGTGTAAAGAAAAGTTAAGTACCATTTTCAGAATTTTTTAAAAATTGTGAGTCCTTTACCAGTTGGCAACAGGCTCATGAGATTCCAATGTAACAACTTCAGATTACTGTTTCTTCCGTTTCTGAAACATTTAAAGTGCTTACTTGGAAACACATAGATCTAACTGAATTCTAGTTTTTATTCATTATAAAAGTTCTGTAGGCTAGGCGTGGTGGCTCATGCCTATAATCCCAGCACTTTGGGATACCAAGGCAGGCAGATCATTTGAAATCAGAAGTTCGAGACCAGGCTGGCCAACATGGTGAAAC
This sequence comes from Macaca nemestrina, assembly GCF_043159975.1. NCBI lineage: Eukaryota > Metazoa > Chordata > Mammalia > Primates > Cercopithecidae > Macaca > Macaca nemestrina. The sequence continues at coordinate 136,507,112 of NC_092131.1, read as the reverse complement.
CCTGTCTCTACGAAAAAGACAAAAAAATTAGTTGGGTGTGGTGGCATGTTCCCGTAATCCCAGTTACTTAGGTGGCCGAGGCAGAAGAATTGCTTGAACCCAGGAGACAGAGATTGCAATAAGCCGAGATCACACCACTGCACTCCGGCCTGGGCAACAGAGCAAGACTCCATCTCAAAAAAAAAAAAAAAAAAAAAAAGTTCTGTAACAATAATCGTTAATAAGACCTTTAGGGTTTCCAATAAAATTATATTAATATTAAAACAACACAGAATCCGGCATCTGATCTGCTGAAAATCTCTTTGTCCTTTATTGGGGAAGGGCGAATGAAAAAGGTCTAAATTAAGCAGAAGTCAAATCAATTCTGTGAAATCATGTGATAACTAGATGGGAAGATAACAGCAGCGTAAAGTGAGTTACATATAAAAGTTACATATAAAAGACTGACAGAAACACTATGGTTATGAAGATGTGAATCAAAGAAAACATAAACAAGGTAAAACAAAGCCTTTCTACTCTAAAAAGGTATTACTGGCCAGGCGTGGTGGCTAATGCCTGTAATCCCAGCACTTTGGGAGGCTGAGGTGGGTGGATCACCTGAAGTTGGGAGCTTGACACCAGCCTGACCAACACGGAGAAACCCTGTCTCTACTAAAAATACAAAATTAGCCAGGCGTGGTGGCACATGCCTGTAATCCCAGCTACTCGGGCGACTGAGGCAGGAGAATCACTTGAACGCGGGAGGCAGAGGTTGCAGTAAGCCGAGATCACTCCACTGCACTCTAGCCTGGGTAACAAGGGCAAAACTCCATCTCAAAAAAAAAAAAAAGGTATTGCTTCCAAAAAGCTGAAGGAGTGAAGGAAGGAAAAAATAAATCACACAGAAATAACAAGAAATCTCCTGGGTGAAAGAGACCCTTGACCTGTGTTTCTGAATTATTAATGCCAGCAGAAGGTAGTCTAGGGAAAGGTGTGGTTAACTTCCATGCTAACCCTCATGAGGATGAGCCTCCAAATAACCACATATTTTTTTTATCCTCTTATTTTTCTAATTAGTTTACATTGCCTTTGGAGTAAAAAGTTATATATCCACTGACATTTACTTCAGCACTCAATTTTGTGTAAAATCTACTTTGTAGATTCCCAAGTTGCTCTGTTATAGAATTCTTAAGACTGTGGTCACCCATCAACACCATTCACAATTTTACAAAATGTGATCATATCCTCCTTAACCATTCTCTTTCTAAGAGCCTTCGGTCTTAAAATATTAAAAGAAAAATTGGTTTTCTTCTCTCCTCAATAACAGCCATTCCCCACAATCATTTCATTTGCCCCTCCCTATATGCTCCTAGTTCCAACTAGGAGCTTTATCCATCACCAGTAAAAATTTCCCCAGAACATTCTAAATTCTGACATAAGCACAAAATGGGCTTTTCTCATGCTTTCCTAATGGTATTTATCGGTCTTTAGAGCTACAGCAGTCAATTTGGTCCCATGTCTTCAGGCAACAGTATCAATGAGTCCTGTTTCTCTTTAGGATAGCATGACAAAGAACAAGAGGCAAAATTAAGCATGCGATAAAGTAAAATGCTAATGTAACAAAATGCTTGTTACTAAATAATAGAGCTTCTTCTAAGCATACCACATTTGGAATAAGGGCTCTCAAAAACGTATAATTTCTTATAAAAGATTTCTGGCCAGGTGTGGTGGCTCATGTCTGCAATGCCAGCACTCTGGGAGGCTGAGGTGGGCAGATAGCTTAGGAGTTGGAGACAAGCCTGAGCAACATGGTGAAACCCCATCTCTACCAAAAATACAAAAATTAGCTGGGCATAGTGGTGTGTGCCTATAGTCCCAACTACTTGGGAGGCTGAGATGGGAGGATGGCTTAAGCCTGGGAGGTGGAGGTTGCAGTTAGCCAGATCACACCACTGCACTCCAGCCTAGGCAACAGAGTGAGACCCCATTTCAAAAAAGGAAAAAAAAAAAAAAGGCCAGGTTTGGTGGCTCACGCCTGTAATCCCGGCTGAGGCAGGTAGATTGCCTGAGTTCAGGAGTTCCAGATCAGCCTGAACAATATGGCAAAACCCCTGCCTCTATGAAAAAAAAAACAAAACATAAATTAGCTGGGCATGGTGGCACACGCCTGTAGGTCCAGCTACTTGGGAGATTGAGGCGGGAGGATCACTTCAGCCTGGGAGGTCAAGGGTGCAGTGAGCCAAGATCATGCCACTGCACTCCAGTCTAGATGACAGAGACCCTGTCTCAAAAAATAATAATAATTAATAAATAATTTAAAAATAAACAAACGTGGGACAATTCTACAAAGGATTAATTCACTTATTATATAAAAGGCTTCAAATCATTAAGAAAAAGAAACCCTCTTCAGGGGTTGGGTGGAAAAAGAAAAGAACTTTAAAAAAGAAAAAAGAAACCCAACCCAATTAAAAACCAAATATTATAGACTGTGACTGCACAGAAAAGAAATACAAATGGCTTTTTTTTTTTCTTTACTTGAAATGAAGTCTCTCGCTGTGTTGTCCAGGCTGGAGGGCAGTGGCACCATCTCAGCTCACTGCAACCTCCACCTCCCAGGTTCAAGCAATTCTCCTGCCTCAGCCTCCCAAGTAGCTGAGATTACAAGTGTGTGCTACTACACCTGGCTAATTTTTGCATTTTTAGTAGAGACGCGGTTTCACCATGTTGGCCAGGCTGGTCTCAAACTCCTGACCTCAAGTGATCTGCCAGCCTCAGCCTCCCAAAGTGCTGGGAATACAGGCATGAGCCACTGTGCCCAGCCACAAATGGCTTTTTAAGCATGTGAAACGATGCTCAACCTCACACATAAGAGAAATAAAATAAAAACAATGAGAAACTGCCGTTCACTAATCAGACTGGGAAAGTTAAAAAAGTTTAATTACTCACTATTGGTGTATGCATGGAGAAATAGATAATCTGAGATAATGTTCATGGCAGTATAAACTCTTTGGAAGGGGAGCTCAGTAATATCAATCAAAACTCAAAATATATATACCCTTTTTCCCAGCAATTCCACTCTTAGGAATTAGTTCTACAGGTATATTCACGCATGTGCAAAATGATCTAATATAGTGACATTCACTTCCTCTTCTTTTGTAACAGCAGATCAGAAAAACCGAAATGCCATTACTGGAGGTCTGGTTAAGTAAACTATGGCACAATTATATAATGGAATATTCTGAGTTGTTAAAAAAGAATGAATCCCAGCCTGAGCAACATGGCAAAACTCTGTCTCTACAAAAAAATTCAATAAAGTAGCTGGTTATGGCGGCACGTGAACATTATTAGAGGTCTGGTTAAGTAAAATATGGCACAATTATATAATGGAATATTCTGAAGTTATTAAAAAAAAAAAATGAATCCCAGCTTGAGCAACATGGCAAAACTCCATCTCTATAAAAAAAAAAAAAATACAAAAAATTAGCTGGCCGTGGTGGCATGCACCTGTAGTCCCAGCTACCAGGGAGGCTGGGGTGGAAGGATTGTTTGAGCCTGGGAGGTCAAGGCTGCAGTGAGCCATTAGTGTGCCACTGCACTCCAACCTGGGTGACAGAGTGAGACCCTGTCTCAAAAAAAAAAAAAATCTAAAATTATCACATGAATTCATGCAGACATCTTTAATATCTCTATACACATATACATACACACACACTGCACACGCACACAAATAAATAAAACACATATATGCACACATTCATATAAACGAATAAAACTTATACTGGAAAAATTCTGGAGGAAGGGAAGGAACCTATCTTTAAAATTTTAACCAACAAGATAGTAAATCAGTAGATTAACATATTTAATTTAGGTAGACATTAAATCTGGAGTGACTGGACTTGGGAAGAAGAGACCAAAAACAACCTTGGATTAAAAAAACAAAAGCAGCAGCTGTTGAGTGGGAACAAACTAATGGTTTTATTGTTTGTTTTCCTAATCAGACCATCTAAAGAAAAGCATTTCAAGCTAGCTTTAGGAAGAAGCAATTTCTAGCATCTTTGATTTTGAAAAATGATCATGATCAATTCATGGTTTGTTACCTACAAGTAAAAATAAAGTTAATGCAATACAACAAAATCGAATTCTTCAAATTAAAAGGTTTTTTCCTTTAATGGAACCAAAAGTCGCGAATTTATTTATTCATCAAACTTTGAGTGTCAATTATATCTAGAGTTAAGTTTGACTTAAGAGATCATTTTCTCTCAGAAACTATGACTTTGTACTCACCAAGGTAATAGATTCTGTCTGAATGAGGCCCATCTGGATCATTCCTCTTCACAAACATGAAATCATGTGGTGCCTTAGCCATCATGTAGCCATGATATTTTCTGGTATCAGCAAGCAGCTTTTTAAGCTGACTCCAGGAATACCGCTCAACATAAAACGGCTCCAATTTAGGCCGATCCTGTGATTCAATATTCTCCTCACAGTCTGCAGTTTCAAATATCTCAACACCCAGCTGTTCTGTTTCCATTGCTGCTGCCATGTTGCATTTTCCTAGAAAAACAAGGCACATGAAGCTGTTCACAGGTCTGTCTTCTATTATCAGAATGATTCTCTGATAGGTTCAAAAAAAAAAGCGGGGGGAGTGGGGAGGGCAAGAAAAAAATTCTTTTTAGCACAGCTGCAATGAAACCTAGTAAGAAAAGCAATAGCTCTCCCTTCCGTGTTCAGTTTAAAAATGAAATTTAAAAAAAAATTGAGGTCAGGTCTACTTCGCAGTGCCTATAAATCCCTTTGGTAACTTTTATAAAAGGCTCTCCTTAGGTATTTCTTGCCAAAACTCCCTTTTCTTTCCCACATTGGAAGGAAACAGGCCATTTGCCAGTTGGCTGCTATGCTCCACCCAAGAGCATGTCAATAGCGAAGCTAACTCTGCCAAGGAAGCTAAGTGTTTTGCATTTTAAAAAGTAACACATTTGGTAAGTGTGGATTTTTTTCAGCTAACAGAAATAACCACAACTAATGAGAACGGTAATAAAAATGTCAAAAATAACATGCATGTAATAACCTTCCTAGGATACTTCTCCAAGATAATATATTGTTTCCTTTTAAACAGAAAGCCAAACAAAACACTTGACTGGCTGATACATTTTCGAGTCTTCTGCTCTTGCCTATACATCACTATCATCTTCATTTGTGGTGACTCTATTTTCTTTTTTTTTTTTTTTTTGAGACGCAGTCTTGCTCTCTTATCCAGACTGGAGTGCAGTGGGACCATCTTGGCTCATTGCAAGCTCCACCTCCCAGGTTCATGCCATTCTCCTGCCTCAGCCTCCCGAGTAGCTGGGACTACAGGTGCCTGCCGCCACGCTCGGCCACTTTTTTGTATTTTTAGTAGAGATGGGGTTTCACTGTGTTAGCCAGGATGGTCTCAATCTCCTGACCTCATGATCCGCCCACCTCAGCCTCCCAAAGTGCTGGGATTACAGGCATGAGCCACCGCGCTCAGCCTGGTGACTCTATATTTTAAGGACACTTATATGACTATTCTTACCAATCATACAACATATACTGATTAAATGGCAGAAAAAAAGATACTATCTTAAAGTGGCTTTAATTAGCTGAAGTTGTTGATACAGAAAGCATTTAATATTTGTACCAACAGTATTTTGATAAAAGCATAAACTGAGGTTTACCAGTTCAACCCCTACTGTTTGTTAATATTTCATCTGCTAATAATGTTTATTCTCATTTCACAAATCCAGAAGTTGCATTTCTCCTTTATCTTTTCCAACATTTAACATGAGCGAAGTATCAAATAACAAAAAGTGTTATCATAAACCAGTGGGTATTCTAACATATATTATTTATGACATTGCCAAAAAGAAGGAACATAAAAATTCTGGGCAATCTGCTCTTTTTGAACTAATAACTGTCAAAGACATGTGGACTTGGGAGATAAACTAAATTGCATTTATGTAACCAAACTTAACATATCAACTACTTCTACAATAATAAATACAAGGCTGTACATTTAATATATCTTTCTTAAAGCCCAAATTTGAAGGTTAACATCAATTCATAGTAACTATCACAGACTAAAAGTTATTAGCAGGTATGGATTGTGAATTAGTCCATTAAGCACACATTAGTGGCATGCCAAATAACTGAATGAGCTATGTGTGCAGCTTATTTTGTCTTTTTTCATGCTGCAATTACCTATGTTACCATTTTCAATATAACAGTAATGAAGTGGCCAGAAAACCTATTAGACAGTTACATCAGGTATGCCTGTAATATTGTAACAAGTGAGCATTCACTTTCAATGACTAAAATCCAAAGCAGCTTGGCAGGGAATTAAAGTCATTTAGCTCAGTGAGTATCCAGCACACTGATATTTACTGACACTATAAGACTGTGGTGGTTATATTCTATCATATGTTGTTTACTTGCCCTACTAAAAGCTAGCTAGTGGAGGCCTACTTTCTACCAAATGTCAATGGACCCAGTTTTTTCTTTTTTTTTTTTGAGGCAGTCTTGCTCTGTCACCCAGGCTAGAGGGCAGTGGCACAATCTCAGCTCACTGCAACTCCGCCTCCTGGGTTCAAGCAACTCTCCTGCCTCAGCCTCCACAATAGTTGGGATTACAGGCGCCCGCCACCACGCCCAGCTAATTTTTCTATTTTTTAGTAGAGACGGGGTTTCACCATCTTCACCAAGCTGGTTTTGAACTCCTGACCTCATGATCCACCCACCTTGGCCTCCCAAAGGGCTGGGATTACAGGCGTGAGCCACCGTGCCCGGCCAGTGGACCCAGTTTTATATCTAATGGACTGAGGGACAAATGAGAAAAGAAACTATACAAATTGGGCTCATTTTTCTCAACTTCTCTTGTGTTATGTTTGGAAGTTCATCTCCAAACCAGTGCTTGCAAGAATAGGGCTGGTGAACAGAACAGGGAAGCTCAACAGAAAGACCTCCTCCGAAGCCTTATTGTCCAGTTTATTTTTTTTAGACAAGTCTCACTGTTGCCCAAGCTGCAGTGCAGTGGTACAACCTTGAACTCCTGGAGTCAGAGGATCCTCACGCCTCAGCCTCCTGAGTAGCTAAGACCAGAGGAATGCATCACCATGCCTGGCTAATTTTTTAAAACTTTTTTGTAAAGCCGGGCGCGGTGGCTCACGCCTGTAATCCCAGCACTTTGGGAGGCCGAGGCGGGCGGATCACAAGGTCAGGAGATCGAGACCACGGTGAAACCCCGTCTCTACTAAAAATACAAAAAATTAGCCGGGCGCAGTGGCGGGCGCCTGTAGTCCCAGCTACTCGGGAGGCTGGGGCAGGAGAATGGCGTGAACCCAGGAGGTGGAGCTTGCAGTGAGCCAGGATCGCGCCACTGCACTCCAGCTTGGGCGACAGAGCAAGACTCCGTCTCAAAAAAAAAAAAAAAAAAAAAAATTTTTGGAGAGATAGGGGTCTCACTATGTTGTCCAGGCTGGTCTTGAACTCCTGGCCTCAAGCAATCTTCCTGCCTTGGCCCAAAGTGCAGGATTATAGGCGTGAGTCACCAAGCCTGGCCATGCCCAGCTTCTTATCATTCGCGTCACATCTTTTCTATGTAAAAGGTACATTAGCTTACATTTAATTATCTGGTATTCCTGAATTGTACTAAGCCCTGGACACTCGATGCATATACATGCATACGTGTGTGTACATGTACAAACACTGTACAGTCCAAATGACAGTCTGCTATTCTGTATGTTCACAGCAAATGTACATCCTGCATTTCTAAAATATATCTGATATTATATAATATTGGTAATCTGTGCAGATGTTTGGTAAATGACTTAGTTCCAGATTATATACAAATACATTCTCAAAGTAGGTGATCTGAATTTTCTAATGTCAAAAACAGGAAAATAGGGTCAGTGTACCTTCTCAGCACAGTGCATATATCTCACTGTCCCACCTACCTCGTCACTTAAGTAGTTTCCCTGGTGCCTACCTGATTTTATTTTCATCTGCTCAGATCTCTTCCACACTCAAAGAGATCTTTTTCAAGTGACTCAACTTCAAGCATAGACTCCCTCTGCTCATCCTGCTCTTCTCACAGGAATCTTTCCTTTTCTCACCATCCAAGCCTGCTCACCAGGATAATGAAATAAGATAATAAGACTCTGATCATTAAGATGGACCATATGTGGTCAAAAAGAGAAGCCCCAAAACAATAGTTAAAACTGATACCGAACTACCACTTTTTGGGACAATATATAATGCCTAGATTATTTTGTATCTGCATTTTATGTTATCAAAATCCAAGAATTATTTTATTTCAAAGATGTGTAGCCCAATATAGTCAAAAGAATATCCTAACATAGTAAATGTTGGTGTCCAGACATACATTAAAAGGAAAATCATGGAAAGGCTTTTTAAAAAGTTACAAAAGGCATACAGATGTGAAGTTACTCAGTGACTATTGCAAATCATCAAAAACGGCAGATGATTAATAAAATTTATTTTTATGTGCCTATTCCTGTTCCTGTTTTACATAATAATGTCATATCAAGCTGGATGGAGAGAGAATCAACTCAGGAGGATAGCCAATAAGAGTTACAGGCCATTTTTGCAGAAAAGGAATTAACTTGAATTTAATAACTTAAGATATTTCACGAGATAATTTCCTATTCATCTTAAGTGCATTCCATTTTTGCTTTTTTTCTTGCTGCATTACTCTGAGAATAATTTAAATAGGTAACTTTTCTGGAAAAAGCAGCATTAAACTTGTTGAAATTCTGGCTTAGGAAAAAAAAAAAAAAAAGGAAGGTCTGCTATTACATCTGTTACTCTATCAGTTTGAATTTTGGGCTCCCACAGCCCAAGGAGGTGATGAAGGGATGGGGTGGGAAAAGCTAAGTGGCAAGTGTAGGAAAAACAGCAAGGTTATGCCAGCACAGCAACAATGGACTAAAATGTCAACACACACCACAGCACTAAGTCCCTCACTCAGAAATAGAGCATGCTGACTCAGAAAATACCTTTAGGACTCTTGAGTTTGGATCCACTCAAGTGAAATTCCTTAATTTTTAACTCGAGGGCCAAACAGCCGTCCACTTAAACACGTAAAGCCTCACTGAAGCCTAGCTAATCTCTCTTTGGGGGTCCACACCTAGTTGAGAGGTTCATTAGCACAGAGGGAGCAAAGATCTTGAAAAACTATGACTGAGGAAGAAGAGGAGAAGCATAGCAGAGAATATGAGAAGGAAGATGGGAGGGATGCCAAGTCTTAGGAAGAAAATGTGTGAGAAGAGAGGTGTGGCAGGAAAGTGTCCTGTTGCAAGTGGGTGGAACAGAATGGGCGGGGGCAGTGAGCAGGGAGGGAATCGATCTAGCATGAGGCAGGTGAGAAAAAATGACCACCAGCTGGGAAACCAGAAAATCTGAATGGGAAACCAGAAAATCTGAGTCCAGAGCCCATCTGCCAAGTTGGACTTAAGGAAAACCCCTTGGCCTCTGTGGGCTTCCGTTTCCTTATCTGTAAGCGCTGACAATACCCGGCCTCCCAACCCCAGCGAGACTCAATTAAGATAACGGACGTGGAAGTCAAGAGGCCAGCGCCCAGAGCTCAGGGGGCGCCCAGTGAACGGTGGTTGACTCGGAATCTCAGAGCCTCGGCTTCCTCTTCCGGCAAGTAGGGGGGGCCAGCCACCGGCTCTGCCCTGGACAGGGCGGCGCGTCGGGTAAACCGCAAAGCGCGCTGACCCTGAGAACGCGCCGAGCAGTCCCTCCGTGAGGGGGAGAGGGCCTGGTGAGCCGTCGCTCAAGCCTCGCAGACGCAGGGGAAGGAGAGGGGGGCGGATACTGCACCTTCCCCCCCGGCCCCGCCCGGACCGTCCCGACGTGCGCTATGGAGCGGGCCTGCGCCGCTTCATGCTGCGGCGCCTCCACTCCAGTCCTGGTTGCAGTGGCTTCCTCAGCGGCGGCGCAGGTGACAACACAGGCGGCGAACGCGGCACTCAGAAGCAGCGGCGGCAGCAGCAGCGGCCTTGCCCTCAGAGACTTTAGCACTTCCGGTTCTTCGCCATCCGCTCTCCGACTGGCGAAGGCGCAGCCGGGCCAAGAAGGGCGCCGCTGTCTGCTGGGTGGGGTCCAACACCACAGCGCAGTCTAGTGGCTGGAGGAGCCAAGGAGGCGCGGGGTGGAGGCTGGGCCGAGCAGGGGATAGAGATGAAATCCAGAAAGGAACAGCGACTTGCTGAAAGTCACAGGGCAGATTGTGGCGCATCTGTAGTCAATAAATATATATTGAGTGCATGCTCAAAATAGACAACATTCCTGTCCATGTGCCAGGCAGAGAGAGCCTTAGACGCTGGGAGCAAACCGGGGTAAATCCCTGCCCTTTCAACGAGATGATATTAAGAGGAAAGGGACTAGGGCCTTGGAGATCTAAGCGCCTCATTGTTGTGGTGGAAAGAAATCTGAACCTGGAGTCCGAAACTTGGCTCTAATATTAGCTAGTGATCTTTTAGCAGGTCACTCAATCTAGTTGAGCCATAATTCCTTTACCTCTAAAAGGAATATAATACATTTCACTTAATTGCAATTAAAGAAAACCGGCTGGGCGTGGAGGCTCACTCCTGTAATCCCACACTTTGGGAGGCCGAGGCAGGCGGATCACTCGAGGTCAGGAGTTCGAGACCAGCCTGGCCAACATGGGGGAACCACATCTCTGCAAAAAATTCAAAACTTAGTTTGGCATGGTGGTGGGCGCCTGCAATCTCAGCTACTACTCAGGAGGCTGGGGAAAGGAGAATCGCTTGAACCCAGGAGGCGGAAGTTGCCGTGAGCTGAGATCACGCCACTGCACTCCAGCCTGGGTGACAGAGTGAGACTTTGTCTCAAAAAAAAAAAAAAAAAGTATGCATATTAACACATAAAATGAAGAAACCCCAGTTTCCTAAGGGAAAGAAATGAATGACTTGTTATAATCAGAACCAGAGGCAGGTCCTTTGACCTGCAATTTCTTTCCTGGTCTACACTGTATATTGGCTGAGAAAAAGGGAACTCAGAAAGATATCCAGGAAAGTAGCAGGTGTACAACAAAACAGTGCAAAAGTGGGGTCTCCCCTATTTTCTATTATTACAAAGAACCATGTGTCAGAGTCATATGTCATTAGGATTTATTATAATAGCACCAATAAAAAATCCATTTGGGCACTATGCTCCACTCCACGGTGTATAATTATTCACTCTAAGCTTAAATGAGCCTTCCCTCAGGTTTTTTAAAGTTGAGCTCCCTTTAAAAAAAAAAAGAAAGGCAAAGTCATTTTCCCTGGGTCTCTTCTATTAATTTTATCCAAATGACCTGACAGCAGATTTTAAAAGCTTTAAATGCACACGCACACACAAAATACAGAGAAATATCTTGCACTTCATTTCATTAATTCAACAAGTGTTTGCTGAATCTCTGCCTTGTACTTGTCACTATTTTAAGCGGTGGGGCCACAATAGTGAACAAAGTAGATAAAGCCCTGTTTGCATGCAGTTAATAGCCTAACAAGAAGAGATAGAGCCCCCTCCCCCCAAAAGCAAACAATTAAAAATATATAATTTCATGCATTTAAAAAAAGAGCCATGGACAGATAAAATACTTGCTTATATCACATGGATAATTATAGATTTGACTAGAATGGAATTCAGATTTATTTTTATTTATTTATTTATTTATTTTTGAGACAGAGTCTTGCTCTGTCACCCAGGCTGAAGTGCAGTGGTGCCATCTCGGCTCACTGCAAGCTCCGCCTCCCAGGTTCATGCCATTCTCTTGCCTCAGCCTCCCCAGTAGCTGGGACTGCAGGCACCCACCAACATGCCTGGCTAATTTTTTGTATTTTTTTTTTAGTAGAGATGGAGTTTCACTGTGTTAGCCAGGATGGTCTCGATCTCCTCACCTTGTGATCCGCCCACCTCGGCCTCCCAAAGTGCTGGGATTACAGGCGTGAGCAACTGCGCCTGGCCAGATTTCTTGATTTTTATTCTTATTTTCAAACCCCAAGAGAGCTGTAGAGGAACATCTTCACCATGGAACGCTGGCCACCTTGTGTGTACCATAGGCATAGGCTTGAATCCAAGGATCTCTGAGTCTTAGCAGAATGCTGTGTGACGTTCCGAGAATAGGAGAGAATAGGAGGCTGATAAGGACCTGGAGGCAACCTCCTCGGGGAGGCAGTCAGGAGACAGCTTCTCCTCTCCTCACAGTTTCTGATAAGGTGTGGGGCTTTCTCTCCACTCCCTCAGAATAGCACTGCTGAATACAAAATCATTTGTCTGCAGTCTAGAATTGGCTCCTGTTCAACAGGACAGCTCGCAATTCACTTTGCAGTCATTTGGCCCCTTTTGTTTCAGTACAGTTGTCCCTTGGTATCTGCAGGGGATTGGTTCCGGGATTCATGACAGATATTAAAATCAGTGGTACTCAAGTCCCTGATATCAAATGGCATAGTATTTGCATGTAACCTATACACATCCTCCTCTCATATATACTTTTTTTTTCTTTGGTGACAGTCTCCCTGTGTCACCCAGGCTCTGGAGTGCAGTGGTGCGATCTCAGTTCAGCTCACTGCAACCTCTGCCTCCTGGGTTGAAGCAATTCTCCCACCTCAGTCTCCAAGTAGCTGGGGTTACAGGCACCCGTCACCATGCCCAGCTAATTTTTGTATTTTTAGTAGAGATGGGGTTTCACCACATTGGCCAAGCTGATCTCAAACTCCTGACCTCAAGTGATCTACCCACCTCAGCTTCCCAAAATGCTGGGATTACAGCTGTGAGCCACTGCGCCCGGGTGACTTTTTTTTTTTTTTTTAATTGAGAGGAAGTTTCGCTCTGTTGCCCAGGCTGGAGTGCAGCGGTGCAACCTTGGCTCACTGCAACCTCCACCTCCTGGGTTCAAGCAATTCTTCTGCCTCAGCCTCCCGAGTAGCTGGGATTACAGGCGTCTGCCACCACGCCTGGCTAATTTTTCTACTTTTAGTAGAGACAGTGTTTCACCATGTTGGCCAGGCTGGTCTTGAACTCCTGACCTCATGTGACCCACTTGCCTCGGCATCCCAAAGTGCTGGGATTACAGGTGAGAGCCACAATGCCTGGCCTATTATTTTTTTATTTCAGTTTTTTTCTAAATACTTTTGACCCGAGGTAGGTTGAATCCCAGATGTAGAACACACAGATACAGAGTCAACTGTATTGTCATTTTTGATGTATGAGACAAGGATCACAAGCATCTATCACCATTGTGCATTTTTCCTTATGCACTGTATTTAAGTAATAAACTACCTGAATCTAAAAGTGGCTCAATGTATCTTTACTGGCTGAATCAGTCAGGCCATGGCCTTGCCAAGTCTTGTTTGTGTGGTTGACAAACTCTAGCTGGCTTTTTGCTGCCCTGTACTCTAGGAACCCATCAGGAAAAGACAAGTTATCTAGCACATGAGGTATGAATGAGATAGCATGGCCAGGTTGATGCAAAACCATCTGTATATAGCACTGGGTATTATCATCAACAAATATGTTTTAAACATCTACTTTCTAAAGCACATTGTGTTAGATACTACAGGACACCAAAAGGAGGTAATCTGTGCTCTAGGGATGTTTATAATCTTGGTGAGAAAAAAGATCATAAGCATGTAGCACATACACTAACAGCCATTGATTATAGGATATGGTGGGTCTACAGTTTCTTTTTCCACTTCCCCCCATACTTCCCCCTTTTCAGGATGTAGTTCAAACCAAACTGTAATAACAAAAAAAGAAGGCGGGCACAGTGGCTCACGCCTATGGTTCCGGCCCTTTGGGAGACTAAGGCAGAAGGATGGTTTGAGCCCAGGAGTTCGAAACCAGCCTGGGAAAAGTAGTGAGACCCGCTGGACGTGGTGGCTCACACCTGTAATCCCAGCACTTCGGGAGGCCGAAGCGGGTGGATCACCTGATGTTGGGAGTTGGAGACCAGCCTGACCAAAATCATGAAACCCTGTCTACTGAAAATACAAAAATTAGCCAGGCGTGGTGGCACGCATCTGTAATCCCAGCTACCTGGGAGCCTGAGACAGGAGAATCGCTTGAACCTGGGAGGCAGAGGTTGCGGTGAGCTGAGATTGCGCCATTGCGCTCCAGCCTGGGCAACAAGACCAAAACTCCATCTCAAAAAAAAAAAAAGAAAGAAAAGAAAAGTAGTGAGATCCCATCTCTACAAAAGTATAAACATTGGCTGGGCACAGTGGCTCACACTTGTAATCCCAGCACTTTGGGAGGCCGAGGCAGGCGGATCACCTGAGGTCAAGAGTTTGAGACCAGCCTGACCAACATGGTGAAACCCCATCTCTACTAAACACAAAAAAATTAGCCAGGTGTGGTGGCCCATGCCTGTAATCCCAGCTACTTGGGAGGCTGAGGCAGGAGAATTGCTTGAACCCAGGAGGCAGAGGTTGCAGTGAGCCGAGACTGCACCGTTGGAATCCAGCCTGGGAAACGAAAGCGAAACTCCATCTCAAAAAAAAAAAAAAGGAAAGAAAAGCACAAAAATTAGCCTGGTGTGGTGGCATCTGTAGTCCCAGCTCCTCAGGAGGATCACTTGGGCCCTGGAGGTCATGGCTGCAGTGAGCCATGATCATACCACTAGCCTGGGTCCGTCTCAAACAAAAAAAGGAAAGAAAAAGAAAAGAAAAAGAAAAAAGATCTTTCCCTCTGATTTTCTTTTTCATATTTAAGCTTTTATTTATGTACTTAATTTATTTTGAAACAGGGTCTTGCACCATTGCCCAGGCTAGAGTACAGTGGTATGATCATAGCTCACTGCAGCCTTGAACTGGGCTCAAGTAGTCCTCTGGCCTAAACCTCCTGAGTAGCTGGAACTACAGGCATGCACTACCATGCCTGGCTAATTTTTAAATTTTTGTAGAGATGGGGGTTGTATTAGTCCATTTTCATGCTGCTGATAAAGACATAGCTGAGACTGGGCAATTTACAAAAGAAAGAGGTTTAATTGGACTTACAGTTCCACATGACTGGGGAGGTCTCACAATTGTGGCAGAAGGCAAGGAAGAGCAAGTCACATCTTACGTGGATTGTGGCAGACAGAAAAAAAAAAAAAAAGAGCGTCTGCAGAGAAACTCCTGTGTGTGTGTGTTTTTTTTTTTTTTAGACGGAGTCTTGCTCTGTCACCCAGGCTGGAGTGCGGTGGTGCAACGTCAGCTCACTGCAAGCTCTGTCTCCTGGGTTCACGCCATTCTTCTGCCTCAGTCTCCCGAGTAGCTGGGACTACAGGCGCCCACCACCATGACTGGCTGATTTTTTGTATTTTTAGTAGAGACGGGGTTTCACCGTGTTGGCCAGGATGGTCTCGATCTCCTGACCTCGTGATCCACCCGCCTCAGCCTCCCAAAGTGCTGGGATTACAGGCCTGAGCCACCGCACCCGTCTAAACTCCTGTTTTTTAAAACCATCAAGCCGGGTGCAGTGGCTCACACCTCTAATCCCAGCACTTTGGAAGGCTGAGGCAGGCAGATTACTTAAGGTCAGGAGTTTGAGACCAGACTGGCCATCATGATGAAACCCTGTCTCTACTAAAAATAGAAAAAAAATTAAGGCCAGGCGCGGTGGCTGTAATCCCAGCCTTTGGGAGGCCGAAGCGGTTGGATCACCTGAGGTCAGGAGTTCAAGACCAGCCTGGCCAACATGGTGAAACCCCATCTCTACTAAAAATACAAAAAATTGGGCCGGGCACGGTGGCTCACGCCTGAAATCCCAGCACTTTGGGGGGCTGAGGCGGGTGGATCACGAGGTCAGGAGATCGAGACCATCCTGGCCAACACGGTGAAACCCCGTCTCTACTAAAAATACAAAAATTAGCTGGGTGTGTGCCTGTAATCCCAGCTACTCGGGAGGCTAAGGCACGAGAGAATCCCTTGAACCCAGGCGGCGGAGGTTGCAGTGAGCTGAGATTGTGCCACTGCACTCCAGCCTGGCGACACAGTGAGACTCAGTCTCAAAAAACAAAATACAGTCCAGGCACGGTGGCTCACGCCTGTAATCCCAGCACTTTGGGAGGCCGAGGGGGGTGGATTACGAGGTCAGGAGATGGAGACCATCCTGGCTGACATGGTGAAACACCGTCTCTACCAAAAATACAAAAAATTAGCCGGGCGTGGTGGCGGGCGCCTGTAGTCCCAGCTACTTGGGAGGCTGAGGCAGGAGAATGGCGTGAACTCAGGAGGTGGGGCTTGCACCACTGCAAGATCGCGCCACTGCACTCCAGTCTGGGTGATAGAGCGAGACTCCGTGTCAAACAAAAAACAACAAACAAACAAACAAACAAAAAACAAAAATTAGATGGGCATGGTGGCGCGCGCCTGTAATCCCAGCTACTCCTGAAGGCTGAGGCAGGAGAATCGCTTGAACCCAGGAGACAGAGGTTGCAGTGAGCCGAGATTGTGCCATCGCACTCCTGCCTGAGTGTTGAGCAAGGAGAGCGAAATTCCGTCTAAAAAAAAAGCGGGGGTGGGGGCGGGCAAGGTGGCTCACGCCTGTAATCCCAGCACTTTGGAAGGCCGAGGTGGGTGGATCACTACATCAAGGGTTTGAGACCAACCTGACCAACATGGTGAAACCCCCGTCTCTACTAAAAACACAAAAATTAGCTGGGCGTGGTAATCCCAGCTACTCAGGAGGCTGAGGCAGGAGAATTGCTTGAACCCGGGACGTGGAGGTTGCAGTGAGCCGAGATTGCACCACTGCACTCCAGCCTGGGCGACAGAGCGAGACTCCGTCTCAAAATAAATAAATAAATAAATAAATAAAAGAAAGTAAAGAAAATGAGATTTTATTTTCTATAAAGGGTTACAGCTTGTAAGCTGACCATGCTGATAGGCTGGAAAGTGTAGCCTCTGGTAAAGGTCAGAGTCAGGTACTTGAAGTATGAAGGGGTAGGACAGGAGCTTTTTGCTGAATGGATTGGCTAAATATACATATGCAACAGGTTATAGGAGGAGGTAAGAATATTCATGAAGGTGGTCCTGAAGCACAAATATTGAACAAACATATATGTTACATATGACCCATGTTCACCTTGCAGTGGAGACTTAACATTTAAATGTATTACAATTTGGTCTACATGTCAAAAGTTCTTTTCAGGACACAAAGGCCCTCAAATGTACAGCCTCTCTAAACCAGTCAGAACTCATCTGTGGTTGATAGTCTTCTTATCAGCAGAAGGTTACTGAAATCAGTCTCTTGTCCAATAAAAGCTATAGTTATGGCTTGTGGAACAAGGGGTCAGTTGGTCAGTGTCTGGTGAGGAGTGAGCTAGAAATTTTAATATTGATTATCTCAAGGCTAGTGCTTGTTTAGCTGCTAGAGAAAGAAAAACCTTGTGGCAGTTAATCATGGTTTATTCTTTAAGTGCAGGGGTGTGTGACTTACCTCTTGCCTAGCATGGCCTTAGGTCTAATTTATAATTTGGTATCATATTGCCACAAAGGGTCCATTCCATCAGTCTTTAAACACATTATTTGTTTTTATTTTTTGTTGTTGTTCCATCAGTCTTATGCTCTCTATTTTCACATTAACACTGGTCAGTTGTTGTGTCTAAACCGCAAAAGGGAGGGGGTATAAGGAGGCATGTCTGACCTCCCATCCTGTCATGATCGGCAACTCAGTTTTTAAGGTTTTTCTGGGGTCCCCTTGGCCAAGAAGGGGTCTGCTCAGTCAATTGTGAGGCTTAGGATTTCATTTTTAGTTCACACTTCTGAACTGTGGATTGACAGGTAGAGGGGAAGGTTTTCCCAGTAAAGATTACCTACAATACTCATTCTCCAGGCAGAGTTAGGAGGTTACATGTATATGATCTGGCTGTGGAGGATTCCCCGTTAGATACCCGCACTGATCCAGTCAGTCTCCCTCTCCACACTTAGCTTTGTACCATCTAGAGAAACCTGACTTTGCTCAGGGATAACTGGCTACGTGATTCTGGGCGATTTGGATCCAGCCAAATTCTACAGCTCATTTTCTAAAAGCTCTTCCAGGAATAGAAGATTTTATACATAGATAACAACAAGGATGTGTATGACCTCTTGCCAAAGGCAGGAAGTCAGCCTTCACCCTTGGGAATGAGCTTCATCCATGGCAAGTACTCAGCAAATGCTTCCTGTAGTTAGTGGTGACTATTCTCTGAGAAGGGAGAGCTGGCCCTGGGCCAGATGAGGCTGGGAAGGCTGCATCTAGAAGCTAGGACATAAAGACAAAGCTAAATTTGCATTTTCATTTGACTGGTAGTATCATAAAACTCTTAGCCCTACCTATTTCAGCTTGGCACTGACTGCCACTTGGCTCTGCCTTTTAATCTCCCCTGCCACCTTCCAGAGTATTTTTCTTTTTTCTTTTTTTTTTTTTGAGACAAGGTTTTGCTCTGTTGTCCAGGCTGGAGTGCATCAGCGCCATCACAGCTCACTGCAACTCTGACCAGCTAGGACTACAGGCACATGCCTCCACACCTGGCTAATTTTTAAAATTTTTTCTAGAGATGGGGTCTCACTGTTTTGCCCAGGCTGGTCATGAACTCTTAAACTCAAGCGATCCTCCCACCTCAGCCTCCCAAAGCATTGGGATTACAGCATGAGCCACCATGCCCAGCCCTGCCCTGCAGTTTTATAGTTCACCAGAATGATACTCTTTCTTCTCTCCATTTCTATTTTTTTTCTTGTTAGATTTCTCTTGGAGAGAGGGGTCTATAATAGTGGGGTCTCTTTGCAGAAAAATTTAGAAACAGCTGATAAGAGCACTAGAGGGAACCAAATCTAACTCATCAAATTCACCTAATTTGATGAATGTGGAAACTCATGCCTAAATAAGTCATTTTGTAGTATGTTACTAGTGGTCAAACCAGGCTGGATAGGCCCACCTCCACTGGACCTTTTTTATGAAGCATCTGAGGCAAAATGCCAACATTCAGTCTTCTTCTATATCAATGGCTTTCACCTTGGCAGAAGTCAGCTGATAAGCCTCAGGTTTCAAATATGCTGAAGTAAAATTATTCTATTTTTTATTACCCACTACCAGGATGGCTAAAATTAAAAAGACTGGCTGGGGGTAGGGGGTGGTGCTGGAAAAAAAAAATTAGGCTGGGCGCCATGGTTCATGCCTGGGAGGCTGAGGCAAGAGGATCACTTGAGCCCAGGAGTTTGAGACCATTTGAACCTAGAAGTTTGCGACCAGCATGGCCAACATGGTGAAACCCCATCTCAACTAAAAATACAAAAATTAGCCAAGTGTGGTGGTGCACACCTGTAATCCCAGCTACTTGGGAAGCTGAGGCAGGAGAATCATTTGAACTGGGGAGGTAGAGGTTGCAGTGAGCTGAGATCATGCCATTGCACTCCAGCCTGGGCAACATAGCAAGACTCTGTCTCAAAAAAAAAAATCTAAAAATTAAATTAAATTAAATTAAATTAAAAGACTGAAAATACTAGGGACATAGAGCAACTAGAACTTTCAAACATTGCCGTGGAATGTAAATTGACCAAAACACTTTGTAAAACTGCTTAGTGTACCTACTAAAGCTAATCATACATCTATGTAACCTATCAATTCCCTTCATAGGTATTTATTCCAAGATAATTAAGCGCATATATCCCCAAAAGACAGGAACACAAATATTCAGAGCAGCTTTATTTATAACAGCTAAAAACTAGAAACACCACAAATATCCATCAATAGGAGAATGGATAATTTGCGGTATATTCATATAGTCAACTACTATAGAGCAAAACCAGAAACTAAAAGAGAATGAATTACTGATTCACTCAGCAACATGGATAAATCTCATACGCATTATATTGAGGAAAGAAACCAAGGCCCGGTGCGGTGGCTCGCACTTGTAATCCCAGCACTTTGGGAGGCTGAAGCGGGTGGATCATGAGGTCAGGAGTTCAAGACCAGCCTGGTCAAAATGGTGAAACCCCGTCTCTACTAAAAATACAAAAATTAGCTGGGCGTGGCGGTGGGTAGCCATAATCTTAGCTACCTGGGAGGCTGAGGCAGGAGAATCAATTGAACTGGGAGGTGGAGGGTGCAGTGAGCTGAGACTGCGCCATTGCACTCCATCCTGGGTGACAGAGCGAGACTCCATCTCAAAAAAAAAAAAAAAAAAGAAATCAGACACGGTAGGTTCCATTTATATAAAATTCAAGAACAGAATAGACAAAAACGACTCTGTGGTGATATATCAGGATAGTAATTACTGAGAGGCAAAGATATTTTTAACATGAAATAACCTCTGGGATACTGGAAATATTCCAGATCTTGATTTAGGTGATAATCACATGGATATATACATATATAAAAATTCAGCTTAAACTGAATATTTAAGAGTTACTGGCTAACACGGTGAAATCCCGTCTCTACTAAAAATACAAAAAAATTGGCCAGGTGTGGTGGCTGGTGCCTGTAGTTCCAGCTACTCTGGAGGCTGAGACAGGAGAATGGCCTGAAACCCAGAGGCAGAGCTTGCAGTGAGCCGGGATGGCGCCACTGGACTCCAGCTTGGGCGACAGAGCGAGACTCCTTCTCAAAAAAAAAAAGAAAAGAAAAGATTACCCATGTTCTATATTTAAACTACACCTCAATTTTTTAAAAAGTGCCCCATATTGCATCTTATGTAGTAAACACAATACAATAAAAATACCTTTATCATAAAAAATTTATTTTTAAAATTCAAGACTGTCAAGGTCACTGCTTTCATCAACTCATACCTAGCAGATTGCATTGTTCGCCAATTACTTTGCCTACTACCAGTTCCTCCTCTCTGATAGGTCTTTCTTGCTGAGCACATGTTTGATTTTACTCATCTCCAGGTTAAGGAACTTCCTTGGCTCCCATGTGTCTGTGGGATACAGTATAGGCACTTCAGTGAAGCAAATAAAGACTTCTCTAATGCACCCTCTGCCTTTCCAGATTCAGGGCGACCTCGCTCCTCTATGCCTTTAATCCCTAGCAGCAGAACCTCCCATATCCCTCTCTCTCTCTTTTTTAAGACAGGGCCTCACACTGTCGCCCAAGCTGGAGTGCAGTGGCGCGATCTCGCCTCCTGGGCTTAAGTAATCCTCCCACCCCAGCCTCCCGAGTAGCTCGGAACACAGGGGGGCGCCAACCACGACCTGCTAACTTTTGTATTTTCGTTAGGGACGGGGTATTGCCATTTTCCCCAGGCTGGTCTCGAACTCCTCGGCTTCAGCGATCCTCCCGCCTCGTCCTCCCAAATTGCTGGGATTACACGCGTGAGGCACCGCACCTGGTCCACATCTTTTCACCTGTGAACGAAGCAAGCACCCTGTGCTTCCACGGCCTACCTGGTTCTTACTCGGTCAAATTCCTACTCACATTTCACCATCCCGTTCTCAAGGGTTGGCTCTCTCAAATGTCTGACGATGGTTCCCATGGCCCTCAGTTCCTATGATCATAAACTCTTTGTGAGCTCAGCACATTCATTATATGAAAACTCTATATTTCATACTGTCCACTCCTGAGATAAATGTTTCTGGAGAGCTACCAGAATTTGTTTTCATCGTTGGATCCCTCTGCTAAACAAATGGGTGCTAACAGAATCACTTTGCTAAATAAATGGGAGCTAACAGAATTGAATATGAGTTCCATTTTTGTCCCAGAATTCTAGTTTTCATAGAAATATTTCTTCCCATTAAATTCTTCCCTGCAGAAGAACTTGGGGATGAAAGCCGATACAGACAAGACAGTTTAAGTAAGACATAAATGAGTGTTGTCTCTAGTTTGAGTTTCCTATTTTTTAGAGACAGCCTCCTGCACTGTCCAATAGAATAGCCACCAATAATATGGATATTTAAGTTTAAATTAGAAGTGAATAAAATTGACCGGGCGCGGTGGCTCACGCCTGTAATCTCAGCACTTTGGAAGGCCAAGGCGGGCGGATCACCTGAGGTCGGGAGTTCCAGGCCAGCCTGACCAACATGGAGAAACCCTGTCTCTACTAAAAATACAAAATTAGCCGAGGGTTGTTACGCATGCCTGTAATCCCAGCTACTTGGGAGGCTGAGGCAGGAGAATCGCTTGAACCCGGGAGGCAGAGGTTGCGGTGAGCCGAGATGGCGCCATTGCACTCCAGCCTGGGCAACAAGAGCGAAACTCCGTTTCAAAAGAAAAGAAAGAAAAGAAGAAAAGAAAAGAAAAGAAAAGAAAAAAGAAAAAGAACAGAAGTGAATCAAATTGAAAATTCAGTTATTCAGGTCAAGTACTCAAAAGCTTCATGTGGCTAGCGGCTACCGTATTAAAGAGCACAATGCGCAATATTTCCATCATCACCTACAGTTTTATTGGGCAGCGCTGCCCTGGTCTTTATTTTCCCTTCTTGGAACGCTCTTCCACGCTGCTCTCACACCATGTCCCCTATCACCATTATCATCCTTATTTCATCTGTAATTACTTGCATCTTTTAATAGGCAGGGAGTTCTAAGACAGAAGGGGCTGTGTCTCACTTCTGTTGTTTCAGTGTTTAGTTTTGAAACCCAGGCACACAGTAGGCACTCAGTAAACAGAATGCGAGGGACCTTCCAGAGACATCCGTCCCAAACCCTTTCTCATGCTCATCGGTCCCCTGAGTCTCCAGCCTTCTTTATTTTAAAGCATCTCACTGAAGACGAGTGGGGAGAGCGTACCACCCGCTGATTCCAATTCCCTAGGCGGCCACGACGAGCTGCGGCGTCTCTGTGCCCAGGCCTGCCCCATCCCGCCTGCGCCCCGCCCCCTCTCGGCTCGCGCCAAGGCCCACTGCTGGCGCCGCCGCCATCCCGGCGCGTCACTGCGCAAGCGCGGCCCGCGAGCGTGGGGTGTCTCAAGGTGCCGGGTTGCAGGCGCTCAGGAGCGCTGGGGTTTGAGGCCTGCTTTCGGCCCGCGCCAGCAGAGCACTACCTGAGGAAGCGAGGCGCAGCGAGCCGAGCCTCCCCGCGCCCTGGGCAGTGTGGCCATGGAGAATCAGGTGTTGACGCCGCATGTCTACTGGGCTCAGCGACACCGCGAGCTGTATCTGCGCGTGGAGCTGAGTGACGTACAGGTAAAGGCCGGGTCGGGCGGCTGGAAGCGCGAGGGATCGCAGCTCCGGGTACCCGCCAGGACCCCTGCCCTCTTTGTCAGTGTGCGCGCGGAGAACCTGCAGTGCGCCAAGAAGGTCCGCGACGCGGTGCGCTCACGGCGTGCTGGCGCTTGTCGAGGCTCACCCGCAGATCCCGGGCCGGGGGCACAACCCCCCCAGGGCTGCAGGAACCTTCGGGTCCTCAGAGAGCTCGGACTGGGCCTCTCAGGCTACCCCCGGCCTCTTCTTTGTTCGCAGTCGGCGGCCTTCATGGATCCCAAGCCCGGCCCTGGCTGCCTGGCCGTCGGGGTTCGAGTTGGCTGGGGCCCTTCGAGATGTGGGATGAGCTCGTTGGGTTAGGGGTGCAGTTGTGACAGTGGCTTGCTGGGCCGTGGCTGGCCTAAGAGGTCCAGCCAGGCCCCTCGGACGTTACCGAGGCAGGGCGCTGCAGGGGGTGGGGGAGGGGAGGGATGGGGGGCCACACCCACCTCGCAACCGTTCAGTGATGGAAATCATTCTCATTACTTTTAATTTTAAAATTCACAAGAGCTGGAGGAAGTGATATCCTCCTCTGTTCTGAAGGCTGTGAGCTCAGGTTTGCTGAGTTGCACAGAGAACTTAAAAATTTCTTAAGTTACATTAAGCATTTCTGTTTGAGATCCTTGACCCTTTATATAAGCAAGCTGAAGGCACCTAATAGCGGACACTCAAGGACCTGTGTATCCTCATGTCTCTGTCCAAACTAAAGATTCCAGGCTTCGAGAAACTGGAGTTTTCATTCTGGAAGGTTCTTTCTTTTTCTTTTCTTTTCTTTTTTTTTGAGACGGAGTTTCGCTCTTGTTGCCCAGGCTGGAGTGCAGTGGCACGATCTCAGCTCATGCAACCTCTGCCTCCCGGGTTCAAACGATTCTCCTGCCTCAGCCTCCCCAGTAGCTGGGATTACAGGCGCCACCACGCCCGGCAAATTTTTGTATTTTTAGTAGTGACAGGGGTTCACCATGTTGGCCGGGCCGGTCTCGAACTCCTGAACTTAGGTGATCCACCCGCCTCGGCCTCCCAAAGTGCTGAGATTACAGGCATGAGCCACCGCACCCAGCCTCTGGAAGGTTCTTTCTACAGTCATCCTTACTGGAAACTTCTCCTTAACATCTATGGCACTTTGTAACCTCTTTCACTCCATTTAACTCTCTCTGCTTCTGAATCAGGCATCTGGCTGGATCACCCATGGATCCGGTAAAATGTAGGTGCTTTCTGAGTGTCGACTTGAATTTGTTGAATTTAATATAATCTTTGCTTCTGGAATATAAACCGTTTTCCTGTTGAAAGATGAAGACAGTAGTGGCCAGAATGCCTTTAAATAGGCTATGACATTGCATGGTGTGTCGTTTAATGTGTTCATCCAGACTGAGATTATACTTTTGGGTCAGAGTATGAATAAATGTTCTGTGCTGTCTCCCTCTACTGCTCCAGGGTGGTTTACTAGAATAGGAAAAAACAAACAAAATCTTTTGTAGATGGGGCTCAAAGTCCCCGTCTAGAGAGGGTTCTTCCAGCAGTCAATAAAAAAGTACAGAACAGGCGGGGTGCTGTGGCTCACGCCTGTAATCCCAGCACTTTGGGAAGCCAAGGAGGGTGGATCACCTGAGGTCGGGAGTTCGAGACCAGCCTGACCAACATGGAGAAACCCATCTCTACTAAAAATGCAAAATTAGCTGGGCATGGTGGTGCATGCCTGTAATTCACTGTGTTGGCTACTTGGGAGGCTGAGGCAGGAGAATCGCTTGAACTGGGGAGGCGGAGGTTGCGGTGAGCCAAGATGGTGCCATTGCACTCCAGCCTGGGCAGCAAGAGCGAAACTCCATCTCAAAAAAAAAAAAAAAAAAAAAGTAACCATCTAAAGCATTTTGGGGAAAAATAAATAATTTTTCTCCCTTATTAAGGTTTTGTTTTCTCTGGGGTTTCACATCTGTAGTTTTGAGGCACCCATATTTCAACTACCATTAGTTTAAAAGCACCATGTTACACTCATAAAAGAGTGTTTACATGTGTTAGCAATCCTCTAATACATGTAAGGTAGTACAGATTTACAAAGATGAGTCAGACCCAGCTTTTCAAGGGCATGCTATCTAGAAGGAGGCATATCACATACAAACAAAAAGTTTTGTGTAGGAGTATGTTTATTGGTAGAATTGGAGTTGGATGTTGGACCAGGTATCTGGTGTTAAAGGAATTTGTTACCTTTCTTTAATTTAGTTAGTGGTGGGCCGGGCGCGGTGGCTCAAGCCTGTAATCCCGGCACTTTGGGAGGCCGAGATGGGCGGATCACGAGGTCAGGAGATCAAGACCATCCTGGCTAACATGGTGAAACCCCGTCTCTACTAAAAAAAAATACAAAAATCTAGCCGGGCGAGGTGGCGGGTGCCTGTAGTCCCAGCTCTTCGGGAGGCTGAGGCAGGAGAATGGCATAAACCTGGGAGGCGGAGCTTGCAGTGAGCTGAGATCCGGCCACTGCGCTCCAGCCTGGGCGACAGAGCGAGACTCTGTCTCAAAAAAAAAAAAAAATTTAGTTAGTGGTGACTTCCAGAAATGCGATTTATTTTTGTCAAACTAAGACTGGGAGAATGTTCCAGAAAGAAAAAGGCATAGACTTTTAGACACTTGTAATGTCTGACTTAAACCGTGTCAATGCCCAAAGGCCACCAATAACATACCGGTAGTTAAACAAGTTGGGTTTATTACTCATTGCATCAAGAGAGAGCATACTCCATGGGGAACCCTGGGGTGTTTCATTAGGAGGGTGTTAGAACTGATTATAGGATTTGGGTGTTGGTGATTAGGGAAGGGGAGGGTTAAGGAGGTTGGAGTTTTACTTTAGAGAAGATCCTGTAAGAAAATATGGGAGTTTTGTAGTTGGGTATGTGAATAAATCTTATCTATAGGGCAGGGAGACTAGTATAAGAACAAAACTGTAATTGCTATAGGAGTAGCAGTCACTCAATTTGGCCAGAGGGTATTTGGGATTTCATGGGTGGCATAGCCACTATGTATTTCTCTGTGCTTATAACAAAGTTGTGAAATGGCCTCTGTCTCATTTTATGAAGATTTCAGAGTAACCTTGTCTGAGGTTGGTATTCTGTGAGATTGTTTATGTCCCATAGGAGAATAACATGGCCTGGCTGTGAGTGCTATGCCTGCTTCTGAGTGTCAGGGGTCGCCTTTTTTTTTTTTTTTTTTTTTTGTCTTTCTCAACTGATTGCTCTATGCAGAGCCTGTTGAAATCAGTGGTTATACATGTGCAGATTTGTTATTAAAAAAAAGAAAATAAACCAGTGGTTCTGGCCCTGGATGAAGCGCTTCATTTATTTGTTCAGTAAAAATCGTTTATGGAGTACCTACTCTTGTCTATCATTAAGCTAGGTGTGGGGTTCTTGGACAGCACTTTAACACTCCCTGCTTTCTGTAGCATGTCCCACAGCTTATGTGTAAATGTGAGTTTTAAAGTGTTAAGTTCCAGTTTGGAGGCATTGGCTCTGTCTCCCTCCATCCTGACACAGAGAACTGTCCAGCTGTCACATCTCTATTCTGTCTTTGGAACTGCAGGGCTAGTGACTATGAGAGAACACGGCTGATGTGAGGAGAAATGGTGGACAATAAAGACTTCAGCAGTGGCATTGTCTGTGCTTGAGGTGAATAGTAGCAAAGAGGCCAGCTAAGGCAGTGTTACTTTCAAATCGAATTTACTTTCATGATGAGCATAATGAACATGTTTGTCCCGAAAAACGTAGTTGTTAAAGCATTGGTTTATTTACAAGGTGCTTGTTTTGGGTGTTGTGAACAGAGAACAGAGTGTAGCTGTGTTTGAGAGCTGTTTGAAAGTTATTGTTCCTATCCTTACCTAACAGAGTCTGGTGGAAAGAGTGCTAACTGAACACATGAGATTGGGTCCTTGTTCTTACACTTACGCTCTGGTGACCATGATTCACTTAACCTTTATGAACCTGCGGCTCTTCATCCAGACGGATATGAACAGTAGTGCCTAACTCCTAGGACTATTTTGAGATTTGAATTGGAAAATGGATTTGAAAGTGCTTTGCAAATTCTAGTGTGCAGTTCAAGTGAGTGATTATGATGATTGTGATATTAAACCTTAGATGAGAGGGATGGACACAGAGCAATGGAAGAATAGAGCCTATTAGTAGACCTTTTCATATATGAAAGTTAAGGTATGACAAGAGGCGCTCTTACAAATTAATGAGGAGAGAATGACCTATTCAGGAAATTGTACTGGGACAACTGGTCATCCAAATGGCAAAAAGAAAATAAGATCCTGCCTTATGCCATACACAAAAATCAGTTTCAGGTGGATTAATGACCTAAATGTATAAAGCAAAACTACTAAAAAGAAATATAGGAGACTATCTTTATAATATTGGAAAGTGGGAGAATGTGCTAAGCAAGATGCAAACCCTAAAGACAAATATTGACACATTTAAGACAAACTTGAAGAAGACATTTGCAGTGCATATCACTGAGAGATGACTAATACCATGAATATTTAAAGAACACCTACAGACCAATAAGCAAAAGACATATTACCAAAAGAAAAAGGGGCAGATAATATAAACATTTCAGAGTAAAAGGAAACAAGAATGACCAGTAAGTCTGAAAAGATGCTGAATTGCAATTATGATCAGGCACATGTACAGGCATACCTTGTTTTATTGTGCTTTGCTTTATTGTGCTTTGCAGATAATGCGGGTTTGACAAACTGAAGGTTGTGGCAACAGTCTGTTGGGGTCATTTTTCCAACAGCATGTGTTCACTTAGTGTCTCTGTGTTGTATTTTGTTAATTCTTGGAATAGTTCAGATTTTTTCATTATTATTATATCTGTTCTGGTGATCTGTGATCAGTGATCTTTGATGTTACTTTTTTTTTTTTTGAGACAGAGTCTCACTCTGTTGCTCAGATTGGAGTGCAGCAATGTGATCATAGCTCACTGTAGCCTTGAACTCCTGGGCTTGAGCAGTCCTCCTGGCTCAGCCTCCCTAGTAGGACTACAGATACCTGCCTAGCTAATTTTTAATTTTTAAAATGTTTTTAGAGGTGGGGTCTCATTATGTTGGCCAGGCTGGTCTTAAACTCCTGGACTCAAGCAATCCTCTTGCCTTGGCCTCCCAGATCCCTGAGATTACAGGCTTGAACCACTGTGCCTAGCCTTAATGTTACTATTGTGATTGTTTATTAAATTAATTAATTAATTAATTAATTAATTTAGTTTTGAGACAGGGTCTCACTCTGTCACCCAAGCTGGAGTGCAGTAGTGTGATCTTGGCCCACCGCAACCTCCCCCTCCCAGCCTCAAATGTTCCTTCCACCTCAGCTTCCCGAGTAGCTGGAACTGCAGGCGTGTGCCACTGTGCCCAGCTAGTTTTTGTATTTTTTGTAGAGACAAGGTTTTGCCATGTTGTCCAGGCTGGTCTCGAGCTCCTAAGCTCAAGTGGTCTGCCACCTCGGCCTCCCAAAGTGTTGGAATTACAGGTGTGAGCCACTGTGCCCAGCCACTATTGTGATTGTTTTGTGGCAAAATGAAATACACCTATATAAGATGGTGAACTTAATCGATAAATGTGTGTGTTCTGACTGCTCTCACTGGCCATTCCTCCATCTCTCTCCCTCTCCTTGGGCCTCTGTCCTCTGAGACACAACAATATTGAAATTAGGCCAGTTAATAACCCTACAGTGGGGCCGGGTGTGATGGCTCATGACTGTAATCTTAGCACCTTGGGAGGCTGTGGTGGGGGGATCACTTGAGGTCAGGAGACCAGCCTGACCAACATGGTGAAACCCCGTCTCTCCTAAAAAAATACAAAAATTAGCCAGGTGTGGTGGTGGGTGCCTGTAATCCTAACTACTCAGGAGGCTAAGGCAGGAGAATTCACTTGAACCTGGGAGGCTGAAGTTGCAGTGAGCCGAGATCACGCCACTGCACTCCAGTGGCAGAGTGAGACTGTGTCAAAAACAAAACAAAACAAAAAAGCCATACAATGGCTTCTAAGTGTTAAAATGAAGAGTTGCACATGTCTCACTTTAAATCAAAAGCTGTAAATCATTAAGCTTAGTGAGGAAAGCATGTCAAAACTGAGACAGGCTGAAAGCTACGCCTCTTGCACCAAACAGCCAAGTTGTGAATGCAAAGAAACAGTTTTTGAAGGAAATTAAAAGTGCTACTCCAGTGAACACACAAATGATAAGAAAGCAAAATGGTCATATTGATGATATGGAGAAAGTTTGGTCTGGATAGAATATAATTCAGCCATGACATTCTCTTTTTTTTTTTTTTTTTTTGAGATGGAGTCTCGCTCAGTTGCCTAGGCTGGAGTGCGGTGGCACGATCTCGGCTCACTGGAAGCTCCACCTCCCGGGTTCACGCCATTCTCCTGCCTCAGCCTTGTGAGTAGCTGGGACTACAGGTGCCCGCCACTACGCCCAGCTAATTTTTTTGTATTTTTAGTAGAGATGGGGTTTCACTGTGTTAGCCAGGATGGTCTCGATCTCCTCACCTCGTGATCCACCTGTCTCGGCCTCCCAAAGTGCTGGGATTACAGGCGTGAGCCACCGCACCCGGCCCATGACATTCTCTTAAGCCAAAGCCTAATCCAGAACAAGGCCCCAACTCTTTCAGTTCTGTGAAGGCTGAGAGGTGAGGAAGCTGCAGAAGAGAAATTTGAAGCTAGCAGAAGTTGATTTATGCGGCTTAAGGAAAGGCTCCGTAACATAAAAGTGCAAAGTGAAGCTACAAGTGCTGATTGTAGAAACTGCAGCAAGTTATCCAGAAGATCTAACTAAGATCCTTGATGAAGGTGGCTACACTGAACAACAGATTTTCAATGTAACAGCCTTCTACTGAAGAAGATGCCATGGAGGACTTTCATATTTAGAGAGGAG
Organism: Macaca nemestrina; assembly: GCF_043159975.1. Classification (NCBI taxonomy): domain Eukaryota; kingdom Metazoa; phylum Chordata; class Mammalia; order Primates; family Cercopithecidae; genus Macaca; species Macaca nemestrina. Next base: position 136,477,046 of record NC_092131.1, on the reverse strand, counting down.
AAGTCAATGCCTGGCCTCAAAGCTTCAAAGGACAGTCTGACTCTTTTGTTAGGGGCTAGTGCAGCTGGTGGCTTGAAGTTGAAGCCAGTGCCCCTTTACCATTCTGAAAATCCTAGGGCCCTTAAGAATTATGTTAAATCAGCCGGGCGTGGTGGCTCATGTCTGTAATCCCTCAGCACTTTGGGAGACCAAGGCGGGTGGATCACCTGAGGTCAGGAGTTCAAGACCAGGCTGACCAACATGGTGAAACCCCATCTCTACTAAAAAATACAAAAAATTAGCTGGGCATGGTGGTGGGCGCCTTTAATCCCAGCTACTTGGGAGGCTGAGGCAGGAGAATCGCTTGGATCTGGGAGGCAGAGGTTGCAGTGAGCCGAGATCGCACCACTGCACTCCAGCCTGGTCAATGGAGCGAGACTCTGTCTCAAAAAAAAAAAAAGGTATTATGCTAAATCTACTCTGCCTATGCTCTGTAAGTGGAACAACGACTCCTGGATGATAGCACATTTGTTTACAGAATGGTTTACTGAATATTTTAAACCCACTGTTGAGGCCAACTTCTCAGAAAAAAAATATGTATTCCTTTCAAAATACTACTGCTCATTGACAGTGCACCTAGTCCCACCTAAGAGTGCTGATGGAAATGTCAAGGAGATTAATGTTGTTTTCATGCCTGCTAACATAACATTCCTTCTGCAGCCCATGGATCAAGAAGTAATTTTGACTGTCAGGTCTTATTCAGAAAATACTTTCCGTAAGGTTAAAACTGTCGTAGGTAGTGATGCTGTGATGGGTCTGGGCAAAGTCAATTGAAAACCTTCTGGAAAGGATTCACCATTCTAGATACCATTAAGAACATTTGTGATTCATAGGAAGAGGTCAAAATATAAAAATGAACAGGAGTTTGGAAGAAGTGGAATCCAACCCTCATGGATGATTTTGAGGGGTTCAAGACTTCAGTGGAGGTAGTAACTGCAGGTGTGGTGGAAATAGCAAGAGAACTAGACTTAGAAGTGGAGCCTGAAGGTGTGACTGAATGCAGTAATCTCATGATAAAACTTGCAGGGATGAGGAGTTGCTGCTTATGGATGAGCAAAGAAAGTGATTTATTGAAATGGAATCTATTTCTGATGAAGATGCTCTGAACATTCTTGAAATGACAACGAAGGATTTATACTATTTCATAAACTTAGTTAATAAAGTAGTGGCGGGGTTGAGAGGATGCTCTGATTTTAAAAGAAGTTCTCCTCTGGGTAAAACAGTATCAAAGAGCATTGCATGCTGCAAAGAAATCTTTAGTGAAAGGAAGACTCAATCAATGAGACAAACTTCATTGTTGTCCTCCTTTAAGAAATTGTCACAGCCACCCCAGCCTTCAGCAGTCACCACCTGGATCAGTCCACAGCCATCAACATTGAGGCAGGACCCGCCACTAGCAGAAAGATTACAACTCCCTGAAAGCTCACATGATCATTAGCATTTTTTAGCAATGAAATATTTTAAAGTTAAGGTATGTACACTGTTTTTTAGAATAATACTGCATACTTAATAGACTATAGTATAATATAAACATAACATTTATATATACCGAGAAACCAAAAAATTTGTGTGACTCACTTTATTGTGATATTAGCTTTATTGTGGTGGTCTGGAACAAAACCTACAATAGCTCCAAGGTGTGCCTGTAAATTAAAATGATAGGATACTGTTTCTCACATTAGAGTGGGAAAAATGAAAAAGCCTGACATGACTAAGTGTTTGTGAGAATGTTCAGCGACAGGACATTTTTTTTTTTGAGACAGAGTCTCACCCTGTTGCCCAGGCTGGAGTGCAGTGGCGAGATCTCCGCTCACTGCAGTCTCTACCTCCCGGGCTCAAGTGATTCTCTCGCCTCAGCCTCCCAGGTAGCTGGGACTACTGGCGCCCACCATCACGCCCTGCTAATTTTTGTATTTTTAGTAGAGACGGGGTTTCACCATGTTGGCCATGCTGGTCTCGAACTCCTGACCTCAAGTAATCTGCCTGCCTTGGCATCCCAAAGTGCTAGGATTGCAGATGTGAGCCACCGTGCTCGGCCGGACATTTTTTTTTTTCTTTTTTTCGAGACAGAGTCTCGCTCTGTCACCCAGGCTGGAGTGCAGTGGCGCGATCTCGGCTCACTGCAAGCTCCGCCTCCGGGGTTCACGCCATTCTCCTGCCTCAGCCTCCCGAGTAGCTGGGACTGCAGGCACCCGCCACCACGCCCGGCTAATTTTTTTGTATTTTTGGTAGAGACGGGATTTCACCGTGTTAGCCAGGATGGTCTTGATCTCCTGACCTCGTGATCCGCCCGCCTCGGCCTCCCAAAGTGCTGGGATTACACGCGTGAGCCACCGCGCCCGGCCGGACATTTTTTTATACAGTTGGTGGAAGTACTAATAGGCACAACTGATTTGGAGAACAGTTCCGCACCATGTTGTCAAGCTGAAGTTGTATGTCTTTATGACTTGGAAGTTTTGTTTTTTTAGAGAAGCTCTTACACATATGCAGGTGGAGGTAGAATGTTCATTGCAGCAAAAGATTGAAAGCAGCCTCAATTTTTGTCAGCTGGAAAATGGATAAATTGTGGTATATTTATACAATGGCATAGTGTACAACAGCCACGATGAACGAAACAGAACCATCTTTATGGAATTAAAGCTTAGAAATATAATATCAAATAAGCAAGTTGAAGAATGATACAGGCAGTATGAAATTATTTATGTGACATGTAAAATCATACTGTATATTGTGAATGCCCAACATGTTGTAAGTGACTAAAGAAATACAGTGGAAATGACAAACTCCAATGCTGGAAGAGTGGGTACCTGCAAAGTTGGGGCATGTTTGAGGGAGAGAGGGTATTGGGATTGAGTAATTATATAATGTATCTGTGTCTGTTTTATTTCTTTTTTTAAAAATTGAGGCAAATAAAACAAAATGCTAATTGATGTTAGGTATAGTGGTGTTTGCTATATTTTTCTGTTTGTCTGATTGCTTGAAATATTTCATAACAGAAATCAGTAAGTCTAAGTTGTTTATTACCACAGTACAAAAATACTTATAAAGCAGTAAGTTAAATAATCTTGTAACTGTTGACCGCTCCAGGCATAGTGCTAAGTACTAGATATTCAGTAGTGAGCAACACATGTAAAGGCACTACCTTCAGATGGAGGGAGACAGGCAATAGATATGTTAATAAATAATTACCTAGATAAAGTGCTATGAGGGAAATAAAGAGGGTGATGAAATAGAGAATAATTGGTAGAGTCTATTTTAAATAGAGTGGTCAGGGAAGACTTCCTTGAAGAGGTGATATTCTAGCTGGGTGAAACTTGAAAGATAAATTGTGCAGAAAGCTGGGGGAAGAACATTCCAACAAGTCCACAGACTTAGAGGCAGGCAAAGGCTTAGTGGGGGTTCCAGGAGCAGAAAGGATATTAGTATGTTTGGAGCATAGTGAGGAATAAGTTAGAGGGAGACGAGGATAGAAGGGTTTGCAAGATGTAGGTCATGTAGAGCCTTGTTGCCATGGTAAGGAGCTTGGGTTTTATTGTAAGAGCAATGGGAAACTATTAAAGAGTTTTAAGCAGAGAAGTGACTTTGTAGGATTTGTGTTTCAAAAAAGATTATTCTGGCTTCTATGTGGATTATAAAGGGGCAAAGTGAACTCCAGAAAACCATTTAGGGAGGCTGTTATAGTAGTATGGGTGAGAGATGAGGTGGCTCAGTTTAGGGTTGTGGGGGTGGAGAGCCATGGACACATTTGAGATATATCTGAAGAGAACCTTGAGGCCTTGATGGACTTGTTGGAGAGGAAGAGAAAAGAATTAATGACTAGTCTTAGGATTTTGATTTAAGCACAGAGTAGATGACAGTACAGTTTACTGAAATGATTAAGACTGCAGAAGAGGTTTAGGGGCCAAAATCAAGAGTCCCCTTTTGGACATACTAGTTTGAGAGTCTTGTTTTAAACAATTTCCATGTGAAAATGTGAACTAGTGATATAACTATACAAATACAGAGTTCAGGGCAGTAGTCTCGGTGAAAATAGAATTTTATGATATCTTAGACTTAATTGATTGCAAAATCCACCACTGTTTTATTTTTTTCCCTCATGATAATGAGGGGAAAAATGCTGCTGATTATACTGTGATATAAGCTTTCTTATTACTTTGAGCATTTTAAATTTATTGAAAGAGCTCTCTGAGAGTTTATTTAAACTGTCAATGCTGTTCAGCCAAAGATCACCAAAACACACCTTGTAGTTAAATAAGGTGGGTTTATTGCTTGTTCCAGTGAGGGAAAACACACACTGTAGGGAAATACGTGGTATCTCAGTAAGAGGGTGTTAAAAAAGACCTCGTTATATGGGATTTGGGCTTTGGTTGGGTAATGGTGGGGGTGTCTAAGGAAGTGAGGTCTGCTATAGATTGGATGTTGACAGAAAGCAGGGACAGTTCTATGATTTGGTATTTTGTGGTTGGCATAGTGACCTGTCATTAGACAAATTTATGCAATGGTCTTGTTTTGTTTCATTTTACCGTGGTCTTATAGTAACCTCGAGTTGGTTAGTATTCTTTGAAATTGTCTATGTCCCCAAAAGGGGGAATTAGAAGACAATACCAACTGATACATACACCCAGTTGAGTGTTATACAGCTATAACAAGAAAGAGTAAGATCTTTATGAACTCACAAGGATTTATTTAGATGAAAAAAAAAAAAGCAAGATGTATAAGAATGTATATTGTATGCTACTTTTTGTATAGAAAGGAGGGAAAGTAAGAATATCTGTTTTGGCTGGGTGCGGTGGCTCCCGCCTGTAATCCCAGCACTTTGGGAGGCCCAGGTGGGTAGACCACAAGGTCAAGAGAATGAGACCATCCTGACTAACATGGTGAAACCCCGTCTCTACGAAAAAATACAAAAAACTAGCTGGTCGAGGTGGCGGGTGCCTGTAGTCCCAGCTACTCGGGAGGCTGAGGCAGGAGAATGGCGTAAACCCAGGAGGCGGAGCTTGCAGTGAGCTGAGATCCGGCCACTGCACCCCAGCCTGGGCAACAGAGCGAATTGTTTTGTATGTTTGTTTGAGACAGGATCTCACTCTGTCACCCAGGCTGGAGTGCAGTGGTGTGATCCTGGCTTACTGCAGTCTCCACCTTCCAGGCGCAAGCGATCCTCCTACCTCAGTCTCCCAAGTAGCTGGGACTACAGGCACATGCCACCATGCCAGGCTAATTTTTGTATTTTTTGTAGAGACAGGGTTTCACCATATTGCCCAGGCTGGTTTCGAACTCTTGAGCTTAAGCGATCTAACCGCCTTGGTCCCCCAAAGTGCTGGGATTACAGGCATAAGTCACTGTGCCTGGATGAAAATAGGAATATCTAAATATATTTGTGAATTTTTGCAAAACACGCATATACAGAGAATAGATAAACCAGAAGTGAATGAAATGGTTACCGGTATGTGGGGAATAGGAATGTGGTAGAGGAGGATGGGTTTGGGAGCAAGACTTCTGAGGAAATCATTTCATAAAGTTTGAATTTTGAACAATGGGAATGTTTTACATATTCAAAGATAAAATTGTATTTAAAAAAAAAAAAAAAAGGAGGCCAGGCCTGGTGGCTCACGCCTGTAATCCCAGCACTTTGGGAGGCCGAGGCGGGCAGACCACAAGGTCAAGAGATCGAGACCATCCTGGCCAACATGGGGAAACCCTGTCTCTACTACAAATACAGAAATTAGCTGGGCGTAGTGGCACATGCCTGTAATCCCAGCTACTCAGGAGGTTGAGGCAGGAGAATCGCTTGAACCTGGGAGGCAGAGGTTGCAGTAAGCCGAGATCGCGCCACTGCACTCCAACCTGGCGACAGAGTGACACTCTGTCTCAAAAAAAAAAAAAAAAAGTAAAAAGCAAATTAAATAAACAGAACCAAAAGGACCTAACTGTATATCAAATTGATGATAAAATCTTATGGATAAATTAATCAATACAAATAATATTTGAACATAGTACTCTGGTTCTTTAGTAGATTATGTCCTTTTTAAAAGTCAACCTTCCCCCCTTTTACTGGAATATATTCTAAGGACAAAAAGAACTGCAATTAAATGTTGCACTTAGAAGGGTTATTTTTCCCTTTCCTTTTTTTTTAAATTGAATATAAGTTTTCTATCTTTTTTCTTATTTTCCACAAAGAAATTTCTGCAAGTAAGTAGTAGGTTTACTGTTGGCAAAAAAAGTTGATATTCTAATTCTGAAACTTTTTTAGGATAAAACAAATATATAAATGTGCTAATGTTATTAGGAAGATTTTCACTGTTAAGAGATATAAATCTTAAATAACAAGGTAAGGAGAAGCCTTGTAATAGCTTGACTTGGCAACTTCACTATGACATCATCATTTTTAAAATTCCTAGGTAGCCCACTGAAAGATGAACATTAACTATACCTCAGTGTACCTAGATCATGGCTTCTACATTACCATTTCCAACCGAAGGAACTATGCCTCCTTGAAGAAATGGCCAATTATTTCAAATCTGTGCCAGAGAAAGAACAATATCCTCAAAGGGTACACGGTCATGTCAGAATCATACAGGATTTGGTTTGAAGGGATTTCTACTGGCCAAGTTGGTGACAATTTGAACATCAGAAAGAGTAATAATGGTAATGGAATTTGGCTGAGCGGATCACAAAAGAAAATCCATGAGTCTATCGGGTGCAGTGGCTCATGCCTGTTATCCCAGCACTTTGGGAGGCCGAGGTGGGCGGATCACGAGGTCAGGAGATAGAGACCATCCTGGCTAACATGGTGAAACCCCATCTCTACTACAAAATACAAAAAATTACCTGGGCGTGGTGGTGAGCGCCTGTAGTCCCCGCTACTTGGGAGGCTGAGGCAGGAGAATGGCGTGAACCACCCGGGAGGCGGAGCTTGCAGTGAGCCGAGATTGCCGCCACTGCACTCCAGCCTGGGTGACAGAGCGAGACTCCATCTCAAAAAAAAAAAAAAAAAGAAAATCCGTGAGTCCATAGCGATAGTAAAAAAGAAATGTAGACCAGAGAGGGTACAGGCTGGTGGTGTTTGCAAAGGCACCACGAGGGATCTAGAGCTATTCAGTATCTTGACTGTGACAGTAGGTAGATGAACCTGTACATGTGATCAAATTGTGTAGAACTTAACACACAGACGCACATGCACATACCTGCAAGCGAATGCAAGTAAAACTGGGAAATCTGAATAACATAGGTGGGTTGTGTCAATGTCAGTATCCTGATTTTGATTTTATGCTATAGTTTTGTAAAATGCTACCATTGGGGGAAACTAGGCAAAGCGTATAAGGGATCTCTCAGTACTATTTCTTTTTTTAAAATTTTTATTTTTGTGGGTACACGGTAGGTGTATATATTTCTTTCTTAGAGCTACATGTGAATCTACTATTATCTCAATAAAAATTTCAATAAAAAAGAGAGGGAGAGAAGAGAAAAAGGGAAAACTCTTTTTTTACAGAAGAATGCCAACTAGAAAATGAAAAATGAATGGTTGAATTAGAAAATTATAATTTTGCTGGGCACAGTGGCTCATGCCTGTAATCCCAGCACTTTGGGAGACCGAGGCCAGCAGATCTCCTGAGGTTGGGAGTTTGAGACCAGTCTGACCAACATGGAGAAACTCCATCTCTACTAAAAATACAAGATTAGCCGGGCATGGTTGCACATGTCTGTAATCCCAGCTACTCGGGAGGCTGAGGCAGGAGAACTGCTTGAACCTGGGAGGTGGAGGTTGCGGTGAGCTGAGATTGCACCGTTGCACTCCAGCCTGGGTAACAAGGAAACTCCGTCTCAAAAAAAAAAAAAAAAAAGAAAGAAAATTATAATTTTGTGACCTCCAGTGTAAAATTGCATCAGGTAAGGATTAACAATAGTTGACCATACCATTGGATGAAAGAGTGTTGTGAGGGAATGGCAGATTACACTATTAGGTAACTTGCTAATTACAAAAGGGAACACTACAGTGGAAAGTTCTGGCAGTCACCTTCTCAATTTAATGACCAAATTTAATGACCAAATTTATCATCACCATCTAACATAAGGATGCCATATGTAACCATATCACCTATGAAATATTTTTGCTAACAATGGTTAATATGAAGGAATGGCCAGACAAATCCAGAATATGATACATTTTACCAGACAACTGGCATGGGTTAATAAATAAAAGTGTAAGTCTGTATTAAATAAAAATAGGCATGACAATCAAGAGGAGTGTATGAACCTGGATTGGATCCTGGATTTTTTTTAAAAAGTGTAAATATAGTGGCTTCAGGATAACTGCATCAAGAGTGCCAGCAAGACTCGCAGTTTATTTCCTCTTTCCCTGAATCTGGGCAGGCCCTCTGGCAGCTTAGTGAATAGAATGCTGGAAAATGATGCTGTGACCAGTTCCAGGCTTGCTCTTTGTAAGAGGACTGCCAGCTTCCACTTCTTCTCTCTTGGAGCACTTGCTCTTGAGACATTCCCTCTCGGAACTGAGCAGCCCTGCTGCGAGAGACCCAAGCCACATGGAATGGCCAAATATAGTTATTCTGGTCTACAGTTTTAGCTGAACTCCCCAATGACAGCCAACAACAATTAGGAGCTAAGTGAGCGACCCATCTTGAATATTCCAGCCCAATATACTATAGTCCCAGCCAACATCACGTGGAATAGAACTATATAGCTGAAGCCCAGTCAACCTGTAGAATCACGTAAGATAATAAAATAGTTGTTTTAAGTCAAGTTTTGGAGTAGTTGGGTTGCATTACAGTAAATAACAGAAACAATTGAACATCTTTGAGACGATTCTTCATGTAGATTTTTTATTAGATAATATGGAGTTATTGTTCTTAGGTATTAGAAAGCTTTGATAATTATGCAAGAGAATATAATTTCTTAGGAGAGGAAATATTTGGAGGTGAAATATGATGTCTGCAGCTCATTTGAAATAATTCAGCAAAAAAGTATGCATATAAAAAGCAAATATTGGGAGCTTTATATTTTGTAGAATGGTGGCTACCCCCACCCTAAAAGAAAAACAAATATGACATTTAGCAATCAATTGGCAGAAGGTATATGAGTTTTCATTATACTATTTTTTCTTTTTTTACTTGAGACAGGGTCTTGCTCTGTCGCCCAGGCTGGAGTTCAGACTGGTCCCAAACTCCTGGCGTCAAGGGATCTGCCTGCTTTGGCCTTCCAAAGTGCCGGGATTGCAGGCGTGAGCCATGACGCCTGGCCTATTTTTAAAATTTTTTTGTAGATTTAAAAGTTTTCAAAATAAAGCATCGGGGTGAAAAGGATCACATTAAAAATACACAGTGTTGGGGGTCCCCAGCAGCCACCAGTGTGCTCAGTGATTTGCTAAAAGGATTCGTGGGACTTAGTATATAATTGTACTCATGACTAAGGTTTGTCACAGCTGCAGAATACAGGACAGGATCAGCAAAGGAAAAAAAGCACGAGTGGAGTCTGGAGAAATCCATGTATAAACCTTTCTGTCACTCTTCCTCCTGTGAGGGGGTATACTTGAGCACGCTCCACCAGTGACGAAAAATGCAGTGACTTATGTATAACATTTCTGCCCAGGGAAGCCCATTAGTGATTGAATACCCATGATTTTTTTTTTTTTTTTTTTTTTTTTTTTGAGATGGATTCTCACTCTGTTACAGAGGCTGGAGTGCAGTGGCCCGATCTTGGCTCACTGCAACCTCTGTCTGCTGGGTTCAAGCGATTCTCCTGCCTCAGCCTCCTGAGTAGCTGGGATTACAGGTGCACGCCACCACGCCTGGCTAATTTTTGTATTTTAAGTAGAGACGGGGTTTCACCATATTGGTCAGGCTGGTCTCAAACTCCTGACCTCATGATCCACCCACCTTAGCCTTTGGGATTACAGGCATGAGCCACTGTGCCCGGCCAAGTACCCATGATTTTTACTGGGGCCTTGTTACTTAGGTGACCTTGGCCTAACATGTACCAAAATTCCAGACTCCTAGAAGGAAAGTTGATATTCACCATAAATCACATTGTTTGTAGGCACAGTTTAGGAACATTGAACCACCCTTATTAGTTAGGGGGTGGAGGAAGGCTGAGTTTCTCGATAGATGTCAGCCAAAGGCTGATCTTGGAAGCAGGCACTTTTAAAGACTGCAGCCTCAGGACTGCTATATTAACTCTTCTGCACACATACTAATCACACAGATGGGAAGATAAATACTAATGATTTGAATGAGAAAGGAAACTCTTGTCCAAAGAGTTAGATAGCAGATAGTTTATTGTGAACTCTTTGTAGTTCTGCCAGAGATTCTGAAAATGGGATGAATTGACTTCAGTTCACTAAACAATTATTGAGGCATTAGGTATATAGAGATGAATAAGACACAGTCCCTGCCATCAAAGAACTCAGGTCAAGAGGGGCAGTTAAACGATCAACAATGATTATGGAACAGTGTGGTAAGTATTATAGTAAAGGTGAATACAAAGTAGGAAGGAAGCTGTTGATTCTGATGTTAGGGTGAGGAGGAGGGAAGAGGAATTAACATTTGACCTGAACTTTGAAAGAGAAGTAGTGTTCAGCAGGCATGGAAACTTAGATGGGCACTCTAGTCAGAGGAAGAAAAGCAACCGGAATATGAATTCTTACTAGTTGCCAGGCTCTGTGTGTGCAATTATAATTTAATCCTTACAACAGACTTGTGATGTAAGTGATTTTATTGTTATTTTTAAAATGATGGCTGGGCATGGTGCCTCATGCCTGTAATCCCAGCAGTTTGGTAGGCTGAGGTGGAGGATTGCTTGAGCCCAGGAGTTCGGGACCAGCCTGGGCAACATAGTGAGACTTGTGTCTGTGAAAAATTTTAAAAAGATATTAGCCAGGCATGGTGATGTGGACCTGTAGTCCCAGATATTTGAGAGGCTAAGGTGGGAGGATCCTTGAGGCTGGGAGGTGGAGGCTGCCGTGAGCCGAGATTGCACCACTGCACTCCAGCCCTGGGTGACAGAGGGAGATTCTGTCTCAAAAACAAAAACAAAAAAAAAAAAAAAAAGAGAGACAGTTGCTGTGAATTTGAGTTTTCTTATTCCCTTTTCCGTATTCACTCCTTTTTTGAGACAGAGTCTTAGTCTGTCACCCAGGTTGGAATGCTGTGGTGCAATAAAAGCTCACTGCTGCTTCGACCTCCTCAGCTCAAGTTATCCTTCCAGCTTAGCCTCCCAAGTAGCTGGGACCACAGGCATGTGCCACCACACCTGGCTATTTTTTTTATTTTTGTAGAGACAGGGTCTGTGCTGTTCAGGCTAGTCTTGAACTCCTGGGGTCAAGTGATCCTCTTGCCTAGGCCTCCCGAAGTGTGGGGATTATAGGCATGAGCTACCTTGCCCAGCCACTCTCTTTCTCTTTTTTATTTTTAAAAAGAATTAGAGACAGGATCTGACTACTTGCTATGTTCCCCTAGCTGCATTCTAACCCCTGGGTTCAAGTGATACTCCCACTTCAGCCTCCCGAGTAGCTGGGACTGTAGGTGCGTGGTACCAGGCCTGGCTATTCACTCCTCTTCTTATAAGCAAAAGCACAGTTTCTTTTCTAGTAAGAGATGGACTAGGTTGTGTAGATTGAGCTTTCTATTAAAAACAACGGAAAGTATTGAATAAAAATGTCTTAAAAACATCAAAAAGTTAACGAGGTAGAAATGAAATTGGGAACTCAGAGAGATAAGCTGAACACGGAAACTGCTTTTGCCTTGCGAACATTTGCTCAACTAAGTGAATTTGAACTTTGGTTTTGACAGCCCGACAGGTCGCAGGTGATAGAAGTAAAGTCAAAACCCGGCCTGGTGCGGTGGCTCACACCTGTAATCCCAGCACTTTGGGAGGCCGAGGTGGGCGGATCACAATGTCAGGAGTGTGAGACCAGTCTGGCCAATATGGTGTAATCCCATCTCTACTGAAAATAAATAAATAAATAAATTAGCCAGGTGTGGTGGTGCACGCCTGTAATCCCAGCTACTTGAGAGGCTGAAGCAGAAGAATTGCTTTAGCCCAGGAGGCGGAGGTTGCAGTGAGCCTGGGGAACAGAGTGAGACTCCATCTCAAAAAAAAAAAAAAAAAAAAAAGGTTATATGCATCTAGTAACGTTGCCTCAATCATATCTAAATTAACAGACGTACAAGGAGAAATAGACAAATTTATGATAGTGTGATTTCCCAGTGATTGATGGAGCTAGAAGACAAAATTCAGTAAGTATATAGATTATGTGAACAAATAATTAACAGTAAACCTAATGGACATATAAAGAACATGGCCCCAACAACTCCAGAATACACATTCTTTTAAATGTACTGAGAGTGTTTACTAAAGTTGACTATATACTGCTTCCTAAACAAGTCTCCATACATTTGACAGGACTGAAATTACACAGAGAATGTTCTTTGATCCCAGTGCAATTGAGATAGAAGTTAATAACATAAGGATAACTAGAAAATTGGAAATTGAAAATTAAGAAATCTGTCTCAACCCATGAAAAAACGATAATGGAAATTAGGGATGTGAATGGAAAATACTGTAATCAAAGCTTGAGAGCAGCCAAAGTCGGATTTGGTAGGAAATTTATATTCTTAGATGATTATCTTAGGAAAAAAATAGTCCGAAAATTAATGACCTTTGAATCTCCATTTCAAGAAGTTAGAAAAAAAAAATAGCAAATTCACCGAAAGAAATTGAAGGAAGGAAAGAATAAAGATAAGAATAGACATAGAAAGCAGAGGTGGAGAAAATCAATAAAAAGCTAAAAGTTCTTGAAAGATAATTAAAATTGCTAGACATATTGACAAGATTAAGACACAAACCGTATCAGTAATGAAGAAGAAGACATAACCATGAAAGCTACAGACATTTAAAAGCTAAGAGAATATTAGGCCCTGCACGGTGGCACACGCCTGTACTCCTAGCTACTTGGGAGGCTGAGGCAGAAGAATTGCTTGAACCCGGGAGGTGGAGATTGCAGTTAGCCGAGACTGAGTCATTGCACTCCAGCCTGGGTGACTTTTTCAAAAAAAGGAAAGAAAATTTTAAAACAAGTTCATATCAGATAAAATGGATAAATTCCAAGAAATAGAGGCAGTTTCTATAAAAGAGATAGAAAACCTGGATAGCCTCGTAAGCATTAAATACACGGATTCAATAGTCAAAAGTCTTCCCACATGGAAACTTGCAGGTCTAAATGGCTTCACCTGGAAGTTCTACCAAGCATTTAAAGAAATAATTGCAGTTAATTATTTGTTAATCTGTTGCTACATAGCAAATCACCCAATATATAGTGGATTAAAGCAACAATAATCAATTATTGTCTCTCACAGTTTCTGTGGGTTAGGACTTCAGGAGGGGCTCTGTTGGGTTGTTCTGGCTTGGAATCTCATGAGGTTGTGGTCAGATGACAGCTGTAGTTGAGGAGCACAGAAAGCTAAGCCCACAGAAGAAAAACAAACACCATGACACTGGGAACGAGCTGCCTCTTGCTTATTAACCTTGAGCTGGAAGTAGGAGGTGAGTTGTTTCTCATCCACTGGAAAAAGTGTTAAGTAGTTTCATTTTAAATTGAATTGTGATGCTAAACTGAAGGTGTGTAGCAACTTCTGGGAATCAGTGAGCAGTTTGGAGAATTTTGACCTCTCCCGAGTCTTGTTTCCTTTGGAGGTTAAGAGAGTCTGGAGCCTCTAAGTTAGAGACACAGGCGCAGCGTGTTTCATTTTCATTGACCACCTGCAATCCTCTGCCCTTTCCACCACTTGTCGGAATTAATTTATCATTCAGGTTGCAGTACAGGTCTCACCTTTTGTGGAGCTTTTCCCCACCACTCGATTCCTGTTATGCTCTCTCTCTCTCTCTTAACTCTGCTAACACTACCTTTTACCACCTTTTTCGTCTTGACCATATGTTTCTTGATAACTATTTCATATCTTCTCACAGAAAGTGCCTCATCTGTCCCACTGGAACCTCTCTCTGTTCTACAGCTCAGGGATTGAGTCCTGGAGATCTGTGTATTCCCCTGTCATTATCTCACATAGCACCTTGCATGATCGGCCATTCTCAGAATGGAGTAATTCAGTGCTTGACTGTTTGCACAGTTAGAGCAGGTTAGGGTCCTTCTTGGCAGGAGTCTGCAGTCTTAGATAGGTACAGACAGACATAGAGAAAGCCTACACAGATGTGAATAAATGACTAAATATATTTGTGGGGGAGGCACAGAGTAGGAGGCTGAGTCCTCATGGGAGAAGTATGAGGGGAAGAAGCCCCTTGTTTAATCTCATTTTTTCTCTTCATTAAAATGCCTTCTTACATCCTTGGTCTCTTTTCACAGAACCCTGCCATCAGCATCACTGAAAATGTGCTGCATTTCAAAGGTCAGTATCCCAGCAAATGCTCCCATCTCTATACACAGTTAAGGAGGTGTGGTGGTGGTTTCCCTTTTTTTAAAAAAAAATGTATTTGTTTTATCGATTTTTTGCTGATGTTCACTCCTTTGATCCTCATGAAGTAAGCTAAATTGTTTTGAAATATATGATTAGAAAAGTCAAAGAATTGGTTTAAAATCCTGTTTCCCCCATGGAGAGGCAGTAGATACAGTGAAGAAAAAAAAAAAAAAGAATCCTGGGTTAGAAATCAGGAGGCTTGTCTTCTAGCTCTAATTCTGCCACTGTCTTGGACAAGTTATTGACTTTTCTGGACCTACACAATGAAGATGCTGGGTTTTAATCTGTGTTTCTCAAACTCGAGGACCCGTAGACACCTAAGAATGTTTCCACAGGACTCTCAAGGGCTCATGGACCTGAGATTGAGAAACACGTGAAGAATTAAATATGGTCACTTTAAGTGACATTTGGCTCACTGCAGCTGTGAACACAGACACACATACAGCTACTGATTGCATGGCAGTACTTGATTATGAAGTGGCCCTCTAGATGATCCAGAATATGCTGCTTTTTAAAAAAAAAAAAAAAAAAGATTATTATGAAAACAAAAAATAGAAATGTTATTTATTTATTTTGAGATTGAGTCTTGCTCTGTCACCCAGGCTGGAGTGCAGTGGCACAGTCTTGGCTCACTGCAACCTCCGTCTCCTGTCTGAGTAGCTAGGATTACAGGCACCTGCCACCACGCCCAGCTAATTTTTGTATTTTTAGTAGAGACAGGGTTTCACCATGTTGTCCAGGCTGGTCTTGAACTCCTGACCTCAAGTGATCTACTCGCCTTGGCCTCTCAAAGTGCTGGGATTACAGGTGTGAGCCACTGTGCCTGTTTTTTTTTTTGTTGTTGTTGTTTGTTTTGTTTTTTTAAAAAATATTTTTCTTTTTAAACATTTTTAAAAATAATAATTATTTATTACACCATTCCTAAGAAATTTTCTTGATGAGACTTTGTGGCTCCCTGATACTAGATTTGCAGACCAGTTTGAGAAACACTACATTCTAGATGATGTCTCAGAGGCCTTTTCAACTCTGACAGTTTCTGATTCTATGAATCTGCCTCTGTCTCCCTTCTCCTCAGTCCATCAGCAGATTTACTGCTGTACTGAAGAGGGTGGGATCTGCATTCACTGTCACCCAGTGGGGTAGGATTCTCCCTGTTCCAATTCCTGGGATTATTGGAGCATGAAGAGTTTCTGCTTTATGTGAAATTCCATCTACCGTAATATACTTGCATGAAAGTACAGCCTGGCATTTGTATCTGCTTTTCAGGATGAGAGTAGTTACCACTCAGCTCAGGTTTTTTGGGAATTATATACATTTACATGAAAGTTAAAGTGATAAAAGCGTATCTTGCCACTTAGACCTTATATACTGTGCTACCTTAAGGAATTTATGGTCATAGAGAATAATTGCTACCTATGGCGAATATTAGGCAGGTTATTAGTCTACATATGGTCAGATAAGGGCTGAGAGTCCCAGAAGGGAACCAAATGGTAAATGAATCAGAGAGGAGAGTAGAAGGGAGGTCCAGCAGCAGCTGCTGGGTCCAGCAGGCACTGGCACCTAGGCATGGTGCCAGCTTGAATTGGAGAAAGGAGCCATGTCAAGGCATAGGGATGAGGCACTGGCCAACTCAGGTACTTCCCTCCTAGTTCCACCTGTCCTTCATAAGCTACAAAAGCTTGTATTTCTTTTTCCTTGTTCCATTTGGGATGTACTAAAGGAGGAGTCAGCTTCTCCCTTCATTCTCTCTCCCTGGTTGGGAGGTTTTAGATTCAGAGCTGTCCAAGACAATCCAGCATTTCCATGTGCCCTGCAACTTTCCTTAACCACAGTCAAGATGATACACCCACCAATTTTTGTCTGCTCTAGATTTACAGCCAAAGTAATTGTGAAAGTTAAATTTATATCTGTGTGGCCCCTTTGGCATTGCTTTCTCTGTTCTTTTTCCTGCCTGTTATTTGTACGGGGTATCATCAGGGTCACAGTGGAAAATTGGGTAAATACTCCGAAACTGACATCAGAGAACATATGGAGATAAACTTGCATCAAAGATTTGACCTATCTAGCTGTTGGAGAGCTCTGCTCACAAGCCCCCACACATTTTAACAGGACACATTAAGATTTGCAGACTACATTGCTTCTCAGCCTTTTGGCTACGATCGAGTGTAATATTCTTGCTGGGCATGGTGGCTCATGCCTGTAATCCCAGCACTTTGGGAGGCTGAGGCGGGTGGATCACTTGAGGTCAGGAGATTGAGACCATCCTGGCTAACATGGTGAAACCCTGTCTACTAAAAACACAAAAAATTAGCCGGGCGTGGTGGGTGGTGTAGTCCCAGCTACTTGGGAGGCTGAGGAAGGAGAATGGCATGAACCCGGGAGGCAGAGCTTGCAGTGAGCTGAGATTGCGCCACTGCACTTCAGCCTGGGTGACAGAGTGAGACTCTGTCTCAAAAAAAAAAAAAAAAAAAAAAAAATGTTTGCATACTTAGGAAAGAACTGCACCAAGCTGGCTTTTGGATGGCCTCGCTCTGCTCAAGTTTGCAATAACCCACATTTCTTTCTTTATAGCTCAAGGACATGGTGCCAAAGGAGACAATGTCTATGAATTTCACCTGGAGTTCTTAGACCTTGTGAAGCCAGAGGTATGTTCTTTCCTTTCTCACTTCCCTTCCCATTTTAGGAAATGAATACCAGTAGTTTAGTGAAATGGGGAGCAGGGTTTGTGGAGAGAAGAAGATAAAACCAAAGGGGAATAATAGTTCTCTTATTTGGAACAGAGCCCAGGTTTTAGCTGCAGAGGAATGGGAAAGTCAGAGACCCTGTGTTGAGTCTGGGCCCCGCCATTTATTAGTGGTGTGATCTTGAACAAGTCTCTTCACTTCTTCGAGTTCCAGTTTTCTCATGTGTTAAATGAAATTCTGGACTAAGTGATCTCCAGGGTTCCTTCCAGCTCTGATATTCTCTGGTTTTAGTGATGGCAGAGGAGTATGGCACCTGTTGAGAACAGAGTTACATAGGGTAGTTGAAGCCCCCACCAAGGGTTACTTTCATGTGACTTTGCCATAGGTGCAGGTGAGAAAAATAGAAATCAAAAAGGGCAAAGGCAGCTGGTCTTCAGAAAGAATACTGCAGATATCATCGAAGCTTCTCCTCCCTTAGAGCCTGAGGAAACTTCTCTCACAAGCAGGGAGAGAATCCAATAGATGGGGTATTTCGGTTTCTGGAATTACACTTAGCTCTGGGGACTTGAGCTTCTTGATTTTCCTGCACAGGTGCTCAGTTGTTTTGAGAAAGCATTAATAATAACCAGTGGTATAGTGGGCAGAGAACCTGTCATGGAGCTTCCTTTGGAGACAAGGGAGAGGCCATGTAGACAAACAATGAGCTGGAATGGCCTATAAGAATTTGAGTTTAGTTGGGAAGACTCCCCAGATTGACCCCTGTGAAAAAGTCTGTAACTGATCCAATACAGTTCTGACCTTGATGCAGGTGTTTCTAAAACAAGGGTCTGCTGAGCCAGGACAGTCATTTTCATGGGAGGAAAATGTATAAGCTGAGGGTGATTGGATGCAGTACCCTTGAGAGGGTGATTGGACGTAGTACCTTGCATGATGTGGCTGTGGCAGGAGGTTCATGCTAGTTCCCTCCAGCCTAACCAGGAATTATTTGCCTTTCTCATCCTGATATCCTCCTGTGTCATTCACTGGGGGAATCAGAGAAGGACGTTATGTTCTTACCAGTTCTCCATGCCAGCCCTTGGTCTAGATCAACCTTTTTGGTACCAGGGTCCAGTTTTATGGAAGGCACTTTTTTCACAGATGGTGGGGTGGGGATGGTTTCAGGGTGATTCAAATGCATTACCTTTATTGTGCACTTGATTTCTGTTATTATTACATTGTAATATATAATGAAATAATTATACAACTCATCATAATGTAGAATCAGTGAGAGCCCTGAGCTTGTTTTCCTGCAACTAGATGGTCCCATCTGGGGGTGATGGGAGACAGTGACAGATGATCAGGTGTTAGAGTCTCATAAAGAGTGAGCAACCTAGATTCCTTGCATGCACAATTCACAATAGAGTTTGCGCTCCTATGTGAATTTTATGCCAATGCTGATCTGACAGGAGGCAGGGCTCAGGAGGTAATGCAAGTGATGGGGAGCGAGTGTAAATACAGATGAAGTTTTGCTCACTTGCCCACGGCTCAGCTCCTCCTGTGTGGCCCCATTCCCAACAGGCCATGGACCAATACAGGAGTTGGAGACCCCTGGTCTAGATGTTCCCTTTGCATCAGGACTTGCAGGACCAGAGAAAGAAGAATAAACATATCCTGCAGTTTCTCTGTACAGCGCCCCTGGCATGGTGCTGCTTCAGGGAACGGAAGAGGGCATTCTTACATTTTCACTTTCTCTCCTAGCCTGTTTACAAACTGACCCAGAGGCAGGTAAACATTACGGTACAGAAGAAAGTGAGTCAGTGGTGGGAGAGACTCACGAAGCAAGAAAAGCGACCACTGTTTTTGGCCCCTGACTTTGATCGTTGGCTGGATGAATCTGATGCGGAAATGGAGCTCAGAGCTAAGGTTAGTAAGGATCCTAGGATCTGGTCATTGAGGACAAATCATGGGGAACCCACGTCATTCGGGCCACTGCAGATACCTCTCAGGGTCTGAAAGAATAGCGACAAAGTTACAAATTCATTTAAAGACCTGGTGACGTGATTTTCAAGAAGTATTCGCTATGTATTTTGTAGACTGTCCCTCAGTTGAAATCTGTCTGATGTTTCTCTTACAACTAGACTAAGGTGACAGATATTGAGAAGACCACAGAGGTAAAGTGCAGTTCTTACCACATCATATCAAAAGTACATACGGCCGGGCGCGGTGGCTCACGCCTGTGATCCCAGCACTTTGGGAGGCTGAGGCAGACGGATCACAAGGTCAGGAGATCGAGACCATCCTGGCTAGCACAGTGAAACCCTGTCTCTAGTAAAAATACAAAAAATTAGCCGGGTGTGGTGATGCACGCCTGTAGTCCCAGCTGCTCAGGAGGCTAAGGCAGGAGAATGGCGTGAACCCGGGAGGCGGAGCTTGCAGTGAGCCGAGATTGCACCACTGTACTCCAGCCTGGGCAACAGAGTGAGACTCTGTCTCAAAAAAAAAAAAAAAAGAGTACATACTATCAACATGACACATCACTGTTGATATTAACCATGGATCAGCTGGCTTGAGGTGACGCTTATCAGGTTTCTCCACTATAAGGTTATTTTCCTCTTGCCACTCCTTGGAAGGAAGTCACTATGTGTAGTGTACATTTAAGGAGCAGGGAGTTATGCTTCCTGTCCTTTAGATGGAGTATCTACATAATTATTTGGAATTCTTCTGCATGGGAGAATAATTATGCATGTCTATTGTCTCCTATTTATTTATTCAATCATTTATTTATATCATGTGGGTACATGGTATTTATTTTATACTCTGAGTTACAAACTAATATTATTTATTTCGTTGCTCAAATTCTTCCAGCTTTGGCACTAACTGGCCTTTGGTTATGTCCTCATCCTGCCCATCTTTCATTTGGCTTTTGTATCTTTTTGAGAAAGCGCCATCATTATGAGACTGTTTTTTTTTTTTTTTTTTTTTTTTGAGCACTTCCTTACTTTCTGGCATTATAAGCTGCTCCAGGCTTATCTTGTATGTACGTTTCCTGCTTCAGCCCTGGAACAGCCATTTCTTCAAGGAGCTCTGTTCTTATTGTAGAATAGTATCGGAAAGCAAGATCTGCGTGCCAGGTATGCTCATTGCTACCAGGTTGCCATTGCTTTTAGGTTGTCTTCACTGGCAGAACAAGAAAATATATGTTTGGATACTAACCCATGCATACACATACACCTGTAAATATTTCTGTATGGATCTATCTGTATCTCTATAAAGCTAAACATGAGTTCATACTGATGTTGGAAACATGATCTTAGCTTCTGGAAAAATTATACTAAAACTCTAGAAATCTTGAAAAATAAAATAGCAGTCTACTTCCTGCCTTAAACTTCTGTTTTATTTCTCTGACTGCAACAGATCTTCTCGATGTCCTTTCCAGCTTTAAGATTCCAAGGTCACTTGTCAGTTTGGAAGCCAGATGATTGGGTTAATTTTGTGAACAATGGATGGGCATCCTGTGATGCTAATGCCACTTAGTAAGGAGGGTCAGGCGTTTGGCCCTATGACCTAGAATATTTTTCCCAATGATGGCACTTACCCCAACCGGAGGAGGTGGCTTTGAGGAAGTCAGATTACTCAGCCAGCATATGGACTTTTGCAAGCATCTGGGAATTCTAACTTGTGTTCTTGGAAAACTTTTGTCTAAATTCTAGGAAGAAGAGCGCCTAAATAAACTCCGACTGGAAAGCGAAGGCTCTCCTGAAAGTAAGTTGCGCTGCTGCCATGGTAGTTACCAGTTAACTTGTGCTAGTGTTGGAGGTATGGATAATTGTGATGTGGCTGGAGAGCTAATGATTTCATCCCAGTGAGCTGTGTGGGTGAGTTTATGAAAAACCCTTTAGGTCCAGTGCTTAAGGTCTGCAGCACCCACGTCAGAATCCTTACCTTTAATGTTTCCTTTGTGTTTTGGGTGTTATTTCGTGAGTACACCAAGGCTAGTATAACAGAATAAAAGAACTCCTGGACTGGCCTTATGGCAGATGGCAAACAAATCCTGCAGAGACTTGTGGAAATGATTGCGTGGGTCTAAGGCTGCACTCCTTCAGCCTGGTGTTTTTCTCCCAGCTGAAATCTCAAAGGCTGTATGATACGTAAGTGTGGTTGTCAGCCTGAAAGATGGAGAGTATTCTGTATAGTCCTGCTATTCATTAACCTTTAACAAATCAATTTCTGTTTCCGTCTAACCACTTTAAGCAGGAAGCTCTGTAAGTGTATTATCTTCTGGGTGATGTAGTTAGATTAAATTCAGCAGCTATCTGTTAAAGTCATGCTGTGTGGCAAGCATTGTGCTGGGCCTTTGACTGAGAGCCAGAGGGATCCATTGTAGCACCCGTACTCAACAGGGCTTACAGTCTTAGTGGGAGAACTTCAGGTCTAGGTAAAACTACCTCTGAAAAGCAGAATGAAATAAGTGCTCCTTATTTGTTCTAAGTTGAAATTTTTCAGATTTTAGTGGTACTTATCTAGCATGCCATAAATAAGTGAGGGGAAAGTTTTGGAGCAGTAGTTTTCAAACTGTGTTCCATAGTACCCCAGGGGGTTCCCAGAGATGCTTTGGAGGAGTAGATCACACAAACAGGTCTACCTCAGTCAGAGCAACTCTCTTTTGAGTTTTATTTGTTGGCATTCTGAATAAGGTTTCTTTTGAGAAGGAATTTTAAAAAAGATTTGAATAGCCACTACCTTAGGGGAATATTATTTTAGGAAAGCTGAGGAGGGGAGAGGATCAGTGGAGGCAAAGAATAACAACATAAAAAAGCCACTTTGAGATTTCAATTAATTTTTTGGTGTTTTAAAGGGATAAACTTCAAAAATAGATAAAAATTCTAATATATGGATTTTTTTGGGTGTTAGGTAAAGCTTTAACTGTTTTATCTAAATTCATAAAATTTTCTGAACAAGGAAGTTCTTTATGGTACGGAAGTGTAATAGATTTTTGTAGTTTTGAAGAAGAAACTTTTTTTTTTTTTTTTTTTTGTTGAGACAGTCTCGCTTTGTCGCCCAGACTGGAGTGCAGTGGCCGGATCTCAGCTCACTGCAAGCCCCGCCTCCCGGGTTCACGCCATTCTCCTGCCTCAGCCTCCTGAGTAGCTGGAACTACAGACGCCCGCCACCTCGCCTGGCTAGGTTTTTTTTGTATTTTTTAGTAGAGACGGGGTTTCACCGTGTTAGCCAGGATGGTCTCGATCTCCTGACCTTGTGATCCGCCCGTCTCGGCCTCCCAAAGTGCTGGGATTACAGACTTGAGCCACCGCGCCCGGCCGAAGAAGAAACTTGTAATTAGCTAAATGTTGCTGGAAGTCTGACATTTTTTGGAGTCTTAGGATAAGGCTGTGTTTTTTTTTTTTTTTTTTTTTTTTTTTTTTTTTTTTTTTTGAGACAGGGTCTTGCTATGCTGTCCAGGCTGATCTTGAGATCCTGGGCTCAAGTGATCGTTCTACCTCAGCCTCCCGAGTAGCTGGGATTACAGGCATGTGCCACTGTGCCTGGCTTAGGCTGCTTTTGATTGACCACATTATTAAATGTGATTATTTGAGGACCAACCAGATGTCTTTGCAGAATATCTGTATCCTAGGAATAAATATATAGCAGCAAAATCTGAACACCACAGATCTTCTCTGAAGAACTGTCCTTTTCTTTACCCTACTCCTTTGACTCAACCATGACTCTGTCAAAGCTCCTTGTTTCTTCCTTTACTCTGTAATTGGCTGTATCTTCATGAATCTTAGGCTGCAGACAAACTTAATGTCCTTTTTTTTCCTGCTTGTTGGTTTGAAATTGTCCTCCTTTGGTTATGTCCTCAGTCTGCCCATCTTTCAAAGCTCAGATCAGGCCAAGTATGGTGGCTCATGCCTGTAATCCCAGCACTTTGGGAGACTGAGATGGGAGGATCTTTTAGTCCAGGAGTTCGAGATCAGCCTGGGCAACGTAGGAAGACTGTGTGTCTACAAAATATGATAGAATATAAAATTAGCAGGGTGTGGTGGCACAGACCTGTAGACCTAACTACTTGGGAGGTCAGGTGGGAGGATGGGTTGACCCCAGGAGGTCAGGGCTGCAGAGAGCTATGGTCCCACCACTGCATTCTAACCTGGGCAACAGAGTGAGACGCTGTCTCAAAAAAAAAAAAAAAAAGCCCAGATTAGATACCAGCTTTATCCATGTAGACTAGCTTGATGCCCACTTCTCCAGCCTAATGTCATTTTTTCACCTTGAAAGTTTCACAAGGCATTACTTGTCACTCCCCACCTGGTATTACAGTTTTTAGATTGTAAGCTCTGAGGGCAGCCTTGAACTACCTTTGTATCCCAGTAGTTCTTCTCACAGTACCTTGCACATTGTAGGTATTCAGTTAATGCTTGGTTGAATGAATATATAACCAAATATCAGAATTGGTTTTTTCATTTACTGTATCTATCTCTGTAAGCTAGTTTGACCTCAGTGACCTTAAAGAAATTCCAGAAAAGAAAAAACTATGGATTATATTAAGATGACTGGAGGGTCAGGCATGGTGGCTTATGCCTGTAATCCCAGCACTTTGAGAGGCCAAGGTGGGCAGATCACCTGAGGTCAGGAGTTTAAGACCACCCTGGCCAACATGATGAAACCCTGTCTCTGCTAAAATACAAAAATTAGCCGGGCATGGTGGTGGGTGCCTGTAATTCCAGCTACTCGGGAGGCTGCGGCAGGAGAATTGCTTGAACTTGGGAGTGCCACTGCACTCCAACCTGGGTGACAGAGCAAGACTCCATCTCAAAAATAACTAACTAAATAAAAAATAACTGGAGCAGGAGCTGAGGAAATCTTTTTCCTTTTTGTAATGTCTCTTCAGATGGCCATTTTTTTTGGCCAGGTGTTATGGAAAAAATACAACACTACAACACTCAGCTGCTTTTTCCTATTTTCTTACTCAACAACAATCAACACAGAAGACTTCTGTGACCAAGTGTGTGGGTTTTTTCCACCCACACAGCAAGCAAGCAATGAGTTCTGCAGCAGACACCAGCTGAGTGCCCTCTGATTCAATTCCGACACTATTTACCTAGAGATAGCATCAGATTCCCACAGATGAAGGGCTCAGTCTCCAAGACACCCTCTTGCCCCAGCCTGTCCCGAGTCTGGGCCTCCAGAACTTGTGACCAATAAGCTGTAAATTACGGTTCCCACAACCCGCTCTGGGGTTTGATTGATTTGCTAGTGTGGCTCCACAGAACTCAGGGAAACAAGTTTGTTGGTTTATTGTAAGGGATATTATGAAGGATACAGATGAAGAGATTAGGAGGAAGTATGGAGGAAGTGGCGCGGAGCTTCCATGCCCTCCCCAGGTGTGCCACCCTCCAGGAACCTCCATGTGTTTAGCTGTCTGGAAGCTGACCAAACCCTGTCCCCTTGGGCCTTTTATGGAGACTTCATCTGATAGGCATGACTGAAGCATGTTGCACTGTGTTGAAATGTGATTAGAAAAAAAGGGTCTGACCTAAACCCCACAAGGCCTGTCTGTCCAGATTCTTCTCAGCCCCTCTGTGCAGTGTTCCCTCCTCCAGAGTATGAAGCAAGACCCTCTCTGGAATGAGGGTCTTAGGACCCACATTCAGATTAGAGTCATGCCTTGGGCAGCTGAAAGGAAGGCAGGGAAAGTCATAGAGGAAGATTCTGTTTTCTGAGGCCTAAAGTGTCCCAACATTATAACAAAAAACTATAACAAGGGCTGTGGGAGTTATGAGCCAGAAACTGTGGATGAAAACCTATATATACATGTACACATATCATAATATCACACCAGGGGTAATATTTTTTTCTTGGGTTTGTTATGTCTGTATACCTATTCTTCAAGGCTGAGACAGGAAGTCCTGCTGAAAATACACGCTGGAGAGCAATGTTCCTTGTATGTTTCTCTGTGGGAGTAGGAGCCCAGACTGGTGAGGACCAGGACCAGATATTTGTGTGGGAGCTTAGGAGCATTCAAGAAGGAAAAAGGATTGAAGTCATCCAGATATGCCTCATACATCTCTCTTCTGCTGGGACTATTGCTTTTAATAGCTTACTGCTTTGCTTTGCTTTACAGCTCTTACAAACTTACGGAAGGGATACCTGTTTATGTATAATCTTGTGCAGTTCTTGGGATTTTCCTGGATCTTTGTCAACCTGACTGTGCGATTCTGCATCTTGGGAAAAGGCAAGTAAGAAATTTTTGGATTAATTTTCCCTTTCTGAGTAGTTTGGCCCAGTATTCACTCTCTGCCTTTGATGTTAATAATAACCGCTGCATTTGTGCAGCACCCTCTACTTTTTGTTGTGCTTTCATAGCTCTTATTTCCCATGACCTTGTGAAATAAGCTGACTGGTATTCTTTCCATTTAACAGGTAATAAAAATATAGGCCTAGAGATGGTCAAAAATGGTTCACATCCATAGCTAGCCAGAGCCACATCTTGGGCTAGAATCCTTTTGTATGTTCACTAACAACTAAATAAATTGATTGTGATACTTCCAGTGCCAAAGTTATGCAAGGCCAAAAGTGTTCTCACCCTTTTGGAGCCTAAATAGGTTCTAAAATGAACTATTCTAAAACAGAATAAAAAGAGTATCATAAATATATTAGTTCTTCTTTTTTTTTTTGTTTTTTTTTGAGACGGAGTCTCACTCTGTCGCTCAGGCTTGAGTGCAGTGTCGCGATCTCGGCTCACTGCAAGCTCCGCCTCCCGGGTTCACGCCATTCTCCTGCCTCAGCCTCCTGAGTAGCTGGGACTACAGGCGCCCACCACCACGCCCAGCTAACTTTTTTTTTTTTTTTTGTATTTTTCGTGGAGACAGGGTTTCACCATGTTAGCCAGGATAGTCTTGATCTCCTGACTTTGTGATCTGTCCACCTCGGCCTCCCAAAGTGCTGGTATTACAGGCGTAAGCCACTGCACCGGGCCCAATTCTTCTTAATTTATGTGTTTAACAGGATTCTGGCTTTGACCAGTGGCATTCCATTGGTAAATGCCAATGGGAAATTTTTGAGAATTTGATCTAAAGTATTCTGAAACTTTATTTGATGAATAAATAGGTAATAAAATTTAGGAGAAGAAAGAGTAATGGGAGAGGATTTTTCTACCTGATAATGAAAGTATGGACCAGGTGTAATAGCTCATGCCTGTAATCCCAGCACTTTAAGAGGCCGACATGGGAGGATCTCTTGAACCCAGGAGGTTGAAGCTGCAGTAAGCCATGATCATGACACTGTACTATAGACTGGGTGATGGAGCAAGACCTTGACTCTTAAAAAAATGAGACAGGTGGCCGGGCGTGGTGGCTCACGCCTGTAATCCCAGCACTTTGGGAGGCTGAGGTGGGCGGATCATGAGGTCAAGAGATTGAGACCATCCTGGTCAACATGGTGAAAACCCTGTCTCTACTAAAAGTACAAAAATTAGCTGGGTGTGGTGGTGTGCGCCTGTAGTCCCAGCTACTCAGGAAGCTAAGGCAGGAGAATCACTTGAACCTGGGAGGTGGAGGTTGCAGTGAGCTGAGATTGCACCACTACTCTCCAGCCTGGCGACAGAGTGAGACTCCATCTCAAAAAAAAAAAAAGAGAAAGGCATATAAGGTGTACGTGTTAACTTTCTGGTAACTGGTAGAGCTTACTGTTCATGACCCCAGTGGCCTGCACCCTTCCTGCTTAGTTAAGTAAGAAACTCGAATCTGACTGGATGTTTGTTATTCCTTTCCTATAGTTATTTTCATGAAAGGAGTGAGCTAGTTTGAGAAATAGTTCTGTTGGAATTTACCAACTGATTC
This sequence comes from Macaca nemestrina, assembly GCF_043159975.1. NCBI lineage: Eukaryota > Metazoa > Chordata > Mammalia > Primates > Cercopithecidae > Macaca > Macaca nemestrina. Next base: position 136,450,025 of record NC_092131.1, on the reverse strand, counting down.
ACCCTTAACGTATATTTTTGCCCATAGAGTCCTTTTATGACACATTCCATACTGTGGCTGACATGATGTATTTCTGCCAGATGCTGGCAGTTGTGGAAACTATCAATGCAGCAATTGGAGTCACTACGTCACCAGTGCTGCCTTCTCTGATCCAGGTATTGAATAGTTGAGCTAAAGGGTGGGTAATGGAAGGTCCCATTATTTGTCTAGTAGGTATGTGGAGTAGTCCATTTTCATGCTGCTCGTAAAGACATACCCGAGACTGGGCAATTTACGAAAGAAAGAGGTTTAATTGGCTTATAGTTCCATGTGGCTGGGAAGGTCTCACAATCATGGTGGAGGGCGAAAGGCACCTCTTACATGGTGGCGGCAAGAGAGAATGAGGAAGAAGCAAAAGCGGAAACCCCTGGTAAACCCATCAGATCTTGTGAGACTTATTCATTATCACAAGAATAACATGGGAAAGACTGGCCCCCATGATTCAATTACCACCCCTTAGGTCCCTCCCACAACACATGGGAATCCTGGGAAATACAATTCAAGTTAAGATTTGAATGGGGACACAGCCAAACCATATCATTCCACCCCCGGCCCCTCCAAATCTCATGCTCTCACATTTCAAAACCAATCATGCCTTCTTACCAGTCCCCCAAAGTCTTATTTCAGCATTAACCCCAAAGTCCACAGTCCAAAGTCTCATCTGAGACAAGGCAAGTCCCTTCTGCCTTTGAGACTGTAAAATCAAAGCACACTAGTTACTTCCTAGACACAAGGGGAGTACTGGCATTGGGTAAATACAGCCGTTCCAAATGGGAGAAATTGGCCAAAATGAAGGGGTTACAGTGCCCATGCAAGTCTGAAATCCAGTGGGGCAATCAAACTTTAAAGCTCCAAAATGATCTCCTTTGACTCCAGGTCTCACATCCAGGTCACACTGATGCAAGAGGTGGGTTCCCATGGTCTTAGGCAGCTCTGCCCCTGTGACTTTGCAGGGAGCAGCCTCCCTCCCGGCTGCTTTCACAGGCTGGCATTGAGTGTCTGTGGCTTTTCCAGGTGCATGGTGCAAGTTGTCAGTGGATCTACCATTCTGGGGTCTGGAGGATGGCGGTTCTCTTCTCACAGCTCCACTAGGCGGTGCCCCAGTAGGGACTCTGTGTAGGGGCTCCAACCCCATATTTCCCTTCCTCACTGCCCTAGCAGAGGTTCTCCATGAGGGCCCCGTCCCTGCAGCAAACTTTTGCCTGGGCATCCAGGCGTTTCCGTACATCTTCTGAAATCTAGGCAGAGGTTCCCAAACCTCAATTCTTGACTTCTCTGCACGTACAGGCTCAACACCATGTGGAAGCTGCCGGGGCTTGGGGCTTGCACCCTCTGAAGCCACAGCCTGAGCTGTACATTGGCCCCTCTCAGCCAAGGCTAGAGCAGCTAGGACACAGGGCACCAAATCCCTAGGTTGCACACAGCATGGGGACCCTGGGCCTGCAAGGGATGGGAGGGACTGCCGTGAAGGGCTCTGACATGGCCTGGTTACATTTACACCATGGTCTTGGGGATTACATTAGGCTCCTTGCTACCTATGCAAATTTCTGCAGCCAGCTTGAGCTTCTCCTCAAAAAATGGGTTTTTCTTTTCTACTGAATCATCAGGCTGCAAATTTTCCAAACTTTTATGCTCCTGTTTCTCTTTTAAAATGGAATGCTTTTAACAGTACCCAAGTCACCTCTTGAATGCTTTTCTGCTTAGAAATTTCTCCTGCCAGATACCCTAAATCATCTCTCTCAAGTTCAGAATTCTGCAGATCTCTAGGGCAGGGGCCAAATGCTGCCAGTCTCTTTGCTAAAATATAACAAGAGTCACCTTTGCTTCCAAGAAGTTCTTCATCTCCATCTGAGACTACCTCAGCCTGGACTTTATTGTTCATATCACTATCAGCATTTTTGTCAAAGCCTTTCAATAAATCTCTATGAGGTTCCAAACTTACCCACATTTTCCTGTCTTCTTCTGAGCCTTCCAAACTGTTCCAACCTCTGTCTGTTACCCAGTTCCAAAGTCACTTCCACATTTTTGGGTATCTTTTCAGCAACATCCAACTTTACTGGTACCAATTTACTGTATTAGTCCGTTTTCCCGCTGCTGATAAAGACATACCTGAGACCAGGCAATTTACAAAAGAAAGAGGTTTAATTGGATTTACAGTTCCATGTGGCTGGGGAAGGTCTCACAATCATGGTGCAGGGCAAAAGGCACTTCTTACATGGCGGTGGCAAGAGAGAATGAGGAAGAAACAAAAGCGGAAACCCCTGATAAGCCCACCAGATCTCGTGAGATTTATTCACTAACATGAGACTAGCACAGGAAAGACTGGCCCCTATGATTCATTTACCTCCCCCTGGGTCCCTCCCACAACATGTGGGAATTCTGGGAGATACAATTCAAGTTGACATTTGAACAGGGACACAGCCAAAACATATCTGTATGTTACATTTTGCTAAGAAGTCTCAATTAGTAAAAACACCTATTTGTACAGGAATAGCATTATTTTACCTGAAGAAGAAAGAACATTTAAAACCTCAGGGATATTTATCAAAGTAGACTTTTACTATTTCTGGTCTATTTCATTTTTTATAATATCCTCATGAAATAACAAAGTTATAAATAGCTTTAAGACTAGGGAAATTCGACTCTTAGGCAGGAGCTGAAAAACCTACCTTCAGTCTCCTTAGTTAGAAATGTACTTGGTTTCCTCCCACCTTGCATAGATGAAGGCAGTACTTCTTAAAAACTTCTATTAATGAAAAGTACAATAATCAAACTTTAAAATTTACAGCCAGCCATGGTGGCTCATTCGTGTAATCCCCACACTTCGGGAAGCTGAGGCAGGAGGATTGCTTGAGGCCAGCAGTTTGAGACCAGCCTGGGCAGCATAGTGAGACCCCATTTCTAAAAAAACAAAAATTTGCCAGGCATGGTGATGTGCACCTATATTCCCACTACTTGGGAGGCTGAGACAGAAGGATTCCTTGAGTGCAGGAGTTTGATGTTGCAGTGAGCTGTGATTGTGCCACTGCCCTCCAACCTGGGCAACAGAGCAAGACCCCTGTCTAAAAAAATAAAAAATAAAAATTTAATGGATAGTTTGTGTTGTAGATTAGACATAGCTGAAGAGAAAATTAGTGAACTGTTTGAGATACAGGAAGGAATATAGAGCACAAAAAGTAAATATACAGACATAATTTTCTTGAATTATAAGACTCGATATTATAATATTGTTAGTTCTCTTATTTACCTGTAGATTAAATACAGTTCCAATCACAGTCTAAAAAATTTTGGAATGTGAGGAGAAAATTCTGAAGTTTTTTGAAAAAACAGAGGGCCATCCAGGATAGTAGCATCATTTTCTTTTTTTTTTTTTTTTTTTTTTTGAGACAGAGTCTTGCTCTGTCGCCCAGGCTGGGGTGCAGTGGCCGGATCTCAGCTCACTGCAAGCTCCGCCTCCCGGGTTTAGACCATTCTCCTGCCTCAGCCTCCCTAGTAGCTGGGACTACAGGTGCCCGCCACCTCGCCCGGCTAGTTTTTTGTATTTTTTAGTAGAGACGGGGTTTCACCGTGTTAGCCAGGATGGTCTCGATCTCCTGACCTCGTGATCCGCCCGTCTTGGCCTCCCAAAGTGCTGGGATTACAGGCTTGAGCCACCGCGCCCGGCCAGTAGCATCATTTTCAATAGCTAAAATGTGCAAGCAACCCAAGTTCATCTACAGATGAATGGGTAAGAACGACTGTTATATACATACAATGGGATATTATGTAGCCTTAAAAATGAAGGAAACTCTCAAGTATGCCACAACATGGATGAACCTTAAGGAAACTATTCTAAGTGAAATAAGCCAGTCACAGAAAGTCAAATACTGGATGACTCTGCTTATATGAGGTAGTTAAAATAGTCAAAATCATAGAGACAGAAAGTAGAATGGTGTTTCCCAGGGGCTGGCTGAGTGGGGAGTTATTGTTTAATGGGTCATAGTTTCTTTTCTTTCTTTTTTATTCTTTTTTTTTTTTTTTTTTTTTTGAGAGAGAGAGTCTCGTCCTGTTGCCCAGGCTGTAGTGCAGTGGCACGATGTAGGCTCACTGCAGCCTCCGCCTCCCGGGTTCACGCGATTCTCATGCCTCAGCCTCTTGAGTAGCTAGGATTATAGGTGCCCGTCACCACGCCTGGCTAATTTTTGTAGTTTTAGTAGAGACGGGGTTTCCCATGTTGGCCAGGCTGGTCTCGAACTCCTGACCTCAGGTGATCCACACACCTCAGCCTCCCAAAGTGCTGGGATTACAGGTGTGAGCCACTGTGGCTGGCAATGGTTCATAGTTTTATTTTACAAGATGAAAAGAGCTGTGGAGATGGATGGTGATTATGGTTGCACAACATAATGAATGTATTTGATACCAATCAACTAAACACTTAAAAATGATTAAGATGGTAAAGTTTATGTGTATTTTTTTTTTTTGGAGATGGTGTTTTGCTCTTTTGCCCAGGCTGGAGTGCAGTGGTATGATCTTGGCTCACTGCAACCTCCGCCTCCCACGTTCGAGCGATTCTTCTGCCTCAGCCTCCCAAGTAGCTGGGACTACAGGCGCTTGCCACCACGCCTGGCTAATTTTTGTATTTTTAATAGAGATGAGGTTTCACCATGTTGTCCAGGTTGGTCTCGAACTCCTGACCTCAAGTGATCTGCCTGCTTGGCCTTCCAAAGTGCTGGTATTATAGGCATGAGCCACCGCACCTGGCCGTTATGTGTATTTTACCACAATTTTTTAAATGGGGGAATAAAAAGCAAAGGGTTGAGAATATTCTCTAAAGAAGAACTCAAGTTGGGGACTTACCCTATAAGAAATCAAGACAGTATAAAGATTTAGTAACTAATACCATGTTGTATGGTACAAAGATAGTCACATAGACCACGCGAACAGAATAAAACCCAGAAACAGACAACCCATATATATATGAAGAATAGAATGTCTATCGTATATTGGAATGTCTTGCCACAGTGAAAATGAGTGGACTATAGCCACATGCATCAACATAGATGAGTCTCTGGCCCATAACCCTGAGTAAGAAGCAAGTCACAGAATAATACATATAGAATGATTTCAAAAAGTTTTAAAACAGGCAAAATGAAACAATGTACTGTTCAGGAATACATACACAAGCAGTAATCCATAAAGAAAAGCCATGGGCCAGGCGCAGTGGCTCATGCCTATAATCCCAGCACTCTGGGAGGCTGAGGTAAGAGGATCACTTGAGCCCAAGAGTTTGAGCAAGCCTGGCCAACACAGTGAGACCCCATCTCTACAAAAAAATAAAATTAGCCAGTGTGGTAGTACACGCCTGTGATCCCAGCTGCTTGAGAGGCTTCAAGTGGGAGGATTTCTTGAGCCCAGAAGTTCAAGGCTGCAGTGAACCATGATTGTGCCACTGCACTCCAGCCTGGGTGACGGAGTGAGACCTTGTCTCAAAAACAAAAAAAAACATGGAATGATTAACACATGATAGTCGTTACTTATAGGGGTCTCACATTTGTAGTGCTCTATTTCTTAACTTGGATTATGTAAATTCAAATGTTTATTTGGCAGTATTCTTTAGACTGTGTTTGAACATGTGTGTGTATTTTAAGGAAACGATTTATGATATAGTTACACACACAAAATATTGTACCTATCTGGTCACAAAGACTGGTTTGGGCACTTTGCTTGTTCCAGAACTGGAGCAGGATTAAACTGGTAGAGCTCAGTCTTTTCTCTTTGCCTTGCATTTAGTGGGGTTAGGTTTCAGATAACACATTTGTATAACTTTACGTATATTTTATTAACTTTTTTCTCTTTTGGGTCTTTCTAATAGCTCCTTGGAAGAAATTTTATTTTGTTTATCATCTTTGGCACCATGGAAGAAATGCAGAATAAAGCTGTGGTTTTCTTTGTGTTTTATTTGTGGAGCGCAATTGAAATTTTCAGGTGGGTAGAAATGCCAGGATGGTGTTTGAATGCTTCTCCCTCTTTGCAGCAGCTCTGTTCTTGAGGGAGTCATTGTCTTAGCCAGAGTCTCATTTGGTTTGGGACTAAGATTACATATGTGGAGAATTCTGGTTGCATCTATGTGCTCTGCAAAGTTGAGGCAGATTTTTTTAAAGCCGTCATTGGATCATAATACCAGACCGGATACTAGGGAGCAGAAGAGGAGAACCAGAGAAAGGGAAGACTCATCTTACTATGACCTCAGGATCTTGCAGTCTTGGAAAGAGAGGACCCATCCACATGGAAAAATTATTGAAAGGGCTGAAGAAACATGAGGTTGAAGGAGCAATCCAGGTTGGATAGAACTAGTTTAAGACTAAATTTAAGGGATGATAGAAATGAATCTTATACTACAAGATTATTGAAGTTTGAAATGGCCTCTAACCTAATTTTCCCATTCTCGGTTGTTAGTAGAATAAATACCTTTTAAGAAATGGATCTAGTTAAAGTAGATGTATTCTTCTTTACCAGATCCTACACACTCCATATTTCTTCCCTTTCAGTCAGCTGGAGCAAGGATTTTGCAAATGAACTCTTCAGCTCCAGGTTTGGTGGTATTTTGACAAAGTTGCTAGTTGAGAGGGGGAACAGGCCATAGCAGCCTTAAATTGTGTCTTAACCATGGTCTGTGTCCCATGGCACCCAGTGTACCCTCTAATAGCCTTAATACAAAGGTAAAACAGATTATAGGTCCTATGTTTTTCAAATCAGACAGGTAATGTGCTGATGTAACAAGGTTTGAGGGAAGCACATCTCACACAGGAGAGCGAAAATCCAATTATCACACTTATGAGCTATAAAAGGATCAGATTATGGGTCCTTAATGCAATGTTTACTGTTTGAGAAGGAACATTTCTTTTCTTAAGGGATCTCTTTTAAAATAGAGTATGTCTGATTCTAGATTAGAGGTCTTTTGTATACTTTAATTTTGCTAACAACTCACTTATCCAGAAATAAAGTATCTAATATCCTTACTTACTGGGAATGTAGATCAGTACTAGGAATAAAGCCAAACAACGTCTGAGTATCCAGTCCCTATACTGAAAAAAGAGGGTTCCTTTGAGACCTAAACTTAGTCTGCCATTAAAGAGAGTTCACATCCTTTGAAAATTTAGGGCATAGTGTGACAAGTTTATGGGTTGATAGCCAGCTTTATAATTCTGTTCTGAAGAAACCATGTGTGGCTAACTGAGAAATATAATTCATCT